>NC_041395.2:126299499-126970571 GCF_900747795.2 Erpetoichthys calabaricus | reverse complement strand
ATATACAGTATATAAAAAAGAAAACATATTAAAGGTCTGTGATTTGTTTTTTTATTGAAAAAGGCTAGTGCCCACAGTTGCTTCTTCGTGAACATACACAGCACAAGTAGTCTGTAATACTGATATTCTAAATGTTATCTGAGAATACACACTCACTTGAGCAGTCAAGTCTATGTGTTGCTGAAAACGTATACACAAGTGGTGTGCATCTTGGCTCTGTCAGATCATCTGTGGATGAGTAGGGCTCAGCGTTTCTCTAGAACTAATGGTATGCCAGTGTTTTTGTTTCTTTTTTACATTTCTACCAAGTCTCTGATCATTAGTAAGTATTGTTTATTCATAACAAGGTACTCATATGTGTTTTTGACTTTCTATACAGTGATATTGCTTACATATTTTTATGCAAAGTTAGCAGTGCCTGAGACATGTACTGGAAACATCTAAATGCATTTAATACTACCATTTAATTTTGGAAGCACTTAAAATGTGATCAGTTTTTAATTCATGCAGATCTTTTTATTTTACTTTATTTTAGATTTGTAGAAAATACTAATGCAAATAATTTTACTCTCATTATAAGGTCATACAGCCTCAGTGCAGGATGAGACTTTAGTTAGTTTCTCTGTCATTTAACCCCAGGCTGAAAATCCCTTAGTCTTAGTACACTGTTGTTAAAATTGCTTCTGAGGGTGTTCATACTGATTTTTAAAGATGGTGCTAAGTCATCCCCCTTCTCTTTCCCTCCTTTGTTTAGCTGTAAAATATCTTGTAAGTTAGAAATTTAGAAATTAGAAGTTAAAATAAATCTTTTATAATTTACTGGAGCTGTATCCAACAGGAGCAGTGGGTGAAAATGTGTTACATGTTGCTGCATTGTACAACAATAAAGAAGCCCTTGAAGTGTTACTGGATTTCTATCCCTTTTTGATCAATGAGGCAATTTTATGTGACCTATACAAGGGTAAGCAAATATGCATTTTTCATTTGTATCGGATGAATTATTACTTTACTCCTGTGAGGTTTGGAAAATAAGACTGAAAAGAGTCAAATGACACACATATAATGAGACACACACACACACGCACGTACAGACAGACAGACAGACAGACAGACAGACAGACAGACAGACAGACAGACAGACAGACAGACAGATAGTTAGAGTGACCACAAGGATGCACCACTGAGCCCCAAACCTGCAAAGCAATATTCCCAACACAGTCCTGTGTTCAAATAAAGGATTTTATTGCACAAAAATTGATCACCAATTGTACAAAAGCAATCAACCACAATTACAATCAAGTGTCTCCTCCTTCTCTCCTTCCACTCCTGTTGAGTGCTAGTCACTACCCAAATGCTTCTGGTGCAATAGTCTGTCATCTTGGAAGCACTTACGGGTCATGTGTAAACCAGGCAGGTCCTCACCTGACAGTGCCCTCAAATGGCACCCAGGGCCAGACAGGGGTGCATTTCCAGACTCTATCTCCCATGTACCTCTGCAGGTGTCCAGATGGTAATGCCTCAGGAGAAACACAGCCACAGCTTCTGCCGGTCCATCCTTTATATACCTCCACCAAGGCAAGAAGTAATTTTCCCATCCAGCCAGGATACCTGCATGCCCTTCATGGCGTTTACATAACTCCCCCCTCAGCTGAGCCTTATATGAGTCAGCAGCCAGTCCTGTGAGGGGGTTAGTCCAATGCAGAACTTGTTTTGATGCCTGTCCTCTGCTGGGAGACAAAACCAAGCAATTAATAGGGTTAGTCCTTTGCTGACATTTTCCACAATCTGTGGCCACTGCAGCTGAACTCCGGGAACCCAAGTCCAATTGGGCCGCCATTAAGGACAATGCCTCCACTGTTATCCTAGTCCATGGCACTCGAAACAATGCCCTTTTCTTTGTGAGAGGGAACTTTAAATGAGTGTCCTTACTACTGCCTTTCTTGCTTCATGCTTAAACTGTCCACCAGGCTTTGGTTCACCCTGCGTGTTAGTGTGTTTGTGTTGTCATGATTAATTGCATCAAACATTAAAACATGCAATCATGAAATAAATACATAAATCATGAAGTAAATACTGTATACAATGAATCACAAAATTAATGTAGAATAAAAACAAAGGAATTTTTTAAAATGTAATGCCATAGTTTAAACTTAAACAATGACCTGAAACCTAACCTTTTAACAAAATACTGCTTCAGCAAGTACAACCCGAATTTGAATGCCTTCCTAAAAGGCAAGTTGAAAAGAAGGCCAATGTATTAATTCTCCTCCTTGAAGTCACCAAACTTTCCTTGGGAACTACCATATATACTTGAGGATAAGTTCTCCCACGGATAAGTCGGGACTTGATTTTACAGTATAATTTCTGGTATTTTATAATGTCAGTCATATAAGTTGAAGGTGGAAAACTCACGCTATTGGTCCAAGAGATTATGATATGCTAACGCCCACCTGAGAGAGTAACCACGGAGCACACTGCCTTTGTTTCTATGTGGGTGCGTCAATGCGCTGTATCAGTGTGTGCTCCTAACCTCTCTCTCTCTCTCTCCCTATTGTGCCTACGTGACCACACTGTAATACCCGCACTATTTTGAAGCAACGTTTGCACTGATTTATGTTTTTTGTATCTCACACCCTCATACACCTTTATCATAAGAGCATCCCTTATCTACGATGGAGCGTTCGATCAGAAGATAATATAAAACTAGTTTTAAATTAAACGTTGTAACTGCGCTGCTGCAACAAAATTCGAGGTGTCTGAGAATCTGATGCGAGATTGGAGGAGGCAAGAAGATGTAAAAAAAAAATATATACATATTTTAACGGGTGTATAAGTCGGGGTCTGATTTTATGATCAATTTTTGGGGTTTCAAGACCCAACTTATATGTGAGTATATACTGTATTTTGCCATACGTCATCAACATCTGGAACTTCTGGAAAATGGCACTCCCTCACTCTTGTATTTCATAACCCCGCTCTCTCAATAGGTGGCCGGCCCTGTGTATTTCCTCTTTGGCAGCATGCTGGAATTAATTTACTGGGCGGTCTGTTTAATAATTCAGGGCTTATGACATTCCAGTCTTTACAAGCACATTTTAATCTCCCTGGTTCCAGTTTCCTTTTCTAACTTAAATTCCTACCAGTGCTCTGGACATGTGGGATATCCCTGACTACTCCCCTACCAAAACACTCATTGTACTCATTGTTTTGTTCTTTCTCTCCCTGTCTACTCTTTACTTTGCAAAGCATCCTATAAACCTCTGCCCTTGATTTTTGTTTGGTCCAGAGACCTTTCCCCTCTCCCTTTACCCCTTTCATGGGACACAGTTCTCTACACAGAACTTCTACACAGAAATTCTACACAGACCCTATCCTACTCCCCGCAAGCGGTTTCTGATGGGCCTCACTACTGATCCTCTCTGTCAGTTATGTTCCTTTGGTTTACCCAGCACTTTCTCCACATGTTCTGGCACTGTCACTCTGTCTTTTCTTTTTGGGCACATGTATGTCACCTACTGTCTTCTTTTCTTTCCTGCATTATGCCTTCATTACCTCAAATCTTTCTTCTTTGAAACCTTTCCAGACTTTTGCTCAAATTCTCTGAATGCAAGTGATTATGTCCGGGACCCCTGGCAGCCAAACTAATTATTGCCTCCAGTTGGAAGACACATGTCGACAACTGGCAGACCTCCTTCTACAATTTAATACTCATGGAATTGTCTGCAGCGCAGATTAATGGTGCTTCCAGTAATGTAATTGAATCCTGGTCTGCTGCGGCTCAATTGTTTAAATCTCAGCTTGCAAGATCTTTATATTTTTTTTAAATAATCCCTTGGCTCAGGTTGGGTGGAAGAGGGTGGTGCGGGTTGGTTGGCTTACTTTGTATGTTATGTCTGTTTAATTCCTGTCAATTTATTTTTGCTTAATAAAAAATTGATCACAAAAAAAATCTCAAATTGGCATAGCATATGAGACACAGACATGTCAAAGTAAAAATTAAACAACTGAAATGACTGTAGACTTTGAATGCACTGCTAAAGACAGCTTAACTGAAATCTTAAGCATCTCTTAAATGGGCATACATTAAAACTTAATTTAAAACACCGCCAATGGCATCCTCAATTGTTCATCACCATCAACGACTTTATAATTATACTCCACCTAGGTGTTTTCAACTGGTGTGCAATGAGAGCTACCCAGGTGTGCCATATAGGACTGCTGAAATCTCTGATAGCCCTACCCCTTCAGACAGTTAAGCAAGTGTATAGATTTAATGCTTTTGTGGTTGGTAGAATCATGGTATGCCTTGGATTTTTTGGGTTACAGAAAGTGTGCCACCACAGAAAAATGGTTGGAAAACACTGCCGTACCTACACCTTTGCTCCTGACACGTTAAAAAAATTCTCTGTAGCAGCTATCTTGCTTAAAAACTGACACCATACATTACTTGGGTTATGTTGCATTCTTTGCACAACTTAGCAAAGATACTGCAAACTGGAATAATATGCAGAGATAATCATTACACTTCTATTTCGTAGAATTTTGTTGTTAAATTAGGGCATTAAGCACTGTAACCCACCTAGCAGACCAGCGAGTTACAGAGGTACTAGACACTTATTTTAGTTTTAGTGCCACTCAAAGAAAACATATTTTGCACATATGTGATATATTGACTCTATCTTCTTACAGAAACATGACTTGAAAAAAAATGAGAGCGTAATTGTTACCTTCACTGCTTTTCTTTAGTATTGCTCCAAGACTACCATAAATCTCCGTTCCTCCCTCTCTCCTGCTTCTATGTCAGAAAATATAAATTAAGGAAATGAATCCCAGTACCACATACTTACATGTGGCAAAGGCGTTGTGAAATATGTAATTTGACACATTTAAAGAGAATTGTAAAATTTTAAAAGCTAGTATATAAATATGGTAGTCGATGTGTATGTAATTCTTTAGACTCACACTTTTTTGTGACAATATTTTATAATTCATTAAACAGGCCACAATAATTACAAAAATGAACGCGTTCGTAGTCTGACTGACAATCTGATTGTATGGGTGGTTACCTACCAGGTAATGCTTATGGTTGGTCAGAAAGTGGGCAAACATCCGCCACGGTGCCCTCAGTTGAGAGAAGCAGATCATAGAATGTTGCATAGTTTACTGTCAAATAATGCAAAGAGTACATGACATGTGTTTCGCTCTTATTTGGGCTCATCAGGCGTACAAACTCACTGCATCCCTCTCAGGGATCGAACCTCGGACAAGTGTTACCTGGTAGGTGACCACCCATACAATCAGATTGTGATTCAGACTACGAATGCTATGAATGTAATTACCCCAATCTCCAGGCTGTCAAATAAACAAACCACACGCCATGGCGCAACGCAAAGAGGCTTTGCCTCTGATGCTGACATCTGAGGTTCGATCCCCGAGTGGGGTGCAGTGAGTGTGTACACCTGATAAGCCCAAATAAGGGCGAAACACATCGCATACTTTTTGCATTATTTGACAGTAAACCATGCAATATATATATATATACACAGGAATAGTGGAAGGACAGAGGGATGCTGCCTCCCAAAAGACATTTGTTTCCCCAATATGCTAGGTGGACAGTGTGCCTCTGGTGTGGCTCCACTTTGGAATAACCCCATGGCTATGTGAGACCTGTAGTCCTGCAGGGCAGCCCTGTTGTATTGCTCAGGAGCTGCCAAAAAGCGCTCCTGGGAGAGGACTCCCTTACTTTGTGGAAGTTCAGCCTGACCTGGAAGTGCATCCTGAGTGCATTGTTCTGGTGCTGGAAGTACTCACAAGTTCAGTATTAGTGCAACTGTTCCGCTCTACTCTGCCAAGTCAGAGTTGGGAGAGACAGACAACACTTATCTGGGAAGGAGTGGAGGTTTTAAGGAAGGAGGAGACCTCCAAGAAGGTAGTTTGTTAAATATACAAGAACTTCTTCGGTCCAGTTGTTGTGCCAAAGGGGTTTGGGGTACTGTTAAACCCTCTACAGGCCACAATGTACTACACAAACAATGGAATAAAAAAAATACACATAGGACTATATTCAAAAACATAGATTAATAATATACAATAAATATTAGGACGCTTACTTAGTAGAGTACATAACCCCAAATGGCACTGATGTGTTTACACTTTCAACACATCACTGAACACGGACATATGTTTGTATTTCACACAGTTGTGATTATTGTTGGGAAGTGAGCCTGCCATTTTAAAAGATACAAGTTAGAACCAGTTTGAAGGTTCTTCAATAAAATTAGACTGGGCTGGCATTCTGTTAAACTAAATTTATCTTTGTATTGTGCTTCAGTTGTTCCAGGATAATGCAGATTTTTAGCTCAGTTGTGTAGGTAATTTATAGTCAATTATACCTTGACATTCACTACATAGTCCATTTCCCCCATCCATCAATTTTCTAACTCCCTTTGTGCCATGTTTTGAGCCTGAATTAAATGGAAACAATAGACATGTTTAGATATACTCTAGATTCCTTCTGCATAAAATAAAACTTGATATATGTAATGAACTTCAAGAACAGTTGACACCACGGATACATTAGCTTAAGAGCAGCAGAAGTACCTGAATGGAAGGATTCCTGGTGAAAAATGTTTATATCTGGGTCTCACAGTGGTGCAGTGGTTAGTATTGCTGCCCCATCTATAACAAAAACTATAAAAAAAATGTAAGTTTGCATCCAGAAAAAAAACCAAAAACTTACTTAGTAGTATATTTTGATTTGATGTGTCTGCGGTGGGCTGGCGCCCTGCCCAGGGTTTGTTTCTTGCCTTGCACCCTGTGTTGGCTGGGGTTGGCTCCAGCAGACTCCCGTGACCCTGTGTTAGGATATAGCGGGTTGGATAATGGATGGATGGATGGATTTGATGTGTCTGCTAATTTATCCTGAACTTTTTGCTTTTGAAGGAGAAACCATTTTGCACATTGCAGTGGTGAATCAGAATGTGATGATGGTGAAAGAACTCCTTTCACGAAATGCTGACACTAAGAATGCCCGTGCACGGGGGAGTTTTTTTTTCCCCAGGTAAAGGACAGTGTTACTATGGTAAGTATTGGACAGTTGAATTTATCTACTTCAATTTAAATGGCACTGTTCTAATAACAACTCATGGTGGTTAGAAATGTTCACTTTTATTAATGTCTTATTTTAGGAGAATATGTTTTGTCATTTGCTGTATGCATGGGAAATGAAAAAATTGTTAATCTTTTGATCAAAAGTGGAGCACCACTAAATGCGCAAGACACACAAGGTACATTTTTTTAAATTATAAAAATAGTTTTACTGATGGCAATATTGGTAGCATGCAAATGTTTATCACTGCTCCCTAACATACATTTTATTTATAAAATACCTTTTCATATTAACCATTCCCTTTCACCTGGAGTTGATGTAGCTAATCATCCATTTCTTTCTAATCGTCCTTTTCTTGCCAAAATTTTAGAATGTGTTCTGCTTGCCAACAATAATAAATATTTAAAACTGTTTTAGTCTATTTTCAGTTCCAAAACAAAGCACTGAAATACCCTTGGGAGGGTTCTAGAATGATCTGCTTTGGAATTCTGATTCTGAACTATTAAGTATTCCTATACTTCTGGATTTTAGTTTAACATTTGACACCAACGTGTTAAGTCTTTCATTCTTACCTACCGTAGATACTCGCGTATTAGTCAATTTCGCAGATAAGTCGAGTGTATTGTTTAAATCGAAAATTACGAAATTTGTTATGACCCGCGTATAAGTCGAGGGTAAAACTTGACAATTGGCTCCAGCAGACCCCCGTGACCCTGTGTTCGGATTCAGCGGGTTGGAAAATGGATGGATGGATGGATTTGACACCAACGTGTTAAGTCTTTCTTTCTTACCTACCGTAGATACTCGCGTATTAGTCAATCTCGCAGATAAGTCGAGTGTATTGTTTAAACCGAAAATTACGAAATTTGTTATGACCCGCGTATAAGTCGAGGGTAAAACTTGACAATTGGCTCCAGCAGACCCCTGTGACCCTGTGTTTCGGATTCAGCGGGTTGGAAAATGGATGGATGGATAAAACTTGACAGCTATCAGAGATAGAGGGCGACAATCAGCTGTTAATGGCGACAAAACTTACTGTCACGTCACAGGCATTCCCTCCGTGCTTGGAGAAATGCTAGACTCGTTGACTCTGCAACTAATCCTTGCGTGTGCGTGAGTTGTGAAATGTAAACAAAGGCAAGATGGCGTCGATATGTCACAAGGGAGCGAAGTGACGGCAGACGATGTTTTGCACATTATCGCTGAGTCCGACTCTGATTTTTCAGAATCGGATTTTATTGGCAGTGATCAGGAATCGAGCAAGAGAGTGAGAAGCCGGCATCAGCTGATCGGACACCAGCCGATGCCACGCCAACTGATCGGCTGCCAGCTGAACGCATTCGCGCAGCCGATGCAGCTACGGCAAGGTTCGCGTGGGAGGAATATCCAGACATTGATCGGTGGGAGCCGAATTGGTTACCGGACTTCACAAGACAGCATGGCTTGCTGTTGGACACGACAGTTCACCCGCTGCTGGACTACTTCAGGCTGCTCTCTCCTGATGCTGCTTTTCAGCTCTTCAGACAAGACAAACAGGTAGGCAGAGAAATTTTTTGAATCGCGGGCTGCGCTTGCATCACATTGATAGCGTGCGTTGCCTTGGTTCTTTTGATTCCAAATCTGGTTGCACGTGGCAGCTAATGGTATGTTTGTTATCCAAAACCTGCAAAAGCTAATACTCAGATTCAAGTATTTCACAGTTTAAAGAATTATTTAATGAAATTAGAAAAAAACTAGCTAATTAGCAATAGTATTGCTGGCTTATAATTATTTCAAAGACCATGGGAAACGGCAGATGACTGGTGACTTAACACCGTGAAGCGTTGAGTGTACAATGTCATTACCCAAATTCTATGGACAATTGTGTTGCCCCACGGATAAGTCGATTCTGTTTTTTTGAATGAATTTTAAGGCATAAATTTTTCAACTTATATGCGAGTATCTACGGTATTCATATTTGAATAATAGATTCCAATGTATTTAACTGAAAAACTGTACTTCTTACCATTCGCTTGTTACCTATGGTGTGTCTTAGTCATCAGTACTAGGCCTCCTACTTTTTAATATTTACCTTCTGCCAATAGGATCAATTATGTATCATCATAACATTCATTTTATTTGTTGTACTGATAATATTCAGCTTTATCTTTATAGCAAACTCTCTGAAGTATGACCTCTCTTCTCTCTTATTTAATTGTCTTCATAACATTAAAAGTTGGAGGGCACATCATCTTTTGAAGCTTAATAATGCCAAATCTGAAATTCTCAGCTCACAAGGCATCCTTTCAAAAATTTCCAACTCTACTCTCAAATTAAAAACCTTGGTATTGTTTTTGACAATTGTGGCTGAGTGCAGGAATAACAGATTGTGGAAAGGATGAAAAGTTGGGACACCAACTGAGTTGTCCCATTTAATTGTCCAACAAAACACCCTATGGGCAAATAACAACAAAAGTATTCCCTCTTCACCATAGAACCGAGGGTCATTTATTGGAGCTTATCCAGCTTGTTGCTCTGATTGTAAAAGACATCTTCTTCCAGGCAGCTGGGCTACTGCACAAACTGGAAAGGGGGAGGTGGGGGGCTAAGTGCCCACATTGGGTGATTCCTTGAAGCTGTGGAGAGAGAAGGAAAAGAGAATGTTAGCGACAGTGCCCTGGTATTTTATCACATACCTTGATCGAGTCCGTGACACAGTTTTCTCTCTTTTTGAAACCTACAGTATGTTAATACTTTATCCCATTTTGCTTTTTATCAGCTGCAGAACTTTTCAAAACTTCATGCCTCACTGTTCTACTCTGCAGCGCAGATGCTAATCGGTGGTCTTGTTGGACTACTATAATGCTCTTTTGTTTCACATTCCTTATAAACAAGCTGCAGTTGGCCCAGAAGTCTTCTGCACAAATGCTAAGTCTAACTAAGGCCAAGGATAACATTACTCATGTCCTGTATGAATTTCAAGTTTAAATACCAATTTGATTATAAGATCCTTTTGCTCACTTACAAAGTACTTCATGATCTGCCCCCCTTTTATTTACCAGATCTTCTCCAAGATTATACACCATCTTGTTTGCTATGGTCCTCATAGTTTGGCTTTTTTCTTTTCATCGGTTGTCTTCTCCTCCATGAGGGGTCAGGTCTTCAACTGCCCTCATCTCTGGAATTTATTCCTCCTTTAAAGATTCTCTCTAGATTCCAGTTTTCTCTTTAAAAACAAGTTTAAATATACCTGTTGTTTTTAATTGTCCTGTTTAATTTTTTTCAACATACTTAATGCTTTATATATCTCGAAAGGTGCAATAAAATAAAATGTATTATTATTAGTAGCATTAACGTTATGTACCAATTATTCACCTAAGATAATTTTTGAGTGTCTCGTGCCTTTATTTCGTTATTTTCACACAGCACTTCACATATTTATTTTATTGTATATTAGATCATAATTTTATTGCTTGAAAGCATACATTTCGATTAGTGTTCATGCAACGATAATGAAGGTGTGCTGCAAATAACACATGTGGACAGTATGGAACCATTGCTAAAAGGCTAAAAGTAATAACTGAAATAACTTTATTCTTTTAAAACTCTACATCTTTTAATCTTGTGACCTGTGCCTTAATATGAATACAGTAAATGTATTCTCCAGTTACATGGTTCCCATTTAAATTCTCAACATTTTCTCAGACCACAATAAGTTTCTTTTTTTGTTTGGTAGGGAATACCGTTCTCCACATGTTGGTTTTACATCCTAACAAGACTTTGGCCTGCCGAATGTATGACTACCTGATGTCCTTAATTACAATCGATAAGATTCGTTATCTGGAGAGCATCATAAACAATGATGGATTTACTCCTATGAAGCTGGCAGTGCAGAAAGGAGATGTCACGGTGAGTGTATTTTTAAATAAAAGCAAGTGAAACTGGATAAACCAAAATATGGAAGTAATCAACATTTAAGTAAGAGTTACAATATTTTTTTGAATTCTTCTGTCTAAAATCAGCAACTTTGTCATATTGAAAAACTGAGGTAGTTTCTAGTGATAGTCCCTATTAACCACCCTGTATGCAAATGTAACAGTAAAGCCATTATAGCCAGTTTTATGGAATTGGCTACCTAAATAATTCAACATTCATTAAGAGCTCAATTTTGATTTAGAATCAGTATTAATTCACATGAAAGAAAGAAAGAAAGAAAGAAAGAAAGAAAGAAAGAAAGAAAGAAAGAAAGAAAGAAAGAAAGAAAGAAAGATTACAGGCAGTTTAGAATGAACACATCCAGTGTTAATCCAGTTCAGGGTCACAGTGAGTCAGAACCTATCTTGGCTGCATTCAGTGCAAAGCAGGAACTAATCCTGGAGGGAGTGCTAGCATTTTACAATTAGTGACCACACTTATTAATTAGGCACTGATTCCATACTTATTTCTGTGTAATCACCACATAAAGTAATCAGCACATGCAAGTAAGAACATCACTGTACTCTGGATAAATTATAAAATATCATGTTCTCAAATGATAAATTGCCCTGTTAGGTGAACATAACCTTACCTGTCAAACATATTTAGATAAAGCTTATAATATGTAATACAGTTGTAGGTAGGAATACAAATATAAATATATTTTTACAGGTGCTAAAAAGATAAAAATATAGAATTTTGTCATATACAGAGTTAAATTTAGTATATATGGAGTAAAGTTTGATATAGTATATATATATATATATATATATATATATATATATATATACTGTATATATATATATATATATATATATATATATATATATATATATATATATATATATATATATTCACGGCATTCGTAGTCTGTGTTACAATCTGATTGTATGGGTGGTTACCTACCAGGTAACGCTTGTGGTTGGCCAGCAATCTGCTAACATCCGCCACGGTGCCCTCAGTTTGTGAGGAGCAGATCATAGAATGGTTGAAATAGTTTACTGTCAAATAAATGCAAAGAGTACGCGACACGTGTTTCGCCCTCATTCTGGGCTCATCAGGCGTACACACTCCACTGCACTCCCTCTCGGGAATCGAACTTCGGACGTCAGCGCCAGACGCGATGCCCCTAACGTTGCGCCACGGCGTGTGGTTCGTTTTGCAGTGGAGTGTGTACGCCTGATGAGCCCAGAATGAGGGCGAAACACGTGTCGCGTACTCTTTGCATTTATTTGACAGTAAACTATTTCAACCGTATATATATATATATATACACTAGCGACTGGGAGCCCGATCACATCAGGCTACAAATTCTAAGTTTGTGAAATCAATACTTTCTCTGCAAAGAATTATTTGTTTTTTAAGTCCCTGAAATGATTTTGTTCTAATATACAGATTTGAGCAAATTTTGGCGTTTCACCCTCTCCGGGGTGCAAGGGTCCAGATTGATGCTATATTTGGCCATGTATTCTGTAACAATATGGACCATGGCCTGGAGGCAGGGATATTTGTGCGCCCATGGATGCACAGGCTAATGCACTGTTGTACTTTCTGACATTTTTCAAGAAATGCTTGGAGTTTGGGTCTAAATATGTGAACAGGTCCTTAAACCTGTCAGGGTATCTGTAAGCGTTAATTCGAACGCGACCTTTATGGCAGCAATTGTATTCTCCACCTTGCTTGTTTTCACAGGTGAAGTTGAATGAGTTGCAATGTTTGCACAGGTTGTCAAATGCGCCAGAGTGGTGCTCCGGAACTTCGTCCTCAATAATATCTGTGTGATTGCACATGGCAATGCCATGCCGCTCAGCATTTTCACGCCGCAAGGCACGGGCTGCTCGATGTCTTTCAACCCGTGCTGAATTTGCGGCTGCTCAAGCTTCTTTAGTCGCTTGTGCACGGCTGTCATGATTTCTTTCATCGTTAGTAGCATTCTGTAGCGCACGTTCTTCATCTGTCCTTTGTGTCCGATTTGCACGATTTCTTTCAGCGTTAGTAGCATTTGTAGCCGCACGCAGCTCATCTGTTTGTTGTGTACGTCTGGTCACATTAGCAAGTCTACGTTCTTCGTCAGTCATGTGACTTGGTTTCCTACGCATCCTTTCCGCGGCCGCTGCTCTTGTTTCTGCGTTGCGATCGTCACTCATTTTAGATCTGAGATCGGCTAAAATTTAAACAATGACCGTTGTTAATACCCAGCCATCATTACTCATGCTTCTAACTTGTATTGAGTCGAGGTATTGATGCGAACACCATACATACGGATACTATCAAATTATATATATACAGTATAATTAGCAACGGAATTTGGTGTTTTAATGTCTGGTCCCTCTGCCTGACTTCAGTCTGTGATGGTGTTTCACTTCCTGTGGCACTGTCCTTAAATTTCACTGTAGTAAAATAAAAAAAAAGTAAAAGTACCCCCAGGGTCAAAATTTTGGGTTCCAAAATGGTCTATGGTCTCTTCTGGCAAAATTTTGTTGAGATTGGAATGAGGATGAGACATTGTATAAAGAACACACACAAACACACACATTGAGCTTAATACAGTACAGTAGATATATACTATATATATATATATACAGTACATACAGTATATATATATATACATACAGTATATACTGTATATATATATATATATATAGCAACTTCCTTTTAATATATGGCATGTCTTATGGAAACAGTAGTATTTCAGCAGTGACATTAAGTTTATAGGATTAACAGAAAATATGCAATATGCATCATAACAAAATTAGACAGGTGCATAAATTTGGGCACCCCAACAGAGATATTACATCAATATTTAGCTGAGCCTACTTTTGCAAACATAACAGCCTCTAGACGCCTCCTATAGCCTTTGATGAGTGTCTGGATTCTGGATGGAGGTATTTTTGACCATTCTTCCATACAAAATCTCTCCATTTTAGTTAAATTTGATGGCTGCCAAGCATGGACAGCCTGCTTCAAATCATCCCATAGATTTTCGATGATATTCAAGTCAGGGGACTGTGACGGCCATTCCAGAACAATTGTACTTCTCCCTCTGCATGAATGCCTTTGTAGATTTTGAACTGTGTTTTGGGTCATTGTCTTGTTGGAATATCCAACACCTGCATAACTTCAACTTTGTGACTGATGCTTGAACATTATCCTGAAGAATTTGTTGATATTGGGTTGAATTCATCCGACCCTTAACTTTTCCAAGGGCCCCAGTCCCTGAACTAGCCACACAGCCCCACAGCATGATGGAACCTCCACCAAATTTGACAGTGGGTAGCAGGTGTTTTTCTTGGAATGCAGTGTTCTTCTTCCGCCATGCAAAGCGCTTTTTGTTATGACCAAATAACTCGATTTTTGTCTCATCAGTCCAAAGCACTTTGTTCCAAAATTAATCTGGCTTGTCTAAATGAGCATTTGCATACAACAAGCGACTCTGTTTGTGGTGTGAGTACAGAAAGGGCTTCTTTCTCATCACCCTGCCATACAGATGTTCTTTGTGAAAATTGCGCTGAATTGTAGAATGATGTACAGATACACCATCTGCAGCAAGATGTTCTTGCAGGTCTTTGGAGGTGATCTGTGGGTTGTCTGTAACCATTCTCACAATTCTGCGCATATGTCGCTCCTGTATTTTTCTTGGCCTGCCAGACCAGGGTTTAACAGCAACTGTGCCTGTGGCCTTCAATTTCCTGATTACATTCCTTACAGTTGAAACTGACAGTTTAAACCTCTGAGATAGCTTTTTGTAGCCTTCCTCTAAACCATGATACTGAACAATCTTTGTTTTCAGATCGTGTGAGAGTTGCTTTGAGGATCCCATGTTGTCACTCTTCAGAGGAGAGTCAAAGGGAAGCACAACTTGCAATTGGCCACCTTAAATACCTTTTCTCATGATTGGACACACCTGTCTATGAAGTTCAAGGCTTAATGAGCTAATCCAACCAATTTGGTGTTGCAAGTAATCAGTATTGAGCAGTTACATGCATTCAAATCAGCAAAATTACAAGGGGACCCAAATTTTTGCACAGCCAGTTTTTCACATTTTATTTAATTTCATACAACTAAATACTGCTTCACTAAAAATCTTTGTTCAAAAAACACCCCAGTACTCAGATGTTCCTAGGAAATGAAAGACATACCACTGTTATGTTTTTTGTTGAAAGTAAATTATTATGCAGGGGTTCCCAAACTTTTTTATATGACTGTATATATCCATTGAGCCTCCTAAACAATTTCCTGAAAATGATTAGTTTATTTAGTTTATTTGTAGGGACACAGCTAATACATTTTTAGTAGAGGGAAGATAACAATGACATATATTATTAATCATATTAGTAAAAATGCACAAACCTGTAAGTGGCTGTTTATCACCATTTAAAATCATTTTAGAAATCAGTAACTTTTTGGTTAATTAGTTGATATCAAGATTGTTTGCTGCTATAGTTTTTTAATCCAATACTCCAATATCAATAGGATGATTAGACAAAAAGGATTATACCTAAGACGTAAAATATTCTGTGATTTTATAAAGCAGCAAAATAATTACATTTTCTGCTGCACTAGAGGAACTGTTCCTATATGCCATGAGCCAACACATTCATTACCAGATCAAAAAGGTAAAGACTTAAAAAAAGAACCCTGGTGCAAACTTACTCTAACTGAAATAGTTTCTTTTACCTCAATACTGGTTTTAACAACAGTCCTCACTTTCTGAAACATATCCTGAATAGTCTGCATACACTTGTACTCTTTTCTCTCTTGTGCACCTCTACACGTGGCAGTCTATCATAAGCTTTCTCCAAACCAATAAACACCATATGCAGACCTTTCTGGGTTTTTTTTCCAGTGCTTCTCTATGAGCTGTCTCAATACAATGGCTGCATCAGTTGTTCCTCTCCATGGTGTAAAACCAAACTGTTCCTCTGCTATGGTGGTCTGTTCCCTAAGTCTTCTCTAAATAACCCTTTCCCAGATTTTCATTTTGTGTGACATTAGTTTTACCCCACTATAGTCTCAACAATCCTAAATATCTCCCATCTCCTTATAAATGGGTACAATCACACTGTTCCTCCACTCCCTCCTATTCATTTATCTACTGCAATAGATACTACAACTCATCTACTCCCTCTTCCCCTAATCTGTTCCACAATTCTGGTGGTATTTCATCTGGTCCTGTTGACTTTCCATTTTTCATTCTTTTCAGTGCCTCCATTCCTTCCTTCCTCCTTATTCTAGATACTGTATTAGTCCTTCATCTGGGACTCCATCCCCAAATACCACCCTTGGATTTTCTTCATTCAACAGCCTTTGAAAGTATCTCTTCCATCTATTCATGATCCTCTCATGCTCACTTAAGACCATATCTTTCATCTGCTGTGTCTGACAAAAATCCTTCCTAGACTTGGTCCTAGTCTTTGTGATATTTAAACTACAAATATGTAGTAATAATGCATTACTATATGTTATGTATATTATGATATACATAACACAAAAATATGGCTATCAAGTGCTGCAGAAAGGGACATCTCTCTAATTTATATAAAAAAAAATCCTTCAACACGACAAGACTTTTTAGAGACAAGACTTTTTGGAAGTGGGGGGCAGCATGGTGGCACAGTGGTATTGCTGCTGCCTCGCAATAAGGAGACCTGGGTTCATTTCCTGAGTCCTCCCTGCATGGAGTTTGCATGTTCTCCCCATGTCTGCGTGGGTTTCCCCCGGGGGCTCCGGTTTTCTCCCACAGTCCAAAGACATGCAGGTTAAGTGCATTGGCGATCCTAAATTGTCCCTAGTGTGTGCTTGATGTGTGTGGGTGTGTGTGTCCTGCGGTGGGTTGGCACTCTGCCCGGGATTTGTTCCTGCCTTGCGCCTTGTGTTGGCTGGGATTGGCTCCAGCAGACCCCTGTGACACTGTGATGCTGTGTTATGATATAGCAGGTTGGATACTGAATGACTGACTGCCTGACTTTTTGGAAGAGAGATTTTTTCAAGTCCCGCGAGACAACTTTTGCCTTGAAATTTTTTCAAGTCACGCCCTCCTCTCAAACATTTTCAAACAAGACCACGGTCCTCTCAACTGTCATTCGTGTGAATGCTTTTGTTAGACACATTTTCTGCAGTCTCATCTCTTATACATTTTAACATTTTCCTCACTTTAAGTTCCCAATTACGGAACAATTGGGAAGAAAGGTAATGTAGTCCTTCCGTATCTTCCGCGGATAACATTAGACAACAAAGGAGATCTTGATATGCCATTTGTATTAAAACGTTTACAGTTTCCGGTTAGAATAGCTTTTGCAAAGACAATTAACAAATCTCAGAGCCAAACATTTGAAAAAATCATTTTATTTAATAGAGAGAAAGAAACGAAATTCAATAACAGACAGTTATACGTTGCATTGATGCATTTGTAACAATTCCCATGAAAATAAAAATCTGTTTAAATTGTACATCTGCATACCCATACATGAGCAGCAGAACTGCAAAGAGGCTAATGCATAGCGCAGGTCAGGAGGTTGGCGAGTGAAGCGAGCAGGGGGCAAAGCCCCCTAGTTTTATATTATCCCAGACTATATACCTGCTCTAAACAGTCATGTGTGATCTGCTTCAATGCATTAATACATAAAACATACCAAGATAGTAGAGTGTGTTATGGAAAAAACTTTCCTCCGTATTCAAATAAATCATTCTTGGAGACCAGATGAAAGTGCAGAACAATTCTTTATTTGCACATAGATATGCAGAAATGTCTCTGTCCATGGAGTGAGAAATCAATAAAACAATTCATTTTCTTTTATACTTTTCTATTACCATTACCTTATCTAATACATCACATCATCTGACTCTTAATATGCAGTATTCTATCATCTTAGCCAGTCAACTACAGCTACCAGTAACTTTGTATACATGTCGATTCTTCCATTATTCAAAACACTGCTTCATTAATTAGGGGTGTCCTACGGGTTCTCCCATTGATCTTAATACCACTTCATAATAGGAGTGTTTGAGCTTTCCAACTAGTTTGTTCTTGCTTTTAAAATGGGTGTCCATTACACACCTACTTCATTTTAACCTTAGCAACTATCTTGGTCGCTTCTCTAGATGAGTCAAAAGCCTCAAGTGCCCAAGCTTTAAGCTGCATTTAGTTAACCCTTTAGTTACCTTCAGTCCTTTTCCTTATGCTTTTAATAATGCGTTGTTAGAACTTCATCTAAGTATATGCTTATATTAAATTAACATGTATTGATTAAAAATATTTGATTAAAATTTGATAAATGATGCTAAGGTACTCATTAAACAGCCTTGCAACATCTTCTGTGTTTAACCAGTGTCTGTCAATGGCAATTCCTTGGTACATTTGGCATGAAGTACTAGCTACAAATAGAGGAAGTAAAGATAGCTTTAAATTATTAAATTATTATTAGTGTGTTATGGCAATGCCTTGGTATGTTACTGCTTGTATATTTATCTAGAAAACATTCATGTACTTGTTTTATTTTTTCCTTTTTAGATGTTTAATCATTTCATAAAAAGAAGGAAACAAGTATATTGGGCATTTGGACCAGTGACTTCTACTCTGTATGATCTCACTGGAATTGATACCTGGGAGGATGAACTTTCTGTTTTAGACATTATTTGTACAAGTAAAGAAAAAAATGTAAGTATTGTAAAGTTAAACCTTATTGGCATGTGTGCAGAATATTTGAGAAGATTGCATTTAAGGCCTTATATTCTTAACTTGCCCTACTTAGGAAATTGCCTCTCTCTGATTATGTAGCATTGTTAAACTGGAAATGATGTGTGTTTTAAATTGAAAACTGACCATGAACACTGTTAAGGGGACAAATAAGCCCAAGGTAGGCAAAAAAACCTGCAAAAATTTAAATACAAACTTGTACTGCTTATACATACAAACCATTTACTTTGGCTGCGGTGAATTTTGTCACAAGTAAAAAAAAATTATTCTGAGATTAACAGAATGTCTGCTGTTAAAGCCATACGGGTGCAAATGACAGCAGAAATGTGATGAATGGGCACCTCAGCAAAAGTCAGTACCTTTCTTCATCAAGTGCTACTGCAATGGGTGCCCAGCACCCACAACCCTGATAACTAGAATTGCAAATATATGTTAATCCACTGCCTACTATGATATGTTGGAATCAGATCTCCACACTGAGCAGTGTTACATAAAGAAATCAGTCTGAAGGATACCACTATGTGACCAATTGTAACATTCAAAAAGGACTACCTCCTCTTCTTCTTCCTCTTCATCATTACCCTCTTCTATGTGGATTTGATGTGCTTGATCAACCTTATTCATACAGCTCGGTCCTACACCTTCTCCCCAGTCAAACCCTTTTTCTTCACATCTTCTTTTACTTTATCCTTCCACCGCTGCCTCAGCCTCCCTTACTTTCTCTTCCCCTGTACTTCCATTTCTGTCATCTTTTTTAGATTAGATTTAATTCTATTGTCATTGTATAGGTAAAAGGAAATGCAGTTTAGCATCTAACCAGAAAGTGCAAATAGTAGAGATACAGTTAGGTCCATAAATATTTGGACAGAGACAACTTTTTTCTCATTTTGGTTCTGTACATTACTACAATGAATTTTAAATGAAACAACTCAGATGCAGTTGAAGTGCAGACTTTCAGCTTTAATTCAGTGGGGTGAACAAAACGATTACATAAAAATGTGAGGCAACTAAAGTATTTTTTTAACACAATCCCTTCATTTCAGGGGCTCAAAAGTAATTGGACAAATTAAATAACTGGAAATAAAATGTTCATTTCTAATACTTGGTTGAAAACCCTTTGCTGGCAATGACAGCCTGAAGTCTTGAACTCATGGACATCACCAGATGCTGGGTTTCCTGATTTTTAATGCTCTGCCAGGCCTTTACTGCAGCGGCTTTCCATTGCTGTTTGTTTGTGGGCCTTTCTGTCTGAAGTTTAGTCCATCCTTTTTTCTTGCCATCATTCTGGTAGAGGTTGATCTTGGTTTCATCTGTCCAAAGAATGTTTTTCCAGAACTGTGCTGGCTTTTTCAGATGTTCTTTAGCAAAGTCCAATCTAACCTTTCTATTCTTGAGGCTTATGAGTGGCTTGCACCTTGCAGTGCACCCTATGTATTTACTTTCATGCAGTCTTCTCTTTATGGTAGACTTGGATATCGATACGCCTACCCCCTGGAGAGTGTTGTTCACTTGGTTGGCTGTTGTGAAGGGATTTCTCTTCACCATGGAAATGATTCTGCGATCATCCACCAGTGTTGTCTTCCGTGGACGTCCAGGTCTTTTTGCGTTGCTGAGTTCACCAGTGCTTGCTTTCTTTCTCAGGATGTACCAAACTGTAGATTTTGCTACTCGTAATATTGTAGCAATTTCTCGGATGGGTTTTTTCTGTTTTCACAGCTTAAGGATGGCTTCTTTCACCTGCATGGAGAGCTCCTTTGACCGCATGTTGTCTGTTCACAGCAAAATCTTCCACATACAAGCACCACACCTCAAATCAACTCCAGGCCTTTTATCTGCTTAATTGATAATGACATAACGACGGACTTGCCCACACCTGCCCATGAAATAGCCCTTGAGTCAATTGTCCAATTACTTTTGAGTCCCTGAAATGAAGGGATTGTGTTGAAAAAAATGCTTTAATTGCCTCACATTTTTATGCAATTGTTTGTTCACCCCACTGAATTAAAGCTGAAAGTCTGCACTTCAACTGCATCTGAGTTGTTTCATTTAAAATTCATTGTGGTAATGTACAGAACCAAAATGAGAAAAAAGTTGTCTCTGTCCAAATATTTATGGACCTAACTGTATTAATACTGATCTGTAAGTAACAGATACATAAAATGAATAAATATACTGTAGATACTGTATATGAAATATTTTATGTACAGAATAAATATATATAAATAGGTGAAAATATAGAGTACAAGCAGAAGTTATTGATATTTAGAAAGGTCAGCTATTGAGTGTTAAGGGTTTAGAGTTCAGAATGGTGATGGTGTTATGAAAGAAGAGCCTGCTGGTGTGGAACTGAAGGCTCCTGTAGCACCTCCCTAATGGAAGGAGGGTAAACAGTCCATAGCTGGGATGTGAGGCATCCTTGATGATGCTGTGAGCCCAGACACCATGTATGCTGCAGGTCAGCAATAGCTGGCAGCGGGATGCTGATGATGTGCTGGGCAGTTTTTACCACCCATTGCAAGGCCTTCCTGTCTGCTACAGATACAGAGACATACCACACCATAATGCAATTAGTCAATATACTCTCAGCAGTGCAGAGGTAAAAGTTCAACAGAATCTGAGGAAACAGGCAAGCTTTCTTCAGCGTATGCAGAAAGTAAAGTTGCTGTTGCGCTTTTTTAACCAGACTTGATGTATTTATTGTCCGAGAAAGGTCCACAGAGATGTAGACGCCTAGGAATTTGAAGCTGGAACACACTTCACCTCAGCCCCATTTATATGGGGCTGCTTTGGCTATAAATGACGGGAAGCAAAATGGAATGGGTGACTAGACCTTCTTCCGTGTTCTTGTCTCACTGTTTTATTTTTATGCTTTACTTTATGCCATCATTAACTTTATTATTATTACTCATGTGACCAGCCCACTGTAACCTGTTGTCATCTAGTTTTGTGATTTGTAAAATACCTTGTGGTGATGAGAGCCATTGAAGATACTATATAAAATGTAAAAAACAGAATAAGTGGGCACAGGAATTGGATGAACGAACAGATGATTGAAATGAAGCATGTTTGCATTATAAATCAGTGATCAGTCAGGATTGTTGCTTAGGTAGATAGGCCATAAAATCTGAAAAAGGTATTTTCATTTAAGTTTGAAATTAAATGGCTCATGGTGCAATATTATATAAATTCTCACATCATAGGTCAGAGAGCTCCTGGAAGTGACCCCCGTTAAAGAGGTTTTGCATCACAAGTGGACCAACTGGGGTTACAAATTCTTCTTCCTTTGGACAGTGCTGTACATCTTGCACATAGTCATTTTTACCATATGCTGTGTGTATCGCCCATTGGAGCCAATCAGGACCAAAATGAATGTAACAATCATGAATCTGAAGCCTCTAAGCGTGAGTATGCTCAGCGGTTGAAAGGTTGATTTGTCAGTTGCCTAAATTTTTTTTTTTCTCCAGCCTTCTGGAGTTTTTTTTTGTTTTTTTCTGTCCACCCTGGCCATCGGACCTTACTCCTTTTCTATGTTAACTAATGTTGTCTTATTTTAATTTTGTATTTTGTCTGTTATTTTTCTTTTCTTCATTATGTAAAGCACTTTGAGCTACTTTTTGTATGAAAATGTGCTATATAAATAAATGTTGTTGTTGTTGTTGTAAACATTTGCAGAGTAAACTCCATGTCTAAGACGGTTTTCTGTCAGGCTTTGGCTACGTGCAGCTTTGAATTGTAGTAAGAGGGTTGGGAATATGAATTGATAGATGGAAGGACGTGGAACAAAATTTTGAACAGTACAGACATTCATTTCTTCTTATAATATATCTCTTCCATTGCAGAGATCATATGAACTCACTACAGATTTTTTAAGACTGGCTGGTGAAATTCTTACAGTCTTGGGAGCTTTCTGTATTCTCTTTACAGAGGTTTGTGCTTTTTTCCTTTCTGTTATTGTAATTTGCTTATTATTTTAATTTACTACTATTTAAACTATTTATATACAGTTTAGTAATATAGACTTGTTTATATAATTCAGCATTAATACTAGCACCCTACATGTTCTGATTAATCCAGTCTGAACTGGCTGACAATGTTCTTAAAATCTTAATTAATCAAGGTCAGGAAATGTTAATTAGACTTAACTCCATCCTGTAATAGAAATAAATCTCCATTGTTCTAGATTCCAAGACTTGTGCATATCGGTCCAACAAAATACTTTGGAAACACAGTCACTGGAGGACCTTTCCATATCATTATGTTGGTAACCATTTGTCATGTAACTCAATTGCTTTATTTATTTATTAATTTTATTTTATCTTGCTGCTGTTGTCTTGCCTGTACTGTAAATGAAAAGTAATGCTTATTGTTAAAGATTTTTGTTGAGGACATTTTAGTAAGGAGTAATCCTTTATTATTATCTGTTAATGGCTACATGGAAACATATTCAGAATGCCCTTTCCCCTCATCATTGCTAGAGATTAAGATGAAGTTTATAAGCACTGTTGCACATACTGTATAGACAGAAAAAATTAAAATTAATTGAAACAAATATCACTATTGAATTTTTAAATATTATATCCCTGTATCTGCACTCTAGTTCTAACCATCAGTTTTCATGGTCACTGACAAACTACGTAATCATTTTTATTCTGATTTGATGCCATGTATACATACAGTATATATATATATATATATATATATATATATATATATATATATATATATATATATATATATATATATAAAAGACCTAAATCTGTTAAGTAGTTCTCTCATTTGCTAACTAAGAGTAGTTAAGGTTACGCCCTGAGGGAGACACATGAGTGAGGAGGGCCCCGCCCCCCTCCCCGCAGCCCAATGAGTCTCTCTCGGATTCACGCTAATAAATTGGTAAAGCAAGCGAAGTATGATACTTAGCGCGATGAAAAAGTTGCAAAATCAACAGAATGTTCAAACAAATTATAGAAAAAAAAAACCGATCTAAATCCGCTAAGTAGTTCTCTTGTGAAAAGCAGACAGACATACAAACGGGTCTAAAAAACTGTAAGAAATTTCGCGCTTGGAGCACGAAATTTTTAAAACCGTTTCTTAGCAAGCACCTATGGGCCAAGGGTAACCTACATTCCAAATTTCAAGTCCAAAGTCCTCATGGTTCGGGAGATTTCGTGATGAGTGAGTCAGTGATATTTGGCTTATATACACACACACTGGCCACTTTATTAGATACACCTGTTCAACTGCTTGTTAGCGCAAATTTCTAATCAGCCAATCACATGGTAGAAACTTAATGCACTTGTAGACATTGTGAAGACAACTTGCTGAATTTCAATTCTAGCATCAGAATGAGGAAGAAAAAGTGATTTAATTGACTTTGAATGTGGCAGGGTTGTTGGTGCAAGACAGGCTGATCTAATTATTTCAAAAACTGCTGATCTAATGGGATTTTCATGTACACCCACCTCTCAAGGTTACAGAGAATGGTCTGAAAAAGTGAAAATATCTAGTGAGTAACTGTTGTCTAGGTGAAAATACCTTGTTGATTCCAGGGGTCAGAGGAGAATGGCCATACTGGTTTGCGCTGATAGACAATAGTAACTCAAATAATCACTTTTTACAACTGCGGTGTTCAGAAGAGCACCTTTGAACACAAAACATGTCAAACCTTGAAGCAGAAGGGCTACAGCAGCAGCAAACCACACTGGGTGCCACCCCTGTCAGCTAAGAACAAGTAACTGAGGCTACAATTTGCACACGCTCACGCAAATTGGACAATAGAAGACTGGAAAACGTTGACTGGTCTGATGAGTCTCGATTTCTGCAGCGACGTTTGGATGGTAGGGTCAGAATTTGGTGTCAACAACATGAAAGCAAGGATCCATCCTGCCTTATGTCAACAATTCAGGCTGGTGGTGCTGTAATGGTGTGTTCTTGTCACACTTTAGGCCTTTTAATACCAATTTAGCATCATTTAAATGCCAGAGTCTACCTGAGTATTGTTGATGACCACGTCCATCCCTTTATGACTGCAGTGTACCCATCTTCCGATGGCTACTTCTAGCAGGATAATGCACCATATTGCAAAACATAAATCATCTCAAACTGGTTTCATGACAATGAGTTCATTGTACTCAAATGGCCTCCACAGTCACCAGATTCAACAGAGCACCTTTGGGATGTGGTGGAATGGGAGATGCACATCATGGATGTTCAGCTGAAAAATCTGCAGCAACTGTGTGATGCTCTCATGTCAATATGGACCAAAATCCCAATGGAATGTTTCCAACACCTTCTGAATCTATGCCATGATGAATTACAGCAGTTCTGAAGGCAAAAAGGGGTCCAACCTGGTACTAGCAAGGTGTACCTAATAAAGTTGCCAGTGTGCGTGTGTGTGTGCATACACTGCTTATACACTATATATAGTGTGCATCTGCAAAGGAAATCAAAGGTTAAAGGATAATTCCATGCTGAAAAGATACAACATCTAATTTCAATTAAAACAGAACGATCAGTGTGCTTGTGATCTTTCTGTTTGTGATCTTTCACAGAGCTTTAAAGACACTTTTCTATGAAAAACAGAAGATGCTAAAGTCATTTTTACCCTGGGATTACATATTTCTCTATGTCTTAATGAACAACTAACTTTTTCAGTCGATCCCTTGATCTTCTCTTATGGCAGCTTTCTCTCGCCTACTTGCTCACCTTTTCGAAGGCTATAGAGTCAAACATTTTGTCCTTTATTCTTTTTATCATGGAAATAACCTTTAACATTTGTTTTCTGATATATATTTGTGTCCATGAGTCTATCTTGCTATGTGGAGACTAACAGTCTCCCCAAAGTTAATTTGTACTTTTGTGCCCTTGAGCACCACTGAAGTATACTTTAAAAAACAAACAAAACATAATTTAAAGAAATTTAAAGCAACAAAATACTAAATCAATGCCAATTCAGAAACAGGCCAATAGCAACAATGTCTTCCTATACTGAACTTTAGATAGATAGATAGATAGATAGATACTTTATTAATCCCAATATTCAAGGTACTTCACAAGTACTAGGCTGTAATTCACTTGTTTGTATTAACAGTTTTGCTTAGTGTCACAGTCAGGACATTTGAATATAAGTAGTGTGACACACACACACACACACACACGCACGCACACACACACACACACACAAGGAAGCACTTTAGTCCCTTGGTCTTGTCTAATTTCCTAAATTCTGTTCAATACTGCTTGTAGATAACTTTTAATAGTTGTTAGTATTCAACTGTATGACTTGGGAGGATCCCCAAAACCTTTCATTTGAAGAAATGGATTCTATCTTAAATACACTTCCCTTTAATATCCACCAGTGTTCTAAGTTTACTGGAGTCAATAAAGAAAAGTCCTGAGGTCTTTCCCTCAATTCCTTAAGGGTTGCAGTGGCTGTAAATTGTCAAGCACCCAATTGCATAATTATAAGCCAGTTCTTGCTAGTAATGAAACATTACTCGAGTAAGTATTATGTTATTATTTGAATACTGTGATTTCAGATGATTCTAATATTTTAGATTTTTCTTTTCACGGTAATTACTCAGTGTTATTTCAATTGGGGATTATTAGCAATTCTCGGTTAACAAATATTTCTTTTCTATTTTACTCAAATTGATAGATTATGGTATACACATGTGTTAAAATACAACCACATGAGCTGATCAGCTTTAGGTTTTCTTATTATTATTTTTCTTTTTTTGTTTATTTGAATAGCAGTGCAGTAGTTAGAGTTGCTGCTTCTAGTATCCAGCCTCTTGCGTTTAAATCCCGGAGCAAGTTAACCTCCATGAGGATGTTGTTGATATACCTACAGTATATAGTCTTCCTCCCATAAACCCAAAGTGCTTATCACGTTAACTGGCCGAGTGTGGCGAGCTGCATGAGGGGGTCCTGCAATGAACGGACTCCATGTCTATGGCTGTTTTCAGCCTTGTTTTACGGCATGGATTCTTGAATTGGATTAAACAGTTTTGAGAATTCTATTTTGTTTTAATTAGTAAACGGTTAAAAAATAACATACATACCCACAGACATATATTGGATATGTTTATGTGTGAATCTTAACAATTAAGTGAACGAAAATCAAGAAAAAAAATGTGCTCAGATTAGTAGCAGTAATTGGTATTGAATCGAGAAATTGTCTGAAACTAAAACCTTCAGCAAGTTCGACTCTCCAGGAACTCAGCTTAACACACCAGACTCAGTCACTAGATGCAGACAGGAAAATATTAACACTATGTAGATCCTGCAAAAGTTTTAGTATTAAGACAACGAAGCAACTATGATGACTATAAGTATGACTGATACATGACAACAACATATTTCATAAAAAGTAATAGCTATAAATACAGAGAATGGTGACTTTTAATGTACTAGTGGTTTTATTACAGGAGAACCCTCACAAACAAACCTATTATAAGAAGACAATTCCATTGAGCGGTTACTACCAAAGTGAATAAACGTTTGTCATGATTTGGAGTAAGAACCATAAGCAAGAGAGGGTGTGAGGTCTTCTAAAGCAGTGGTCCCCAACCTTTTTGACAGCAAGGACCACTTTATTAGATGCAAATTTTTCCACGGACCAGTCGGTGGGGTTGGTTGGGGGCAGTTTTATACACAATTTACATATATTTCTATTATTATTAAAGTTACTAAGCAGTTCGCATACGTTTAAGGTCAACATTAAAGCAGGGGTTAAGTCAGTTCAGGTAACGCCTTTCCCAGGCAGGCAAAGGAGGCCTGCCCTAACCCCCGATCCTGAGATTTTTCTTCTTTTTTTTGCATATAACAAAGACATATGCTTTACATTTGCCAATCCAGCAGATTGCACATCACAAACATTAACACTGCTATCTTTTTTTCATGTCTGCCGTTTCTATAGTAGGGTGACAATGAGTTAAATTCCAATGGATGTTTTTCAAATGTTGACAAGCAATAAGCAAAAGGTATCACTGAAAACCACAGACAACAAAAACAGCAAAAAAAAAAAAAAGAACAGTACGAGGAAAGTTCGAAGAAATAGATTTTTTTACATTGTTTCTGTTTGGGGATCGTTGTGCAAATGTGCACAACTGAGCTGCGACCACAGATCTAACTGCTCTGTGGATGATTCATTCAAGCATTTCAAGGTCACTTCGTTGTAATGAAAGTGTCTGTTGAATGTACTTCGTAGTAACGCGATTTCTATAGACTCATGTCATATGGGGAAACTGTCGGGACCATAAAAAATACTTTGTTGTAATACTCTCTCACCTCGGTCTCTCTCCTCTCTCTGCGCCGCTGCAAAGCCCTGCCCGCCAAGCATTCTGAAAAGTCTGAGTGAGTCGTTGTTGCCGGCAGTTCTCTCGCGACCCGGCTGTCAGACGGCTGCGGCCTGGTAGTGGGCCGTGGACCGGGGTTGGGGACCCCCGTTCTAAAAGGCTCCACAAGTCAGGGCAGGCCTCCTTTGCCTGCCTGGAAAAGGCGTTACCTGAACTGACTTAACCCCTGCTTTAATGTTGACCTTAAATGTATGCAGGTCTGAAAGGGTTTAAGCCTCAAAAATAACCTTTAATGTCCCCAAATATCAAAATGCCATGTAACAGAAAGGAAACTGTATAAACCTTTTGCTTGCGGAGACCAGTCCACAAAGGAATCATTATAAATGAGAATATTTATTCAGAATAATAGAAAAATATTATAAAAAAAAAAACTCAAAAAAGCCAAAAATGAGTTGCCTTGAAGGTAGTCCACAATGGAAAAAAATCACAAAGCACAAGCAGTATTCAGAAACTAAAATCAAGAGCTTAAAATAATCAAAAAATGCAAAAAATTAATTCTCAGTGTAACTCCAAACAACTTCAATGCAGCACAACTGAGCTCTCTCAGCTCTGACCCAAATATCCAAATAGAAGCTCAGGAATGGTGACCATCAGTGCAGACCCATCCCTTGGGCTACCAGCCACAAATTACAAGTAACACAGGAGAAGCACACACTTTATAAATTAAATAAATGAAGAAAGTAAGGTCAATGAACAGCACTTTACATAAAAAGAAACAAAGAAACATAGTAAATAATAATGATGACATTAAATACATAAGAAATACATGTAAGCCAGGACAAAAAGCTTGGCTATAACATGTTCACTGAGAGTTGCATAGTATCACCTTTGGACAGTATGAAAGCCATAATCAGAAGATCTTAGATGTTGAACAGGACTCTGGGGGTTGGGGTTGGAGTTCATGCTTTTACAAGCGTATAGCAGAACATTAATAACAATTCTGTATCAGGCTGTGGAATCAGAACAGTGGAATGAAATGGGGTTCATGTATTTGGTTGGCATCAGGACTCCTGCAGCAGCCTTTTGACTACACAGTTATGTGTTAGGTCATTAAAAAGACAGCCACAGTATAAGGGCTGGACAGATAGACAGAGTCATGTTGGACACAAAGGATATTAGACGAAGCTGCCAGGATCAGACATTCTAGCAGTAAGAGACAAGTTTCTTGGGTTGAACTGGAGACCCCACAAGAAGCAGTTCAGTTTCATTAGTGTCAAGCTGGAAATGGGTTACCAGATGCCCATGTGCTATCACTGTGGCATGCAGAGTATAGTGGACATATATAAAATACACTTTATGGGCAGTCAGTATATGTAACCAGTGCCTGATAGAATACCTTAAATTGATCAACTGAAATTCAATATTGGGTTTATTTGTTTATGGAGCAAAAGTCACCTTACCTGGTTCAAGTATTCTTGTGTACATTTTAGCTTTTTTACGTATTCTGTTTTTCTTGGTAAAGTCTTTTCTTATACATAGTTTATATGATACATGCATTTTTTATCAGACAGTTGTACTGAAAATGATCTTTAAATTACTAATTTTATGAAGGTAAACACAAGAGCACCAATATAAGTACATTACATAAGTAAGGTAAATGCCAGATGCATGGAATTTGATTTGGTGTCACACATGCAAATAAAACATTAACACAAACTTAACAACTCAAGGACCACAATGTTGAAATGATTTCTTTAGTACAAATGTAAGTGTAGGGTCATTCAGAAAGAAATTAACGCTTTCCAGATTGTATTACTCAGAACCCAAGTATCATACTAACATGCAGTGTGCATCAAATTTCAGAGTTACCCTTTAACTTTTTCCAGATATGAAAAGAAGAAATGCATTGTGGTTACTATGTCAGCCATCTGCAGTGATATACTACTAAGGGTTTATACATTCATAATGCCATTATTGTCACATGTACAGAGTACAGTGAAATTTTTACTTGCGTATACTAATTAATGTGCAACACACCACCATTAGATGATAACAATCTTTAAACATTTACTTATTTGGCTGACACCTTTATCTAAGGTAACTGACAACCTTTATGAAGCAATTGGCTATGTTTCTTTTTGTTTTTCAATTGGCTCTGAATTTTTCACTACAACGGTAACACCGCCAGCATCAAGATTTGTCACAAAACTGTAGCAACTCGTAAAATATTTGCTTTTTGCACTTATATGCAGCATTCAGACTGTACGAAACATAATGCAAATGTGTACAGGTATGCAATACAACAAGCACCAAAGCAAGCAAGTCCTCAATACCCACTATGTTCTAACGCTTTTCTTCTGTGAAGGGTGACCAACTGGGAAATGTGATATTGTAATAAGCAGGATCAAATTAGGGGCGGAGCTAAACAATAAGCATAAACCAGCCAGAGTGCAAATAGAATCTGCACTTTAAAAAAATCTTCATTTTTCCAGTTGCATGGAAAGACAGAGCCACTGTTTTTAAACATTTCTGGCTTTGGAGAGTGTTTTCAGAAGTATTAATTTTCATACATTGGAAACATCGGTGTAGTATGGACAAAAGGTGAAAATGAAGAGAAATGTCTACGTTTGTCAAAGAAAATGTAGTAATGTGGTGTGACCATAGTTACTAAATACAGTAATACATTTTTATTTTTTTTAATCACCCTATATATTGTTGAGCAAACAAAAAGAACAAATCTCATGGAAAAAATGAATTGCTTTCTTAAGTGCAAAAAATTCATAAGAGAATGAGAAATTGCATAATGATTAGTACTTTCAGGGTGTCTGGCCTATGAGATTGGAGGATGTCTGAAGAAGTGCATCCATAGAAACTCATTCCGGACTACTGTAGCCTAATCCCTGGCATCTCAAGTAATTTCCAAATTAATGTTCAATATCACCTGAACTTTCTACAAGAGACCTTCTTTTTACATCATTGGGCTGTCACTTTCATCTTTATTAATCTTAATAGTCACTTTTATCTTTATTATTATGTTTTTGGTCCCCTAGCATAACAGCTACTAACACTTCCTGGTTAAACATTGAATGCCATTGTTCATTATGATAGAGAACTTATGTGAATGCCCTGAATAAACTGTCACTGTTAATAACCCCCAAACACACCAGCTTGATTTGGGGCTGGGTTTAATTACAAAATGCAATATTCTGAGAAAACGTATGTGTCTTCATACAAATGTATTCTGAGGTTTACATTCCTTTTATTTTTGTGATATTCTGTACCCATAACCCATAACCTTAGAAAGGTATCCTTTTCAAAACTACTGGAAGAAAATGGGTATCTGTTGGGATTGATTTCTATCAAGAGTTGACAATTTATTACAAATTCTCACCATTTTTTTGCATGTTGGTTACAACCCTAAAACCATTCCATCTACGTCTCTGCTTGATGGCGTCTTTCTCTTGTGCTACACTGTGTCCTATGTATTAGTATGCCAACAGTTTTTGGAATCATCGTCATTAATATTTACGTTTCTTCCACACTTTAAGGGTACTATATGGCCTGTTAATTGTGACAGCAATGATCCTACGATTTGCCGGCAGTGATGGACAAACCACCATTTTGGCTTTGGCACTTATTTGTGCATGGTGTAATGTGATTTACTTTGCTCGTGGGTTCGAGTTACTTGGTCCTTTGTGCATCATGATACAAAAGGTCAGTAAATCATTGAATATGTTATGATGAGGACAAATATTAGCGGTAACAACATGTGTAGCAAATTCATGCCAGTTCTCCGTCGATGAATGGAAACAGTTTTATTTTGCAGCTTTGGGAAAAGGGGATTCTACAACGAAGAAACTTTACATGGGCCCCATATACTAGCTTCATCTCCACATAACACATAATATGTCTTTCTGTTGCTTCATCTTCCCCTCTCACTCTCAACTCAGTCAGATTAGCCTTCAGTCTTCTTCTGTGGCTGAGAACTACTTGCTAAACCTCCTCTTGGTGTTCATTTCCAGTACAAACAGTTAATCCCCAAATTCTTGGGATCACTTTTACGCTGGGTCCCCAACTAATTTCAGCACTTTATTTAAGTCACAAACTTTTTGGTCACACTTCATGGTCCCTGAGGTATAAAACAAAATATTGAGGACCACAACTGACAGCTCCTGTTTTAGATTAACCATTTAGATGTTACTTTTCTTGCCCAGGAGAATAGCAGAGTGGCACAATGTATAACATTTATTAGGAACAGTTCCAGGAGACTGGGTTTCATTTTCTGTTTGGACACAGTCTGAGGGGAGTCTACATGCTGTCCCAGTGTCCATTTTTATACTCTGGGTTTACTCTAACATATCAAATAAGTGCGTGATGGACCGTTATTTCCTGTGATTGTGTAGCACTTGTGAAAAAGGAGATAATGAACAAATAATTCACTTAATGCCTGTTTCCTCCTTAGTAACCTTATGCTGAATGATGTACACAGTGTGAACTTCGCAAACCTTGACTCTGCAGCTGCAGGCATGACAAGTTAATCTCATCTCCTAGACTAAATGTAAAGTCCTACAAGCTAGGCAAAGAACACAGGTTTTCAACAATTTTTTTAAATGAATAGATTTTTGCATTTTTTAAATATAGCTCCCCAAACATGAAATGATTCTCGTAAAATGTAAATTGTTATTTAACCATTTCGTAAACATTTTAAAGAACTAAATGGACTATAATATATGAATTTCAACTCTGTCAATGGCACCTCTTCCAGTGTTGGCTCCTGCTTGCTTAGTGGTGCTGGGATATGCTCTAGCCCTCTAAAAAGGGTGACTTAAATGAAGTGAGTTTAAAATGGATGGATGAATGAATGGATATTCTTCTTCAAGTTCTCCCTTACTGTTCTCAGAGCTCTGATCACCTTTGTAACAGAAAATACACCTTTACAATGTTGGTCTACATTTCATGAATCTGTGAGGACAGTTACTATACTTGTTGTTTAACCTCTACAATGCACACTGTAAAAAAATAATAATATCCATACATGTTTGAATCCTCACAATCCAGTTTAGGGTGACAGGAATGGAGCTTATCCTGACACCATTAGGCACAAGGCAAAGACAAACCCTGGATGGGGTATCCATCCATTGCACATATCCAATCCGCACTCACTCTCAAGGGTCAATTTTTTGATGGCTACTAACCTAAAACATGTCATTAGTATGGTTGGAGAAAACCAACATGAACATGAGGGGAACACCTAAAAAGTGACTTGGCTGATTATCAAGTCCATGTCAATGGTCGCGTGAAGCCGTAGGGCTAACTAACCACTTTGTCACTGTGATGCCACTTTTTAAATACTGTAAATAATTTGATAAACACAAAAAATGTTTAGCAGAAATGGCACATTTTAAAATGGCTTTGCTGAGAAGAGTTTCATTATACTGTCCTCACACTCCATATGATTTCAAGATGGAATTTTCTGTGGAATTTTAAGAATATCTTAAATCTATAATATGTCTTTGGATATGGCTTATGATGTAATAAGTATGTTTAAATGTCAATATTATAAGTATAGTATAATGATCTGATGTGCTATCCAGGATTAGATCCTGAGCATGGATAAAGCAGCTTGTAAAGTGAATGGCTGGATGGATAGACATCTTAACTCAGGGTTACCATTACAGTTAATTTTCATTCTTTCAGATGATCTTTGGAGACCTTATGAGATTTTGCTCCATTCTGATTCTTGTAATTATTGGCTTTGCAGCAGGTACTACTTTTTTTTTAACTTGTACCCCTTTTGTTGTAGTTTTTTATGGACTTTATAACAGATGTGATATTTTTTTTAGCATTTGATGTCCACTTCCAAGCTCTAAACCCTGATGTCTATGTGTACTTCAGTGACTTTCCTATCACCACTTTTACATTGTTTCAACTGATGATGGGTCTGACTGATCTCCCTGGACCGCCATCAATTCCTGTGCCTGACATTATCATTTTTCTATACATGATCTACATGTTTTTTGCCTTTGTGCTACTTCTGAATGTCCTCATTGCTTTGATGGGTGACACTCATTATCGAGTTGTACATGAACGCCGGTTGCTATGGAAAGCACAGGTAAGAAGAAGATAAATCGTGGTGAAAATATCACTGCTTTAATACTAAATCCAGTCAAAATCCTTAATTACATTAATACATTCTGTTAGAGAGCTTAATTTCAATTGGGAAAATACATGCAGGTTTAGTTGCTTGGATGTAGTTAATATTACAAGTTTAATTAACAGTATAAGAACTCATTATTTTAATCCTTTAAATATGATTTTTTCTATTGATGTGCACTGAAGTGTAATACAAAAGTCATTAAGAAAAAAATGTAATATACAGAAAGTTCAGTGCGGCTATTAATTATACAATTCGAATGTTAGCATCCTTTCAAACTCCAGACTGAGAGCCACAAGCATTAATTTTTTGGTATTATTTATCTGAGGATATTAAATTTACATTATGAGATCATCAAACATTGACTAAATATTTTTCTTGCCTTGATACATTTTGAATTCGTCATGTGGCAAAACAGTTGAGGAGTAAAACTAGACTAAAAAAAATACAATAATGCATGACGTTTAGTTACAATTAAATCTGAAGTGTAGTCCTTAATTTCCTACCACTACAGATTGCTGCAACCATACTTTTATTAGAAAGGAGACTCCCAAAATGGCTATTGCCTCGACTAGGCATTCCTGGAGATGCAGTAGGATTAGAAGAAGGAAAATGGTATTTCAGGTAAAATATCTTCCATATTCACAACATTAGTGTTGAAATATTATTTTTTTTTAGTAAATAGTCTGCTTCATTATAAAGAATATACTGTAACACCTTTCTGTTACACTTCTCTGTCTATTTCTTTTGATAAGCTTAAGGATAAGTGTGTACTATATACCTGGTGTCAGAAATTAAGCATTTCTTGTTACTAGGCCTTCTAATTTAGATTGTAAAATCCAAATAATAATGATAAATTAATTAACATAATTCTAATACTTAATATATACTAATATACAGTTTGATAGTTGGCATGGTTGTGCAGTGCTTAGTACTACTGTCTCACAGATCCAGCATCCTAGGTTTGAATCCTGTTGTAGTTTGCAAGTTCTCTCTATGCCCACATGGGTTTTTCTTTCAGCCCCTGGAAAGATGTGTGTATAAAGTTAACTGGCATTTTAAACTGGCCCAGTGTAAAAGTGTGGGTGAGTGCGTTCTGTGATTAAACTGCCACACAATGCAGGGATTCCTGCCTAAAATAGTCTGGCCCCCCATGATGGTAGATTGGATTGGATTGCATTAAGCACGTTTGAAAATGTTAAGTGTTATTTGTGTATCATGGAATACACATCCATATTACTAACCGAGAATGGTAAACCGGATGGCTTGGACGCAGGTACACGGCGATGGGACCATGAGACGTACTGCGCAGGTGCGTACAGCACACGTCTCATACACCGCAAGCGAAGTCGTATCCACCGCACACGAAGGAGTCACGGCCCAAAAACAAAAAAGCTCAACTGACGTGAATGAGAAATGAAGCAACAACGCGCCCATAGCTAACGACTACCGACACGGCCACACAAAAAAGAGGATTCTGCGCTGCAGCCCAGATTCAAACGGAAGAGGCTACGGAGGCCCCACAGGTCCACAAAGATAGTACGGAAGGCGCAGGAAAGTACGAAAGGCAAAGGCGCCTACACAGCATAGTGAAACCCGACATAGTACGGAAGGCGCAAGCGTCACCGCCATATTGTGAGTGGCACTACTGCGGAGTGAAGTTAGGAATAATGTGCTGCTTGGGATTGTACAAACCGCTGAACGCTTTACACCAAATTCAAACACAATACAGCTCAACGATACAAACACGAGCCCACCTGGATAAGATCAATGTACACAGGCACCTACAACGCGCGTCTGAGACTGCGGAAGCAAAGCAGGCACGGGTTCAAAACGAACGCGGAAGCAAAGCAGGCACGGGTTCAAAACGAACAAGCTCGACTGACGGATATACAAACACGAGCCCGCCTGGATAAAATCAATGAATGCAGGCGCCTACAACGCGCGTCTGAAATGCCGTGGGCAAAGCGGGCACGGCTCCAAAACGAACGAGCTCGACTAATGTATTTCGGGATACCCAACGCCGGGGGTAGGCGAGCGAAGCGAGCAGGGGGCGGAGCCTCCTTGTTTTGTATAACTGTAGAACTACTAAATATCCTGTGTCTATATATAGCGATTCTCACTGAATTCTAACTCATAACACTTAACCATATGTATAACTATAAAAAGTAAATTTCATATCCTTAAAACGCTTTAAATACATGTTAAAGTGAACAAACTGTAAAGCAAAAATCATCTTTGAGATTGCATTAATTTGGACATGTGCTGAGGAGAGATGATGAGTATATTGGGAGGAGGATGCAGGGGATGGAGCTGCCAAGCAAGAGGAAAAGAAGAAGGCCTAAGAGGAGGTTTACAGAAGTGGTAAGAGAGGACATGCAGGTGATGGGTATAACACAGCAAGATGCAGAGGACAGGAAAATATAAAAACACATGATCCGTTGTGGCACCCCCCTAATGGGAGAAGCCAAAAGAAGAAGAAGAAGATAAATTCCTGTTAATATTAGAATCAGGGTATGGCCTGTTAAAAAATTGAAAGGAAAACAAAAACTGTTAACTGTATTCCTGGAGAGAATAAACCTGAAGAGGGTCTACAGTCATTTACAAAGCAATAGTTTGACTGACTTAGGTCAACAGATCATACCACCCAGACCCAAACTCCTAACCCAACCAGCGTGTTCTAGGCACTCAATTCTGCCAATGTGCAGACTGAAGTTAAACATGAAGATCTGGTGTTTTGTCAGTAACAGAAACATTCTAAGGCTTCAGTCACTCTGATGATTCATTCCTTGAACAGGATATTGAATCAAGTAAGCACAGTCTCATTCTACAAACACAGTGCAGGCTAATAGAAAGGCAGACAACTATATCATTGGACCAATGGATATGGCAAAGTCTTTGAAGTTAAGGGAACTGAAATCTTGAACAGAGGATACAATTAATCTAATTCACATTTTCAAAATTGGCAAGGACATTGACAAAGCTGAGGCATCAAAGATGTTCTACCTAAATATATTGTGTTGACCTTAGTAATCTTAAAGAATAAAACAAACATTTCATGAGGTGTATTTACTGTTTCACATGATTTTATGTAGCTTAACTTTTCTAGGAAAAAAGGAAAAGGAGAAGATAATTAGGGTTATTATTGTCATGTGTATACAGTACAGTGAAATTATTACTTGGCAACAACATGCATGTGATGGTCTCTAGGTTGGCTCCAATCTCCATGGTCGCTTCCCAGAGCCACTTGAACCCAGAACCATTTATAACATACTCAAGGATGAGCCAGGCAAATGAGGACACACACAGTCAGCAAGGGGTTGGTGCAAATTGTTCAGTGCTTTTAATTACAAAAGAGACAAAATGTCCAAAAATGCAGTGCAAGTTCTTACAATACAATAAATCCATAAAATGACGTGAAACGTGGAAATTAAAATCAATTAATAGTCCAATAAAAACAATAAAAAGTTTAAATCCCAGGCCATTTTTTCCTTAAAAACACGAGTCCCAGTGCCTCTTTCTAATATCTGGCATCTCCCCATCAGGATCTTGCAGCACGAGGAGATACCTGTCAACAGGTGCAGTCATCCCTTTTTCCTGGGTTCGGGTTCCCGCCGCTAGTCCTTCAGCATCTGTAGGACACCCCCTGAACTATGTCTCCCTCTGCCAGTCCTTCGGCACCTACCTGGGAGATGCTGCATAATAGGGCCACTTCTACTTTCCTATTTGAAGTGCCCCTACTCCAGCCCCAAACTTGAGCGAAGGCGTGCTGCTCGCTTCCCTGAGGCATATTCCCTACTACCTGCCTCCATTCCTCCTGGTACAGGCTCCTTGCCTTCCTGCCTCTTTCTTACTCCCTTAACCTCCATTCCTTTTTTTCTTCTTACTTGGTTTCTTCTCCCCTCCCAATTTCACTGTGTCATCTCCCTTTCTAGAACCAGTTGGGTGCAGTTGCTGTCATCCACCTGCTTCAAGGTGTGAATGAAGCACTTGACCAACCTGTTTGATTTACATGTGAATGCGTGATCAGCTAAGCACTCCAATCAACCTCGGAGCGGTGCATGCACACCCACACATGCACCTGCAACTGCTTGGATCCTGCACGCTCCAGGACTTGTGATTATTTATTAAAATTGCGCTTCGCCACAGACCTGTTATCACAATGTAACATGTCATCACTCTCCCGCGACATGATAAATGAGTATGACTACTTTACCACAAAACTTTTGTCTTCCTTTCCTGAAAAATCTCAGAGAATTAGTATTACAATTTTTGGATTTCATTAATACTTCAGAAACTGCTGTTGCTCGGTGGGTGTAATAGTAGCGTAGATAAACAGCAGTGGCATCATGAGAAGACAAACATAATAGAAGAGAGTCAATAACAGTACATTATTTTTGCTCAGCTTCAATTTTTGATCCAAAAGCTAACAAATACATTTGGAATATGCAAAGTTCACTCAGCAGTTCTAGTTAGGATAGGTTTGACTAAAGCAGTGACCATGCAGGCTATACACAAATGTTTGCCACATCAGACATGATTGATCCTAAAGAGCATTACAGACAGCACGCCTTCTTTATTTTTAAAGCTTCCCTTTAGTGTTACTTTTGCATTTGTCATGTGCACCCTAATTGCTTGCCTCCTAGTGAACTATAAATTAATTACACAGATAAAGATCTGAATTTCTGTGGTAGTTAATTGGCTTCATGTAATTATTTCCTGTGATTACCTGATTTTAAAGATTCTGGCCTCTCAGGTTACACAGTCTAGCACACTGATTCATTAACGGTCCAAACCAAATTTGTTTGCTACAATTTAAAAGATGTTGGGCCACATACCCATTCATAGAATTCTTTGGCACGTCCCCTGAAGTCAAAAACAAACCTCTGAAATAAACTGAATAACTTTAGAGGAATTTAAAATACAGCATAACGATTTTACTTTGAGTCTAACCTTTATATTATGATGTAAAAGGTAAAAAAATAAAATGTAACACAAGTTTCCTTTTAGGTTTGAAGTTCTAAAACATAACACTTTAATATGGACCCTGGTATAATATTTGGGGGGATCTTGACTTCTGTGCTAGCTCTTGAACCTTGATGAAGAACAGATATTCAAAAACTACCTAATGTAGCTTGAGGATATTGTACAGAGTTGCCTAACTGTGTATAGTAGAGAGAAGACAACTAGATAGACGAATAGCTTTTTAGAATTATAACTTCTAGCTTTGAGCTTTTCAAACATATTTTATTTTTTCTTCAATCAAAAGGTATAAAATAATAACTTTTTATTTCTTTGTGTCCATAAAACAAAGATACTGATAACTGTAACAAGACATATAATACTAGCGTATAACACTGGCATAGGTGAATATAAAAATACATTTTTCCACTATATAGTAAGAAAGCAATCTATACAGTAAGAAAACAATTGGGTAAGGCGTAAAATACCTCCAGAAGTCAAGTCAAGTGCTGGTTCAGGAAACTCTTCTTAGAATGAAAGGCCTTGGTGGTAAGAATGTCCCTGTGTAACTCTAGTTGAAAACCTGTACTTTAGCAGAAAAGACAAGTTCATTGATTAAAGGTGTTGGAAGTCCAAATAAAGTAAATTAAATTATGTTGGTACAAAGCTAGGTAAGAGATTATATAAACAGGCGGGCAATGATCACTAATGATCTTACCATATAGGCCGTATGTACACTGTGTACTCAGTGATAAGCCCAGAGCATGATGCTAAATGCAGGACCAAAAAGATCACCAATCTTACCTTGTAGCAGCACATAAAAGACAATGACTTTCTCCACCTTTGGCTTCTCTTTCCACAATCCATTCACCCCTGGCTGACACTACTCAAGCTTCAAGGAGAAGGGGAAAAATTAGACCATTGACTTTCTATGCCTCATAGTGCCTTATTTTGTATCTTGTGTTTTTTTGATTTATACTGTAGCTTAGTTTTTGAACTCTTCTTTTTGACTAGCATTTTTACTCATCTTGTATTTGTTTACTGACATTGATCTTGTACCTGCTTTTTGTCTTCCTCTTTTTGGATTGTGAACAGTAAAGTATCTTTTACAATTCTTCCCAGGCATGTCCTGGCTCCTCTGATTTTTTGCTCCACCTCATTTGCATTTTTACTTCAGCACGCACTTAACCTACTGAATTCTCTGCCAGGCATTGAATTCTCTTCCTCATAGTGAGAGACACTTAAGTATCCTGTTGAGATAACCTTGAACCTGACCAGTTAAGAGGATGACAGATTGCTGGATGTGAAGGCTTTCAACACTCACAATGCATTCCACTATAGCAAGGGATTAAGTCAAAAGCAGAAATTAAATCAGAATTATACTGCAATATCATTCTGACTACACAAAATTAATCAATCCAAAAACTGCTCTATTATTATCCTTATGGCATATACTAATTATACTAACCATGGCAATTAAGATAATAAACATTCATACAAAACACATTTAAATTAGAAAAATATAGTCAGTCACTTCTAATTAAAAAATAATAGTTATTAAAAATCATACCTGCAGGAAAACCTTTCAAATGCAATTTGTATTACTGAACAAATGATGAGACTAGAGGGATGGAATGAGATACCTGCTCCACTGTGTGCTTGATTACTGTCATTAGTGTTGGGAACTCACTTCTCAATTAGAACTTGGAAAGCAGGAGCCATGTTTTGTTTCACACGTGTCATTTGTGGCCCTCTACCCAAGTATGTTTTGGCCCATGTAATAAAAAAATTCTCCAGAAGCCAACAGAATAGCACCCTGGCCTGCTGCTTGCATTACCTCTCTTTATCTACAGTCTATTGGTTTTGTTTCCCACATTACAGCAAGACCCGCAATATGATGGTAACCATTTAAACATGATATAAAATCTGTTGAGACATTCTAAATTTATACACTATACATACTTGGCAAATTTTCTGCCTGCTGATTAGTCTAACAATTTATCAGTAAAATACACATGCAGCTAAAACATCTACATTTTACTCCACTACACTAAAATATAGCCCATCTAAATAAAAGTAAAAGAAAGCATAGGGATGTGGAGGCACAGCAGTTAGTGCTGCTGCCTCATAACTCCACAGTTCTGGGTTCAAATCAGTCTGCCTCTGCCCATGTACAGTTCAGTTGTTTTTCACGTCATTGTGCGTTTTCCTTCCATATCCTAAACACAAGCACTTCAAAATGTGACCCTGATAGGAGTGTGCAAGGGTGTGCCCTGTAATTGACTGGCGCCTCATTGATTCCTACTTTAGCCTAAAGCTGTAGGATAGTCATTGGGTCTCCACAGCCCTGAACTAGATATGCAGGTTGGATAATGAATGACTGGTTGGAGAGAACAATGCTACATTCAACTAAGTATTAATTTAAATTACTCATTGTCAAGTGTGCAATCATTATGAACTACTGTTGCTTCTCATTGTATCCTGCTGTGGAACTTGATGCCACTGCCACACTGGCATGCAGGAACACCCGTCTTAAGGGAATAAATAAGGAGGCAGTGGGATTTTCTGCATTCAAGAATGCAAAGATTTATTATTTATATTAGAATGCGCAGAACATGTCCCTATATTATAGAATGCCCTGGGGAGTGTGAGTGGTCACTTGGCCCAAGTCATCCAAACTGATTTGACTCTCCAGGAATGCTATTAATGGGAGTTTTGATATTTGCTCAGTTTTACTATATGTTCAACCTAATCTGTGTGGTCATATATGTAAAAGATGTACAGTTTCATTATTTTTGTCATTGTTTTTGAAAACCTTTGTAAGTGCGCTTTACAACCCAAGAACGCTTTACAAACATAAATTGAAATGAACTGAATTAAAACTTGATGAATTTCACTTCTGTTTGTGAATATTTTTATTTTGCACTACTGTATGTGAAAAGGACAACAGAGATGTATCAAAATATAAAAAGGTTTAACTAAATCTATTTAAATTCTCAGATATGTCAAGTTAAAGATGAAATATTAAGCAGTATTTTTCCTTGTTCTCTCTTATTGTGATTAAGTTAACAGAGCACATTTACAAATATCAACTGGCCACATGAGACCCGGAAAAACTGAAACTGAAAATGGGTGGATAAAAATGTTTGGTGCATTATTAATAATCATTATAATGATACTAATTCTGTACTTACAGGATTGAAGAAAGAAATGACAACTTCTACAAAAGAGGTCTAAAGAAAACTGAAAATAACGTCAGCCACAACATTCGTAAAAACAGAAACAATAGTGGATGGAATTTAATTCATACCACCATTTCCAGCAGTGTGAAAAGCGTGAAATCTGGGGAAAATATCTGAAACATCACAAGGATTCTCTAACTGCAACAAAATATATTTGGGTTATTCAAGCTGTTTGTAATTTTGAAGTTGATCTTTTAAAGTAGCACTTTCTTTTATGCACTTTGTACAAAGCCATTATGAATGCACTAGTTATGCCTTTCATGTAAGCAAACCAAGATGTACCAGAGCATCTTTGTACTTGCACATATATATTTTGTACATTTTTATAACTGCATATGGTTTGGAATAGATATTTTTAATACAAAATAACCTTGGATAATATAAAATAAGCCAGTTAAAACTATGTATTTTCCTATATAATAACAATAATAAATTTTGAGATAGCAAATTTATGCATGTGCATACTGATATCAAAACTTGCCCTGTCTTCCAGGAATTCTGATAAGAAAATAATTGGGTGTAGAAAATGGATAGATGGATGTTGTGTGAGTGAAAAGCTACAAGCTGCTCAGCCACTGTTTTAATGGATTTCCTATAGATCAACTGATATATTAGATAATATTAGAACAATCTAGAAGAGAACAGGCCATTCAGCCCAGCTAAAGCTCACCAGTCCTATCCACTTAATTCTTCTAAAAAAATATCAAGTCCAGTTTTGAAAATCCCTAAAGTCTTACTGTCTACCACACTACTTGGTAGCTTATTTCATGTGTCTATGGTTCTCTGTGTAAAGGAAAACTTCCTAATATTTATGTGAAATTTACACTTAACAAGTTTCCAACTGTGTCCCTGTGTTGTTGATGAAATCATTTTAAAATAACAGTCTTGATCCGCTATGCTAATTCCCTTCATAATTTTAAGGACTCAAGTTACGTCTCCTCTTAATCTTCTATTGCTTAAAATGAAAAGGCTTAGTTCTTTTTAATCTTTCCTCATTACGCATCCCCTGTAGCCCTGGAATCAGCCCTGTTGCTCTTCTCTGGACCTTATCTAGCTCTGTTATGTCTTTTTTGTAGCCTGGAGACCAAAACTACACACAGTACTCCATATGAGGCCTCACTAGTGCGTTATAAAGCTTTAGCATAACCTCCTTGGACTTGTACTCTGCTCATCGTGTTAAATGACCTATGATTCTGTTAGCCTTTTTAATGGCTTCTGAAAACTGTCAAGAAGTTGATAGCATAGAGTCTATTACGACTCCCAGATCTCCCATTGTGTATGGTGGTCACTGTACAATAGAATACTGTGAGTTAAAAACAATTACTCAAAATCAAATCAGTTTGTTTATGACAAATGACAACCCCTTAGATTCATATAAAAACATTTTGAAATTATCTTTGGTTTTTCGGGAGGAAGAAATGGGTAAAATGATTACTTCATGTTTGGCTGACACCTTTATCCAAGGTGACGTACAGGATTTGGAAACATTATAGTTGTTTACATACACTGTTTACAAAGCGAACTAGTAAGGCAGAGATGGGAACTGAACTGACAACCTTGTGGTTTAATGTTTTCTGCCTTAGGCCTGAACATATCACAATAACAAAGTTTTCAAAAGTCAGGTCTTGTAATATTTGAAGCAAGGAAGGGTAAAAAGCATAAATATAATAATATATGAGGAGTAAAAATGTATACAAAAATACAGTATGTAATATTTAAGTTAATTTTCAAATTTTCTTTAATCCTTAAAGTCCTCTAATTTAAGGATTAAATTCTCTATTTATAATTCCGTTCACAATGTAATAATAATGAAGTAACTTGCTTTGATCGGTACTATGCAGTGTGTGGTATTTTGAAAAATGTTCTGTAGTGCTACTAAGAATATTTAAAAACTTTAGAAAGTTCTTCATAAAATCCATTTACCAATAAAAAGAATACAAGAGAACAAAAACTGTTGACACATTCACTTTATTTTGCTCTTATAAATTATACAAGCAAGCTTTGATTTCATCATGTTGCAAGTGAAAATAGCTTTCTTTGTGCTTTTGCACATTTCAACAAAAAACCAAAACAAATTAGAACTTAAATTAACATTAAAAACAGATTTCATAGCTGTGATTACAAAGCTTTCATTTTTAAATACATTCAATAGGTAATAAATACTGTTGTTTATACACAATAATAAAATACACTATGTAAACACTGATACAAATCATGTGAAAAAGGTGAGAAAGTAAAGCCACTTTAAAAGCACCAACAAATGCTGTATCAAGGGAAAAAAAACAACAAATCCGCTTGTTTTATTATCAGTGACTAAATTATCAAACTAGTTAATAGTAACAAAAGCAGAACTTAAAGAAATGGAACAAATATATGCAGTATGCACCAAATACTAAATAGCAGCTTACCAAACTTTTTTTTTTACAGTGCATCAAAATCATGCATGTTGACTTCATTAACCTCGGGGTTCATTATCCTTCCCATAAAAATAATAGCACCTGTGTAACAGAAAAGGACACAGTCAAAAATATGGAAATTATTTTATTATTTCAAATGATTTAATGTTACCAAAAAAACAAAAAAATAAAAAAACAACAAGGCCTAGTCTTGTTTGGCATGACCTCGCTGTGTATCTGTAAAGTTTTCTTTGATTTTTTTCCTCCTTGGCCTAAAGAAGTATACAGTACATTATATTAATGAGCGACTCTAAGTTAATCTTGCATGAGTGACTGTGGTAGTATCTGCATCAGTGTGCCCTGTGATGAACTCGCTTACCATTCAAGGTTAGTTGGTTACTTTTCATCCAAAACTGATGGGATGGTTTATGACATCTTGTGAACAAATATGAAAAAAGAAAAAAAATGGACTGACAGAGGAAAAATGACTCCTTTCAAGGTTTGTATAATTAACATATCTATTCTGTAAATGATGACTGTGCCCCCTTAGGTGTCTGTTGTTGAAACAGACAGGGATATTGCTATGTAATTTGGGATCAATGATCAGAAACAAACGTGGAAGAGTGCAGAATATCAATTAGTACTGTGTTGTATCTGTTTTCAGGCTCCAGAATATGTTGGGTGTGTTTTCAAAGCAAAATATTATTATAATTTAAGAGTTCTGTTTTATGATGTTGAAATGAAAAAGTTTTAAAATCTTGTTTGAAAGGTCACATTCTGAATTTTAATTAATTAACAACAGGAGCAGTGTTGCATTTTTAGTGAAAAAACAGAACTACTAGCTTGCATTAACACATTGGATTTATTAAACATACTATCAACAAATAAAAACATTTACACTAAGAAAGTCTGGCACATTAGTTTATACAAATCTGAGACAGAACAAGAAATATCACTCAGCATTTGATCTATTGTCTCACATTCCATCTTATTATTGTTCATCAGCTATTTAATGAAAAAAGAAAATCGAAGGGCTATAAATCTTAAAAAGCAAATCAAATAATATTTAGTCGAAAAACAGGTATATTCTCCTAGCAGCAGTAATTAATTAGTTACCAGTTAAGAAAGTGGATGGAATTACAACCTGCAGCCCTGGTGGGCCACGAGGATCCAAGATTGACACCACCACATTGAGATGTAGCAATTCAACTTGTATGATTTGTTTTAAGAATAACGGATTCTACAAATCACTTTGTGATGATTAACTGTAAGAATGTAAAGACCACATTTAGTTTATGTTTCTGATAGAGCTGTTAGGTTTAAGAAGGGTAAGGGTTGATACACTCAGTAATAATAAAGTCCATAATATCCATTCAGTCAATTTAGTGAAGTTTTGTAAATACAGACAGATCAATGCTGCCACCTACTGTCTTATCAAAAACATTTCACGAAAGAAATGCTTTGTTCTTTATTTTGCCTTATACAATTTCTTGTATTAGGAATATGTTAGTTAGCGCAGGGTCAGCCATTGTACAGTGCCCCTGGAGCAATTACAGGTTAAGGGTCTTGCTCAAGGGCCCAGCAGAGTAGGATCTCTTTTGACAGTGACTCGAACCGGCAACCTTCTGGACACTAGCACAGATCCTTAGCCTCAGAGCCACCACTCCGCCCCAAATATATACATAATATATATACACTGTATACTTATTATATTAAGTATTCTATCATACTATACTGGAAAGAGACAAAATAAAAAGCTCTACAAGTAGAGTATCCCTAATCCAAACTGTCTGGAACCAGAAGTATTTTGGATATTTCAGATTTTGGAATATTTGCATATGCATAATGAGATATCTTGGGACACCCTTGATCAAGTAGGGAAATGCAGCTAGCTTAGCTAAATGACAACTGCAGCATATAATAATTCTTATCACCAAGCCATTAATTTAATGTATTGTGACATGAGAAACAAATTAAACCTCAAAAGTGATGAATTGATGGGACTGTATTTTAGTTATCTTTTAAGAGAATATTTGCCTTATTTGCACTGAAGAACTTTTTTGGGGTTTTGTTAGTTTATATTGGCTACCTTTTTTTAACATTTTATTAAAAGCAAATAACATTTCATACAAGCAAGTCAAATTTTACAGAACTAAGTTCAAGTCAAATCAACCCCACCAAAAAAAAAAAAATATATATATTGGCTACCTTTTGTTACTTCTCAGGAACTGGCAGACAGGTTGGGAATATGTCAGCCAACTTTCACTCAATCATGCCCGCTGTGCTGGAAGTTATTTGAACACCAATGAGGTGTTATATTCAGTTTTTGTTAGAGTATATACTGTACATACAACATAGCATGTTTTTGCCAAAATAAAAAAAGAAATTTTGCAACAGTGACTAAATGAACTCATATTGCAATAAGGGCACCAAGCGAGAATGAAGCTGCTTTTGTTAACCTCAAGCAGTGACATTCTAATAATGTACAAGTCATCTGCAATTTTAATGGTGGGACGTAGCACTTTTGAACTGCAGTGCAAGTATTATTGTGTTGCTTCGCGGGGGACAAAGCTTCTCAGCTGTGTTTTGTTGCTTAGTGGTTCTGTGTTACAGGACACAGCTCATATCCCCCCCGCCCCCCCCCCCCCCCCCCCTCCCCAAACCCCACTTGATTGTCAATCACGTGTCACTGCTTTATGGCACTTTATCCTTCATGAGGGACTTCTCTCGACACGCACCCTGCTTAGAAAAAATAAATCTGTTTTGAATCAGCACATATGATATGAATTCACACACAATTTTTTTGGCATATGTGTAACTATCACACTAAAATCCAAGCAAAGTTTTATAAAAGAGAACCCTGGTGTTGAATTTTCCATTTGTGGCATCATGTCTGCACTTAAAACGTTTCACATTTCTTTTCGGATTAGGGATACTCAACTTCTATAATAAATAATATTCATTGGGAAAGGTTTTTTTAATTAACGATTGTCCACAGTGAAGGTAAATACAACATCATGATACAGTTAAAAACTTTTATTGCTCACCTGTTTTCCTGTTTCTTACAATGAAAAAGAAAGGATGATCTGCCATTACTTGTGGATACAAAACTAACATTCTAGTAAGTGCAATCATTCCTGAAAAAAAAAATATATATAGTATAGTATATAAAGTATTATACATGTAATTTAATCTAGGTGAAACACATTGCACATTTTTTAGGAAACTGTATTCTTTAAAAATGAAATGAGTAATTAGTAGAAGTAACAGTTTTTTTGGGTATAAATATAATTTCTCCTTTAGCACATCCTGTAAAAATGGTAGCTTCAGATTTGATCACATCAGCTTTGAACCTAATGTTTTGATCTTTAATCTTGGACCGTTACAAAGTATTAGAGGGTTTAGATTAAAAGCAGTACACAAATTGAAACTGGCCCAGTATATGGAAACAACAGTTTACCAAGGAGATAATGGGGAACTAAACGTTACAACCAAAAAGAACTGAAAAAAAAAAAACAAAATAAAATGACAAAATTGAAAATGTCAAATAAAAAGTGCACCAAACTACAAAACTAGCCTTGCAATGCATATCACACAATGGTAGTAAACCAACCGAACTAAACTCGGCTTCAGATATGGGTTTTTACTTTGTTCACACAAGAATTTATTTTTGAGTTTATTGCCAGTCATATATGTTCATATGTTTTCATTTTGCAGTTATTTTCTCCTTGTAAATGTATTGTAGTGACCTCTTCGTGGGTAGAGGAAAGACATGTGAGTCAGTAATGTACACAATCAAGGGAAGAATTTTTTAGTAAGGAGTGAGGCTCAAAACAGGAGAGAAGTAAAGAGTGTATAGAAAAGAATGCCATGAACTACAGTATTCACAGCGCATCACTTTTTCCACATTTTGTTATGTTACAGCCTTATTCCAAAATGGATTAAATTCATTTTTTTCCTCAGAATTCTACACACAACACCCCATAATGACAACGTGAAAAAAGTTTACTTGAGGTTTTTGCAAATGTATTAAAAATAAAAAAACTGAGAAATCACATGTACATAAGTATTCACAGCCTTTGCTCAATACTTTGTCGATGCACCTTTAGCAACAATTACAGCCTCAAGTCTTTTTGAATATGATGCCACAAGCTTGGCACACCTATCTTTGGCCAGTTTCGCCCATTCCTCTTTGCAGCACCTCTCAAGCTCCATCAGGCTGGATGGGAAGCGTCGGTGCACAGCCATTTTCAGATCTCTCCAGAGATGTTCAATCGGATACAAGTCTGGGCTCTGGCTGGGCCACTCAAGGACATTCACAGAGTTGTCCTGAAGCCACTCCTTTGATATCTTGGCTGTGTGCTTAGGGTCGTTGTCCTGCTGAAATATGAACTGTTGCCCCAGTCTGAGGTCAAGAGCACTCTGGAGCAGGTTTTCATCCAGGATGTCTCTGTACATTGCTGCAGTCATCTTTCCCTTTATCCTGACTAGTCTCTCCCAGTTCCTGCTGCTGAAAAACATCCCCACAGCATGATGCTGCCACCACCATGCTTCACTGTAGGGATGGAGCTCTGACAGAGTGACCATCGGGTTCTTGGTCACCTCCCTGACTAAGGCCCTTCTCCCCCGATTGCTCAGTTTAGATGGTCGGCCAGCTCTAGGAAGAGTCCTGGTGGTTTCGAACTTCTTCCACTTAGGGATGATGGTGGCCACTGTGCTCATTGGGACCTTCAAAGCAGCAGAAATTTTTCTGTAACCTTCCCCAGATTTGTGCCTGTCTCGGAGGTCTACAGACAATTCCTTTGACTTCATGCTTGGTTTGTGCTCTGACATGAACTATCAACTGTGGGACCTTATATAGACAGATGCCTTTCCAAATCATGTCCAATCAACTGAATTTACCACAGGTGGACTCCAATTAAGCTGCAGAAACATCTCAAGGATGATCAGGGGAAACAGGATGCACATGAGCTCAATTTTGAGCTTCATGGCAAAGGCTGTGAATACTTATGTACATGTGCTTTCTCAATTTGTATATTTTTAATAAATTTGCAAAAATCTCAAGTAAACTTTTTTCACGTTGTCATTATGGGGTGTTGTGTGTAGAATTCTGAGGAAAAAAATGAATTTAATTCCATTTTGGAATAAGGCTGTAACATAACAAAATGTGGAAAAAGTGATGCGCTGTGAATACTTTCCGGATGCACTGTATGTACAGTGTCAACCCATTCAACGTTCTTGCCATGGGGACACCCCTTAACTGAGATGTGCTAGCTTTTAAACTGGCCAAGGGATGGAGACAGTCCCGGCTTGTCCTGGACCCGAGGATGCCACTTCCTCCTCTAGTTTTCTCTCCTTTCCTTTTCACCTATACTCACAGCATCTGTCATCCACACTTTGGGCTTTATAGTGCTTGGTAAACATATTTTCTTTGAGCTTCACCAAACTTTCTTCCTTATGCTTCACAGCGCACTCTCCACAACATATGTCATCCCATCTCTTTTCCTGTCTAGGAAACCTCTCCTTTTTAACTGGTACGTCTACACTATTGGTAAATAGTGTCTAAATTTAAAGTTGACATTATACAGCCATTGTAAATGTTTGTAAAGGTTCAATAATGAAAAAACTTACACAAATTATTACAAAGTGTTACCTAAACAAATTATGAGTTTAGAATGGGGCTGCATGTGGACACAATTAGGGCAACTCCAGTATTCTATGGCACATCTACAGTATTATGCACTGCTCCTCCACAGAGATGACTTAAGTGAACAGTGCCTAACAGTGCTTAACATTCCTTAGAGACACCAGCCATGCACGGCTGAGCACTGGCATAACACAAAATACACCAAGGTTAAAAAGCTGTACAAGAGTTTCACAGTTCAGTTGTCTAAATACCCATATGAACCCGCAGAAGTAGCTGGCTATTTGGCTATCCCAGCATGCGTCCAAGATTTCTTCACATGTGTTGGCTTAATTTTGCTTTTTTTTGTTTTGTTTGAACAACCTATTGTACCTTCTGGGAGCATTTTAACTATGGCTATTAATTTAACTCAACTCAAGATTGTATAGCCATTACCTCACTAAATGTTACAGCAAGTTGGTAGGCAAGGTTCTTGAAATCCAGCCCTGATAAAAGAGTAAGAAAGTGACAGAGCAGTGAACATGAACTGAAATACTGAAAAGGGTGAGAATTCCAACTGAGCATCCCTCATTATGGCATCCCTAAACTTTTCCTAAGTTTGTTAAATTTAACAACATATTCTTCTTCTTCCAAATAACAATGTGGACTATCTTTTTCAGTTATTTCCAGAAATTCTTTCACTTATGTTTCCACATTTGCATTACTCTTTTTTTCCTCTGTGTGATGTGATACTTCTCTGGCACTTAGATTTCATATGGATATCATTTTGTAACTGTTTTTCAATTCTTTGGCTTTTATAAGCATTCTAGCTTTGTGGTAGACATGTTAGAGGCAATGTGTGAAAATCAGGTATTGTATCGAACACATTATTAGGCAAAGCATGAAATGTCTGTGTTACTTTAATAAGCTATATATTTTCCTTATGCATTGTATATAATACCTAGGCATTATAAAGAAAGACAAGTCAGTATGTCTTTTGGCATTACATAGAATGCCTAGGGAATGTTTGAAATTTTAATCATTTCATACTTTGATGTCCCATTTTCAGCATTCTATAGATTTTCTAAGCATTCTACACAATACCTAATTTCACACATTGACGGTAACAGACACATTAGTAGCTATATATTAATCCTTTCCTTTAGAGAGTACAATGACATTTTATTCATTCGGATGTTTATTTCAGGGTTACAGTCATAAAAGGTGATGGCTGGTTCATTTTCTGTCATACAGTATGTTAGATTTAACTTGTGTTTAAGGATCTGTAGTTGAGATTTTAAAGCTGTGTTGCAAACTTGATGTTTTCCAGTAAAAGAAACTCATTGAGATCATTCATCAAGCCCTGCCTTTAACTTCACTCATTTTGGTCTTTAATGTTTGAAGATGATCTGTTATTTCCTTTTTTAATTTCATCTAGGTTCTCTCATCTGTTTCATCTTACAATTACGATGTTTTACTTTGCTTGAATTTAATCAAGCAAATTATTAATATATTATATTAAGCACCAATACTGCTCTTCATAGAATAACTTAAAAAGTACCAGAGACCCCAGACTGAATTTTCTTAAGCTTACGCTAAAACAGAAGCCAATGAAAACAGTTAGTTTCACTAAGATTTTTATCTTTGTATATTTACAAATCATAAAACAGCATCGTACAGGAGTTGCACATTGGTATAAGATTGGGGGCATGTGGTGATTTTAAAGCGTGTTGCCGTACCCACAACACGACAAACCAGCTGGATTTGGACCCGAGTGCATCGGGTGACACCTCAGCACCACACTGGAACAATGAGAGGTTTTTCTACAGTGGCTGGAGTGCCAATGCTGCCATCAACACCCAAGATTTCCCTGTAAGTTGGAGGACCTGCTTGCAGGGCTGATGCAAATTAACGTCATACACAGGATGAAGCAAATGCAGGTTAAATGCCTTGCTCAAGTATAAAAAGTCAGAAAAAGGCCATCTTCACTTTCGATTTTGTCAATTACTGCTTTGGACAGCAATATGACATTTTTGTAAGAATTGTATTCACCCTGGATATTTTTATTAAAATATAATTATGATAATACCTGAAGCAGCAGCTCCTTCTGCGCCTTCTTCTGTGACCTCAAAAAATGACTTCTGAACTGCCTTTCCAATATACATATTTTGATTGTTTCCAGAAGAATCTTAAAAAAAAAAAAAGTTTAAATTTATTTGTAGACATGCTCAATTTTACAAACATTATTTAATATAGGGTCATTACTGTCATATGTACAAGTTACATTTTTCCTTCCCTGAGCTCTCCAAATATGCAACACATTGACACTTTCTGGCTCCATGATTAGTGAGACTAACACCCTTACTTTGAAACTTCAATTTTCAAATACTGTCACATTATGAGAATGCACTAATTAAAATGTACAACTAATTATGTCTGCGGTGGGCAGGCGCCCTGCCCGGGGTTTGTTTCCTGCCTTGTGCCCTGTGTTGGCTGGGATTGGCTCCAGCTGACCCCCGTGACCCTGTGGTTAGGATATAGCGAGCTGGATAATGGATGGATGGATGGAACTAATTATGTGTAGTAAAAACAAATAATATTTTCACTGCATTTTTGATATATTTTAATCAGAATGGTCAAGATTTGCCATGTTTAGAATAAATCAAAACATTTGGGGACTCAGAGCACTACTTCAACAGCCTCGCCACCATTTAAACAGGAGGTATGCTTCTATGGCTGATGAACAATGAAGAGGGAGTGCCTGTAAGAGGCAAGAAGATAGAGCACATAATACGTATGGCACATGAAATATAAGAATACATACTTTTTCCAATATGGTATCCATTTTCTTTCATCCTATGTTAATTAATGAAGTTGTGCAACCTACTGGATAACACCGCCAACAAGTTGGACAGCTGGCTAACAGTGTCATCTGGTAAAATCTTTGGAAAGGTACCAACTGCCTGCCAACAACCTTCACACTTAGCCTCTCTCTGCTCCACATACAGTAGAAAATGTAAAAGAGAAGCTCTATCCTGCCAGTGGGCTGCCCACTGGCTCACTCTCCATTCCTCTATCATTCTTTAATGGTGCAAGAAAACAGAGCAGTCAAGTAAGTATAAAGCATCTGTTGATGGCAACCTTCACTAAAACTACTGCTCTTTTCACTGTAATTATCATCTAATAATGGTAGTTGTCTCAAAAGTTACATAACCATTTTCTTTTTTACAGTGACTTAAAACTTTCTTCTACTATATTAGTTACGCAAGGTTTTATCATCTTGGCATCTGTGAAAAGTTTTTAGCTTTTGTTCAGTTCCAGAGATGACACATATACATTCTCTTCTTCAGATACAGTTTTATAGATGTTGATAACAGAATAAATGTTTTCCACATCCAAATTTGCAGTACTCTGTTGGTGATTCTCTTATTTTGCAAGTTAGTTTTCACTGTAATGGCTGTCTTATAATTTAAAGTACCACTTTATACTAGCCACAATACAGTCTGAGAGCATTGCAAAAGATGGATTAGTATTTGTATTGTCGGTAAAATAATGCAACATTGGTTGGTCCAGTCAGAAATAAACCATGTTTGCTATCAAATTTAAGTCTTTTACCACTGGCAATTGATTTTTTACACACACATACAAGTGCTCTGTTTGTTCATTTTTAATAATCCACTTGTTATGGTGAATTAACATTTAGCTACCTCTGCTGCTCTGATTCTGATTTGGTGATAAACAGTCCAAGCCATTGTATATGTACAGTACTTACTTAGGTCTATGTGCAGACACTGGGCTAATGGATTGATACAGGCCATAGAACGGCTATTGGGGAACCAATCCTGTCCTGATTCTGCATTTGTATGAAATAGGAGGGCCACTTATTGTAAATCACCATTTTAACTGTTTCAGAACAAACAGCAACACAGCATAATTCTTTGCATTTATATAGCGCTTTCTCACTAATCAAAGCGCTCAGCAATTGCAGGTTAAGGGCCTTGCTCAAGGGCCCAACAGAGCAGAGTCCCTATTGGCATTTACGGGATTCAAACCGGCAACCTTCTGATTGCCAGTGCAGATCCCTTGCCTCAGAGCCACCACTCCGCCATAAGAATAAGAAAATAGCATGAGGTTCACGTGCTTGAATAGGGAAAATCTCTGGTGTTTGGAACACAAAATAAAAACTTAGGTCTGTTGTAGACAAAAAAACCCGGGTGTGTTAAACACAAAAAAATCTAGTGATAAAAACAAACAAAATACATGCTTAGGATTAAGAACAGATTGGTGACTCCAGAGATATAATACCAGTGACTAGCTATCAGACTGAAATGGTACAATGGAGGAAGATAAACAGGGAAGCTGGTGAAGTGACAAGCACACAGTCAGTCTCCTTTTAAAATGGCTGAATCACACAACAATGGTTTGCTTTTTTACCATCTTAAAATGACGGATATGCTGTTTTGAAATACGTGTGATATCTCAACATGTGGATAAATATTTGATTACATTTTTGGCTTGAAAAATTGACACATTTGGTAAGTTTTAAGGGTTTTCTTTACAACAGGACTCCGGGAACCCATCACTTGCATTATAAAGGGCGATAATGGGCTAGCTGGTTTTTTTTTTTAAATTAATAAAATATGCTTGGCTTTAGAAAGAAATTTTATTTGGCAAAATAATATATACAATGATTGTGAAGAAACAACTGACTTAAAAAAAAAAACAAACTTACCTTTTAAGAGGAATATTGTCATAACATGAAAAGAGTGACAACCACATTATTATTAAACACCACCAAATGTAGAGTACTTGTATTTTTTTTTGTTCTGTGCAAAGCTGTTTCCAGTTTTAGTCTTCTTAGACAGGCAAATATTTCAGTTAGTTTAGCCAGGAAAATATGGTATAGGAAATTAACTGATCTACAAAAATGACAGGAATATGAGGTGCACTCTAGTTCCATTATATCTAAACAAAACGTTTATGTTATGGACAAGTTGTATTTAAAAATGGAGACTTCCTGCTACATAGGGAAGAGAATAAAATTCTTTGTCACACTTACCATTAAGAAATGCAAGATTTGCCCCTTCCTCAAAAATTTTTCTAACTCCAAGTTTAGGTAACTGATTTTTTAAATCAATCTTTTGTTCAACTTTGAACCTGTAAAAGCAAAAATATAACTTACTTAATGTATATAGCCTAATGACTTCACTAAAAATTTGCTTTATAGTCCTTAATACTGTTCTTCAAGGCACACAAAATGTGGATTAATCAATATACATAAGAACATAAGAAGACTGACAAATAACAGAAGACCATTCAGTCTATCAGGCTCAATAGCTAAGTTGTCTCTAAATCTCACTCAGATATTTTTTAAAAGTTGACAATATTTCTGTTTTAACTACAGTACATGACACTATTTTTTTCTGTGTCCACATCTCTTTGTGCAAACAATGTGCTTCCTGGTTTATATCTTGAATGTACTAATTTTCACCAGTGTCTGGAAGAACATAGTCTGCTATTTAATCCTTAATATTTAATTGAAAGAATTCTGCAGTGGTGTTACTCAGTCAATGTCTAAGTTTTAGGATAAATTACAAAAAATCCTGCTTGCTATTTTTTCCCCTTTTTTCCTGTTTTGTTTTGATCCCTTGGTTGTGACCATTTTTGCTAACATTTTCTAAGATCAACTTTTAGTTTTGGTTTTGTCTTTTTGACTTTCTAGTTATAGACCAGTTGTAGCGCTTTGACTACTTTTCATATTGTTTCCTTCATGTTATCTCCTGGCCCTTTTCTCAAACTGTTATTTTTGGAACAATCCTAACTTTTTATCAAGGTAGTTTATCAGTGCTGCAATGTCATTGTATAATGGTACACAGAACTAGACACAGTACTGCAGATGAGGTCTTAATAGCACATAATGTAGTCTGCACATAACACTGATCTAAATTTAGCAGTTTTTACATTATAACCTAACACTTAATTTGCATTTTGTAATTAATTTTGTGTACTGTACAATGATATATCAATGTAAATATCTAAAATCCTTTCAGTGGTGGCTTACACTAACATGTACAGTTCAGCCTAAGTATATAATTAATGTTCCTGTTGCATATGTGTAGATCTAAACAATGCCTGGGTCATTTTGAATTGTTTTCATTACAGCTTCAGTATCTGAATTCCCGTCAATTTTAGTGTGATATGTAAATTTCACAACTTTACTAACAATATCAAAATTAATATCATTTATATAAATGAAAAAAAGTTATGGTCAAAGGAAAAGACCATTACCCTTGAGGACTCTACTGATGACCTTCTCCCCATGTGGTACATTCTTCTCTTAACAGTATTATTTGTCATTGGCTGAATAACCAACTTGTTATGTTGGATGATTTGGATTTGTACTTCAGCTTCCATTGAAAAAGTCTTAATGGGGGGACTAGGGGGGAGAGAAAGACAGCAAGCTATGTCTAATTTATCCTTCAAATCCTCATAATTATAAGTGCCAACGTAACAATAGGCTTCATGGCAATAACTACTGGGAAAATTGGAAATTAAGGTCAAAGCTGTCAAGACTACAAAATGACAACAAAAGTTCAGAAGAAATGTCTCCATGACCGAACAGTTAACTTTGTGAGCTGGAATGTTAAAGGTCTGAATCACAAATTAAAGAGAAAGAAAGTATTATCTCACCTAACAGGTCTAAATGCTAAAATAATATTTTTACAGAAGATCCATTAAGTAAGGATCAGTTTTGACTGCACAGAGACTGGACTGGCCAAATATTCCATTCCAGCTATACAAAGAAAACTAGAGGTGTGGGAATTCTTAAACATAGAACAAATCTCATTTGTAGTATCAGATATAGTATCTGATCCTGAAGGGAGATATGTGATTGTCATGGCTAATTTATTTAACTGTAAAGTGATTTTGATAAATATATATGTACCCAATGTGGATGATAGGGACTTCATTCAAAATGTATTTTCATCCATTCCCAATGTGAACACTCATAAAATTATAATGGCTGGGGACTTTAACTGTGTCTTAAATTCAGACCTAGATAGGTCTCCTGCCACAGGGGCGATGACACTGCAAAGACAATTACACAGTTTATAACTGATCACAATTTATCAGACCCCGGGTGATTTCTAAACCCAAACTGAAGAGCATATTCCTTCTACTCACTAGTGCATCACTGCTACTCAAGAATTTATTATTTCTTTGCATATAACAATTTCTTGCCTACAATTAAATCTTGTATGTACGATGCTATTGTTATCTCCGACCACACCCCTTTGATCATGGAGCTAAAATCACTATGCCCCACATACTCATCTCACAGCTGGCGTCTTAACCCACTTTTATTGGCAGACGAGAACTGTACAGAATTTATACCGTAGCAAGCCAATTTTTTTAGAGACAAATACATCCTCAGAGGTCTCTGCAGGAATACTCTGGCAAATCCTGAAGGCTTTCTTAAGAGGAAAGATTATCTCATATCTTTCCCACAGAAGTAATTTGGAAACCAAGAAACATTAACATTGTGTTTCTTTGCATCACTATTCCAAAGTGAACCTAAATCGGTCCTGGGGACACCTTGTGGCTGCAGATTTCTGCTTCAACCAACATCTGTTTTTAATAGGACTTCTGACCTAATTAGGTAAGTTGTACTTCCCAGATCCTGTGTATTGGGTCAATATAGAACTACAAAACTAAGTTTGGTATATTTATATTAGAATGTTCTAAGCATTTATACAGTATACTGTATGCTACATGGGGATAATCTTGTGTTTCCTTTTAACTTGTTTTTTAAAATCTGTGTTCCCCTTTTCCAGGTGTTCTGGTTATTTAATCTACTATTCACTAATGAGCACACTAGTGGATCAGATGCTGAAGCAGCCTTTCAGCACCCAGAGTATCAATTGCTCTGATGCCTACTCTTTACTATTAATTGTTATTATTAGGATTAGTGTTGATCATACCTGCCTAAATTTGCTTTGCGTTTTGTGAAAATGTGGAAACACTCAGGTATTTTGGCAAACTCTTTGAAATTCATTGATGTCGACATATGTACAATGAATCTATGCGGAAAAAAGAAGTATTTTCATAATATTCTAATTATGGCCAGCTAATGTACCCCTTAAATGAAAATGCTACAAGTATTTGCAAATCCAACTGGAGTACTGATCAGGTAGTGACATCCCACAAGCTTGTATATGCCCTAATTATTCACATATGCATGAAGTAGTCTAGGTAGTCTTGTAAAGTGTAAGGTTGAGTATGCTTACAGTATGCGTGTTCAAAGCACAACAGGTAGTAACATCCCAATGCAACATGACTGCTACAGCTCTGTGATGTCATGCTGGCCTCACCAAACACCATGGTGCACTGGAAAAAAGTTAGTCTAAGCTAACAAACAAATCCAGAAAACTTGCTGTGATTTTTTTTTTTTTTGTGAATTTTTTTAAATTTCGCTGATCACCACTCATTAGGATAAGGTTAAGGGAGCTAACAACACAGAGAAAGGGGAAAATTACAAGAAAACAGCAAAAGAGAATTAAGCATTTAAAGCTATAGCAAAAATATAAACATTTCCTTATGTTTTATAAATATAAAAATGACACTGCTGCGTTTTGTTCAATGCAGAGCAAGAGAAGAGAAAAAACAGCGAATTTAATGAGATCAATTAATAGTAAAATGTCTCAATGATTGTGAAACTGGATGAACCAAAAACCTGCAGCCAGAGGAGGTCCCTAAGACTGAGTCTGAGAACGACTGCCTTACACTAACATCATTTTGGGCAAAAATCTTTGCACATTTCTTAGATTTAAATTTGCTTCTAATGTATTAATGTCAGTATTTGGTGTATTACTGGTTTGGATTAAAGTATGCAATGTGAAATTGATTGTAGTATTCTAGGTCACATTACTAACACGTGGACTTGTTTGGCTCAACTGGCAGAATCCCAATCCACCTTGTAACACTCAGTTAGAAAGCAATGTTCTATATTACCTTAAATTGGAAAAAAAATTCTTCTTTAATTTAAGCATATGTTCAAAATTTTCCAAAGTGTGGCAAGAATTTCTGTAATGAACAGCATTTGCTAAAAAACAACAAATGTGAACAAAGTATCTGGATGATACAAAAACATATTACACATAATGTTTAATATGTTCCAGAATTTTGTTATATATTTTCACATTCTGTTCATTTCAGTGATCATATATGAAATCCATCTACACACCATGTAAATCACATAGCCCTTGATTTTTATTAGTCTGCATTTTGTTGCTGTTGCCCTCATTTAAGATTTGAGGGTTTTAGAATTTGCTGGCTACTCAATCTTACAACCCTGAACCAGCTTTGTAAGTGCACAAACCTTTGCAGTGAGGTTTTCTATTACTGTAGTTGGGATTTTGGATAACAATCTACTTATTACATCTATTGCAGGTAATGACCTTAATAAGCATATTTTTCAGTCTTCTTTGATGGAATTGTCTTTCATGCAATATTTCACCAGTTGCTTTTGTTGAAGACAGTGGGAAGTTAGTTATCACATAGGTTCTGATAGGTTTTCTGCTTTTTTTGTAGTAATGAAACAGTGAAGTTGTTTCTTGTCAAGTCGTAAATACTTTCCTAGTGCTCTGATACTAACTGTCCATATTTTAAAACTTCCAATATATGGGAAATTCTGCTTACATTTGCCAAAAATCAAAGCTGAACATTCACTTTTTAAGTGTCAATTATATCCTATGGCCACACCTGACATGCTGTTTCTCCTTGAACACGTACCTTGTTTGCTATAGTTGAAAGGTGAGTTTAAAGATTTGTCTGCAGCACACATTTTATGAATCTTAAAAACTTAGATGTTTGTTGACTCGTTTCTTGGGATTCGACAACACATCCCTGATAGGTGATTTTTGCCTTTGGCTGTACTGTATTTCTGTCCTTTTGACACTGCTGTTGTAAGCAGGATCAGATAATGAATGAAGTGAAGGAATGAATAAACAGCAATTCTGGCAACTGTTAAGACCAGCTGTAATTACATGTTTTCCATTTTTATTTTCTCTTTTGTACTCTGCTGTGGCATATGCTGTTTTTTTCACTGCTGTTTTTCAACAGGCCTCATTTTATTTTTACCTTAAACTTTTCTCTAATTTGATCTGATCATTTCAAAGCATGTACTTTGTATTTTATTCTTACTATCTTGTATTTTTATTTCTGTTTAGAAATGTATGCCTTATGCCTTTTCACTGAAAAGACCACAATGCAATATTAATGATTTAACAAAGGTTTAAATGAAATGAACAGCTTTGTTTAGAAAAGTGACTAACTTGCTTGTACATCTGCCAACTACACAGGTGTAGGCGGCACAGAATAATTAAAACCATCAAACTATTTTGTTACCAGCTTGGTTTGCAAAATAGCAACTCTTACCAAGATAATCGTTTCAGAAAAAAGACATGCTTAATTAAGTAACTTACCTTGGTAAGTACACCTCCACTTTCTGTTTCTTTACAGAGTTTGCCCATTCATCAATGAGTTGGGGTTTTATTATTGGTTCAAGTGTTGCAAGTGGAACCTCTTGTCTTGGAAGTACAATCATCATACTCATCTCTTCTCGTTCATATGGCATCTCTAACACTTGATATACACCTCCAGCTTCTGTAGTGCCATCACTAAATTCACCTAAAAATGGGAACATTTCCAGTAAAACAAAAACAGAGAAAATGGGCCAAATGGCAAAATTTAAGTGTATGTTATTTAAATGTACAAAGGTCAATTTTAGCACTTTAAGAATATTTTTTTCATAATTTTTAAAATATTTTGAGAGGATAGATGACTGCATTTCAATACAAGGACTGGTTAATTACACTGTTTCCTTATAATTATTAAATTGTACATCAGGATTTTCATTTTACAGTACATTAAGATAAAAATGTATTTAACCAATTCACATTGAAACTATTAAAAACCTTAGCAAATTGCAAATGTGGCAGCACTGGAAGTACTCCTGGGTCTCGGGAGGGTGGAGGAGGATGAAGCACACAGAGGAGGAATGAAGGAGAAAGAAGAGAAAGAGATGATGACTTTGCTGATATTTGTACTTCTGCAACTTTTTGAAGAAAACTGTGAAAGGTATTTGTGCGCAATAAATCACTTTTTTGAACCCGGAACTTATGTAGCTGTGATTTGACATGTGTTTGACGTACTGGTCACAATGGATGGATGGACTTCTATGCAATACTTTAACACTGTGATCTCTGTCCACGCTAATATCATTGAGCCACATAAAACCATTAATGTAATGGTCTTTGCTTCTTCACATGAAACAATGAAATGAAAATGCTATGTCATTAAGATGATTTTGGAATAATGCTTCATATTTTAAAACTTTTATGTGTGTGCTCCTTGCTGAAATGTTAGATGTTTAACAGTTAATCATATTCTATATTAATTTTCAAAATGATACATGTATTTTCTACCCTTTTTTGTATTCTTAACTCCTGACACATCTTGCACTAGAAACAAATATTTAAGCCTCTTTAACATACAAAGGTAGGGAAATTTCCAGGTTAACCCTTGTCAAGCATGTGCATCTGTAAACCACTCACTGGGCACATCAGAGATATGTAATACCTCTTCAGGTCAAGACGGGTGCTTATGCTAAAATTCTCCTCTATTGTTCCCACCGCAGCACAGGAAAGACATCCAGTCAGGGCAACTGACTCCGCCCCTGCCAGACCCCGAGCTATAAATCCCGCTGCTGATGGAAGAAGGTGTTCAGTCTTGCACCAAACCCAAGACAGAACAGAGTTCCTTCCTGAGAACTTTCCAGTTACATAGCCTGACAGCAAAATTCTTTTGAAGCTTTTCTATTGGCAGGCATAGTCACCCTAGGTTTTTTTTGTTTTAAACTGAATACTTTGTTGGATGTTAATGGGGATGACCAGTCTGGCACCAACAGTTTCCAGTGGCAACTTGTGGTTCCTTCACTCGACCACACCCTCCAAGGAATAACATGGGATCTTCTCGTTCACACATAACTGAATATCCTGAGAAGTTCCAAGGCAGACAAACATTTTTGTTCATTTTTCTACCCAACATTGCTTGCATACAGAACACTATTTAAACTATCCAAACCAATTCTGAAAGAGGCAGGGGTGTGATCAGAAAGAGCTGCTTCAGCCCTGTAGGACTGTTTTGACCACATGGACTAAGCCATGTTTAAAGCAGCTATCACCTATGACCACCAGATCAACTTAGAGGAGTATGCATCATCAGTCACTTGCTACATTGACATTTGTATAGATGATGACACTGTCTGAAAGACCAGCAGAGTATTTGCAAATGTGAAACTTTGGGTGACGTTAAAGTTATGTCCACTGTTAAAATCCTGTAATGCTGCCTTTAAATCAGGTGACAAGGTAGACCTCAGGACAATGTGGGAAAAGCAATCTTGGGGCATCAAAGACAAGGTGTATGTAGTGGTGATGCCTCCCTTCCAGCTGTTCCAAATAATATGTGCATGAGGTTTGATACCCTGAGTGGCATTCTTGCGAGGAACAGGTACTTTGTTTATCCACTGCTGACATTAGAAGAACTTTGTTAAATGTTAATCCACGCAAAGCTACTGGACCAAACAACATACCTGGCCAAGTGCTCAGGGAATGTGCAAACAAGCTGATGGATATCTTTACAGACATCTCCAACGTTTCTTTGAGGCAGGTAGTCATTCCCAAATGCTTCAAAACTACCACCACTATACCCATGCCAAAGAAGTCCTCTGTCTCTTGCCTCAATGACTATCACCCAATAGCACTCACACCTGTCATCATGAAGTGCTCTGAGTGGATAATCTTGGGCCTCTTGCAAGCCAGACTTACCACATGACATGACCTTCTCCAGTTTGCCTATCACCTGAATCATTCCACTGAAGAGGCTGTATCACCTACTCTTCATTTGGCCCTGTCCCATCTAGTCAAAAGAGACACTTATGCTAGAATGCTTTTCATTTACTTTAGTTTCAGTTTAAACACCATCATCCCTCAGAAGCTCTGCTAGGCTAAACACTTCCCTATGCAACTCATTCCTGGACTTCCTGACAGAGACCCCCCAGACAATTCGCATTTGAAACACCATCTTCAGTACCATCATGCTGAGCACTTAACCCAGTTCCGTATACTCTGCTGACTCATGACTGTGCGGCTGCATACAACTCTAACACCATCATTAAGTTTAGACATTGAGACAATGGTGGTGAGTTTCATCGGCTGTGGGGATGAGTCAGTTTACAGAGTGGAAAATTGGTGGACTGGTGTAAGTGCAAAAATCTGTCTCTTACCGTTAACAAGATGAAAGACATAATTATTAACTTCAGGAAGGTCCATGCTGTCCATATGCCACTGTGCATCGATGGCTCTGATGTAGAATTGGTCAAGAGCATGAAATTCCCTAGTGTTCACCTGGCAGTTGTCCTTACTTGGTCAATTAGCACCACTTCTATAACCAAGAAGGTGCAACATTGTCTCCACTTCCTTTGGTAGCTGATGAAAGCAAGCCTACCTCCCCTTATTCTCACCACATTCTAAAGTGACAACATTGAGAGCATTCTGACCAGCTGCATCACCGACTGGTTTGGGAACTGCAGTGTCTCTGACTGTAATATCCTTACAAGGAATAGTGCACACAGCAGAAAGATCATTGGGATCTCTCTTTGCTTCATTAAAAACATCTTTATAAAGTAATGCATCCGGATAGATAGATAGATAGATAGATAGATAGATAGATAGATAGATAGATAGATAGATAGACAGACAGACAGACAGACAGACAGACAGACAGACAGACAGACAGACAGACAGACAGACAGACAGACAGACAGACAGACAGACAGATAGATAGATAGATAGATAGATAGATAGATAGATAGATAGATAGATAGATAGATAGATAGATAGATAGATACTTTATTAATCCCAATGGGAAATTCACAAGCAATGTGAATGACGACAACCCCACCCCAGCAGTCTCTTTGTCCCATTTCTATCTGGCAGAAGGTACTATAGCATTGCAAATCAGTACCAGTTCTGCCAGATTCTGCAACAGATTCTACCCCATGGCTGTCTGGATTCTGAACTCTGTGCTGCCCCTCTGCCATCAGATTTGCTCCTAGAAATGTATTTATATACTGTGCAATAATTACACTAGTTACAACTGTTGTTTTTAATTATTGTTATTATTATATATTTATTACTATCTATTCACTTATCTATTATATATATTTTTATTCATCTATTTACAGTATAATATAGTATAGTTCTTTATCTGTCTTGCACTTTACCTGTTTTAATGTATACTAGGGGGCTTTGCCCTCTGTTCGCCTTGCTCGCCAACCCAAACCCAACCCCCCCCGGCCTGCGCTACATGCCAGCCACTTCGTGTCTCTGCCGCTCGCATAAGTGGATTTCACTTTCACCAAACAACAAATCTTTAAATCTCGCGGATTCACCTCTTTATTGGGAAGAAACACTACTTTTCCCCTGATGGCAACACGAATTAGACGAAATACAAGTCTCTGACTTAAAGTTTAAATCCGAACAATATATTCGATCTCTTTTCGCTGTTCCGTTATTTCACCGAGTAAAAATTTCCAATTGTTTTTTGCTGATGTGATCTTTACTATAATTTTTTTCAGACTTTCCAATTTTAGTACTTTCATAATCTCTAACCTGCTCTGCATGTGTATCGCTTTTGAATTCTTTATGACGTTGTACTTTGTCATCTACTCTTTTTCTTTTATTTCTCTTGGTACAAAGTCTCATCTCGCGGGACGTGAAAGCATCTCTCTGAAAAAGTCACGTCTCGTCCCAGGATTTTTTTATTATAATAGAGAGATGTTTCACCATGATCCTAGTGACTGTTACTTAATGCCACTGTATGCTGCAATACTGTATATGGATTGTAAGACAATAAAGCCACTTGACTTTTTTTAATCATCATTTGTCATTACTGCGTTACTTTTGCCACTGCCATTTTGTGGGTGTGTTACAATGTATGACGTTAAACTGCATCCGGCCCTGCAACTTGCAGGGAAATCATGGGGGTTTGGTGGCAGGATTGGCACTCCAGCCACTGTAAAAAAAAACTTCACAAAGCTCCGAGACTACAGCAAGGACTCCTTTTTGCTCTCCGCGGGCGTAGCTCTGCTGCAGCTGCCCATAGGAAGGCTGCTCACATCATGAAGGGGATGGGGGAAATCCCTCGGAAGCCCCATCCCTGGAAGAGTCGAAACCGTTGGAGAGCCAATAAGGTCAGGTCTGTTGGGGATCGGAACTGGTGTGGTGCTGAGGCATCGCCCGCTGCACGCACTCGGGTCCCAATTTGAGGTGGCCCATACGGGTAGGCGCATTGAACGTCTTGTCTCTCCGGCAAGATGATCATCTTCTTCTGCTGTCGGTGGAGCTGCGTAAACTCCACATTTCAGTGGCGACACTCTGAGGTGCACAGACCGGGGACTGGTCATATCTCTGTAGGTGGATTCAACTTTTATTGGTCTGGTCGGTCTGATGGCTGTCATACTCGGGGAGTAGCTGTTGCTGTAGCGCATTGGCTTCTTCCGATGGTGTCTGATGTCATTCCTTTCAACGAGCGTATTATGAGACTCAGATTACGGCACTCTCTGGGTGCCTTGTCTGTTGTCTCAGTGTATGCTCCAACCGCGATGAGTGATGTCTCAGCGAGGGAGACATTTTATTCGCAGCTTTGCTCGGAGGTTGATGGGTGCCCATGAGGTGACACTCCTCTGGTCATGGGTGACTTCAATGCAGCCACTGGCACTGACAGGGCTGGCTATGAGGATTGTCTCGGTCCCCATGTGTCTGGTGACCATGGTGAAAGTGGCTCCATGTTCCTTGACTTTACAAAAGGGCAGGGGCTGCGAATCGCTGGATCCCGGCTCCAGCTCCCTGAACAGCATCGTTGGACTTGGTACTCCAATACTGGTGGTGTGGTGAAGAAGATCGATCACATCCTCTTGGGCAGATGCTGGAGGCTCTTGCAAAACTGCAGGGTCTACAGAAGTGCCCAGTTTGTGAATTCTGAAAACAGACTTGTTGTTGCTACTCTTAGGATCCAGCTTAGGTCCAGTAGGTTACCACTTACTAGGAAAATGAGCCTGGATTTGGCCAGACTCCAAGACCAGGCTGTTTCTAATGAGTTTGCACGCAGTTTGTGTGAGGAATTTTCAGATTTGGGACTGCCAATCCTAATGTGATGTGGGAGACCTTCCGTGACAAGACCCTGAAGGTTGTTACCGGTTTTCCCAGAAGGAGGTGTTTCATCTCGCAGGGCTGGATATCATTGAGAGGAGTCGTAGCGCACGGCTCAATGGCAACTCTGGTCTGTACCGGGAACTGAGAGGGATGGCTGCGAGGGCTCTGAGGGCAGATAAAGAGGCGCTTGTTAGAGGAATCTGTGAGCAAGTGACACACCATCTGTGGTCTAGTGACCCACGTCCTGCTTACAGATGAATCGAAGCATTATGCACATCTGAATCTGTTCCTCGGAGAGTCACAGTCAGGGCAGCTGATGGAACGGTCCTTACGGATAACACTGCAGTTGTGACCTGCTGGGCTGGCTACTTTGAGCAGTTGTTCAAAGCTGATCCTCCGGCTAGGACGTTGGATATTTCTGGGTCCGCGGTTCTTGAGGCTGATCCTCCAATTAGCTGTGAACCACCCAATCTCATGAAGATTGCACTGGTGGTGAACCAGCTAAGGGTGGAAGGCTGCAGGGATCTGTGGTATCCGGGGTGAACTTCTCCAGGCTGGTGGTAAGGCTGTCCTCCTGGCATTGCAAGCAATCTTTGCTTTCATTTGGGAGACTGGCATCATCCCAAATGACTGGAAAACGGGACTTGCCGTCCCTATCTGGAATGGGAAGGGTGATCGCCTGGATTGCAGCAACTACAGGAGGATAACCATGCTCTCGGTGCCGGGTAAGGTCTTTGCTAAGGTCGTCCTCAATAGGATCCATGATCACTTGCTTACCTACCAGCGACCGGAATAGTCTGGTTTTACGCCTAAGAAGTCTACCATCGACCGCATCCTGGCACTGAGGGTTCACATGGAGCGCAAACGTGAATTTCAGCAGAGTTTCTTTGCAGCCTTTGTCGATATTCGCAAAGCGTTCAACTCAGTTGATCAAGCTGCCCTGTGGGACATCCTGAGGATTCGTGGGATCCCCTCGAGGTTGCTGGATATCATGGCTGGCCTGTACACTGGTACTGTGAGTGCTGTGCAGAGTGGAGGCAGAACCTCTGCGTTTTTCCCAGTTGATTCTGGGGTTCGCCAGGGGTGTGTTCTTGCTCCTACTCTGTTCAATACTTGTATGGACTGGGTGTTGGGCAAGGTCGTGTGGTCCAGCGGTTGTGGGGCATCTGTTGGTGAAGAAAGGTTCATGGATCTTGACTTTGCTGACGATGCTGTGATCTTCGCAAAGTCCAGTACCAGTGCAAGCTCCCCAACTTGACTTGAATTGTTACAGTGAAACTACACTACATTAATAGGGATGCAGTTTCCAGAAGACATGCTGTGTGACGTAACACATTATGCTTTATAAGCCAGGCTATTTGTTTTGTAACAGCTAAGACTGTGGAAATTCTCTAAAAGACATACTTATGCTATCTGTATTCTTTACTCACATTTTTGACTTTTGAATAGGGCTTTTGAATGTGATGTTTGGTTCACAAATTGGTTTTGACATTTGATCTATTGATTCTCTGGTTTTGCTCTTTGCTAGTCTTTTGATACACATTCATCTCCTGTTCTGTTTTTACCAGCATGCATGGCATACCATCATTGCTACCTTTGGCAAAATACTGTACTCTTGACTATGATTCTGAACTTGAACTAGGATATCACTTGTAAACTACTTCTGTTTATACATTCTTGGTAAAGGATTACAAATAGATTTTTGGAATTCTTACTATTAAAAAATATATATGTCTCATTTAACTGGTTGGTACATTATAAAAAATTGTCATATATTATAAACCCAAAGAAATATTTATAGGGTAATGTCATTTTAATCAGTATCAGTATTAAAACAATGATTTGGATTGTGAATCACTATGACTAGAGTTAAAAATACATTAATATTACATACATAAATAAAGAGATACTAATACTCTAATAAGCTGATCCATTATTAACAAACACTTTGTCCTATTGAGGATTGCAGGGGCCAGAACCTATTTGAGCAACATTAAGTTCAAGGCAGGACCCGGCCCTAGAGAAGAAACCAGTTCATTTAAAAATTATAGTTATTATTTCACAGTTTCTTACATTTATGTTGTACAAATATTGTTGTGAGGCATACTAACCATAGTAAAAATCTCCTTGTTGGTACATCATTAGAATCTGCACTTCATTGCCATCATCTTTGGTGAATGAAAATGTACGAGTATGTTCTGGACGAAACTGGTTCTTCCAATTTCCTCGGAAATAAATGGCATTGATCACTGCCAGTCGAGTATCTTGATCAAAATCTTCACTTGAAAGCAGATTATTTATTTTATCTGAAGAGAATCAACACAGAAATGTAAAATCTATACCACCAGCTAAATTAGAACAGATTTCTGTTTTTTTTTTCTAAGAACCTTTCTAATATATCCAATACACTGCATATTTTATTACATTGACTTATTTTGCTAATGATAACCACAATATACCTATTAAAGAATTTTTCTATATACTTCACAACCAGTTGCTAATATGACATTATTAGGTATAAAATGTTAAAAACATTATATTTGATTCAAAAATCATTGTGTTCGAAACAAAATTCTCCTTGATTTATCCACTACTCTTTTTTTAGAAGACTAAGGCAATACATTTTCAGGTATAAAACATATATAAGGTTTACAAAATTACAGGCTTGTGGAGCAACTGACTTTTATTTATATTTTTATTAATGTCGTTAAATGTTTCGGTGCGATACAACTGTTAGATTATAAACAAAAACTCTCAAATGAACACATTCTTTTTAAGGATGATGCACAGTGTGCATTTAATATAACTTGGCTTCACAGGCTTCTGTCCACTGATGGCCAAATCAAGGGAGAAAGTAATTCTTGGACAGTCAACTTCCCAGTTTTCATGACTAAAGATTTCTGACTACACGTTATATGCTCAAAATACTATAAAACTGATAAAGTTTGAAGTATTCAAATAGTGCACAGAGAGTTTAATATATTCCCAATAGACATGCTGTTTCATTTTACAAAACTATATATATTTTTTTGTTTATTTATTATATAACATACTAAATTAATGCTAACCAACATACTGTCTGGTGTGACAAAGTATCTGAATGAAAATTAATAAAAAGGTGAACTCACTTTCAGTATGGTTTTCCACCCACTTGTTTATGTGTTCAGCCACAGCTGCAGACTGCTGAAAGTCCACATTTTCAATATCAGTGTGAAAGTATTTCTTCATTAGTTGCAGGACCTTCTCACTGAAGTGGATACCAGTTTGAAGAAAAAGAGAGTTGGCCAATTTAACAACACACTGGCTTTCATCAGCCGTTATAGCCTGGGTGAGATTTCTTAAAAACTGGAATTCATCTCCTGTATTAAAGGAAAGCATTCCTTGGTTACCCAAATCAAAGGGATTAGGGGCATTCATAAAGGTCCAAATTTTTTTTTACATTTTTACACTTTTTATTCTACTTCCATAAGGCACAGCACTGGTTTTCCGTGGCTGAAGGTTTTGGTTCCAACCAGTTAAACATTTTATCCTAAATGAGTTCATTGCTTAAATAGGGTTATTTTTTCTTCTTTTTATTGTACATTCAAAATAGCTATTTTAGTGTCAGACCCATTAGAGTGGTCATTAGTAAATAGTGGCTTAAATAACCAGAACCAGAATGAAAATTATGATGATGATAAAATTTAAAACCAGGGTAAAAAACAGTGAAATAACAGCTTGCTTAATTAAGGTAGGAGTTCAATTAGAATATGAAGTTGGTTATGACAAAAACCTGCAGATGATAGGTCTACCAGGACTGAAATTAAAAACCATCAAGGTAGAGACACAATGCTGTAGAAATCCGTAGATATGTTACTAGATGTTAATCGTAAGGAAACCTGGTAGCTTGCAACACTCTTAATACCTGCTAATTTGTGTTTTATATTTTACAATTCTAAACTATAGAAATTAACATTTGCAATAAGTTGGATCACTTAACATGCTTTAGACTCTGACAAAATACATTATTAAAAAAGAATTAAAGATAATCTGTTGTCATTTTTGAACAACAATCTGCATAGGCAGGAATTTGCTGTGTATATCAGCATCAATGTTCACAAAGCAGGAGCCCATCAAAAATTCAAAGTGAAAATAAAAAAAATCATGAATGGAAAGGAAATTTGTCTTTTAGAAAACAGGACTCTTTGAGTTCAGTTTTACTTCATTCTTACAGGTTCTATGCAAATGTTTGGACACCCCAGTCAAATTACACATTTTGTTGACATTTAAAGTAAAAAAAGCCTGAATTACTCCATGAGGTAGAAGTATTGTATAAACAAGAATAATTGTGCCAAATATTTTAACTATTAAAATCCATGCTTAAATTTAAATATTAAAAGTGTAAATATTATTGATTGTAATAGTAATTATAATAGTAATTTGTCTGATAGAGGTCCATAGAGAGCTATGTTCCCAGTAAAGGATGCAAAATCACAAATAACATCATATTCATAATCACTGACATTGAAATAGTCTAAAATGATACCTCACATGCTTATGTGTCATTTGTAACCTCCTGGGCGTGGCTCTTAGAGACGTAGGACCACCAGTAAAAAATCATATACCAAAAGCATTATCATAATCGTGGTCAGCAACCTTGAAATAGCATAAAATTACACTTCACATGCCTTTATTACCGATCCCCATTTCTTTTCTAAATTTTGTGAAAAGGAGTAACTTTGACCCCTTATATCTCATTAGGGTGTGAACTCCCTGTGTTGGTTGATGTGGCTAGCACAAATTCAAGTCCTTCTGATCATTTTTGCTAAATACATATACAGTATTTACTTTCTCTTTATTATAAAGGGTGTAATTTCCTGCACAAAATATGGTCTAAAAATGGCCTAAAAGTATGGATTTTAGGGTCTAGGGGGACAAAAATAGTGTGAAACCCCAAAAATCTCAATGTTTTACATAACTAGATAGGACATCTACTGAGTCAGGGAGTGCTGGACAAAAAAAAACTGAAGCAGAAACATTGGCATTTTAATAAAATGCTAATGTGTAATTACAATTTATCTGATGAAGTGAAAAAATAATAAATAAAGAGCGGATGTAGCATCTGCAAATATCTGGGCACCCTTTCAGTTGTAAAGTCTCGGAATTCTTTATAGTGTGGTGGCTTAGTGACCGGATTCAACAGGGCAGATAACACCATCAAATTTGGCACAGTTCTTCCTTAAGTTCAATAGAGTTATTTTAGCCTAGGAGCCCTGATGGGATTGTACAATAAACAGTATAAAACATAAAATGAATTAATAGGCATGAAATATCACAATTGTTTCAGATCGGCCTAACATAACCATGATGGGAATGTCAATAACTCAGCATGTGATAAAAATAACTTAACCAAATTAAATATACTGTAGTAGATGGTAGTTTAAAACATTACTGCATTTAGAATTTTGACTTTTTCAAAACTGTTTAGTATCAATAAACCAAATACAATAGTAATTTAGTGTCTGTGCTTCATTGCAAGTTTGAGTAATTTAACATGGAGATGAACTGAACCTTTGAAGTGTCCAATGCACACAACTGGGACAAGTGGCGACAAAACAGATGCATATCGTTCCTTTTTGACCAATGTTGACCAGTTCAGGGCTATAGATGCCCTGCCTGTTGAAGTGCATGTCAAACCAGATGAGACCTGTGACAGTCTAGCTGCACACTCTGCTTCATGGTACAAGTCTTGCTATCTAAAGTTTAACAGATCTAAGCCTGAAAATATCTATCAAGCGCCAAGCAATAGATATGCAGAAATGCTTTTTTTGTGAGAAAGACGAAAAGGAAGGTGTTCTGCATGAAGTGTCGACATCTGATGCTGACAAGGATATCCGGACCATGATTAATGAACTCAATGACACCAAGCTTCAGATTAGGATAGTTGGAGGAGATTTAATGGCAATGGAGGCTAAATACCACTTACCATGCTTAGTTGGGTTGAGAAACTGGTATCGCAGCCTTACAAGGAAGGAAGGCAAACCAGAAATGTGAAAACACAGATCAAAAAATGAACAAGTCTAGAGCTTTTGTAGAACTAACAACCTACATTGAAAAATCAGTGGAATCTGGTATATTATTTTTCAAGTTGTCTGAAATTCATTCTCTCTACGTGACTCATCTTGAAGATCTGGGCACACAAAAACTAGTGAACAAGACAAGGTTAAAGGAGCAATTGCTAGAACGCTTCCCAGATGCACAAGATGAGTTTGACGGTAGAAATACAATTACTGCATTGTTTTCAAGGAGAGAATGAGAAAAATGTTGAGGGAGGCCGTGAAGCAACGTGATTTTGACGAAGATGCTGTCATTTTGGCAAACACTGGTTTCACCTTCGTTGGTAGCTTCACAGCAGAATGTCAAGAGACGTCATTGCCGTCTAGCGTGAAGTATCTTGTGTCAACGAAACTGAATGGTCTGAACCTCAAGGATCAGGATAAGCTCGACTCACAGGCATGTCTCACCATTGGCCAGAGTATTGTATTCAATATAAAGAAGCGAACATCTACTACTGGCATGAAGACAAGATATACTTTGGAATGTGGGGCCTGCAGCGAGCTGATCAAATGTTCCTGTAAAGGCGACTGCACCAGATACAAATGCAGTAATGCAAATCTGGACTACTCACCACTGTGTAAATGCATGTGCAACAAATAAGAATTAATCTGAAAACTATTTCATAGTGATGTAATAATTTGTGATTGACATGATGACTGTCAAAGACTGTTAAGTTTCGAGTTTCACGTATCTACATCTGGATTTTATAGTGCACGGACGGTAATTTTTGGGTCATTATGACAACAATTTTCATTGCTATTGGAAAATCTGCAGTTTTGTGATTTTTTTCAAGTATTTATGAATAACTTGGTGATTCTGTCAAAGACTTTAAAGTGTCAAAGTCTGGTTCTTTTAGTGCACGTACGGTCATTTTTGGTCATTTTCGCTACAATTTTCATTGATATCAGTATATATGCAGTTTTGTGTTTTTTTCAAGCAATTTTTTTGGGCTCCTAGGCTAAAATTCTTTCATAGACCCTAATGATAAGCCATGCAAAATTTGGTGCTTTTATCCGCTCTGTAATGGTAATCTCACTAAGCCACCACACTATTAGTCTGATTCTGGCTTATCTCATTAGGTGTTAGTCAAAAATTATTATCAGCTGGTGACAATTCTAAAGCGTAATAAATATGACTCTTCAAATATTGTGCAACACTCAGCAACCACTGGCACTTCTAAGCAACTGACTGATGATCTGAAAATTCAACTAATTGATGCCTCAATGCAGGGGAAGGGATAAAAAAACATCCAGATAACAATATTCAGTGCTTCCAGATAACAATATTCAGTCCAAAAAGTCATTACCAATTGCCTTTTAAAGGGAGCCATGGAGGTCAAGACAAGATCTGAAATACCAAAAAAAAAATGACAGAACACCATATATACAATGCAGGATCTCAAAATTAAAACCCCCATATGACTACAAGCAACCAGAGAAGCAGTGATCCAGTACTCTGCATTACTTACACAGATGTGGCCTTCATGGAAAAAAGTCAAATGGAAACCTTACCAGCAATCCCATAACAGAAAACAATGTGGCTTAAGTATGCAAAACAACTTCTGAATAAGACAGAGGCATTTTGGAATTAAGTGCTGTAGACAAATGAAGGTAAAATCAAACTCTTTGGCCAAACAATACAAAGTTTATTTGGAGAAATTATTTGCAGGATTTGAAGAACACCTTGCCAACTATTAAATAAGGGGGTGGACCTATTCTTTGGGGTTGTGTGGCAGTTCTTTGCACAGGAAACATTGTGCAAGTACAGGGAAAAATACATTTCATTATTATAAATATCAATAAATCTTTGAGAAGAATGTCAGACAGTCAGTCATGAAACTGAAGCTGAAAAAATGAATGATTCTACTACAAGACTGTACTCCAAAACACACTCTGAATTCTAGTATGAAGTACCTCTGGAAACACAAGGTGATGGTTTTAGAATAGCCTTGCAGACCCCAGAGTTGAACATCATTGAAAATTTGTGGGTTGATCTTAAACATATTGGAAATGTCAAGAACACCTCAATAATGTCTCACACAGCTGGAAATATTGTTCAAGGTAGAAATTTGGAAAAATGTCCAAAAAAAGAATTAAAAAAATTCATAGCTGGCTAAAAAATGTCATTTTTGCCAATGGGGAGTTGCTAAAAACTTTTGCAAATGCCAAATTTACTCTTATTTTTACATTATGTACAATAATTCATCAAATGAAGTGTAACTGTACATTAACATTTTCATTATTTTAGTTTGTTTGCTGGTGGCAGTTTAGTTATAATTATTTTACCTCAAATGACAACAAAACATGTAAATTGGCAAAGGGAATCCAAACTTTGGCATGGAACTGTAAATGAAACACATCCTTTTAGGCAGGCTCAGAGTATTATGTACATTAGCAAAATAACATACAATTAAACCAACAGTACACATCTATCCTGGGTGAATTGGCTGCACAGTAAACCAACCATCACCCACTCCTTCTATTTGTTTATAAACATATGAACTTGTACTAAGTGCAAAACTAAGGGGGATATATGGCTTTTGCAGCTGCTGCACCTCATCTGTGGAATTCTTTACCTAATTATATTAAGAAGTCAACCTCAACTGAACTGTTTAAAACTAGACTGAAGACGCATTTCTATTCTCTAGCTTTCCGTGGCCTTCAGTGATACTGATGGCTCCTTCCTCATAGTCATTTGTTTCTCAGTTTACTGCTGGTTTGTATTGTGTTTTATTGTATTTTCCTCTATTTATGTTTATTGTATATTTTATTGTACAGCACTTTGGCTACAGCATTACTGATGTTGTTTTAAATGTGCTTTATAAATAAACTGACATTGACAAATATTTTCAATATTATTTTGTGACTCATTCCCACACAGTAACATTATGTTCTGAAAATTAGCAAAAATACTCTGTCAATTACTGGGATTTCATATTTCATATATTCATAAAGTAGACTCACCACTCTTCAAACTCTCATAGCCCATGGCATGTCGTATTTCCTTTAAAGCTGTGCCATGAGTTCCAAGCTCAACCATTCCCAAGGCCAGTGCTATACTTAAAGGGGAATAGATTATATTTTCCTCATTTTCAGAGAGGCGCAAATGATGATATACGTTCACAGAAAATTCTGCTACAGGGCTGCTGTCCTGGGAGTATGTAATGACAAATGACACTTGACACAAAATAAGTGGTAATATTCCAAGCAAAACCATGGTTGGTAAAAACCTGTAACAAGGGAAGAAAAATTAGAGAGTTACAGTATTTTAATTCTATAAAATACCATAGTACATTTTATATGATTAATCAACTATCTCTATTAAAACAAAAATGAATCTATAAAAAGATGTGCCATCTTCAGATGGATCCAGGACTGGGAAGACCTCTACAAGATATTGTATTTTAAAATAAAAAACTACTCTAGCAGTGCTGCAGTAGTTTCATCATTTTAAATAAAAAAATGATGCTACAAAATAAATCAAATACATACATCTAAGCATAAGTATTTAGTTAATCCTAAACCCCTAATTAGTTCAAAAAAGGCTAAATAATTTAAAAAAATAGTATTTTCTTAATAAAATAACACAAGGAGGATGTAAATGGGAATGTAAAACCCACCGGGTCTAGGTAATACAAGCCTGACTCTATGGTGGTGAACTTTACACACTTGCATACCTTTAAACACCAAAATACATTTCTCTATCACACATTGTTATCTCTTTCTTTCTCTCTCTCTCTCTTCAACTCATCTTCCAAATCCAAATTCATCAGCCGACTATCTGGAAGGAGCTTTTAATCCCTGGCCAGTAACTACTTCTGGTTTGATCCTGGAGGTAACTTGCGCAATCAGGACTACCCCGTAAAACTACTGGAAACAAACAGCTAGCATTCCATCTAGTGGCCCAGGAATCACTGCATTCATGGACCCCTGGTCTTTTTTAAAGAACATGCTGCTAGTCCATTATATTGGGTGGAAAAGAGATACAGTATGTACAGCATACAACAGCATCATGCTGACAACTACTATAGCAGCAGAATTCTTGCTTCTTGAGGTAACAAGAAGCCTGGTGAATTAAATTAAGTGTGGTTTTATTCCAAGCATAGAAAAACTTAACATCTCGTGCACTATACACATAATTATACTGGTTCATTTGTAATATGATTTATTCTTTATAGATATATAGGGTCATTATGGGGATTGTGAAAGAGAGGTGAAAAAGAGAGTGCAGGCTGGGTGGAATGGGTGGAGAAGAGTGTCAGGAGTAATTTGTGACAGATGGGTATCAGCAAGAGTGAAAGGGAAGGTCTACAGGATGGTAGTGAGACCAGCTATGTTATATGGGTTGGAGATGGTGGCACTGACCAGAAAGCAGGAGACAGAGCTGGAGGTAGCAGAGTTAAAGATGCTAAGATTTGCACTGGGTGTGACGAGGATGGATAAAATTAGAAATGAGTACATTAGAAGGTCAGCTCAAGATGGACGGTTGGGAGACAAAGTCAGAGAGGCGAGATTGCGTTGGTTTGGACATGTGCAGAGGAGAGACGCTGGGTATATTGGGAGACGGATGCTAAGGATAGAGCTGCCAGGGAAGAGGAAAAGAGGAAGGCCTAAGCGAAGGTTTATTGATGTGGTGAGAGAGGACATGCAGGTGATGGGTGTAACAGAACAAGATGCAGAGGACAGAAAGATATGGAAGAAGATGATCCGCTGTGGTAACCCCTAACAGGAGCAGCCGAAAGAAGAAGAAGATAGGGTCATTATTATCATGTGAACAGACTGAAGTGAAATTATTACCTCTTATGTGCTAATCACATATTGCCACTCTCCTGCACCATGATTAATGAGTATAACTACCTTAACTCAAAACATTTGCCCTCCTTACCTTAAATAACTACCTTACCTCAAAACTTCAGTAATTTTTTTTTATTTTGTTAATACTTCAAAAACTACTTCCCCTGTCTTTTGTTGTTTTGTCCACAAGTTAGGTTACATATGCTGAATAAATGCCTTCTCAACTTATATTTTGACTGCCACCTTAAGGTTGGCTTAAACTAACATGATTATTTTAGCATAAATCCACAGTCTCAAATATGTAACACTAAATCGTCAATGCTTAGGATGTTTTTATTTACTTAACACAGCCAACAATTCCCTTAAAAAAGAGGACAACATTCACCCCATTGAGATATATTTAGACTGAAAAATCCTGCTATACTAGCTATATCAATGCCTTTGTAAATTCTGATATAGATTAGATTAATTGTCTTCTCTATTTAAGATTTCTTGATTCCTTGGCTTTAAAGTCTATGCAATATCCTTATTTCCAAGGAAACCTCAGCTTTGTTTACTATTAGCCTTTGTATTTCTGTACTGTGCCTGTAGAAAGAGACTATGCTTGCTTGATTCAGTTTTTGAAAGATATATTATATCTTTTACATAAGCTGCCTCAAAAATTGTATTTATGTGTTGATTTTTTGTATTTTTTTAATTGATAGTGGCTAGAATGTCTATGTATGAATGTTTTTCATCAATGTTCTCAGTAACCAAACTTAAAACAGTAAATCAAAAATATAGCCACATGTCTTTACTCAACAATCATTTTATTTTATAAAGCAGGTTTCTGTGGTGAAACATCATTCCAGGACCCCTTATAATTGAAAGAACATAGTATAATTGTTTACACATATTTTTTTTTTCTCACTTTAATCACAGGCAGGGCAAATGACTTGCTCAGAGTCATGTAACAAATCGGAAACAAAAATTTAATCAACAACCCAGGAATATAAACATTAATATCGTTGCCACTAGGACATACTACCAGCAAAGTTTTCAGTAATCATAATATCTGTAACCTAAGGCCTTTTCGATAGCTTTCAAAAGAGTAAAAGCCGTCTAAGCACATTTTAATAGAGACAATGAGCTTATGTTTTTGCAGTTTCTAAACCAGCCAATATGACTATTACTTTTGGGTCATATGTGCAAACATAAGCCATTACCGTTGAACAATACTGTGATTAAAATAAAATGGCTAAATAACACAATATTTCAAAATCATGATATGATATGTGTCAAACAGCAAGCCACCTCAACTTCCGTTAGCTTTCTATAACTTAACATCATTCATTTGTAATGAAACAAAATTTACAGACGTAAACATACAAACACACATACACAACAAAACAAAGATTACAAAGTTTCCAACATAAATAAAAATGTTTACATTTCTTATTTATATGTAAGCATACATTAATACCAATTTTTTTAAAAATCACCTGTGGTCACACTCAATTTTTTTTATTTCAGATTCTTATTCACTGGTTATGCGTAGCAGAATATACAGTATATATTTTTGTTTGTTACCAACAAAGAATGATATAGTCATTACCTCCACTGTCTTCTTGTGAGCTCCTTAAGTATGTGAATTTCCCCTTGGGGATTAATAAAGTATCTATCTATCTATCTATCTATCTATCTATCTATCTATCTATCTAAAAGTTGTCATTTTGCTTGGCTTTTCTCTCTATCTATCTAATAAATATTTAGTTATAATTTGAACATTTTTAGAAACATTTCTGATCTGCTATTAATTATGTGTGACTGTATGAGTGAATATGTAATATAAATCTAAACTGTAACTGGGATAAATTTCTGTAGCTGTGTGATTGGAATCTTGGTACTCTTTTGGAATCATTTATTTATTTTTCACAGCTAAGCACTTCTTACTTATGAGTACAGTTCTTTTGCTATAGGATTTACTTACTAAAATTTCAACAAATTATAAGTATACTTGTTGCACTTTATTATAATAGTGTATAGTGCATTCAATTTTTAATTCTGTAATGCTAAATATATTCAGATGAAGAAATAAAGGTTTGCCATTATGGCACCCTAATTTTATGCACTTGCATGCTTGTTGACAATGAATAAAGCAGAATACTGCCATGTAGAAGTTTCACAAAAAGCTAAACTTGCAATAAAAGTCGTGCAGACTGTTGTAGAGTCTGCACCCTTCAAGCATGTGGATAACCCCTAATAACTACAGACAAAAGTATGAGTATTTGTTTGTAACAGCAGAGAAAAATCAAGATGTTTAATACAAGATAAATACATCTGGGATGGCATGGCTGTATAATGAATATAGATTACATTCTGCAACACTTATAACTAGGCATGATTACTAGTTGAGGACCTTCTGTGTGGATTTCACATATTTCCCCTCTAACCAAGAACTCTTGTCAATGGTTATTGGCTGGGTATGAGTGAAAGAGCAATAGTGTGCCATGTAACCCAAATACGTCTCATCAAGGGCTGGTTCCTGCTTTACCACTCATTCCTGCAAGAATGGTATCTGGCTCCTTAAGATATTGAACAGAAAAAGATGGTAAAGAAAACAAATCAATGTTCAAATGATATATGGTACAAACACAATAGTAACAAAAAACAAGTCTTCTTTAAGTCAGAGGAGCACCTGACTTTCAGCCTCAATTTATTACTGTTATTACTGACCTAGATCATTGATATGAGTAATAGAAATGGCTGAGCAACAGTTTGAATTTAATAATAAGGTTAATGAACTCTCATTTAATTATTTTTTTTCTGCTGTCTTGTTCCAAAAGAATTATAATAATGACTCAATGAGGTTTTAAATCCAGACATGCCCCTCCAAATGTTTTGTATATATTTTTCATGTACCTTCATTATTCCATTTCCTTAGGGGCCATATCATCTGTCAATTTTCTAACCACACTATGCAATTAAGTGTTGTGGGATGTTTGTATAGTTTATTTTAAATTTATTTAAATGGTAAAGCTTAGTGTTGCCAATGAAACTAATGCTAAACTCCTTAAAATATAGAATGAAAACCAAGTCCCACACAAACAAGGGAAGAACGTGCAAATAAGTGCACAGACTGGGATTCATATAGGGAACTCTTGAACTGTATGTAAGACAGCACCCCTAAACATAGCACCACTGTATGGTCATTCTTCAGTGTAATGAGTACATTAAAAACTGACATAAGAATAATTGTATTTGAGTAGCCTTGACTAACCTGTAAAAAGAAACCTGAATCAGTGTTTCCTAATGGAGTCACACCAGTCTGTAGTTCGTTATCTTTGCTGGTGACCACTACCTGTAGAGCATTGTTTTCCTAAACTATTGCTAGCCAAAAATAGGCTGCAGTCAGCTATGGGACAAAAAAGACTCTCTTTCCACATAGAATGCTTTGCCTCAATAATGTTTCTGTCTTAATATTCCTGCAACATCTCGGTTAAGACTATGTGAAATTAAAATGACTAATTAATTTTGCCCTCCTGTTAGCATATACATGACAATCGTATAAGTATTATTGCTCTGCACACTACTTCAAACACTGTGAAAGACTTGTTTTTTTACACACAGAGTCACATGTTTACTGGGCCAGAAATGAAGTGCCATCACTTATTGACAGTGTTCTACTTGGCTTACAAACTTCAACTAATATATCAAAGAAGCTAGCATAAACAGGTAGCATGCACAGCATAAAATAATGGAAAAAATAAAAATCAAACCGGAATATAAAAAAGCAGCAAAAGAGCAAACAGTATCACAGTAATATCCTTCATATTCTTCTATTTATATAACTATGTAAATATTTTGTATGTTTAATGTAATCAAAGTAAAACTAACATGCTCTTCACAGTTTTTTCTTGTAGTGGAAATGCACAAAGAATCTCAGGCGTATTCCACAAAGTTGCATTAATCTCTGGCTCATGTCAAGTATGCAAATGTCCATTATGTTTAATGTAATCAAAGTATAAGTAAAATGTCCTTTAGTTTGGAAAAACATCAGGAAGCAGGATGTGAGCCTTGTTCCTATAAAGTGACATTTAAGAATCCACCAGCTTGCCTAATTATAGTGACATCCTGATAGTCCTCATTTTCAACCAATCACCATTGTGTTTGATTTTTTTCTTTTTGCAAGCTCAATCCAATAATGTTTACACCTTGGGTTTATGAAAGTGCTAATGCAGCTTTGATATTTCCAATAATGATACAATACTTCAGGGTGAACATGAACTGAACACATCCACTTTTCGTCTCATTCTGACAAACAAGGCTGACGTGTGGAGTGAGACCACCAGACGATTGAATTAGGCTGGACATTGGTCTGGGTGGCATTTTCGTAAAACATTTTGCATGAATAAATAATAAAAAAATTAAATTTAAGTATATTTAAGAGTTACATATATATCAAGCTTCTAATGTATATCTGACTTTAAAAACTGTAAAAAATATTTTCATTTTATAAGTTTTAAATGTTCCAGATGTTTAATTTGCACCATTGTTAACAGATACTGGCATTTGATTTCCTGACTGCTCACATATTACATTTTGTATATATTGACAGACATTTTGCCAAATTTAGTTAATTCTGGAATGTTATTAAGGTGTCAGTCACATATACAATTGAAATCTGTGTGTTTATTTAGCAATGGCAGGTGTGTTTAGGCTAGCATGATACAGTTTGAAAATGCCAAGGTATATAAAGAATGACAGGCAGTGAAGACTATACATTTGTACTGTTTTTACCATCTACTTTATGTGTTTTGTTGATTTTAAGCTAATTCATTCTAAGTATTTTTTTCACAAAAGTTATATTATTTATTAATTAGTTTACCAGTTGTTTCAAGGATATACTCTATATTGTGGTAGAATTGTATAATAAATTATATCCACTCATGCCTAGTAAGGATATAAATGAGGGATGGGGTAAAAATGCGCCTTGCTTAAGACATTACTTAATGTGCTGGCCGGCCCTTCTGACAACCTCAATGTACTGTTGTTCATGAGCAAAATAGAAATGCAAACCAGACCATGCTGACCTCCTCATCTGAATTTATAGTTTATAGGGTCATTACTACCATGTGGACAGAATGCACTGAAATTCTTAATTGCACATACTAATCAACACACATTGCAGCTCTCTGGCACCATGATTATTGAGTATAGCTACACTACCTCACTTCTTCTGTCTTCCTAACCTGAAAAAAATATCATTATCAAACCTACCATTAATTTAAAAATTCAATATATTTTTCTCCATTACCATAAAATTACATTGGGTTCAACACAAACATGTCAAAATGCAAGGCTTCTACAGCAGCAACTCTGGATTTATCCTGGTCTAGTAGTGGATCCCACAAGGAAACACAGCACACTTGGTCATAAGCTTTCTAAGTCTATAAAACATATGAACTGTATATAGGAATAGGAAGTGCAATTTAATATAATTTATTGCATAGTATGATTAATTCTTAAGTAAGTTTAGGAGATAATTAGCACCATTACTTTATTTCCTATATGTAACTGCTTTATTATATTCCTCTATTTACTTTATGGAAATAAAGATGTTCAAAGTTCAATAATGTGGTAGTTATTATTAACATGAATAAATGTGAATTTTCTAATGATTTATAAAATTAAAACGTAACTAAGTAATTTAAGTTAACAAAACAACAGTTTTACAGTTTTTCTTTGAGGTTATATTTGTTGTAATAGGTAGGGCCAAATACACAAAAACCACGTATAATCGACATTAATAACATGCATCAGTTACGTTATTTTGGAATATATTTATGCGAAGCCGGTGTGAATATGGACAACACGTTCCGTTTTCATTTAAATACAAAGATACAGTTTCTTTAACGTTAAGATAACAAATAAATAAAAAAGTTAAATCGAATCCACAAGGATCACATTGTCGTGCACATGTCAATCACTTGACGCGTTTCTTGTGCATTTCTTAACAATAGGTAACGTGCATGACTGAAACAACCAGTAGAATAATGAACAATATTCAATAAAATGAACAGATTTGCATTTTAATTATTTATTAAAATCTACACAAAGAGACTGCTGTTCAGCGAAGGTGTTTCGATTTTTACTGAAAAATACATATATAAATAATTAACGTGTATGCATAAGCTACAGAATAGGCTGGAATTTGCTTCCCAATTATTGTCTCAACATACACAACAAAAAATATGAATAATAGCATTATCGCCTTTCTACCTATTTAGATGCCCTCCTTACCGAGTAACAATCGCTTGCCAGGGATGCTGTGCTGCGCAAAGCTTCTAACCTCTAAACCTTCCCTACAGTGTACAAGAGACGCCGAAGATTTGCATATATGTTTCATTAAAAATCCCGCCCATCCACTTTTCTATTGGTCCTTTTCGGTGGGGAAAGAACGTCCTAACATCCACTGAAATGTTTTCCCTTTAACAAACATCACAAATATATTTCATTCATTACAGTTTCCTATCATGATCACTTCACTGACATTTCTTTACTATGATAAAGCCAATCGCTGACAAGAAATAAAGAAACCACTTACTTACTGTAGTCCTTTTTTTAACCGGATGAATGGCTAGACGTTGTGTCAATCACTGATGGACATGACCAATCGGCTTGAGACTACGTCTTTTTTTATTACCGTCCTTATGTATCAGTGTGGACTACAATTCCCATGACACCTTGATATGCGGGCTTATATCTACGCGCGTACCTCTTCCTTTAATAAGAACTACAACATCCATAACGCTGTAAAGAGGCGTTTTGTATGCAGCGTGCCTACGGATTGGACGATACAATACGAGACATCGCCTTAACTCCCCTGCCCTTCTGTTATTCAAGCAAGGAAAACTTCCGTCTTCTCGGGGAATCCACATTAAAACAGGTATTTCATTTTATTTTTTTCTGATTTTGAGTATTATAGGAGTGATCAGCTACTGGGAAAATCAAGTTTGTACTTTAGGTAAAATATATAGTTAATACAAGTGACGTAGAAGCTGAGTTCAATGTTGCATATGTTCGATGCCGGTTTTTTTTTTTTTTGGAAGGGGAGGGGGTTGTGAGTAGCAAAAATGTAATGTTGTGATTGTTCGCTCGGTTCTATATGCTTTAGAAAGAAATAGTTTCCCGACAAAAGGTGGGTGGTGTGATCAAATTGATTAAGCGTCTGGAGTGAGAGCGCCTGGGCGCAGTTTAGTCTTTAGCAATTAGGGCCTCACTTTATGGCCTGTCCGCAGCAGCAGCTGTAGCCGCTGCTCGCTATGTCGAAGCTGGCTTAGAAAGAAAGGTGTCCTTCGTAAGTGCCATTCCTTCCAACCGGTAGCGCTTCCGCACTCGCGTCTTAAGAACCTGACAAATTCAGGCAAGTAGGCAGAGCTACTCTGTTTTTACTATATGTCAGTATTAAGGATGTACATGTCTTGCGGTTTTCTTTTAGCAGCAGTCTTTGAGGAGTTCTGTCATTTCTCCAGCGTTTTTACTCCAAACTATTGTACTTAGAGATAAAAACGGACTACAATTCAAATTCTAGACATAGGCGAAATCAGGGTTTTACTGCTCTATCTTGAATTTTTTTTTATTAATATATTTATCATGCTAAGATGACAATGTCTAGCGGTGCTTAAGTGTACAAAAATTAACTTTGGTAGCAAGGTCGTACGTTTATGTGTCATCGTCTTCTTAATTCTGCTATATTAAGACACTTTGGGAGTTATAAGCTACTGTTCACCAAGTTTTGTTTTTTGTTTTATTATAAAACTAAACATTGTTCATATGCTTCGTAAAGCTAAGAAAGTATTTTTAAGTTGGAGCATTGAACACTATAATATCGAGGAAAAATAATAAAACACTTAGAAACTGCTCATAAGTAATTTTAACATAAACCAGTTTCACTTATAAAAATAAAGTAGAAACAACTATAATGACAGATGTTTTTCATTAGCATAATCTTGCAGATCCCTTTTAATCGGGTCCATAGCTTTAGGGAGTTGGGGGTCTACAATGCTACTTGGCTGCATCAGGTGCAAGGCAGGAAAACTTTCCAGATAATACACCAGTCCATCTTAAGGCCTACCTGCACATGGCCAGCTTACAGTGAATAATTAAATTAAGATATACTGTACCTCTCGGGGTCATGGATGGAAAAACCCACACAGGCATTAATAGAAGGTACTAACTCCACACAGACAGTAACCAGGATTAGGATTGGAACCCAGTGTACATGATTTGTAATGAAGGATCACTCTCTGATGTGTCACTGTTAACGTTTTGGGCACAAAAAATAAAATGAAGGAATTCAAATGATTGCTTAAAAGAGTTAAATCTCATTATTGTGTTTGCTTTTAAGTTTTTAAAAAGTTCTTATCTGAAAATAAGCAAATGCAATGCTTGACAAAAACTAATGTTATTATAAATGAGTACTAAAAATGATATGTTGTTTTAGATAATGGCAATCACCATTATACTGGACCAGGTTTTACTCATTAAATTATGTCTAGACAAAAATACTGATTAAAAAATGTCATTTCAAACAGTTCAGAGCTTAATTTAAGTAGACATAATAATACATTTTAGTTATATAGATATATCACATCCCGTATATGTTCAGATTCAGTAATGTTTGATATTCTAATCTTGTTTTGTTTTAGTTAAATATGTTCAATCATTGAGTATTCTTTGCATCTTTGTACTCATTGTTTCTGTTATTGGCTCTTGTGAAGACGTATGCCATCAACATATATTTTCAGCTTAATTTTAGCTGACAAAACCAGCAGTTCCTTCATTCTTTCAGTTGTCTTAAACCCCTTTGTCAGAAAGAAACGTTCTGTTTGTGTTTTGCTTTTGTACCTGTTGTAATACAGTTTGTGAACTTTATTATAATATGTTTCCTTTATATTCTTCTTTTATGATATTGAACTGTAGCAAAAGGAGAAGCTCTACATTAAAATAATTTGAATAGTGCTGTAGAAGTTTTTCCATTAATCAGTGTCTCACTTAATCATTAGCTATTTACCAATGGCATTTTAAAGAGCATGGACTTTTCTGTGTTTGTTTAAATTATATTTATGAATTTAATCTACACTGTTGCCTTTGGCTTCACCAAAAATAAAATAGTGTATGTAGTGCTAGACAGTGTTTTTGACCATGACCAAGTAAGTGGCTGAGTAAGAGTTGACATTTATATATGTGTATCGTCTACATATGTGCAATTAGCCTGATGTGGTAGTGTTTGATCAGTCTTTGGTATAATTATAAAGGCTTTACTAAAACAAACTTGAACATACCCTATAAACATACTATTTGTTCTCTGTGGATGGGCGGTGGGTTGGAAGAGAGAATTCATATCTTTAGATGTATGTAATTAACAATAGCATTTTTGATATCTAACAGAAATATAAGCACAATCTAATAATTAAAAAAAGGGCATTTTCTTATAATCGAGTAAGACTATTTATTAAAGAATGCCTTAGTTGTTTGACAAACCTCATGTACAGTGTTGCAGTGTCTGCCTCGGCTTATTGAATTCCCTTTTTGGAGGGGAAAAAAAAAACCGGAGCAACTTTGTCTTGTTTATTCTTGAAGTTAAAGTATTTGCTTTATTTTTTCCTGTTATTGTGGACCCTCCATTGCAGCCACGCTTTTTTTTTTTAACAAAACTACAAGGGGGCTCTGCCCCATGCTTGAAGGGAGTCGGGACGCTCCTCCGTTAGAGAAAGTGATTGTATTTAAAGAGATGGTACATAGAAGAGTATGTGGGGCACGGGAGGAAGACGGTTTCATCCTTGGTTATTATAGATTGAAAATCAGTTACTTGAGCATTTCACTACAACTGTCTGTTTTAAATACCAATGAATACTAAAGCATAGGAAAAAGTAAAAATAAAAAAAGTCAAACGTAATAAAAAGTAAATAAAAAAAATTACATTAACACCTCATCAAAAGCAACATTATGAATTACTTTATCCTCTAATTTACATTCTATAAATGCTGCTTTTCTTCATTTCTGTTCACATGTTGTTCATGATTTTTTTTTTCTTTTTTGTTTATTGAACAATTCTCTTTGTTCTTGATTTTTATTATATGCAACTCTTTGTTGTTTTTTCAACATTCATTATCAGCTCTTGCTGTTTTTTTTTTGTTTTTTTTTTTTTGTTTTTTTTTCCCTCAATGTAAAATTTGTATACAGTAACCAGCTTTTAGTATAGGGTGGTCCACATCTAACTATGCAACTTTTAGTTCAATGCAATAAAGATGACTTTTTAAGAGTGAATGCTGTTGAAGTTTGATTATGCAGAATTGTGGAGTAGAATATAAGGAAAATACATCCATTTTGAAATGTATTTGAACTCAGTACTGCATCTTTTGTTCTTTTCATTTCTGAAGCATAACTTGCCCAGTCAGGTTAGAATGGCTTTATTTTACACAAGAAAATATTGTATTGTTGAGATGGCCATAACTTTTCTTTTAATACCTTCTCAGGGAAGCATGGACTTTATTTACTGGTTCACTGTTTTTTTTAATTTGAAACCGCACCATGCTAAAAAGAGACCGTACACTCTGTGGAGAAACCTGTTTCTAAAGATAAGCATTCCTTTTATGTACACGGAGAAGTGAAATACTAGTAAACAGTTAGAGAAGATTTTCATTTTGAATTTTAAAAATCCTGTAATATTGCAGCCATTGTGCTTTCTCTTTTGCTAAAATCAGAAGTACTCCTTCCTGACAAACTGGCTAAATGCAACATGCAACTTTAATTTAAGTACACGGACTTGAAAGTACAGTTGCTTTGAATGAAGTTTAGAGTTTAGGTGCACTATAAACTGTCTTCATTGGGGTGTGAGCTGGACCAAGTATATTAGTCCTATATTTTCTATAATATTACAATTAAAGAACTCCAAAATGTTAATTTTTTTATGTACAACACACTTCAGCACAACAACAGTCCAGCTCAGTTCATATATTCTTAAGTATCTCATGTATGAATCAAGCTAAAACCATGTTACTCAGTATGTTCAGGTAATGTGGTTATCTGGTAGTGTTGTGTGGCAGGAAAAAAAATAGACTTTGAGTCTTTTTTTGTTTTGCAAGTTATTTTGTGGCGGCACGATGGCGCAGTGGGTAGCGCTGCTGCCTCGCAGTTGTGAGACCTGGGGACCTGGGTTCGCTTCCCGGGTCCTCCCTGCGTGGAGTTTGCATGTTCTCCCCGTGTCTGCGTGGGTTTCCTCCGGGCGCTCCGGTTTCCTCCCACAGTCCAAAGACATGCAGGTTAGGTGAATTGGCGATTCTAAATTGGCCCTAGTGTGTGCTTGGTGTGTGGATGTGTTTGTGTGTGTCCTGCGGTGGGTTGGCACCCTGCCCAGGAATGGTTCCTGCCTTGTGCCCTGTGTTGGCTGGGATTGGCTCCAGCAGACCCCCGTGACCCTGTGTTCGGATTCAGCGGGTTGGAAAATGGATGGATGGAAGTTATTTTGTTATTCTCATTTGTGGCATTGTCAGTCACTGCATTTACATGCACTCATATAATAATGTGGTTAAGGCAGAAACCTGGTTTCTTAAAAATCCACATTTCCATGTGCAAGTAATCTTATGGAGTTCTCTTTGGTCAAAATGCTTCCAAGTCATTAAACTGTTTAGAAAAAGTTAAACATCATCATTTGCCACCTTGAGTCTGAAAATAAGCAGGACTCCTGTAATATTTTTTTTGTGTTTTATAAATATGTTTAGTCATATTGAAATTTTGTAGGTGTCTGTTGCCGGATCGCATACAGCATACTCTTCTGCTTGACGTCAAAGCCCTGCAAAGAAATTAGTGCTGCTGATAATGCAGGTATTTTTACTTCAATGAAAAGTATTGCATTGGGTTACGTATAACTTTAACAAGTAATTGGACTATGTAATGCATGCTACTTTTAACGTGTTACCCTACTGCTCTTGAGATTGTGTTGCTGAGTTTAGTACTGTTTGTTCAGCTCATCAACATAAATTAAGTGATTTCTGAAATATCGAGGAGACCAGGAGCAGAAATAATGCAATTACCTAAACAGTTACTTCTAGAAATGCATCTTGTAGGCACTTCTACCCGTGTCTTCTGAAGGCGTGTACAAAGTAATATATGTGTAAGCTGACAGATTGCATTATACATGTGCAGTCTACAAAATCGTTAACAGTAACCCGGTTAAGTGTTTACACTTTCAAAAGTTTGGGGTAACCCAGCAATTTTCCTGTTTTTGGTAGAAATTGATACCTTTTATTATCAAGATTCTATTAAATTGATTTAAAACTATAGCCAAGGCATTACTGGTGTCCTTAATAGCAATTACTTCTTGAAGTGACTGATTTTTAATTTATTATTCACATACAACTGCAAAGCCCCATTTGCAGCAGAAATTGCTTCAGTGTTGTAATGGTAAACTGTCTTAGCTTATCCTTAATTAGTCATGTTTACATGCTAATTGGTTGTTTTGAGAAACCTTTCTAATGCATTAGCAACCCTGAAACCTGTTCTGTTCACTTGTGTTGCTAGTTGCTGGCATTGCTAAAGTTCAGTTCTGGGTCCATAAATAGCTAAAATGAAATGGCTTTCTCAAGAAAATTATCAGTCTATTGTTTTTTTGAATGAAGGCTATTTCAAATGATTGCCAAAAAACTGAAAAGTTGATACAAAGGTTTCTTATTATATAAGCAGATAAGCTCTTCAGAGTCTGCAGTTTGGGGACAAAAAACAACTTACTGGTCCTCATTTGACTTCTTTAAATACACTGCAAATGCCAGTGTCATCTTCAACAGAGATAAGAAAATAATGTAAATTGCTATATAATTAAGGTATTCATGGTGACATCTATCTCTCTCTTAACCTGGTTTGTCAGAGGCCAATAATCCTATTTCTCCTATCGGAAAAAATGTTTACATGGCATTTATAAACCAGATTTGTTTGAATAACCAGGTTATTGAGGCACATGTAAATGTGTCTGGGGACTGCTGTAAATTCATCCACAGATTTCTTTGGCCTCTAGACCAAGTTTGTGTAAAAATAGAACAGACCCATTGCCATAAAGTTGCAAATATGTGCTTTAATGCTTGTTGAACTGCATTGTAAAAGGGTTAATATGGAGGTTCGAGTATGCTGCTTGAGATTGTTTTTGGGTTACTGTGATAAGATTCAGTAGATGAAGTGGTGTGTGCGTGTGTGTGTGTGTGTATATATATATATATATATATAAATAATAATATAAATTTTTATTGAGATAAAATGCAGAAGAAAGTTTAATCTGATTTGACTTTGTACTATCAGTAAAAAAAAAAAAACAGATTAGCAAGTAGATGAACTTTTTGAATGTGCTTTTTAAGATGTGTATATTTTAACCTCCCTCCCTTTTTTTTTTTTTTTTTTTAAACAGAAACATTCCATTTTTTGGGTTTGTCTATTTACCATTACCGTGAATGAGGTACCACCTGAATCTGTAATTTCTTTTCACCAAAAGTGGTCCTTGGGACGAGGATGACAATGGAAGAGATGAAAAATGAAGCTGAGACAACCTCAGTGGTTTCAATGCCGCTTTATGCTGTCATGTACCCAGTCTTTAATGAGGTAAACTTATTTTTAAAACTTAAGAAATGCTTCTGGAGAGTGAGTGAGATACACAAAGGTTAGTCACTCCAATATGGTTATTAAGGTCTTTTCCTTAATGTTGTAGCAGGAATTTGATTATAAGCACATAGTAGAGGAGAGGTTTTTACAAATAGTTCTGGTTTATTTCTTGACCACCTATGTTTATGGGCAGGCTGTAATGGATGTATGACTTTTTTTTTTTTTTTTTTTTCTCCTCCTTTTCCTTCCTGATGTGGTTTATTTAATTTTTAAATATGCTTTCAAGATGTGCTGTTTTTTTCAGGGTATTTTCTGTAGTACATCCTTTTTTGATAATGGCTCCATTCACACAAGAAGTGTTTTAGTGATATTTTCAGAGCTCATTTGAGACTTATTGATATATGGTACCTATTTTGCAAAGCAAAATTCTGGCTTAAGTAATGATGCTGTATAATGTATTGACCTGTGTAGCATCCAGCATTACCCAAAATTGTGCATTTGAGTTCTTTAACTTGTTGATGTTTTTGAGAAATTACATATACAGTATTAGTTGCACTATTCTGCCTGGAATAAAAAATGGTGCATGTATATTAGTGTATTTTTATGAATGCTTTTTTTTCTATAAGTTTATTCAATAAATAACTTTGAAAACTTGGAGCCTAAACTACTATAACAGTGCAGCACTCCCATTCAACTTGCTTTATTAGTAAATGCCCAGTCCCTTTTTATTAAATGATACACATTTAACATTAGTAATTACTAGTTTTCAGGCTAAGAAACATTCTTACATGGAAACCAAATTAAGTCATCACTGAAATACTTAATGGAAAAATCTCAAAATAGGCAAAGTTATAGTTAAGATGGCAATTGGGGTTAGGAACCATACCCATCTATCCTCGTTTGATATGATCACATCAATCAAGACATTTATAAACAATAATGCAAATGAAGATGTTTATAACTAATCTGTAAGTTTGTGTTGTACCATTAGGAGTTTCAATAATTGTAATTGGTCTGTGAGAAAACAATTGAGATTTAAAGACAGTAGCACAGTGTTTCCTTGGCACCATGGTTTTAAATAGGGGGTATCCTAGTGTAATAAGAGTATTAAAGATCCTAATTCATTGAAGTGAGAAAGCAATATCCTGGTCTTCAAAAATCTCAGTGGCATCAATAATGTTGTTTCAGCTGAACTCTTTTATTTAAAAAGTGAATTGCACTGTTCAGGACACCAGTTTAAAAGAAGAGCATTCAAGCTGGAATTGGGGTTACATTTCCTTACACAAAATAATGTTTGTATCTTGGATAAGCTATTAAGCTATGTAGCTAAAGGAGAAACCTTCACAGCCATGTAAAAGATGTACCATGTATTATTATGGATAATGATTTTTGTGTCTTTTTGCATCTTTAAAATTTAATTGCCTCATAGTTTTTTAAAAACTGAGATGGGGCAAAAGTCACAGTGAATATATACTAGGGTTGTGTAGGAATAACCATTTGAGATTGTAATGAAATACTTAAATTGCTATTTTTGGCAAAAATAAGAGGTTCTGAGCAAACTATTCAAACAGGTTATTGTTTAATCATATGAGTCTGAAGCATCCTGCAAAATCTGTGAACCCAGTGACACAGATATGCAAGCAAACATCAATAGCTGCATTCATTACCCCTGGTCAAAATGGGGTTCGGTCCTAGCAGTAAAAATATTGGAACAATGGCCATGCTGACCCTTATTTTTTTTTTTTTAGGAAGACAAGGTCCTTGGTGAAGTAATTATAAATGTTGAGCCAGAGTATGATGTTCCCTCCCAAACAAACTAAGAGGGCAGAACAGCAATACCAAAAAAAAAGCCACAACTACAAAAGTACAGCTCAAAATAACACCTTAGAGGCACCATTGGATTGCCAGACGGAACTATTTCACTAGCCCGATTCTAATGTACAGTGGAACCTCTAGATACGAGTTTAATTCGTTCCAGCACTGAGCTTGTATAGCGAATTTCTCGTATCTAGAACAAACGTCCCCATTGAAAATAATGGAAATCCAGTTAATCCGTTCCGCATCCCAAATATATTAACATAAAAATCAATTTTCCTAACAAATAACACTGATAAATTATATATACTGTAGTCTACCTTTAATAAATAACACTGGTAAATAATATAACTGATTATTAAAAGAATCAAAACAGGTGTCCAAAGTGCAGTAGAGCATTCAATAAATCTTTAATCCTTAAAACAGTTGTGAAGTGGAGGTTTAAAGTACATAAGAATAACAATCCTTTAACACGAGGTTAAAACGTCAACAGGAAGCAGTCTTCAAAAAACAGATGACAATCCACGGTGCTTCTTCTCTGTTAGCGTCTCACCTGCTTCTCCCATGCGGGCTCTGCAACAGGCGAGACACTTAATGCAGCTGACCTTCTCTACACCGTCCTGCTTCAGCTGTTTGGCTCGCCTGTTCAGCTACACGCGAGCCTGTACTCGCTCGCTCTCTCGCACCGACTTCCTACTGCTGCGGATTCCTGCCTCCTCCTGCAACCTCCGTTTCCTCTCCTCTCCTCTCTTTTCTTTTACTTCTTCTCCCCCTTAACCGGCTCGCGCTTCTCTATATATGCGGGGAAGACATGGCAGCTGCTAGGGTTACCACTTTTAATACAAAAAAATAAGGGACGCATACGTATTGATTCAAAATGGGACGCTCAATTTCATTCTCAAATACTGGACGATTCCGTATTTTAAAGGACGGGTGGCAACCCTGCCCAGCCCATCAGCCACAGGACAAATCATGGATGTGGGCAGTTTCCCACCTGTGCACTTAGGTGAGAAACGCAGACACCGCAGATCGCCCTGCGGCTCGCTACAGCTACCACGCCCCCTCCCTAAGCCGCGAGCTATACCCACAGCCTGGCTCGTGGCTCGTTACGTGAGCCAATGCTCGTATTTAGATCTGAATTTTTCGCTCATACTTTCCTCGTATTTTGAATTTCTCGTATACAGAGGTGATCGTATCTCGAGGTTCCACTGTATTAGAAAAATGCATTAACTTATGTGAATATACAAGACTGTTGTCTGATTTACTTTGTTAGGGCTCATACATTTTGTTTACAGGTCTTGGACAGCATAATTTACAATTGTGGGAATATGCCACTTCTCTTTCAATATAATAATTCAAACAAAAGACTTCAGGTATTACTAATTTTATTAAACCACAAGCAAATTGTTTGTTTATTCTTAAAGGAGAGATTGTGTGGCCATTTCCTGTATTGGTGAAAGACTCCCTCCACCCCCTGACCTGGAATAATTGAAGCTACTAAAATAGTAAAATGTGTCTTACCATGTTTCCACTTGCTAAATTTACATTATAGGATGATATTCTTTCAATCTCGCACGTTAAACACAACTATACATGATATATACAAGAAACATTCATTTACTTATCCATACAAGTACCTGTTGCCTTATGACCAGTGGGGGGGGGGGGGAAATGTCTCGAATATGTGGTTGTGAGTGTTAATGGTCCTCTAGTGTTTACAAGAAAGAAGGTATAAACGTTTATCTGCAGGCCGAGGTTTTTAATAATGCTGTTTGCCTAGCTAAGGTAGTGTATGTTGTGTATGTCCTGAAAAGCACAGTGCATTGTATCAGTAAAAGTTCTGTTTACTTCACCAACCTCTGTAAGGCATTGCAATCTTGAGCTGAAGAGATCCCCATATAGGGATGTATTGCAGCCAGTTTAGAAGAACTTCACTGTGTACCATTTGAAGTTGATAAGCATAGATGGAAGCTTCTGGGATTTCCACTAGAGGTCTGCATGGAACTGATTTGGGACTCATTTGTCCCACTCCTGCCTGCAGAAACGCATTGCTTCCATTAAGGAAAAAAAAAAGTCCTGTATGGATGGTGAGCCTGTTTAACATGATTGTTTTCAGGAAGGTTGGTGAAGCTTTCCTCTCTTTGGCCCAGTTCTTTGTACTTTTTTTTTTTTTCTTTTCTTTTTGCAATGATTCTGCTTCATCAGTATTTGTTTCAGATCTTCTGATGGGACTTTAATAATTCCTGAACACAAGTCTTTCATAGATAAGAACATAAAAAGAGCAGTGTGTTGTTAAAGCTTTGTAAGTAGACAACCGCTTACAATTCCATGTGTAAATAAAGATGAGCAATGTTAATAATTGCTATTCATTCCACAAAAATGTGGAACAGACACATTAGGTAGGTGCCGCCCACGTACAAGTCACATGTATAAGTTTTGCTTAGCACATAAAATTTTCTGCTTGACATATTACTGTTAACAAACACTCCACAGCTCGCAGTACTTTTTGCTTATCAATACAAGCACATTGCAACTAAGCAAAACGCTGAATGTACAAGCATCTCCATGTCTACTCTCTAGCTCTGTGAATAAGAGGCGTAATGGTGAACTTCACTGCACTCTTTGATTTAGTGCAGTTGCATTAAAGAGTGATTATTACAAATCTCTTCTTGTTTCTGTGTCTTTGCAATCCTTTTTATTTAAAAGATGTAGAAATGGAAGAGCTGGGTTCATTTGTATGTTATGTCCATTTAATGACTATCCTGTCATTTTGTCTTCACTTAATAAAAATGTGATCACAAATAAAAGCTTTGTGCTGAGAAGTGTTGGTACTTTGTAGAGCATGTGGATAGGAACTGGTGCTGAACAGTTTGTTGACATGTTCTTTGAGACGTCGTAATATCCGATTCTAAATCTGTCGTTGCATCTTTAAACACAGGCAAGGGACCACAGTTGTGAGTGTCTTTTGTGATCAACTTTTTATTAAGCAAAAACAAATTGACGGGTATGAACAGAAGCAAACATACATTGTGTTCCTATGTGAGTATCTTTACAAAGTTTTACAAGTTTTAGTACTGCTCCAACACTATTTCTTCTATGAGTAGGCAATGAATCTGCTGTGTTACTGCTTTCATGCAGAATATATTGTATTAAATTGACTGCTGTGAATACTATTCTCTGGGTGTTTTGTACAAAAGGTAAGCTTTTGCATTATTTGATTTAAAAATATTTTGATGGCTATGCTCTTTGAATGTCTTTTATTATTAATCCTTCATTCACTGCTTATTATATCTATAAATTAATTGAATTGCAGCTTGAGCGAGTGAATTTATCAGCAGCACAGACTCTGAGAGCAGCTTTTATTAAGGTATGAAACTAATTTTTTTTTAATGCTGTAATTTAAATGATATTAGATGGAGATATTCTTTTTACTTTTTTTTTTTTTTTCTTATTTTGACGATTGAATCAAACTGCTTTTTCTTACATTGTAATTTAAGTTATTTCTATTAAAGAAATTTATAGTTTTAACAATACTTACAAAGAGATTTTTCCCTGGCAGGCTTAATAGAATTTACAAGAGTACTCCTATTCTTGTCCAGTTACATTCTTCCACAATTACAGCTAAACTCTTTTTAACTGAATCCCCACAGCACTGGCTAAATTGCAAAAAACAATTAATTTCAGGTATACATCCATGGAGGGTCAGTTTAGTCACCAGTAAACCTAATATGCAGATCTTTAAGTAAGAGGAGGACAGAGTGCTCGGAGAAACTCCAGGAATCCTCGATTCGAAACTAGGACTCTGAAACTGGGAAGAAACCATGCTAACCACAGTGTAAACTAGTATTATGCCCTAGTTATCAGTTGATGGTGTGCAGTTTGTGACATTGTATGGTTTAGTAGTAGTGTTGGTTTGGAGTCTGCCAATCCAGTGTATTTTGCAAGATCTGCATGTTTTTTTTTTTTTGTTTTTTTTTTTTAACCTCTGTATTGTGTGCTTGTTCTTTATAGTAAAATGTGACTGTTTGATTGATTAGTCTAAATTGGGCCAGTGCAAGTAAATTTGAATCTGTGTGCCACATGATGGACCAGCATGCTGTACAAAATTTCTTCTTGCTATGTGCCAGAGACAACCAGTATCCTATAAGTTTGTAATGAAATTAAAGCGACCCTAAAATGCATAGTCTCCAATTTTTTTTATTTTAGTCTTAGATTTTCATATTATTGGGTTCTCTTTTCACATTTACATTGTTTTCTTGCTTCTGATTATTGCATGTTCTTCCCCTTAACATGTATTTTAAAACATACTGGAATATTTATCTTCTACTGCATTATATAATTTTCAGGTTTTTATCTGTCATTCTTACAGTTTCATAACACATAGAATGTTGTTTCTTAATTTAGTTTTTTTTTTAAATGTTGTGTTTAAAATTAGTTGCATTATCTGAAGATCTTTTCCGGGGGCCTCATGTTATAACGCCGTGCATAGAATTCACACTATAACATGGTGTACAGACAAAAGCAAAAATGTGCTTGCGCACAAAAAAATCCAGATGCATAAATCTTTGCATACACCAACTTCCACGTTCTTCCGGTACATAAATCCCAGTCGGCGTGAAAAGTAACGCATGTGCACGCGCCTGCTGTTTCCTAAAACTCCTCCCAGAATTACGCCTCTTTGAATATGCAAATCAATAGCCCTTAAGCTCCGCCTTCTGTGAAAAGACAATGGCAAAAGCCCAGGGGAAAAATAGAAGAATTTCAGCGAATACAAAGTGGTGGCAAGGAAAAACGTACAATTTGTTGGTTTAAACAGTGGTATAAACAACAAAAGGAAGTTGATTGAGTAACAGAGTGTCGGAGAAACTCGAAAGTTCAACTTCACAAAGTCGCACAGTGCCCGAAATAAAAAAAACGGTCAGATGATAAAGTCACTGTGAAAAGGCAAGTCGTAGCCCGCTGTCTGAGTGTCGTATGAAAGCTTATTAGGGTACAGACAAACAAATGGGCACACAGTGGGGGGAAAAAAGCACGAAATGTCAACTTTAATCATGTAGTTTATTTTGTCATTAAAGTAGAGCATCATAAATTTCATCTTAAAATTGTTTTACTAGTTTCTCAAATCCCATTGTAACTAAAGTAGCACGTTAAATGCTTTGTTTTGGATTTGATCTTCTATGTGCACTACCTGCTTCTTAAACGGGCTTTCTCTTCCTCCGACAGGACACAGAATCCATTACATTAGTAAATATTACAGCTCACTGAATAACTAAAATACGTAGATGTATACATGATATCATTTTTCATGATGATAGGAGTTAAAGCATGTTATTAAACATGGGAACACTGTGGCGCAGTGATAGTGATGAGCAGGCGCCTCGTCCAGATTGTTCCTGCCTCCCGCTTGATGCGCCATGCGCAACCTTCGATGAAATAATTTATTGCAGCAGTACTGTCTCTTTCAAACATACTAACCCCCAATTCCTGTCCTTCCTTTTCTTTCTCCAAGTAACCAATCGCCACAGAATCGGCTCTGTAATAGACGTTAAGCCATCTGTAAGCTTAGAACGCCGATTCTTCAAAACTTTTAAGGAACATTGAAATATCTTTGTAGTACATGTTTAATTCTATCCATCTGTCTTTCCGCAGTGTCACGCCAGCCCCAGCAAGAATACAGTGCGAGGCAGGAATAATCGGGGCGCCAGCTCATCGCTAGCGCTGCGACACCATGTCCTCACGTGTTTTAATTATTAACAATATAGATTATTTAAATGACGTTAACATTTTATCTGTATAATGTAATAAACGTATTTTGCTGCATTTCATCTTAAAAATATCGTCATCATATGTAAATATGCGCTTTATAAAGTGGCGCAAGTTGTGCAATATTATAACTGTGTCGCAAGTTTACAGTGAGGTAATTGTACTTATAAGTACAAACAGTTCTATAAGGAGCACTTGATGGATTGATTGAGTGCGTTTTATAGTTCTTGGGATGAAGCTGTTTCTGAACCGCAAGGTCCGTACAGGAAAGGCTCTGAAGCGTTTTGTGCATGGCTGAAGCAGCGTGTGCTTGATGCTGTATACCGATTAATTCTCTTTCCAATCAGCTGCTCCGAGTGGTGCAGTGAGAGTAACAACGCTAAAGCAGCTATGGTATTTAGAATTGTTTGGCCATTCCATGGACCATTATATTGTTACAGGTTAATTTACAATCAGATGCCTTAAACTAATAAATATGTGGTTAATTTCAGTGTATTATTAAAGCCGTGTCAGGGATGTCAATCTGAAAAAGAAAGGGAAACCACACTGGAACAGTAGCACTGCTTTGATGCTGGGTGCCGGCAGTTTGCAAAACCGAGCGGAGAACTTGTGTACGCCAGGGTTTGAGGTACTGTGAAAATGTGTGTGGCTTTATGCCAAGTTTAGGTTTTATACATCGCGATTTGAGTGTGGAAACAGGCTTACACAACATTTTTGTGCATGCGCACCGTTTATACATGAGGCCCCAGGACACGGGAAGCAAATGTAGTAAGGATAAAGTATTTTCAGTATATGCAAATTCATATATTGTGCCCAACACTCTTAATAACTAAGAGACAAGACTGGTTACAGAAAGTTTCGCCAATAATCTTCCCAAGATATTTCTTTAAAAGAGGACCCTCGGGCATGATCACATTGTCAGCTTGTTTGAGTTTATTTTGAAGAAACCAGGCTTTTTTTTTATCTATACCTATATACTTTTGCACATTATGTTCTTTGTATTTTTTAATTTTTCTGTAGTGTATCTTTTATTTGTTTGTTTATGGCTATGGTCTTTTTTGCGATTTGTATTTATTTATCTTAACATTTGTTGGCATTCTTTAAGATAATGAAAGTTACCTTCCCCCCCACCTTTCCTCTCTAAGGCTGAAAAGGAGATACCTGGTCTCACACAGGATATTATCTTGAAAATTCTAGAGAAGAAGAATGTTGAAATGAATTTTACCGAATCTCTTCTGCGCATGGCTGCAGAAGATGTTGAAGGTTTGTTTGTAGTAAAAGAATTTTATATGAAGTATTGTCTGCACAATTACAGTGTAATAATGTAGATAATTTAACTTGATATCTACATTCTTCTTTGGTTTCCTTTTTCTTAGTTTTCATCACAAGTTTTTTTTTTTTTTTTTTTTTTAAACATTGCTTTGGTTTAATTAAGTAGTGGGAAACCGTTTAACTAAGAACTTGGCTTTCACTTCTACCACCACTTAAAATTAACCTTGCAGTACTGCTGTCTCTGCACAGATCATTTAGTCATTTTAATGAACCAGAGATACCTGAATTTGTCCACAAGGATAATGTTTATTCATTTCAATTTATTTATGCATAGTGTTCCTCACGGAGTACATTCTCAGGACCCTTGTACATATAACATTTTAGTAAGAGTAAAAAACCCTGCAACAATTACATAAACAGACCAATCAAGGTAAAAGCAGTAAAACAAATAAATTCAGGGTTTAAATAAAACAAAATGATGAGAATCTTAACATTCTGTTGCCATAAGAATTGAGATGTGGTCAGTTGACAATTGGGAAAACACATTTCCAGTAAACCTCTGCAGGAATTTATAGGTTTTTTTGGTTTTTTTATTAAACAAGCAAGGTCACAATTTTTCCAGATCTGTGGCAACTGAGTACTCCCCTACTTTCAGGTATTTTATATTACATTTCCCTTTTTTGTTATTTTTTTCTTTTTCTTATAGCTGGCTGTTTTCTGCATATTACACTGATGCTGATTATTTTGTGTTGTCAGCTCTTAATGTTAATCCAACTCTTTTGTAAATTTATTTTTTATATTCCTTTAATTCCTTTATTATTACTTTGTATTATGTTAACATATGATTTGTAATTTATCTTATGATCCTGAGCTATACTGCAGTTACAGTGTAGAATACATAGTGTTTTAGTACAATTAAAAATAGCTATGACAAATGTAAATGCAAGTCCAAGTGAATATCTTCTTTTAATTATTAATCACCCCTATGCAATTTCGTACGGAAAAATATTCAAAGCTTGGTTTTTATAAAACTTTTACTTGTTACAACATAATAAGAATATTACTAGAAGTGTCTTGTTTTAATTCTAGTTTTAAATGTTTTCAGATTAGACCTTGTATGTTGTCACTATTTTTTTTTTTTTTTTGGTTATATATGTTTTTTTTTTTAAGTTTATTTTGTTAATTTTGCAGAATATATGATTGACAGGCCTGAACAAGAATTCCAGGACTTAAATGAAAAGGCACGGGCATTAAAACAGATTCTTAGTAAAATACCTGATGAAATTAATGACAGAGTCCGATTTCTTCAGACAATCAAGTTAGTATTTTCATTCTGAAATGATAGCACTTTGGACATGTTTTAAAATATCAGTAATTGAAGCTGTGACTGGAATATACTTTGCTGATGTTTATATTGCAGCTGTGTAAACCAGTGATTTGATATCTGTGGATACTCTGTTAGACAAAGCAGTCACTGTGTGCTTCCCTCCCAAAAGCATTTATTTTTGCAAAGCAAAACTGCATATCATTAGTAGTTAATCAAGCAATAATAATTGCATATTCTGAACCTTTTTATAAACTTTGATATTCTTTCAGAAATGATGGGAAATATGTGTACTCTTTTTTTCTTATTATTATAACTGCCCCACTTTTGTATTTAACAGTAGAATGGAGTGGTACTATTATGTTCAGAGTAAAAACTAAATTAATTCGGTTCATTTTTACAGGAAGCTGGACCCTACAGTATAATGTGCTGGGCAGTAAAATAAGACAGAATCCTTCATATCTTTACATTCGATTATCTGGTATCTTTCCCAGGGCCATTGAATCTGCTTAGAATTAGCAGTGGTACCAAGTGCCAAAGGGGAATACAAAGAAGAGAAATGGACAAGATGAGAGTTCATGACAGTTCAATTATTGTAATGTATGTTTTTGTACAATGACTAACTGAGATGCAATAAGAACAGCTAATGAGAAGCTCACAGTAGGGTATGCTAAATTGATGTAGTAAGTCTTCAGTCTGGGTTAAATTTGAAACTGATGGTGCATCTTTTGTGCAAGCAGACAGATCATTTGACAGGTCTGGGGACCTGTAGCGTAAAGACTCATCTCTATTTTATTAATTGTTAGATTCTTTATTGGACTGGCATCTTAACATCTTAGCGCTTACTCTGGTTTGTCTGTACTGATACGTTCAGATAGGGAGATGGAATGTGTAAATCATTAGAAATAACAAGGAGGATTGTAAATACTGGAAGCCAGTGTAAATATCTAAGGACGGGAATTACGTTGTCAAACGTTCTAGTTCCAGTAATGACTTTTGCAGCAATATGTTAAATATACTGAAAGCAGTATATAGAATGTTTTGGATAACCTGTGAATAACGTTTTGCAGTAGTCACCCAGACTAGAAATGCATGCATTGATTTCTCAGTATCCTCATAATTATAGATATCCTAATTGTCTAAAAAATTTTATACAGCAAAGTAGGTTTTAGGTTAAGGTTATGATGGGTGTTTTAAAGAAAGATAACTGTTAGTTTTATTGAATTGGTACATAACCTAAGTTTTAGACCTATTGAGTTGAAAAGTAATCAAATATTATTGTGGTCTGTACTGTTCCAATAAATAGCATATCTGTATTAATACACAAGTCCATCATCAATCCACCCTTTTAATTTACTGGCATAATTAATAGTTTAATATACATATTAGTGAATTTCGAGATTAAAGTAGAAAGTTTGACTTTAATCTCAGTTTCCACTTTAATCTAGCAGACTTGTTTATTTTATCATTAAAGTAGAACTTTGTAAACTTCATCTTGAAATTGATGCTTAATTTGCTAGGGTTTCTCAAACCCCATCATAACTAAAGTAGCACTTTAAATGCATCATATTCTAAGTGTTCTTAATCGCCTCATGCTGCTTAAACAGGCTTTCTCTTATGTTGATAGGTGTGCGCAGACAGTGATTGCCACACAGAATGCATTACATTCATGATATTACAGCTCTCTAAATACTTTAGAATACTAAGATGTATACTTTATCATTTTCATGATGAAATGCATTAAAGCATGTATTAAACATGCAGGGGGCATAGTGGCGCACTGGTAGCTCAGCTGCTTCAAAGTTAAGGGGGGGAGGAGGGGGGGTTACGTCCCTGTCTGGAGTTTGCTTTTTTCTTGGTGGGTTTCCTTCCAAAGTCATGCAGTTTAGAGGATAAGGTGATGCTAAATTGATGCTACTATGAATAACAATGATTTTTCAATGTTCCTTAAAATTTCTGAACACTCCATTGTTATAAGTTTGTAGCTAGTTTTGCTATCACAAAGGTGTTTATTGTGTGGTGATTGGTTATGTGTGGAAAGAAAACAAAAGGATAGGAACTGGGGTTTGGTAAGTTTGATTTAAAGACTGTAATGCTGCAATAAAAAAGCCAGTTTAGAAGAAAATCCATTGAATTATGTGTCTGTGTCCCTGATCACCAACTCACAAACCCAACATTTATACATTATTTCAATTAAACCAATGGGATACTCATTCATATATCTAGCTTCTTGGAGCCTCATCAGAACCACCATAAATATTCTTATTGAAAGTACAGCTGCTTTTGCAACCACTTTTTAGAGATATTGTGGCAAGGTGTCCTGGGAATTTTAATGGATGTTGTTCTGTATGGTCATTCTTTATTGCAACAGTACTGTCTCTGACAAATGTACCAACCCCCCGATTCCTGTCCTCCTGTTTTCTTTCACCATGTAACCAATCGCCACACAGTAAGCGTCTGTAATATATGTAAAACCAGCTATAAGCTTAGAACGCAGATTCTTCAAAACATTTAAGAAACATTGAAAAATCATGCCATTCCCAGCAAGTATCGAAAGCATGGCAGGAACATTTCCAGAATGGGGTGCCAGCTTATTATAAGGGGACTACAAGTACACACATACGCTAGCGTCAATTTAGCATCGCCAAATCCCCTAATCTGCATGCCTTTTGGAAGGAAACCGAAGCACATGAAGGAAACCCACCAGGAAAACATACCAACTCCAGGCAGGGAACACACATGGGATGTGATCCCCTTCCAGCAAGGCAGCAGTGCTTTCACCATGCCTCCATGCCCCCACATGTTTAATCCTTAACAGTATGCATTATTTAAATTAATGATTTATCTGTAAAATGTAATGTACATACTTGATATCATTTTTATGATGAAATGTATTAAAGTATACATCCTAGTATTCTAATAGCACACATCTGAAAGAGGATAGTTTCTGGAAATCTAAATCAACTTAGAAGCCAGTTATCATCATTGGACAACAAATCGGCATGCTCTCTAAATATGTGTTCTTTTCTAATTCTTCCATTTGCAATGTCTTCTTTCAATACTAAAGCAGCCGTGGTAGTTGTTATAGAATGGCCATTCTTTGCATCATTCTTTTGTTACAGAATGGTTAGAATAGAGTGCCTAAAATTAGTAAACAATATGCAATTAATTTTGGTTTACTTGATAAAGCCAGAGTGATGGATGCAAATCTAAAAAAGAAAGAGAAACCACACAAACAGTAGCACTGCTTTGACGTGGTTATGCTTCCCGTTTACAAAACTGAGCCGGAACATGTGTGCGCATGGTCTGAGGCTGCTTTGAAAATGTGCATAGCTTTACGCCATGTTTAGTTTTTTACACCTCTCGAAGTGAGCGTGGAAATGGGTGTACACAACATTTTTGTGCGTGTGCTTTATTCATGTATGAAGCCCCAAGTTAATTTTCCAGCTTATGCGAAAGAATAGAGTGGTCTGTAGTTCTGAAGGCTGCACGTTAATCTAACAATATAATTACTGTAGAATTTTTTTTTTTCTCTCAAAGTATTAAAATGTGGTTTACAACTTGATTTAATTTTTATTCTGTATTGCAACCATGACGAAAGCCAGCCCAAGTAAATTGTAATGTGTAAAGGTGAAGACCCCTTTTATTTTGGGATAAAATAAACAATTACCTCCAGTTAGGATGTGGGCCATCTCCCTTTTAAAAATGTTAAAAAAATTAATAAATAAAAAAATAAAAATCTAGGTCTTTTCCAAAAATCATACCAGCTATTGACAAGGAGTAATCTTTTATTTGTACACTAGGTCTCTAACTATCAGTAGAGGAACACAATTCTTTTACCACCTAATGGATAAAATATCTATCATCATGCTGCAAAAAAATAATGACAATTTCTATGTATTTTGCCAATCTTTGGAAACTCCTCAGTATTCATAAGTGGGGTGTTCAACCAAAACACAATGCTGAAAAGCTGTAAAGCCTATTTTAGAACAAGCTAAAACTGAACGATTATTTGAGTCAGACGATAGTAATGACAATTTGAATTGGGCATCCGACGTTGACTTAGATAGTGAAACTGATGAATGCAGCACTGTTCGGCCAAGCTGCAATAATATGCCTGGTAACTTTAGTTGCGTAAAACTGGAGCAGTGTGCAGTAGCTTTGTGGAGAAAATTGCAATCAAGAGAAGGGGACAAGAGAGATATTAGCCACCTAAGCACAGTTCACAATGCAACAACTGATAATGTTCATGTTGGGAAATGTGGAAGTCACTGAGCCATGCATTGTGGTAACCTACAATAATACAAAGTGTCCATGTTGCTGGACAGGCACCAACGTTCTAACCTCTCATCCACAAGCAAACAGAAAAAAAAATATAAGAAAATTGCAAAGAAACATTCCTCCACTGTCCTGATTGTGATGTCAGACTGTGATCAGGACTGTTCAAAACATATCACATGTAAGATGTATATTGTATCAGCACAGCAGTAGACATTGGACATTCCTACGATATTTATCTTGACATTTTGGTATTATGTGTAGCAGAATTTTTTTTTTTCCTTTTTGGGGGAAAAAAAAATTATTTTAGACTTTTTTTTGGGGGTGGGGATGGGGGGGTGGTAAACAATGCTAAGGAATTCTATAGGCTGCTGTGTTATACCACATGAGGTGGGTCTTTGTATAGATGAGGAATATGTTGGTTGTTCTTATATGCACTCTTTGACAGCTGCCCCTGGATGTAGTGTACATCTTTACCAAATAACAGACAAGATGAGCATTTATATTACAATATTTGTAAAATATAATTGAACTTGTTTCATTTGATTAAGTTAATGTCCCAAGTACTTGAGGCATCTTTGTTGGCTCTTATTTGTTTTTCTATTTTTTTGGTCTTTAGCATATGAGATATCTCTATTAAAAAGAATAAAAAGTAATTTTCTTACATCACTGAGCATTTGTGTACAGACTGTTGGATTTTTCCATCATTGTTATCCAACTTCTGTGAAAATGTTTAGTTCAGTACACCATAATGATCTGATGGCTAAATGCTACTTGTTTTCACAATAGAGAAAAAATCAAGTGTTTCTTGAGTGTTTAATTTAAAGGTTAATTTAATAAAGGTAATTTTTAAAATTTTAATTGCCATGTTGCTCAAGTGTGTAATACCAGGTAAGTCTATCTTCAGCTTTCATTTTCTGAAATCCTTTCTTCTAGTCCTTTTTAAATTTTTTTTTTTTTTTGGTGCAAATGTAATGCCTAATGTTTTTCTCTTGTAGTAATGTCTTAAACCATTTTTTTTTTTTTTTTTGTAGAGACATTGCAAGTGCAATTAAAGAGCTTCTTGATACAGTGAACAATGTGTTTAAGAAATACCAATATCAAAATCGTAGGGTAAGTACAAACAAATACAACTTTCATGAAAGGCTGAAATCTGCTACACATATAAATGATCCAGTCCTAATAATTTACATTGGATTTCTAAAATGTGTTTGTTCTATAGGCCCTTGAACACCAAAAGAAGGAGTTTGTGAAGTATTCTAAAAGCTTCAGTGATACCCTGAAAACATACTTTAAGGATGGAAAGTAAGTTCTGATACATTGACCTGTTTTTTTTTTTTTTTGTTTGTTTTGTTTTCTGTTGGTTGACTGAATGTTCAGGCAAACTTTATAGTACAAAACACTGAAAACTGAATTTTCAGTAATGAAGTTAATTGAATGCTGGATTATTTTGTATCAAAATTGTAGGCTTAAATTCTAATGCTTTCTCATGATTTTTTTTTTTCTTTTTGCAGGGCAATAAATGTTTTTGTGAGTGCCAACAGACTAATTCATCAAACCAACTTGATACTGCAGACCTTTAAAACTGTTGCCTAGAAGCTTTGATTCCTAGAGGTGTAATTTTTAATGTTGGATAGGAGAACCTTTATATGTAAATGTAAAGTTTTCAACTGTATAATTTATAAGTCTTGCTTCAGGGCTTGAAGCAGGATCTCGAACCGAATTATTTCAAGCTTCCACCATATTTTTGTAAGACTATCTTAGCCTAATCATTATTTCACAATGAAGATTCTACATCTTTTTTGCTATTACTATCATTCTATTCAAACAAAAGCCAAAAGATTTTGCGCCTTAATGTGTCATGTAACATTCCTTATGAAATGTAAATATTGGTATTCTGTTGACATTTTAACTTGAATTACAAGTTATGTATTTAACAATATTTGGTGGCAAATGTTCAATAAATAGTTTACATATGTCATTGTCTTTTTGGTTGTTTTTAATGGATGAAAGGATTGTTTATAAAATTTAGATCTTTGCAAATTATGTATAGAAATATATAAAGTAGAAATAATTTTACCTAAATGTTTATTTCATTAAAAATGTTATTTAAACACATTACCTTGCATCTTCTTTTTAAAGTGTTATATACAGACTTGCATTCTTGTATTTGTTCAACAATCAATACGCTCCATTTTTTTGTGTTAACATTGTAGATTATATAGCTAAATTGTGCCAATCAAAAGTGTCTTATTTTCCCATTATATAAATCAGTGTCAACACTGAAAAACCTGCTCATCTGCTGTTTAGGGTAATATTTACTCATCTGGTTTGTAAAATATATGATATCTAAGTTTTACACTGTTATTGATAGTTTGAGGGTCTTTCTGTGATCTAATTCACAAGCTAGGGGCGACCATCAGTTCCATCAAAATTCTTTTGTGAGAAGAATGATTTCATGGCTATGGTGTTGCATTCACTTTAATATCCACTGGCATCCTTGAATACATAATTCATCATTTATTTAAATGTATTATTCAACCATTTTGGAACATTGGTTTGAATTTGTTTAATCTTTTCTAATATTTCAGATATACATGTATTTCCTTATCTATCAATAATCCAGCTGTACATTTACTATTAAATAATTCACAGGATTCTGGAAATACAGTATATTTCAGTAGGTCATTTGTATATATTCAGGAAACCAGTGATGTTGTCTAAGGTGAAAGCTGCAGTGGTTTATGGATTTATTTTTGTGTACTCATGTTTTTGGTCTTTGATTTATAAAATGGTCTCATAAAATGTAAATATCTCTAGGGAGTTTCTTATTTTGTTATAATATATACTGGATGTCTTTTTACATTTTTTTGCTTTGTAAAGTTTTGGTGATAGCCAGTTTCAAGTTGAACATAAATATAATTTTGGATTTACTGTATCATATACACCTCTAGTGCTTAATAATTACTTAATGAAGCTGCCACATTAAGTTCCTTAAACTGAGCTACAAATGTTTTGCTGTTGATTTTGTTTGTAATCCATACCCGATGCTTCTTGTGTCAGAATCTATCAGTGCTTGATGGACATTATGTGCCATTACACTGCTATACCATCCTTTCGATGTCCTGATTAAATCTTTCACAATGTTTGTCACTGACTGCATTAGGATTAGCAGGGAAGAATCAAAGTGTGAATGCAAAAAAATGAATATTTAGCATCATGTTGCACTTCACGGTTTCATATGCTTGTAGCATGTTTTCAACCAGCTGGACATAGTTTGGTGCTCTGTAGTTGCCAAGAAAATTGTCAACATCCATGAATGCCTTCCATGTGAGGTTTTTTTATTTATTTTTTTTTTCCTGGCCCCTTTAACAGATCTGTGCTTGACATGTCATCGGATTTGTGTACCAAACAAAAATGCTTTCTCTAATCTTGGCCTCAGTTATTCGTGGAATGAAAGTTCATAAAACTTTTCATTGCTCCTAGTTATATATAAAAAGAGGAGGCAAAATTGCTGGGTTGACAAGAGGTTTACGTGCCATACTTATTTGCCCTGGAGACTCTTTAGCATTGCTGTCACATTGTCAAGTGAAACAACAGTACTGGTAAATCTGAGCTGTATTCCTATTTCCCCAATATACTAATGCTATATTTGACACATGTTTCCTTTCAACTTTTTGTTCTTCATTTAATTACTCTAGTTTACTTCTATGGATTCCCAGTAGTTCATTGCTTGCTTTATTCTCAAACAGTCCAAGACCACATTCTTTCTGTTTTTAACTGCTTTGTGTTAACTGCAGTCGGCTGCCAATGAATAGGCAGATGCAACTGACAACAGAACCAGCAGTTCATGGTCTAACTTGGTCCTATGTACAGACCATGTTATGAAATAGTTTTAATAAACTGTTTATAAATTAACGGAACTGGAAAAAGTAAAAGGTCTAAGAATTCCTGATCTTTTTTTCAACCGGAAAAAGACTAATCTGTAATATAAGAATAAGTAGACATGGCTGAATATGAACACAAAACCACTAAAATTAAATGTCATCCTTTATCAGTAGGCAAGTCCCTTCTAATTGAGGAACTGGTGTGGAGTAAAACTTGCAGCCTACCAGAACCAAACTTGCATACCCCTGCTCTGCAAGATAATTAAAATTCCATTAATATAACTAAGTCATTCTGCTTTAATTTACTTACACCTCTTATTTAAGAGAATGGTATCAAAAAGTGACCCCTTAGAAGTGGTGTGTTTTTGAGAGAAGAAAATGTTAATCCCTGTCTGTCAGATATTCGGTATGCTTATGATCCTGAAAAGATGTGCCCAAGTACAGAAGTGTGTAAATATGTAATGCTGGAAAAAGCCTTCTGGGTCCACTGTTGGTGCTAAAATGCACTTGTACTGTGGTTTTTTTTTTTTTTTTTCTTCTCTCCCCTCTTCATTCATAAACCGCCATGATCCAGTCTACTCACACAGGACAAAAGTTACAATTAATATTCCACCTGAGTGGCATGGGCACCTGGAAAGAAATCTGACAGAATCCACACAGGCAGCAATTCTGGACAGTGGATCAATAAGACTGCACATTTAAAATGTTTTTGTTTTTTTTCTTTATACCTATAATATTTTTGTCAAAAGGAAAACCTGTTGTGATTGATGTTGTCTTAGCACATGATATTAAAGAATGAGAGAAGGAGAATTGTTGAATGACACCGGAAACTTTGAATTTTACATCAACCTTTTATTTTGAGCATTCTAGAGTCTTATTTATTTTAAATGGATCAAGCAGGCCCTGAGCTAGCTTTCTGGTGGTTTACAGTCCCAACACCTTGGGTAAAACTGCTGAAAACACATTATTTTAACATAGCCTTCTCATAACTTCACTTTAATTTAATCCTGATACTCTGTATATCCAATTCATTATAATAACTATTCATGGTGGCTCTAAAATCTGTACTAACCCCTTCTCTCTTCTGTTTCTTTTTCTGCTGCTTTTTCTTTACACCACCACCATCTACTCAAAGCACTGTGATGGATTAAAAGCCAGAAGTCTGCATAACCATCATCAAGTCCTTCTGTGAGAACCCTAAATACAAAGAGAAATATTTCATTTATGTTAGTTAGAATGCCTAGAGGGGACTGGGCGGTCTTGTGACCTGGAACCCCTGCAGATTTTATTTTTTTCTCCAGCCGTCTGGAGTTTTTTTTTTGTTTTGTTTTTTCTGTCCTCCCTGGCCATCGGACCTTACTCTTATTCTATGTTAACTAATGTCTTATTTTAACTCTTTTAGGGCGGATGTCGACTTTTGTCGACAGGAGGGGTTGAAGGCGAATGTCGACAAAAGTCGACATCCAGGGATAAAGGGCGACAATCAGCTGTTAATGGCGACAAATCTCACTGTCACGTCACAGGCATTCCCTCTGTGCTTGGAGGAATGCTAGACTCATTGACTCGGCAAATAAACATTGCGTGTGCGTGAGTTGCGAAATGTAAACAATGGCAAGATGGCACCGACATGTGAAAAGGCAGCGAAGCAAGTGCAGAAAAGAAAACACTTGGCAGACGTTGTTTTGCGCATTACCGCGGAGTCGGACTCTTGATTTTTCAGAATCGGACTTTATTGGCAGTGATCAGGAGATCGAGCAAGAGAGTTAGAAGCAGGCATCAACTGATCAGACACCAGCCGATGCCGCGCGAGCGGATCTGCTGCCAGTTGAGTGCCTTCGCGCAGCCGATGCATCTACGGCAAGGTTCGCATGGGATAAATACACATACATTGATCCGTTGAGAGCCGATCTGGCTACTGGAGTTTACAAGACGGCATGGCTTGCTTTTGGACACGACAGATCACCAGCTGCTGTACTTCAGGCTGCTCTCTCCTGATGCTGCTTTTCAGCTACTGTCAGACGAGACAAACAGGTAGGCAGAGATTTTTTTGGAATCGCGGGCTGCGTTTGCATCGCATTCTCGTTATTCAAAGTGGAAACCCACAACGAAAGACGAGATGAAGCGCGCTGTGGCATTACAAATAGAGATGGGACAGAACTGGTGAGATAACTTCAGGGAGCATTGGTCCAAACGTGTTTTGTCCCCTGGTGGCTTAGGTACGTGCTGCTGCAAAGTTTTATTCACTTTTGTAATAAACAGAAGCAAATCCCATGGGGTGAGCCAGGCTATAATGCCATACATAAAGTTCATAAAGTTTCAGAAGATGAAAAGAGGTGACAATACGGTTTTCATGCAGGCAGAAAACTTGGTGGCAGTGGCATGGCACGATGGCAAATGGGTGACTTGTCTCTCTACAGTACACACTAACAATATATGTTAGAAAATGCAGCAACAGACAATTGAAAAATAGGCATCAAAACAACACATAGAGAATTCAGGCTCATACAACATGCAAGACAGTAACATTTGTCAAAAGTAAATATTTTTTGTTGATTTGATATGTTAAACAATTGCTTTGTGTTCTTTTTTAAAAAATGTTAGTTTTTGGAAAAATATTCAGCCCTGGGAGAAAAGAAACAAAAAAAAAATTAGCCCTAAAAGAGTTAATTTCTTATTTTGTCCGTTATTTTTCTTTTCTTCACTATGTAAAACACTTTGAGCTACTTTTTTGTATGAAAATGTGCTACATAAATAAATGTTGTTGTACAGGGTACGCTGCAAAAAGAAACTTTTAAAGTTCAGTGTAGAAAGAGCACTTGATGCAGTTCATTTAAAACTGAGTCAACTATACGTAATTAGGCAAATGAACTTGATTTTGAAAATGATATATTTTTTAATATGCTAGCAGAGTTTCCAGCGTTGCTTGCGTGAGAAGGTTGAAAAGTGGAACCACAAGTTAGTACTAAAAAATATTCGTTTTTTTCTTGAGATTACAAAGAACACCAGATTGTAATGAATAAATCCAGAGACAACGGCCTAACAAACGACTGAGGGAAATGCTTGAATAAAGAAAAGTTACATTTTATAGGTATAAATCAAACCTGGATTTCTTTGCTGAAGGGCAAGTGTGTCACCCTTAGAAGCTGGGTGACGCTGTTTTGCTGTTGACAGATCATGCTGTAGAATTTTATGCTACTTGCTATTTTGAAAACTGTAGTTGCCTTTCCTGGCTCTCAACAGGTATTACTGTATTTTCAAACTTATCTGTAAGTGTAAAGTAAGGAATTGCTGTGTTTAGATTGAGTACTATCAGTGACCAGGGCCGGCTCCACCATTAAGGCGAATTAAGCATTCGCCTTGGGCACAGATCATAAGGCAGGTAAAAACCCAGCCACATGGGTTAGCTGCCAAACAGTTGGTTGGCGCACTAATAAGTTTGGCGTAGGGTGCAAAATAACCTAGCACTGGCACTGTCAGTGATCCCAATTCTTTATTGGATTTGAGATAGTTTTGTGGTATCTCCGAACCCAGACTGGCCCTAAGAACCAAGTCCACCCCATGGGACAAAATTGGAAGGTATATGTTACAAGTTCAACTATGACTGAGGTACTGTATCATTATAGTAATGTAGTGATGTCAGTGTAATGAGGTATTACATTTGCAACCCCAAATTGCAATAAATGCCAGTGGAGGTAAAATGGCCCCTCCTGACCATGACACAGATTGTGAGCAAAATATGTGATTAAAGACAAAGTAACATACTGTATAAAGGACAGGAATCAAAACTGAATGTCTTGGTTAAAATAAAAATAATTCTTTACATGTATATAGAACTTTTCTCACTGCTCTTAGTGCTCTCCACACAGGAACCCACAATCTTCTTACTGAAAAGCAGCAGCACTGCCACCTGTGTGCAATGCAAGTGTGCTAACCATCGCATCACCATCAGAACCGCCATGCAGAAAGAAGGCTGAAAGGTATGTGCCAACAATTTAATGATTATTTAAATTAATTTCAAGTGTAAAGTTTGATGTACATCACCGTGCAAAAAGAACAAACAAATCACAATTGTACATTATAGATATTGTAGGGTCAGACGTGATTCTTAAAATAAGACTTCACATCTGTGACAACTCACTAAAAAGTGTGTAGTGAATAGCGGTGAAATCCTCCACTGCAAAGACCATACCAACAGAACCTCCTCCCAAAACATCTGCCCCCAATTCCTCCAGTTCATGCACTTTAAATTTCTGGGATTTGGGAAGAGAGCTAAAGAAACTGAACAAAAGAAGTGACACTGAGAGAAAAATAAAAAGCTAGTATTTCTGTTAATTAAGGAGCTCAGTATCATAAGGTAACAGAAGTTCAATGATCAATCTGAACATTGTAATGATCGCTGCAATAGTGGAGACAGACACACACACACCACAACAACTGGACTCTTCACATTTGAGAAGTTTCTTTGCCTGCTATGATATCTTTGTCATTATGACTTGCATTACCATATGGCATAACAACAGCAAATAATGAGTTTACATGAACATTGTGGTCTAGGTATGTATGCTATGTGTTAAAGCACTCCGGCTGTATTCTGGCGTGGCACATTTGCATTTTCAATTACACAGTAATGTTAACTTACTTTAGTTATTCGTTTTTATGTGCTGTCAAAAGGATGTTGTGCAGTCGCTTCATTGTTCTACTGAGATTGTTAGGCAGATTTTTTGATTCAGGTATTTTGAGTGCTGAAATTTGCATTTACTGGGGCACTTCGTTATCAGCTCTCTTAATGGCAGTCCTTTTGACGGGATGTGACACACACTGTTAGTTGTGTTTTAAAGTCAGTTCTGAAGGTCATGGGTAACCAATGTAACGATGCTAAAACCTGTGCTCAGATTTTCTTTTTTTGGTTAAAATTCTCACTGCAGCATTCTCAACCAGTTGATATCTTTCTTAGGTAGTCCTGTTAGGAGTTCATTACAGTAATCTAGTCGATTAAAAATTAAAGTGTGAATTATTTTCTCAGCATCCTGCTTTCTTATAAGTGGTATAACGTTTGCAATGTTCCTCAAGTGAAAAATGTAGTCCTAGTAATCTGGTTAATGTGTGATTCAAAGTTAGGTCCGAGTCCATGATTACAGTTAAATTCTTTACCTCCACTTTGACGTTTAAACTTAAGGAATCAAGTTTATTAGTAATACCCTCATTATTTCCATTTTGCCATCCACCAAGATTTCTGTTTTTTCTTTAATTAGCTTATCAAAGTTATTACTCATCCATTAGGGAATACAAGTAAAACATTGCGTAAGAAAGTCGAGAGCATCATGGTTGTCAGACGCTAAAGATAAGTAAAGCTGTGTGTTCTCTGCATAGCTGTGGTAGCTCACCATGTGTTTTGAGATAATCTGGCCTAATGGGAGCATGTAGATTGAAAAGAGCAGTGGTCCCAGAATAGATCCTTGTGGTACACCATATACTTTTTAGGTTAGATTTAGATTTTAGGAGGACCAGGCCCCTCATGGACCCCGTGATCATCAGAGGTGACTGTGTGCAGAGGGTGCAGACCTATAAATACCTGGGAGTGCAGCTGGATGATAAATTGGACTGGACTGCCAATACTGATGCTCTGTGCAAGAGAGGACAGAGCCGACTATACTTCCTTAGAAGGCTGGCGTCTTTCAACATCTGCAATAAGATGCTGCAGATGTTCTATCAGACGGTTGTGGCGAGCGCCCTCTTCTACCCAGTGGTGTGTTGGGGAGGCAGCATAAAGAAGAGGGACGCCTCACACCTGGACAAACTGATGAGGAAGGTAGACTCTATTGTAGGCACGGAGCTGGACAGTTTGCCATCCGTGGCAGAATGACGGGCGCTGAGCAAGCTCCTGTCAATCATAGAGAATCCACTGCATCTACAAAACAGTATCATCTCCAGACAAAGAAGCAGCTTCAGCGACAGACTGCTGTCAATGTCCTGCTCCACTGACAGATTGAGGAGATTGTTCTTCCCCCACACTATGCGACTCTTCAATTCCACTCGGGGGGTTGGGGGGTAAACGTTAACATTATACAAAGTTATTGTCTGTTATACCCGCATTTTTATCACTCTTTAATATTGTTTTTTATCAATATGCTGCTGCTGGAGTATGTCAATTTCCCCTTGGGATTAATAAAGTATCCATCCACCCAATATCATGTATCTTTGAAGTACAAGCACCACAACTAACAAAGCATTTTCTACCTGTTAAGTAAGACAAAACAATTTAAGACACTGCCGGAGAGGCCACCCATTGTCTAAGGGCGATTTATAAGAATACTGTTGTCTATGGTGTCAAATGATACTCTCAAGTCTAAGAAATAAAAAACAGATACGCGACTTCTGTCCGCATTAACCTGCAAGTCATTTACTACTTTAACCACTACAGTTCCTGTACTGTGATTTGTTCTAAAACCTGACTGAAACTTCTAAAGAATAGAATGATAATTCAACTAATCATTTATCTGTGCAAAACTGCTTTTTGTAAAACTTTATGCAAGAAGGTTAGAATTGGTCTAAAGTTGTCAAAAATAGAGGAGTCAAGATTATTTTACTTGAGCAGGGGTTTAACAACTTCAGTCTTTAGATGGTTTGGGAAAACCCCTGTATCTAATGATGAGTTAACTATGTTAGTACACTATTTAAATATTATGCATATACATCTGGCTCAGTGAGACTATACAGATATAACTAGTGGTCCACTTGCAGGCTGTCCCTCCAAACCCCACTGTTCTGGTGTGAAAAAAAATCTTCAAATTTTCAATTGCAAGCTGTTTTTATTAAATTTTAATATTTTTGCTTAAACAAACCAGAATGGACTGCATTTACAGGACTTTAATTAAAGGCATTGTAAGCATCCTTTTGTATTGTACTAGTAATTTATGCATTTGTTCCAGTCTGCTTCCTTTTTCAGTTAATTTTTTAACTGAGAATGGGAAATAAGCACATACCACAGAACCTGTTTTAATTAATTTATAACCTGTGAATGAATGGACGCTGTAGGATTAGGAGTTACCTAATTAGTTTACAGTTTATGGAAAGGAAGGAGTGTGGAGGTACTGAACAGATCAAACACTTTGATCAGAGTCATTTGTCATCAGCACAGGAAGGACAATTAAATGTGAGCAATGTCACATGTCCCAAAACCCCATGTGTGTATTTTAACTTAAATATGGCTTGACAGATGGACCAAAAGTGGAGAAAAGAAGAGGAAGAAAAACAGTGACAGAAGGGTGACATCAGAGGTCAAGAGACGTGAGATCATCTGATTTGGATGTCAGAAAACAAAACTATGAGCAACGGTGAACCAAAACCTAATCAGGACATCCACTCCTTGACATTTCTGATTTTACAAAAGTTTTTTCTAAGACTGTTTATATCCAGACTTTTCTATTTTATTTTCTGTTATATTCTGTTCTATTTTGTATCGTTACACATTAATAAATATCATGTTGCTTTTATATTTTGTATACTTTGTCTTTTATTTAGAGTGATTGAATAATAAGTGGTGCCAAGTTAGAATCTGATGGCTACTGATATTCACCGGGTTTATCAAGGTTATTGATAATCGGTAATTAGAACAACTACAGTAAACGCAAGACACATTTTGGTTAGTAAGTAGAATATAGCCAAAAGAGTCACACTTTTCCTGTGTGTTGTGATAACACCTGTATGTTTGTTAGTACTGGTGACAGTGTTTCCCTTTATCAGGAATCTTATGCAGAATATTGTGGAGTGACTGCAAATTGGCACCACTCAAGACTTTGTCTGGATAGAATCACTATGTTTGTTTGTGTGTTCACTTTCAAGGCCAAGGGTATATGAACCCAATAAACATTCCTAGTAAGTCTCACAAATTTCACAATAATACACCCAATAAAATTAAAATTCAATTTAATAGGGAGTTGCTTGCAGCTAGAGTACTTGTTGTAGTTACTTAATCCCAGATCAGCACCTACATCTGTCGATATTCAGTTTATTTATTTCACTTTAATTTTTGTATACCACTGTTCACGGAGTGCAGGCATACAGCACTGTAACAAGTTCACAGATATGTGCAAATAAGTGTAACTGCTAAGGCGGAAGTCTTTTCTTCTTTTTAGTTATTCCGTTGTACATTTGAGATGGGTTTGTGATTTGTCAAAATATAATATTTGTTTATTTGTTGGCGGCACGGTGGCACAGTAGTAGGAGACCTGGGTTCACTTCCCGGGTCCTCCCTGCATGGAGTTTGAATGTTCTCCCCGTGTCTGCGTGGGTTTCCTCCAGGTGCTCCGGTTTCCTCCCACAGTCCAAAGACATGCAGGTTAGGTGCATTGGCGATCCTAAATTGTCCCTAGTGTGTGTGTGTGTGTGTGTGTGTGTGTGTGTGCCCTGTGGTGGGCTGGCACCCTGCCCGGGGTTTGTTTCCTGCCTTGCGCCCTGTGTTGGTTAGGATTGGCTCCAACAGGCCCCCGTGACCCTGTAGTTAGGATGTAGCAGGTTGGATAATAGATGGATGGATATTTATTTGTTGTGCTTCTTTAGAAAAGATACATTTCCCCGGGAGACAAAGTGCTATCTACCTACATATTGTGAAAGAAGCCCAGACACAGACAGACACTGAGACAGCCAGATGTCCAAATCACACACATTTTTATTCACAGTTCTTCCTTCTCACAGCACTGTGTACCAAACAGTACTTCAACTCACACGTCTCCTGCCACCTCTACTCCTCCACTCACATGCTCCATCCCCTTCCAGTGAGGCAGCCCCTTTTATGTTGCACCCGGATGTGCTTCAAGTGCACCCCGATGAACCTCCTTCAGCACTTCCTGGTGTGGTGGAAGTGCTGCATGGTCACCCGGAAGCACTCCAGGTGCACTCAGTTCCTCTTCCGGCAGCAATTCCTGGTCTGACGGAAGTGCTGCCATCCAGGGCTCTGTGATCATCCAACAAGGTTGAGCTTCCAAGCTCTCCATCCGTGACCCAGATGTAATCCAGGGGGGCTGCCCTCTTGCGCCCCGGGGAAGATATTGCCCATCTCCTGGTCCTTTCCTTCTCCAGGCGTCCTAGTGGGGGGGCAAGGTCCCTGGTAGTCTATCTATCCAAATACAAACTTTACTAAACATGTAATGAGTATACACAAAGACTCAGATTTGTTTGAAATAGGGAGGAAATAAAGTAGTTTAAAACTGATTACCATAAATCTAGCAGTATACTGTATTTCCATTAATTTTAAGTTATGGCCAGTTGACAATGGAGGAGAGAACAAACAAAAACTCCTGTCAGCAGCATTGTTATAGAAAATAACTCTCTGGGATATGTGTGGTTTCACTGGGTCTGCTGTTTCTTTTGGTGTTCTCTCCTTTCTTTTTCTTCATCTTCTACAAGGTGCTCTGAATTCAGGTTGAATGGCAACTCTTAAGAGGCCATCCTGAAAGAGTGTTCCCTGTGACAGACTAGTGCCCAGTCCTGCCTTGGTTTTTTCCTTGATTCCATTGACTCCTAAAGTATAATGTGCAAATCAAGTCCAGATTATGGCTGAATGGTTTTAACTCCATGGTTCTCAGTGTATCCCACCAGCTTTGTATCCCATCAACATTTGCATTTCTTTTAAATGAGCTTCCACTTTAATTAAGCAGGCTGTTATTTCTCAGTTTTGATGTTCTGGAGCCAATCTAGAAATGTCAGAAAGATGTTGGCTAAATTTTATTGGAGTAAACATGTATCAGTGTTAAATGAGATTACTTGGTGTTAGTAGTTCTCAAGATTTTCATCAGCACATTATTTTTCATTCTGCTTTTCCAGGAGTTCAGCTTATTTAATGCATTATTTGCTAATATGTAGATCTGATGCTGTAGGAGTTGCAGCCTTTCCGCATTCAGGGTCATTTGCCCCGCTGTCTCCTCTGCTCATTGTTAATTGTCATTATTATGATACAATTAAGGGTGAAACGACATAGAAAAAAATATGAATTAATAGGAAAACCGCAACAGAGAGTGAAGCAGTTAAAGTGATGGCAAAAAGACAAGTACTTGTAAAAAATCTTGTAAATGTCACACTCCTGTACTTTTATGAATTAAGAATAAGAGAAGAGAAGAAAGACTGGATAAGTAAATGAGATCAATCTGAGGTAAAATGACTTACTGATTAGAAACTGCTTGGAACAAAAACCTGCAGCCACAGAGTATTTCCTGAGAGAGTACTAGATAACCACTGGTTTAACCTATGGCTTTATTATTGTATCTTCTTCATGCTTGTGTTGTCCAATTGCTACTGTGCTATTTTTGAGTTAAAGCAGAAATGAGGTGTCCAGTTTTGTAAGCGTGTTTAAAGGATTAAATATTTTGACAATCCCTTCTATTCAGAGCACTCTTTTTAGGAGTACTGTTAGTATTAGTCAGTCAGTCATTTTCCAACCTGCTATATCCTAACATAGGGTCACGGGAACTCTTAGTATTATTACTCATTAAATACAAACGCATAATTCCAGTATGATTTTTAAAATGGCTTTATTTAATGTATGATATGCACTTACTATAGTTTCTTCTTTTTAGGCCTCTTCGATTACACACTAATGTGGCACTGCCCCGTGTTTGCAGCACACCAGTGTGTGACGTTCAGCCAAGTTTAAGACCTCTCCAGTGTCCCATCCCTGAAAGCAGTGACAGTGAGACAAACAAACAACTTGACTGCTGGTTGCTAGGATACGTCTCCAAGGCAGAGCCGGTTCACAGAAAAAGAAAGAAAGAGTTTCTTCATGTCGCTGTGAAAGGAGGAACAGAGAACAACATTCTCCTACATACTGGCGTGAGGGCTTGATGAAGCGTTTCGGAGACCTGTTCAGGTGTGTGCTCTGTAACTGGAGGAGAGGTGGGCCACATTTAGTAAAGGTAATAATAATTTTAAAAAAAACTGTCCTGGGCAGCTACTTTGTATGCTTACTTTTTTGCCTTTCTGGAGGTTTTAATTTGTTTGAATGTGTTCTCATTTACATGCAAATTGCCAGGACTTTACAAAGGGAGATTGTAAAACTATGCTTTGTTGAGTTTTGAAATGTAAAATTAGAACTGTATGCTTGCCGTCAGAGGTGAGGTGTGTCTATGTGGAAGGAAAGTAAGGAGAAAAGTAACTGCAATGCTGAACAGTAAAGCACAACATTTCAGTCTTCACACATCTTTGGTTCTTAACAGCTAGAATCTTGGGTTACTATATCTGAGTGCTCCTAATTTGCTCATATATAAAATGTTTTTGTGTTATGCTAGAGGGCTTCTTTATTATTTAAAATATTTAAACTTAGGAAGTGATATTTGGACAAATGCACCCTAAAATGCAGCGCCATCATAATTATCTTCCGTTTTAGAGTGTGTAGATGTTCAAGCTGCTCATAGGTTCAACATCTGCATGTTCTCTTTGTGTCTATGTGGGTTGTTGGGGTGCACTGGTTTGCTTCCCAATCCAGTGATGTCCTGGTTATGCTCATTGAAAGCCCTGAATTGTTCCGGTGCGTATTAAGTGTACTGTGCAAGGGAATGGCTGCCCACCCATGGTTGGTTCTTGACATAACTCAGGACGGGTTTCAGTTACCTGCAACTCCTGACAAAATGAGTGAGTGAACGAATAGCTTTAAATCAAGCATCACTAAGATTGCAGCATTTCCACTAATAAATATGGTTATTGAGCTGGAGTACTGCAGTAAAATCTTTGTGCATATGTACAACTTCACTTTTTTTTTTGTTTTTTGGTATACAGTACATGATGGTCATTTACAGTAAACCCTTCCTTTAGTAAGCAGAGAACATCAATAAGATACTGTGTTCAGAGAAAGTGAGGGAGGTCAAAGTGGAGGTGGATGGATAAAGTTAAAGAAGATCTGAAGGAAAAAGGTCTCGACTGGCGAGGAGATGCAGGATTGATCTTTTTGATCAATCACACCGACCCCACATAGAATTGAGAAGACTGTGTGCTGTCACAGGATGACACCATTTCTTTCAATAGATAGAAGTATTCAGTCAGTCATTATCCAACCTGCTGTATCATAACACAGGGTCACGGAGATCTGCTGGAGCCAATCCAAACCAGCACAGGGCACAAGTCAGGAACAAATCCCAGGCAGGGTGCCAGCCCACCGCAGCGCACACACACTAAGGACAATTTAGGATCGCCAATGCACCTAACCTGCATGTCTTTGGACCTTGGGAGGTAACATGCAAACTTCACACAGAGAGGAGCCGGGAAGCGAACCCAGGTCTCCTTACTGCGAGGCAGTAGTACTACCACCGTGCCACCCTGAAGTATTCATGTTTTAGGAAATAGATAAACATGTCTTAATCAAAAGCTATCCAAAGAGAAGCTTCAAGCTGTAGGCATTCAAGAGTCAGGTGAAAAGAATGGCTCTCCATATACAAAGTATTGAAGCAGGTTCACTTTGACGCTAGCATTTCCCTCCCTGGGCATAACCGCCATAAGCTAATTTGTGAATGACTTGTTTGAGCAAAAGCTTCCTGTTTGACGCACTACAACATATGGTCAGCCATCTCCTGCCTAGAGATGCAAACTGATGTAAGACTCATTACCTGGAGACTTATCCAATCATGCAGTTTCTGAGACAAAGAGCAAAGGCTCTGTCATGTTAATAACTTAAACTTTTTCATTTATAGAAAATTGTTTCCAGGTTTTGATATTTAAATCTGGTGCTTGTGTTATTTGCTTAGAAAAGTTAAGACATTCAGGTGAGATTATTTTTTTATATAGTGCTCTTCAATGAGTGCAGACTTGGAATGCTGTAACAAGTTCTCAAGTAAATGCAATTACATACTTTACAAATTCATAATTACATAATGAGTACACATAAATACACTGATTTCTTTAAAATGGCAGGTAAACAATATAGTTGAAACTACTTAACCTCACAGGAACCAAACAATATCTGTCCTTTAATTAATCATAAACATGAAAGAGGCTTGTAGATTTTAGAGTAAGGGTCACTTGTGTGGAAAGACAAATGATTTTTCCTCTTCTCCAGTTTCAAATGTTTTTATAATTATGATATTAAGAGCTCTGTTTATGGTGTCCTTAAAAATATATATCTACTCTAATGTATATATATAAAATCCTAAGCTAAAAGTACAACAATTTTGTGCAAAGATTTTATGTGACTTTTTTGTCACGCTTTAAATCAGGCTTATTTGAAAACCTACATATACTGTATATGTTTGGTATCATTCTTTTCAGAATTTATCGAACTTTAATGTGATGTTGTTAGATTTTGAGATGCTTATTTTGTTTTTAAATTATAAACTAACAAATATCAAGAACTCACATCCCGCAAGACAAGACTTAACCAATAGTGCCAAGAGATTTAACCATGTCCGTGGCCGGAAATAAAAGACAAAGAGTAGGACAGCTGCTGTACAGGCTTTTAAATGTTCGAAGTGCTGCGTGAGATGCAGATCATACAGTACGACAGGAGCAGCAAGCCAGCAGCTGATCGAGCAAAGAGGAGGTAAAAGAAAAGTTATTTGTTTCCCATTGTATCAACGTTTAAGAGGGGGTTTAGAAGGAGCGACTGCGTCTCCTTGGGGTATGTTCAGCCCCCCTCTTCACAAAGCAAGCGGCAGACTAGCCGTTACTAGGGGTTGGGTACTGAAGGTGCCAGGAGGGCTTGCCCCCTTAGTATATATTTATAGGTGCTGGTCATAAAATTAGAATATCATGACAAAGTTGATTTATTTCAGTAATTCTATTCAAAAAGTGAAACTTGTATATTAGATTCATTCATTACACACAGACTGATGTATTTCAAATGTTTATTTCTTTTAATGTTGATGATTATAACTGACAACTAATGAAAGTCCCAAATTCAGTATCTCGGAAAATTAGAATATCAATTAAGACCAATGCAAAAAAAGGATTTTTAGAAATGTTGGGCAACTGAAAGGTATGAACATGAAAAGTATGAGCATGTACAGCACTCAATATTTAGTTGGGGCTCCTTTGGCCTGGCACCCCAAACCAACACTGACTGTGGAAACTTTACACTGGACCTCAAGCAACGTGGATTCTGTGCCTTTCCTCTCTTCCTCCAGACTCTGGGACCTTGATTTCCAAAGGAAATGCAAAATTTACGTTCATCAGAGAACATAACTTTGGACCACTCAGCAGCAGTCCAAAGGCGAGACATTTCTGATGCTGTCTCTTGTTCAAGAGTGGCTTGACACAAGGAATGCGACAGCTGAAACCCATTTCTTGCATACGTCTGTGCGTAGCGGTTCTTGAAGCACTGACTCCAGCTGTAGTTGACTCTTTGTGAATCTCCCCCACATTTTTGAATGGGTTTTGTTTCACAATCCTCTCCAGGGTGCGGTTATCCCTATTGCTTGTACACTTTTTTCTACCACATCTTGTCCTTCCCTTTGCCTCTCTATTAATGTGCTTGGACACAGAGCTCTGTGAACAGCCAGCCTCTTTAGCAATGACCTTTTGTGTCTTGCCCTCCTTGTGCAAGGTGTCAATGGTCGTCTTTTGGACAACTGTCAAGTCAGCAGTCTTCCCCATGATTGTGTAGCCTACAGAACTAGACTGAGAGACCATTTAAAGGCTTTTGCAGGTGTTTTGAGTTAATTAGCTGATTAGAGTGTGGCACCAGGTGTCTTCAATATTGAACCTTTTCACAATATTCTAATTTTCCGAGATACTGAATTTGGGACTTTCATTAGTTGTCAGTTATAATCATCAAAATTAAAAGAAATAAACATTTGATTAAACATCAGTCTGTGTGTAATGAATGAATCTAATATACAAGTTTCACTTTTTGAATGGAATTACAGAAATAAATCAACTTTGTCATGATATTCTAATTTTATGACCAGCACCTGTATGTGTATGTATATATATATATATATATATATATATATATATATATATATATATATATATATATATATATATAATATATAAAATATAATTTATACTTCCTTAGAAGACTGACGTCCTTCAACATCTGCAATAAGGTGCTGCAGATGTTCTATCAGATGGTTGTGGTGAATGCCTTCTTCTACGCAGTGCTGTGCTGGGGAGGCAGCATAAAGAAGAAGGACGCCTCATGCCTGGATAAACTGGTGAGGAAGGCAGGTTCTATTGTAGGCATGGAGCTGGACAGTTTGACATCTGTGGCAGAGCGACGGCCGCTCAGCAGGCTCCTATCAATTATGGAGAATCCACTGCATCCACTAAACAGTGTCATCTCCAGACAGAGGAGCAGCTTCAGCGACAGACTACTGTCACTGTCCTGCTCCACTGACAGACTGAGGAGATCGTTCCTCCCCCAAACTATGCGATTCTTCAGTTTGTATCTATGCTGCTGCTGGAGTATGTGAATTTCCCCTTGGGATTAATAAAGTATTCTATCTATCTATCTATCTATCTATCTATCTATCTATCTATCTATCTATCTATCTATCTATCTATCTATCTATCTATCTATCTATCTATCTATCTATCTATCTATCTATCTATCTATCTATCTATCTATCTATCTATCTATAAAATAATTAATTGGGGATAAAGGGTGGCACAACAGAAGGATCGACAAGTGAGAACCAACAGAAGAGAACAGTGTCTGCATACGTTTTTCTACCAAAAGGAAATAGTAAGTGGGTTTTATGTTGGTAAATTAGCACCTTAATAGTAATGTCTTTCTGTGTGAGCCTTTCCCTTTTAAGATCACTTTTCAACAGATTCTTTTTAAGTATATACAGTTTTTGCAGCTGTTATTAGTGAGGTGCACTGGTTGGCACTGCTGCTTCACTGCTTCAGGAGACTGCCTCTGCACCTCAACCATGTCTGCCTTTCATTCACTGAACTGTTGAGACTGTGAACAATATTGAATTGACTGATTGAAAGCCTTTATTGTTATTGTAAAATAATTTCAACGAAATTACGAGCGCCTCTCCAACTGGGTACAAAAAGCAAAATGACACTACTTTTTGTGAAACACAAACAATGGTACAACATATAATACAAGCAAGGAAAAAAAGTAATATTATATGTAAAAATACTGTTAAAAAGAAATGAGATAAAATAACAATGGAACCAGTAGTGATACAGTAAAATAATGCTACATGAGAGCAGCAGCAGCAGTATATACAGTATGAGTCTATTTCCCAGCACTGACTAAAAATAATTTTTTAAACCGCCTTAATTTGCTTATTTTCGTTCAATGTATTTATGGCCATTGGAAGGACACTGTTTCTGAATCTGTTGGTCCGGGTTTTCAAAGATCTATAATGCCGACCAGAGGGTAACAATTCAAACAGGTGGTGACCAGGGTGTGAAGAATCCTTAATGATATTTTGTGGCTCTGATGAGATAGCAGGAGCAGACAATGTCTTCCAGGGAGTGCAGACAGCAGCCTGTGATTTTTTTTTGTGCTGCGTTTATGACTCTCTGAAGAGCCTTTGTGTCTGTTTCTGTGCATCCAGCATACCACACTGTTAACGGTATGCCAGGATGCTTTTAACGGTTAACGTTAAAAAGCCACCAATAGTTTTTGCTCCAAGTTGTTTTTCCTGAGCACTCTCAGAAAGTGCACTCTCTGTTGCACTTTTTCAACCATTGCCGTGGTGTTCTCAGACCAGGAAGAGTTCCCTGAGATGTGGGTTCCCAGGACTTTGATGGTGTGCACTCTTTCCACATGGTCTCCATTGATGTAGAGGGGAACCGTTTCTGTGCTGTGGTTTCTGAAGTCCAGAATGAGTTCCTTGGTTTTTGTGGGTTCAGTGTTAAGTTCATTGAGCACCACTTTGTCAGTCTGTGGACCTCATCTCTGTAGGCTGACTCATCTCCTTCTGATATGAGCCCCATTACAGTGGTATCATCTGAAAAGGATCAGCAAATTATGCTTTGGTATTCAAAGATATCACTGAGCTAGTGGTAAAATAATGCACTGCCACCAACTGTATGTGATGTCTGTCACTCTCAGTTATGAAGATACTGCCACAATCAATGGGAGGGTGAAAGAAATGGCAGCTATGCCTGTGAAATGATGAACTGTAAAACATGCATTCAAACTGAATGGTGTGACTGACACCCTGTATGAATTTTATTATTGCTTTGTGTCCAATGATTGCTGGGGATAGGCTCCTCCTACTTCCCTGTGTCCTTGCCTTTGCCCTGCCCTGCCCTGTCCTGCCCATAACGGTCCATAATCGAGAACAGTGTTTCATCATGGCCAGTTAAAATGACAGGTGAAAGGATTAAGTGAAAAGAACTACTGTTAAGCAAGCTGTTAAAGAAGTGCCACAGGAAATAGTAAATGTGCCTAATGTCCCTGACACTACTCCAGCAAAACCACAGACAAGGCTGCACAGCACCCAACATACGAATAACTAAAGTAAGTTTGCATTGGTGTCTAACTGAAAATACCAAATATGCCTGCCATTGTTATGCCATTAATGAGACAATATAAATTAACCATAACCTTTCAGATATAGAGCTCTTGAATTGATAACAGCAATTGTACTTTTCTATTTTCTGTCAGTGTCAGGTCTTTGGTTCAGTTTCTTAATCTCTCACCATTTTTCCATAGCTATTTTACATATTTGTCTTACACACAAGGAGAAATGGGACACTGCTGCCTCAAATGTTTAAAGTGCATAGACTGTAGGAACTGGATGGTGGAATTTTAGGAGCCTTTCCAGTGGCGCCACTATTCGCTACCCTCTTTTTATTGAATTGTACCATGTTGTCATGTGAGGGAAGGAGCACTCAAAATAAACAAAACAAGTGCTCATTGGCACAGTAACGTAACTTAAAGGTCAAACAGAACAATCAGCCCTTCTTGGTTAAAAATATTTTGTGGAGTCTCTGAATAAATGGAGCTCCATCCTGAAGGTCGCTCTGGTCATCAACTCTCTCTCGTTCTTGTGTGCTTGGGTATTAAGGAGCTCCTGAAAGAAGGGACAGAGTCAGAGTCTTTCAGTGGGCATCCTTAATAGTCTATGGTGGGAGAAGAAGATGATAATATAATTAGAAAAAGTATCTCCTTGCTCCAGGATGGCATTACATACCTCAGATGAGTCTGGAAGGTGATCCTCCCACACACATGCCTGATAACCCAGACATGTGTTCTCATTCAATAATCACATCTGGCCTTGCAAGATTAGTAACGATCCAACCCTGGACTGGTGGGGCAGTGCTACACAGGGTATATCCATGCACACACCTCCACACTCACTCAGAGTAAACCCAGCCTGCAAGTAAAAACCACACAGATACAAGAAGATCATCCAAACTCAACCCAGCTGGGAGGCAGTGGCAATAACCATTGCACTTCATACCAGATGTTAACAGATTTTGACTGGGTATACAGCTCTGATTTCCCACCACCCACATGTGAAATTTGTGTCTTTCAATAGATTTGCTTTTTTTCAGTGTGTAGTTAATATGGTTTTGTATCAACAAAAAAACTGCTAATTAAAAAGTGTCTGCTCCAGCCCAGTTGTGGAGCATTCTGATAAGAGGCGTCCCCATCTCAGATATGTATGTGTATGTACAGTATATATCCATACAGTGATTTTCCTTATGAATGGTACAATAAGGTCAAAATTACCATTTTTGTGTACACATAAGAAGTTTTTGATTGAGAAAAAAAGATGAATATGAAATAAAATTTGAGAAAGTTATTTTTTGTATTTAACTATTTTTACCAACATAGACAATACATTTGTTTATAATAAAATATTATTGGAAAGGGAGCTTTAAAGTTAGCACAGTGGGTAACGTTGCTCCTCCATTGACTTAGCATCCTCAATTCATCTTGCCTGGTTGTTGCCTGCATGTACTCCCTATGTTTACCATGGTTTTTCCTTTTGATACTTCAGTTTTCTTTCCACATTCACGTCTGCATGTTTGGCGATTCCAAACTGATCCAGGGTGAGTGTTTGTGTGTGTGTGTGTGTTCTGTGGTGGCATGATCATCTCTCCTGGATTGTTAACTGCTTGAACTAGATTAAGTGTTATAAAAGCATTAGTTTATGTTCTGGAAAGTGCAATTTATGGGCTATTGATACATTTATTTCATATATTTTATAGCCAGCAAACCGATGAAATATGGGAAGCACAGACAAAACAGAGATGAAAGAATCTTTGAAGAGAGAAGAAGGGGACCTTCAGAACAGGATGAATATGAAGGATTTTGAGAAGATGAAAACTATCTTTTTGGTAAGAATTGATGCCACTTTAGGTCAGGCAAGAATTGATTTAACAAGACAACAATAAAATACGTGGGGTAAGGCCTCTGAAACCATTTAGACAATTTGTGGAAAAGGGAAACTAAGAGAAAAAAATCATCAGGTAAATGCAAAGTGAGTCTAAGAGCTGTCACACCCTGCTCTCCTCCATCCACTCTGCTTCTATGTGAAAAATGATTCAGATCAGTCAAGACCAACACTATTAGATTTAATAGCTGTGAGATGAATTTATTTAATGTCATTACCTTATAAAGACCAGATTGGAATACGTTAGGGTTGAACTGTCAAAGCCAACATCTAGATGAAGTCAAACAAACACCAGAAAGTTATGTTAACTTATGTTCATTAACTTTTTCTGGACCTTGTACATTTGTCTTGAACAACCTCTCTTGTTTTCAATATGCATTGTGTTCAAGGCATATTATTTTGGTTTTGCTTATGTTTTAAAAATCCCACCATGCATCTTGATTTTTAATGAGGATTGCCATTTTTAACAAGCAAAGATTCTCCACATGGACAGTATATGAAACTTTATAGCTAGCTAGCCAAACTAATATTGTTTTGTTTGTAAGTGCTTATGATACAGTGTGTAAATCCTGAGAACAAAATGCACTTTCAAACAAATGAATTTGCATACATTGTATGTTCTAGGAATGTTATACACTTTAACCGCTTTCTGCAAAAATACTCATATATATCTTTGATAGCCTTTGTTTTCTATCACCTTTACTGGAATATATTGGGGTATACTCTATATGGGATCAAAATGTGCTCTGAAAAATAAACTCCACTGTAATATACACCACACTACTTGCATGAAGACTTATCCTGTTTAAGTGGAAATATCTCAATCCATCTTCTATAGTTCAGTGGGTGAGTGATGTTCTATATTAGCTCAAATTGGAAAAATCTAAATTTTGTCTAGTGTTGATCTATTCACATTTTTTATAAACTTAGCAAGAACCATCCATCCAGCTATATCCTAACTACAGGGTCACGGGGGTCTGCCGGATCCAATCCCAGCCAACACAGGGCGCAAGGCAGGAAACAAACCCCAGGCAGGGCGCCAGCCCACCATAGGACACACACACCCACATTAGGGACAATTTAGAATCGTCAATGCACCTAACCTGCATGTCTTTGGACTGTGGGAGGAAACCCACGCAGACCTGGAGAGAACATGCAAACTACACGCAGGGAGGACACGGGAAGCGAATCCGGGTCTCCTTACTGCGAGGCAGCAGTGCTACCACTGCACCACTGTGCAGCCCCTTAGCAAGAACTCATCTATATAATTCTAAAGTAAGTATGCCAGGCCTATGCTTAAGCTTTTTATCTTATATTCTGTACTAGCAAAATACCCGCGCTTTGTAGCGGCGAAGTACTGCCTTAAAATTGTTATTAAGAAGAAAAGTAAACATTTTTAAACTGAGGGAAAATATACAAATAATTATTTGTTAAGGATCTCTTTGTATACCATGTTGTCAGTTCGGCCCTCCGGTTGTAATATGATCAAGCTGTGCGCTGAGCTTACTCTTGAGCATGCAACGTACAGTTGGCCATGTGAAAAGCAATCTTGCCTCAAATCAATGCCAACCTTTTGTAGGGTTTATCCCTGAGACTTATTAATTGTCATTGCGAAGCAGAGCCTTACTGGAAACTGGAGGTGTTTGAATTGAAATGGGAAATCAGAGGGTATAACGGGGATGCGAGGAATAAAAACTCTCTCCCCTGAGCCACTGCCAGTAAAAATAGTTGCCTCAATTAGGTTCTTTTGCAGACACGTGACCTGAAGTCTAGTGACATTACAAAGTTTCGGTGGCTGTACGCAAATCCACAATCGGCTTTTTTGAGCCAAACCTGTTGTTTTCTTATGAGCCACTTTTTATTATTGGGATCGTACCTAGAAACAGAAGCTCTATTAACTTGTGGATTTGCGTGCGAATATTTAGCGGCAGCGTCACAAAGTTGTTTCCGTCTAGCTGCATCAGAAAATGTAACACAACGTCTGACACGCCTCCTTTTTACTGTTTTCTCACAGCTTGGATTGCTGCTGTCATAATCGGTTTGAGTTTCATGGTTTGTTTCAATTACGTTAGTATTTGCAGGACTTGTTGTGTTGAAGTGACATTCGGCATCTGTCAAGCATTGTAAGCATACAACCGGTTTCATCGATAACTTCGCATCCAGCTTTTGAGAGTTGAAACATTCATAAACATCAAAGTGTCCACTACTCAAATCCTCACATGTGAATCTAAGATGTTTAAGAGGCATTGGTGGTTCCCCAAACGTGTAAAATAGGCAGGCAGCCAACTACGTGGGAGGCATGGGGATGGGGGACGCAATATAGTCAGGCAGCCAACTACGTGGGAGGCCGGGGGACACAGGACGCAACCCCGCCTCACACGGCAACCGAGCTGCAGGCTATGGACATCTATATATACGTAAGTAGGATTCAGTTATGACAGTTACGCGTAGAATTTCGAAATGAAACCTGCTTAACTGTTGTAAGTAAGCTGTAAGGAATGAGCCTGCCAAATATCAGCCTTCTATCTACACGGGAAGTTGGAGAATTAGTGATGAGTGAGTCAGTGAGTGAGGGCTTTGCCTTTTAATAGTATAGATAAACAACCATTTTAGATCTTGCACTGCAACTGTATGGCTCTGTTTGTTGGGTGAGGGTTGATTTCGGATTGTCATGAAGTATCATGGAACATACTATTGTGCTTGCTATGCTGGTATCACTTGATTGGGTCAAATTTTGTTATTATGTTTTACTTCTTAAATAACAAAACACAAACAATAGGCTCAGAAGAGGTGTGCAGATTGGTAAAGCTTTGCAGAACACATGGAGTTTCTTCTGGGTCAGCTACTTCCTGACTATAGAAAGGAAATGGACACATGACTGTCCACACATGCACAAATCCCATTCCGCAGTGTCTCCTCTAGTTTGACTCCTGTAAAAATCACATATTGGATACTGTATAAAAATAAAAACATTTGTTATTACCAAAGATATTGCCTGTGTTGCACCTCAGACATAATTAGAAAAGTTCACTTGATTTATGGCCTCAGTGTAACTCTTTACAAAGTTTCCATTGATACACCCACTTCATTTTTATTACATGTTGAATTCAGTTTTTAATAATACGCATTCTTCCTCCACAATTCTAATTTTGCAACTGAAATGCTCTTAAAATCTTAACAACTTAATGTGTTAGGTTTATTGAATGTCAGCATTACACTTCCAATTTTTTTTAAATGCTGACACCTATGCTTTTGCCACAAATCTCATGTATCCTCTTTAACCATCCTCCTTCATACTCAAATATACTCAGGTTTGACAAAAAAGGGTCTTTTGTTATTGGTCATCAAGAAGCAGATCACTAAAGAGCAATGCTGTATGTTAGGTAACACATCTACCCTGAAAGTCATACGTTGAAATTTGCTTATTTCCTATAGTAAAAATATAAACAGCTTGTAATAGGACTGAATTTTGAACTGCCGAATAATTTCTGAGAAAAATCGTGTCAACACTAACTTTACAACAGACATTGGAAGCAGTGTGATAACTTTAAAGGTAGGTAAGATGTGTTTGGAGAGGGTTGCTTAAGCTTAATTAAAACCAAATGTATTCATGCTTTCTTGCAGGCTCCAGATCTAAATGAACCCGTCTCCTTGACCAGGGAAGAGTTCATAGAAAGAATATCTTCAGTGGTTGGATGGGGCACAAAGGAAGAATATGGAGAGCTTTTTGACAGAATAGACGTTACTCGTGATGGATCCATTGACTGGGAAAAGGTGACTTCATTCCTGTTGCTGGAGCTTAATGAAAAAGATGAACGAACCAAGTCCACAATTGTCCCACAGTGGAAGGACATTGTTTTACTACCACTGCTGCACAAAGAGGCCATCCACAAAATGGTGTACCTCAAAACGTCCAGCAGATACCTGAGCATCAGTAAAGATGGACTGTTAGGAGTATGGGGTGACAGTTTGGAGTTGAGTCAGAGCATTCGAATTGCTACGGACTCCGTCAGACCCAAAGATCTGTGGGTGACAAGTTTAGCATCAATGCCCAATGTGAACAAGGTATTGTATTCTTGTATTTAATACTGTGTGTGAATGTGACAGCCATATCAGGAGTTTCCTTCAGATATTTTCAAGATTTTGTCATTATAGACTACATTAGCCTGCAGCACTGAAACAAAAATGTATAGAGGGATAAAGAAAACATTTGTATAGAGGGATAAAGCTGGGAAATGTATTATGGGATATGAAAACAGCCTAAAGCTTCAAAGAATAAGTCAATGACAATGTGCCAATACTTCCTATTCTGATATTAACAATTAGTTCAATTGATGAATTTCCAACAGTTAGCTTTTCCTCCCTTTATGTTATGATGACATACTGTGTTCAGACTTGTCTGTTAGGATGTTACTGATTATTTCCTTATTACAGAGGAACCTTAGACAGTTATGTTCACATTTTTTTTTAACTGAGTTGAGGTGACGAGCACAAGGTGAGGTGTGACAAGCTGGTTGGTAAACAAGAATAAGCCCCAAGTAAGATTCTCTGTGTGGGTTCTGCCATTGCATGACATGTTCTGTCTGCATACATTTGGTACACCCCACGTTCCCATCCACATTATCCTTATTATTTGGACCCCTCAAAGTTGTCACTTCATTAGCAATGATGAAGTGAACCCTTGTCATACAGGCTTTGAAGACATATGAAGTATGACTTTGGAGTAAGTGTGTGGTCAAGAAGGCAGATATGCTACAAAAGAGCTCTGTATATTTATTGCAAAGCTGTAAGCACCATGTACAGTATTGTGGGTACATTTTGACTTATCTTTGCATAAACCTGAAATGCCTCCATGTTTTTACATACTCAACATGATGTAATGTATATCAAGATGAGGTGAATAACTAAAACCTTAAAACTAACTGTTAACAACAATGTCATATAGAAAGCACATTTGGGCTACACAGTGGTATAATACGTAATTCTGCTACCTCAATGCATGTGCATCACTGCTAAATATCAAGCTGAAATGCCTTTGTGTAGAGTTTGCATGATCTTTCTGTATTCATATGGACTTGCTTGCACATGCAGTTAGGTTTATTAGCAAGCAGATGTAAATTAGTGTTTTTATTTCAGTTCGGGTTAGTGCTGAGTAAGGCCAATCACTGTTTAGGGTTTAAACCGGGTGTGGGCAAAATCGTTCCTGTAGGGCCGCAGTGGCTGTGGGTTTTTGTTCCAACCCAATTGCTTAATAAGAAGCACTTATTGCTCAAGTAACACTTCTGCTTCATTTTCATTGTCTCACTCGTTAAGATTTTGAACCCTTATTGCTTATTTTAGTCTTAAACAGCCATATTCTCGTTTTTTAATTGTTCCTTATTAGCAATAAGATGCAAATGACAAAAGAAACCAGCAGTTCTCCGTTTAGCTTGTTTCCATTTACACCTGTGTGGATTTATTGTGCACTGTTTGGTTTAATTAAACACTTGGAAGGAAAGTGAAGAGAAAAAAGTGAAGGACTGAGATTTACTCATCCATTTTAGCCTTCAAATTTGGATGATATCCTTACAAAGGAAAATTACTTGACATAACAGAGTTAAAGCACTTAAAAAGCCATGAAATTAAATTATTGGCATCAATTGTTTTCTAATTAAGCAATTGGGTTGGAACAAAAACCTGCAACCATTGCGGCCCTCCAGGAATGACTTTGCCCACCCCTGGTTTAAACTATCATAGACTTTAACACATTATATACAGTATGATACCTTCATTATGAGCACCACCCCAAAATAGTTAACTGTGCTATTGTATACTCTTTTTTTTTCCGATAAGAATGCTATACGAGGGGGTACCCAAAAATAACCATAATTAAAAAAAAATTGTTTTAATAATTTTTACTTATTGAAACATTAGTCTCCTTCATAGTACTCTCCATGTGATTGAATGCACTTGTCCCAACAGTTTTCCCACTGGTGGACACATTTTTGGAATTACTGAAGAGTAACGTTGTCCAATGCTTGCAGCTATTTTCCTTTGACTTCCTCCACAGTACAAAAACACTTTCTTTTGAGTTCTTTTTTCGTATGCGGGAACAAGAAAAAGTCACAAAGAGCAAGATTAGTCGAGTAGGGAAGGTGGCAAGAACTCCAAGACACACAAGTCAATTCAAAAATCTCCTCAATAGTCTGATGACGATTTTCGTAAACTGCATTGCAAACTTTTTTCCAAGATTTTCGACATTCTTAATTGTGGAAGGTCAGCCAGATCTTGATTGGTCTTCAAGTGACATTTCCTCTTGTTTGAAACGTGAAAACTTCTTATAGACCTGTGTTTTAATTAAAGCTTCCTTTTTAAAAGCAGTTTCAGGCATTACTAAAGTTTCAACAGCTGTTTTCCCTAAGAGAAAACAAAATTTAACACAGACTCGCTGTTCTTTATGACCACCCATCACAAAAATCGCAGATCACGTTTAATAAGCACCAAGAAAAACCCAGCGCTGAATGTCGTACGAACAATACAGAGCAACACCACTTGGCAGACTGCTACAGAATACTGTAAGTATGCTAATCCTAGCGGCGAAATTCACAACTAAGTCTGGATTGTGAGCCAGGTACAGATTCTGGTTATTTTTGGGTACCCCCTCCCCCTTGTACATAATGATTTGTCGTGTAGGGTTCTGTGGTGACCCTGTTTTCCCCTTTATACTCTTTATTGTGTAGACCTTAATAAAATGTCTTAAATCCCATACACTTACCACTCTGTGATCGGTTACTTTAGCAGTTTTTCTCCACTTACCTTCTACATCTGTAACCTCAGGCAATTAGACAGAGTAATAAAACAGGCAGGAAATAAGTTACACGTTCAAAAATGTATTATTGATAATATGCCCAAAAAATAATAAGGAACCAGAGTACAGTGTGGAAGGTGACAGAGATGAATGGCACTGTGACACATTAAAACAAACAAGTCTGATTTTGTATTATGTTACTTTTGCAGTCATGCATTGGTGCGTAACTGTGTACTCTTCTGATCTACAGATTGCAGTTGCCTTCACCAGCAAAGAGATCTGCTTCTATGACCTACTGTCAAAGCAAGAGTTCTCCTGCCAATATAAATTGCAAGACCTGGAGAATACGCCACTGAGCATGGATTACTGGTACAATCCGAGTGATTTGAACAAAGCCGTGCTCAGCTTTGGAGACACTGGTGGACAGGTTATTTTAAACGTTTCATTCATTTTTATTTACCAGTTATGACAGACATATATATATTCATCCTCTGATGATACATTTTTTTCAGTGATTATAATCCTAGAAAGGAAAAACATTTTCAAGAGTCTCCCGGGTAGCAGAATGGGCTGTTTTACTTACTACAATGTGTGCCAGTGAAAGCTTCATGAAATTTTACAACTGTTTACAACTGCTTTAAATAGCCCTAAAGGAACACACTTTGGGTAAAAAGATTTCCTCCCTCACTACCAAGACATGTATGTTAGGTGAATTAGTGACATTAAATTGCCCTTATGGGAGTGTAAATGTCTGTTGCCCATTCCTAACAATTCTGTAGAACAAATCCCCTTAAGAAAATATCTGTAAATAAAATGCATTACGACTGGACTTCAGCTCCAGTCCAACACTAATGTAACACAGGACGGGACCCCTTTGCAAACATGCATATAGCATTTATAATATATTCTTAAACCGTAGGTAACATTTGTCTTAAACAAATGCTACACTTCTCCTAATTTGTTTTCCAGATGACAAAAAGTTGACTTTGCCACCAGTGGTCATAAAACACTTCTTTTTTCTGAAATTTAGAAGAGTGTCATGCTGAAAAGTCTACAGTAAATTCTGAAAAGAGCACACATTTCAGGATCAAATTCTACAATTCTTACAGGCCGTGGAATAGATTCCATTAGTTGTTGCAGCTGTGGAATGAATTCCATTGGTTGTTGCGGCTGTGAAATGGATTCCATTGGTTGTTGCCTAATTTCACTTGTTAACTGGAAACAAAAGTGATGAAGCTGTAATCTGTAGAGAAGTGAATCTGTAATAAATTATGGGCTTGTTGCTTTTATTTTATTCAACTTGTCATTCAACTTACTGTATTTATTTCAGATCACAGGATGTTGTCATTGCTTTTAGAGTGATGATCAGTAATTCTGCTTGTTATCTAGAGTAAAGCATACAGACCATGAACAAATAAATATAACACTTTAGTCAAGGGCCAGTTAAAACATTGTGCATAACTTCAGAGGCTGCACTATAAAAGCACTTCTTGGATTTTATTTTTGTGACAATGAGCTCTGCTTCCGCTTTGTGATTTAACAACTTGGTCTCACAGAAAGACTTAAACTGATTCACTTCACATACAGTATCATCCATCCATTATCCAACCCGCTACAGGTTCACGGGGGTCTGCTGGAGCCAATCCCAGCCAACACAGGGCGCAAGGCAGGAAACAAACCTCAGGCAGGGCGCCAACCCACCGCAGATACAGTATCATGTATATGCTATTAGTGATGGATCAGTACTAAAATTTTGACTTAAGTACCAGCTTTAGGATCTCAGTATCAAAGCGATTTTTGGTACAGTTTCCAAAACAAATAATGGATCACTCCAAAACCCCAGTGTCTGACTCCAGCCTCCCTGGTGTGTCATGACACTGAGCCACACTATGAACCACTTCCTTCTTGACAGCATAAAGTGCGCAAAACTATGGTGGGGGGTTCCCCAGGAAGTCTCAGTTGAGCTATAAGGGGTCTTGTGAAGTCTTGATTGTGCTGTAGCTAATAAGCGGGAGAGGTTCCATGTAGTCTCGATTGTGTCAAAGCCTATTGTTTCATTTTATGAAGTTTATGGAACAATCAGTTTCCCAGTGTATTCTAACGAGTTTTGTAAGGAGTGGAAAGCTGATATTTACATAGGTACCAAAAATCCAGAATTGGTCATACCATACTTTGTACCAAAATTTGTGTTTTTCGATACCTCACCAGTATACCACGCAATCCTATATGCTATTGACCTACAATATGTAGATGACTGAACTATTTTTGCCTAATCTGTGGGAGAACTCTGACACTTCATGTTACTGTGGACTACAAGAACCTAGGACTGTTTATCAGCATCGGGATATCTAAGTTAGTGTATCAACATATTCCTGTCTAGGTTACTAAACCTTTTGGCATTCACCACCTCTAAAAATATCTCCTGGATTTGATACTGCATCAAAATGCCTAACTCCGTTCTCCCCTTCACTAGGCTGTCAGCTGAGCTGAGGTCATAGTATCTGGGGTGGTTAGAAGAAGCTGTTTAAAGGAAACACCATACGGAAGGCTGGAAAAACACACCCTAGCCACTACACATTCCCCATGGCACCATACAGTATGATTCATCAAGCAGCAGCTCAATTTAAGACCTTTGTCTTGAGGAATGGATTTCTCAATGGATTTCTCTAAGAGTTGAAATCAGGGTGGATGGATGTCATGACATCATAAATTAATACAAAATGATTACATAAAATTAAAACACACATGATATGTATGGCTTTGGTGTCAATGCAAGGGGAATATTGAATATTTTGAATATTTCCATTTGTACATGCACTGACTTAACATTTTCTTCTTTTAAAGGTCAATGGTATTTGTTTCACTACTGCAATGATTACACTTTTTGAGAGAACCTCCTCCTCACCCGACCAGGATTCAGTGACCATCATTAAATGGAACGAACTTATCAGCAGCAGTCACAAGTGTTGCTATGTCTTCAGATTCATGGCTCATAGCAGAAGCTGGGTGAGACAAGGTATGATCCAAGTTATTAGGAGCTTCTTGCAAAGGAAATTGAGATGAAAGAGAGGAAAAATGTGTAGCTCTAAGAGGACATGGTGCTCAGGCATTTTGTGTTTATTGTGCACTTTCATATGCATGTTTTCATGCTGAGGATGTTCTTTGAAAGCAAAACTCCAGGGTGATTTATTTCTGTTGGGACATGCCAGGAATGCATTTCCTTTCTTTCTTTTTTTTTTTCTTTTCTAATATGTGGTCAGCTGCAGTAGTCACATGCTTTACATTCTTGTTTTTTATACAGCTTAAACGCTTTACCTCCACTTGTATTCATAAACATGAACAGAATTTATTTCTCATTTTGGGAATGTGGAGACATTGGTCATGTAGCTATTTGCTTGACCCAGGTTCAGTTCCCGATTAGTCCCATGTCCTCTGTTTGTGTTAGGCTTTTTTCATAACCTAAATATGATTTAGCTATGCTAATTGAATAGATTAATGGTAATTTGCTTAGCTTGTTATTTAAGTAACTGTGTAGATTAACTGCTTTTCTTACAGAATTTATCTACTTTCATACTTAGTAAAAACAATAATAATCTGAACTGAATTAAATTGCCTTCACTTCACTAACTGCTTTTCTCCTTCTTCTTGAACAAATCATTTTTTTTCCTTTTTCACTTTATTTTTTTTCCATGGCTATGTATGTTTTGCTTCACAACGTATTCAAAGTTAATGCACCTCAGTTGCTTCAGTAAGATTCTACTAATAGACTGAATTATTGATTATTTAAATATATGTGACACTGTACTAGTGGGACAATTTAGTGTCAGTTTTCTATGACTAGTGAGTGTGTCTTTTGGGTTACATCCCTCACCAATATGTTAACATATTAATTAGTTTCAATTCACTTTAACAATTTCACTCATGAAAATCATTTTCTTTCTTGCTGCAGTGGGCCTTCTGGATGCAACTTTCCTATGAGGAAGAAACAATAGCATATGAGAAAATAGATGTATATGTTAGCAGCAATGTGTGAAAAGCAGATATCGTACAGAATGCTTAGGAAATCGATAGAATGTGTGATGTTTTTAGGTAAAGCATGAAATGTCTGTTTTACTTTAATATGCATAGTATATAATACCTAGGCATTAAACAGAATGACAAATACTGTCTCTCTATTATAAAAGAAAATCTTGAGACAAGACTTTTTCCAAAAGATTTTTTCAAGTCCCACAAGACTAGACTTGCCAAGAGATTTTGTCAAGTCCCGCCCTCCTCTCAACCATTTACAACCACAACCACGCTCCACTCACCTCTCATTTGTGTGAATGCTTTTGTCAGACACAGTTCCTGCGCTCTCAGCTCTTTTAAGTTCCCAATAAAAGAAGTCTTATTATGTCGAAATCTTATTGATGAATTTCATACTGAGGGGTTATCAACTGAAGAAATGAGTACACAGGCAATCCTAGCACCGAGAAACAATGATAAACGAATTAACGCGAAAACTGACGATCGGCTACATGGCCATGGCATGTAAAATTTTAACAGGTGACAAGAAAGGTAATATAGTGCATCTTCCATGGATAACATTAGACACCAAAGGAGATATTGGTATGTCATTCATATTAAAACGTTTACAGTTTCCCATTACAATAGCTTTTGCTATGACAATTAACAAATCACAGGGACAAACATTCGAAAAAGTCAGTTAATTTATTAGAGAGAAAGAAACAATATTCACTTATGGGCAGTTACAGTTATACGTTGCGTTGTCACGATGCAAGTCCAAACGGAATCAAAATTCAATGTGATATTGACAAAAAGTTAATTCAAAAAATTGTTTTTACTTAAGTTTTACAGTAAAAGTATAAGTTTAAAAAGTATTTGCATGTTAATTTCAAAGCCAAACAGAATGAAAACGTATAACGCAACGAATACCTCTAATGCAACATGTAACATAATTTTCTGTCAATTTATTATGTTTTACTATTTTTTACTATGGTTAATTACTCGCTGTAATGTAAAATAGTCAGTTCTATTATGCATTTGTAACAATTCCCATTAAAATAACAATCTGTTTAAATTTTACATACGCTTCCCCATACGCAAGTGGCAGATCCGCAAAGTGGCTAGCGCGTAGCACCTACCTGGGGTTTGGCGAGCAAAGTGAGCATGAGGCAGAGCCCCCTAATTTGGGAAAAGTATGAAAAGTGAGTCATGAAGGGGCCTTTATTGAAAAGACGTGTATGAAAATGAGAAAAGAAATACAAAATAAAGTACAAGACTTTCTTACTGAAAAAAACTACTTGTTGCAACAAGGAAGGCTAGAATGGCATTTAGAATTACAATTAATTGTCTTTTTCATACAAGAGCACTTCATTGAACATAGATATTGCACATATTTAATTTTGTCATAAAAATATTTTGAAAAATTATATAATTATACATTACACCAGTGAAAATGTAAGAAATGTTTGAAATTTAATATTTTTATATTTCAATCGTTTCATATTTTGATATCCCATTTTTGGCATTCTATAAATTTCCTAGGCGTAATGCCTAATTTCACACATTGACAGTGAAATATATATTATTTATCTTGATTTTCTGAAGGCTTTTGATATGGTATCATGTCAAAATAGTGATCAAACTAAAAGAAGTGAGAGTTCTTGGCACGGTCTGTAGATGGGTACAAAATTGGCTGAAGCACAGGAAGCAGTCTTATAGTGACGGGATATTTTTCAGAATGAGATGATATTAAGTGGTGTGCTTCAGGGGTCAGTGCTGGGGCTGCTGCTCTTTTTAATATATATAACAGATCTAAACAAGAATATAAACAATAAGCTGGTTACATTTGCAGATGATACCAAACTAGGTGGAAAAGGAGATAATTATTTCTATTCAGCTAAATTGTTACAGAAGGAGTGAGCAGCATACAGGCTGGAGCAGATTTGTGGCAGGTGAAACTTCATGTAAGTAAATGTAAAGTATTACATGTACTGTCGAAAAGTGGTTGAGGTCTTTACAGACTTCAGTCCAAAACAGAACTGAAAACAACAAAATGGTGGTCATATATATGGTAGGCGGAAAGGAAATGAGCTCATGAGAAGTGGTATTCTGGACCCGGATGTGACATCAGAGGCTCGGAACCAGAAGTGATGCTGTGGGTGTCTTCTGAAGGCCAAAAGTGACCTTTAGTTTGAAATGTAGTTGGTTGTTCTGCAGGAAGAGAGAAGAAAGAGCTAGAAGGCAACATCAAACCCTGGCCCGGCGGGAACGTTCACTTTCTTGAGCCCGTAAACTGTTTCCCAATCGCACATTTATGACAACGTAGGAAATACAAATTTTAAATCTGAATACACAATGGGAAGTGTGAATCGTGAAAGTACAACTTTTGAGAAGGATATAGGGGTCATAGTGGAATCATTGCTATCTACTTTCAGACAGAGGACAGAAGCAATCAAGAAAGGTTATATATTGTAGTGCAGCAGTTCTCAAACTGTGGGGCGCGCCCTGAATGTTGCCATATGTGGTGTAATTTCGCTATTCGTAGGAAAATTGTAACCTTGTAGTGGTGTATCGGCAGCAAAAAATATAGGAGTAAATTTTATTAGGGTTTCAAAAAAACGTTAGGGGGGCGCGATTAAAACTGTTATGAAAACTCGGGTCACAAAAACTTAAAAGGTTGAGAAACGCTGTTGTAGTATGTGAAATACAAGTCAAGATTGGTTATGCGTAAGTTATAAAATGCACTAGGGAGGCCTCACCTGGAGTAAGGTGTTATGTTTGATCTTCATGTTGCAAAAAAGACATAGCAGCACTTGAAAAGGTCTAGAAGAGAGAAACCAAAGTGATTCTGCAACTAGGAGGTATGAGCTATGAGGAGAGACTGAAAAAAATGTAACCTTTTCTATTTAAGCAAGTAAGGATAAAAGGGATTTGATTGAAGTGTTTAAAATTAAGCACTGTAGATTGCAGTTGTCATTTTAAAATAAACCCTGCAACAAGAACACGGGGACATGGTTGAAAACTTGTTAAGGGCAAATTTCACATAAATGTTAGAAAGTTTTGTTTCATACAAAGAACCTTAAACACATGGAATAAATTATCATGTAGTGTCGTGAAGAGTAATACTTTAAGGAACTTCCAATCTCAACTTGATGTTATTTTGGAAAATCTGGGTGTATAAAATGGATGAACTTGTTAAGGCTCAATGGCCTGTTCTCATTACAATTTTTCTAATGATATAATGTTCCAGAAAGTTATCTGAAGCCACTTACATTTCTTATTGGATGGCTTACATAGTTGTCAGAGCTGATTTTTCAAGAGACATTTGCTATCCATCTGGTCGCAAGTACATTGCAATCAGTGCTTGAATGTTCTAGGAAAGTACAACAAAACAAAAAATTAGGAAATCTCTTGGCATTAATGGAGACTGAGGAGTACATGTTCATAACCAGTGAAAGAATCAGTGACATGGAGAGTAAAGAAGGATGATTAACCCTTTAAACTCAGTCTCATTTATGGCTGCTGCTTTGATTTAACTGGCTGTAACTTTATCATACTTCACTCAGTATTCATTTTCTCGCCCTTAAAATGAAAGTTAGATATTTCTCTTTCAGATTTTTTTTTACAGTTGGAGAATTAGTTATATTATACACATATGTTACCGCAGAATAAGTGGCAAAATTCAATAACGTTTTAACAAATAAATGTACTTTAAATATAATTCTTTTTTCCATATGTGTTGGAATAAGCCACCAAATGCTACAAAAGTGTCAGTGAATGTGTCAGGAACTATCAGAAAAATAATAGTTTTGAAATATCTACAGTACAAGTAATATATCTAGTTTTACGGTTTTGAAGCAGTACAAAAACAGGACTTTTTCTCTTTTTTACTGTTTTTAAACAAGTATTGTCACATATGTGTGCTTGACAGCCAACTCCAGGGCTTGTCTAATGGTAATTCCATCACGGGTCGAGGGTTGGCACTGTCTGTTGATGCTTCTTCTCTCATATCTCCTACAGATTCTGCCTCATCAGCCTTTTAATTACTCCACCACCATCTTTCATCAATCCTATTTTAAGACTCGCGTCTGAAAAGACGTTACCGTGTTTTTGGCTTGTAAAACAGCCTTTATTATTCTTCATCAATTTTACAGGGATCATCAACTGGTGAGCCTACTCTATATGGTCTTTGTGTTTGTTTATTACAATATCTATAGCATACATATCCATTATTGAAGACTCATGGCCGATGTATTATTTTGAAGGGCAGATCTTACTCTGTCAGGATGTAAATATAGTTGATAAAGAAATTATACTGTGTTTCCAAATTGCAACACCAATAGTTGCAAGATTCGAAAACATCGTTACAAAATAAGTAAATAAAATTCTGAAATGTAGAAAGTGAAAAACATTGAATGTGATTTGTCGTGTCGTTTGAAAGTTAAAACATCCATCTTATTTAGTAGATAACAGTCTGTCCATCACATTGTACACAATGGAATCAGGACTTTCAGGAAAGCTATGGTGGTGTCCGGTGGCAGGGGTTACCATGATACAACAGTTTGTCCATCTTTGTATTAAGAAAGAAAAACATTGCAATGTAGTATTGGGGTATGCAATACAGCATTTTAATAACAAAACACTGTACCTTAATTATAGTAAATAGAAAATGAATGATTTAATACAGTTTTTAAAACGTTTGCATTATTGTTCAGTCCCGCTAGTGGGTCCAAAACATTGGGGCTGAGTTTAAAGGGTTAACCTGTCTTGGAAAACTAAGGCCAAATGTACAACCAGAATTGTAATCTTCTATAAAATGTTGACATTATACAAGTAACAGCACTTAGGCTAATCATCATATCTATCTATCTATCTATCTATCTATCTATCTATCTATCTATCTATCTATCTATCTATCTATCTATCTATCTATCTATCTATCTATCTATCTATCTATATACTGTATTATTGTTTTTCCTTTCTGAATTATTATTTTTGATCTTGCATGATAATTGTTTAATATCTGATTTTAAACAGTGAAATACATTGGCAACTTGGAAGCCTTTCTTTCATGTTCAACTTGCAGCACGAACAGTATGGTACTGGGCTGGAAGGAGAGAGACAAGGCAGCTCCCCGAACCACGACAATCAGTACAATTAAGGGAATTAATGCCTTTGACTACCATGTGGGGCTGAACTTAATAGGTAATTCATCCTCTTTCAGAAAGTGTTAGAAAAGGCTAGACGATGAAAGGTCCATGGTAATTAGCAGCCTTTGTAGACATTGTATGAACAGAGCAAGTGCTCAGGTTTTATTGTGCATGTGATAGAGATTTCAAGAACTGAGGAGATTGAGAGAATCTGTCAGGCAGACTGTATCTTAATCTTTTACAGATTCATTTTGCATGAGAACTAATGAGACAACATTATAATATAGAGTGAAGTCAATGAAGCTGTATATAATAATAATAATAATAATAATACATTTTATTTATATAGCGCCTTTCCCTAGGTTAACAGAGTATGCAGCTTACAGTGAAAGAAAATATCACCAGTGATCCTGTAGGCATTGAAAGCAGTATCTATTTGAAATGACGTAGCCTATAGTAAAGAAACAGTTTGCAATACTGAGGACAATAGCAAGGCTAGCAGACTGCTACAGACAAAGTATTATCACACTTAGGGTGAGAAGTGCAGATACTATATGGGATTTTTTTTTCTTACAAAGATTATTAATTAGAACCAGAAGTGCTGTGTTTGTTTAAACACTAAAAATAATTATTAGGCCCTAAAGAACATATTACTACTTCTACTAGTAATAATAATAATAATTCAATTAATTACCTGCTTAGCATCTATATAATTTGCATAACAGTGTTTTTCTCTTTTATTCTAAACTCTAGCCACGGCTGGTGTCAATAATAAGGTGTGCCTTTGGAATCCCTATGTGATTTCCAAACCAGCTGGCATTCTGCAAGGCCACTTGGCAAATGTAATTGCTGTTCAGTTTATTGTCGGTAAAAAGCAGCTGCTGAGCTTTTCAAAAGATAAGGTGAGTTTTTTTTTTAGCTGCATATAAATCAAAGACTGTAAAACTGATCTCTGTTTTATTGTACAGTTATGAAATGTACTGAGTCTCAAGCCATATACTTTATTGTCCAGATAATGCATTTTCCTTTTCATTGTGTAAAAAAGACAAGAAAGGACATTCAAAGCTTGGCATAGTTAGACTGTATTGGCGGCCACTTAGAAGAATGAATGTCTATTGTTCTCTGTTTTTAATCTTATGTAAATCCATGATTTTAGTCGTGTACCTGCTCTTTTACAAGTTCTCATCTCCATTGTGATGCTGAGTAATTTCAGTTGAATGACATTTTTATTTTAGTTTTGGAAAAGTGCTTTTCACTAACATATTTTATATACATAAATGTTATATGGTTTTCTATTCTCTGTTCCTGGAGAAAGCAGTAGTGGCAGCAGTCTGACTTACTCAAGCAAGACCTACCTAAACCCAGACCATTGCGGCTGGCTGCTCTCGATCCAGAGGACCGACAGCTCTACTCTGAGGTCCTTGCAAATTTTCAAGCTCTCCTCCCTGCCACTGAGAGTGAGCTTAGCTGCCCTAAAAGGAATCTCATTTGGGCACTTAATACCGATAATCTCACTTCTGTTGTAACTCCCTGAAAATGGTAATAGTAGGTGAGGTTAAATCTGGGAGACAGACATCATCACATCTAACTGGAAAATGGGACTTGTTGTCCCTATCTGGAAAGGGAAGGATGATTGCCTGATTTGTGGCAACTACAGGGGGATAACACTGCTCTCAGTTCTGGGTAAGGTCCTTGCTAGGGTTATCCTCAATAGGATCTGTGATCATTACTCACCTACCAATGACAGGAACGGTCTAGTTTTTCACCTAAGAACTCTACCATCGACCACATCCTGGCACTGAGGGTTCTCTTGTAGCGCAATTGTAAATATTGGCAGAGTTTCTTTGCAGACTTTGTCGATTTTCATAAAGTGTTCGACTCAGTTGATCAAGCTGTCCTTTGGGACATCCTGAGACTTTGCAGGATCCCCTCGAGGTTGCTGGATATCATGGTTGGTCTGTACACTGGTACAGTGAGTGCTATGCAGAGTGGAGGCAGAACCTTTGCGTTTTTCCCAGTTGATTCTGGGGTTCATCAGGGGTGTGTTCTTGCTCCTACTCTGTTTAATACTTGCATGGACTGGGTGTTGGGCAAGGTCATGGGGTCCAGCGGCTGTGGGACATCTGTTGGTGAAAAAAGATTCACTGATCTTGACTTTCCTGACAATGCCATGATGTTCGCAGAGTCAATGGAGGCTCTGATCGGGTCTCTCGAGAGAGAGACTGAGCGAGGAGTCTGAGTATCTGGGCTTGCGAGTGTCCTGGATAAAAAACAAGATCCAGGCCTTTAATGACCTCTTAGGCACAGCCATCAGCAGTGTGTCTGCCTGTAGAGAGAGTGTCGAACTTGTTTAGAGGTTTAGTTACCTTGGCAGTGACATTCATGTCTCTGGTGACTCTTCCTATGAAGTCAGTAGATGGATTGAGAGAGCATAGGGTGTCATGAGGTCGCTGGAAAAGGTTGTGTAGCACTCCTGATATCTTTGCAAAAGGGCAAAGGTCCAGGGTTTTAGAGTCCTGGTGCTTCCCATTTTGCTATATGGTTGCTACACATGGATGCTGAGACAAAGACTGGACTCCTTTGGTACTGTGTCTGTTCAGAGAATCCTTGGGTACCGTTGGTTTGACTTTCAGTCGAATGAGCGGTTGCTCACAGGGTCCCAAATGAAGCACGTTACCTTCACCATGAAGGAGCGTCAGCTACGGCACTATAACCATGTGGTGTAATTCCTTTAGGTTGAGCTGGCTCACAATGTCCTCATTTTTGTGGATCCAAGCGGCTGGATCAGGCCAAGGGATGCCCACTTAATACCTGGCTGCAGCAGACAGATGGTCATTTCTGGGGGATGAGACTGGACCAAATGTCTGCCTGGGGTTTGCCAACCAGTATCCTGAGCTGTTTCTTTGTGTGGTACCAGTGCATGCTCCCTACCTGACCTGATTTGATACAAATGTACATTGCTTAATTGAGAGGCTTTGCCTGAGGACTTATACTACCCCTCCCACCATTGGAAAGAATGCTAGCACTACTGCTGTTACTGTTAAACTGATCCATTAATCAATCTCATGTTTACCTTCTGAACAATACCCTGAGGCACTTTACCTCCCCCATTTGAAGCAGCCACTCCCCTATCACCAGCAGAAAACAAGCTACTCTTCCAAGACTGGACCATATAACCTCAGAATGGCCTGGAGATCAATGTCTGTTGCAAGCAAGAAGAACATCTCATCTACTAATAACAAAACCTCATGTATACATTCTGAATCTTAGTTGTGCCGTAATATCACCTTCCTGAAAATAAGAAACATTACAAGAGACAATGCATACACTTGGCAGAGTTTTATGTTTGCTTTAAATTAGTTTGGCTTAATTTCAAGTAAGCAAACACAACTCTCACTGTAGAAATACAGGGACTGAATGGAATGCAGCAGCGTCACTGAAACTCCATACTATTGCATCACATTTCATTAGATACCACAGGATACGCAAATATAAGTCATTCACCATCCACAAATTATATAAAGATATAACTGACAAAATTGTGAGAGCTAGTCCACTGTTCACAGTGCTCCTCTGGGATATGAGTTTCAACTGCTGGATGGAGTCTCAACTTCACTAAAGGCTCATGGCTTTCCTAAGGTGGCTGAGGGGTGTGAATTCTTGTTAAGTGAAATATTATTAAACTTGGCTCAGAGCTTGCAGATCTCTAATGAGTACAGTAAACCCTCGTTTATCACGGTTAATCCGGTCCAGACTGTACCGTGATAAATGAATTTCTGCGAAGTACAATTCTTTATTTATAAATCGAATATTTTCGCAGTTAGAGCATAGAAAACCTGTTTACTGCCTTCTAAATACGTTTTTTTAACATTATTAGAGCCCTCTATACATGAAATAACACCCTTTAGTCAAAAGTTTAAACTGTGCTCCATGACAAGACAGAGATGACAGTTCCGTCTCACAATTAAAAGAATGCAAACATATCTTCCTCTTCAAAGGAGTGCGCGTCAGGAGCAGAGAATGTCAGAGAGAGAGACAGAGAGAGAGAGAAAAGCAAACAATTAAAAATCAATAGGGCTGTTTGGGCTTTTAAGTATGCGAAGCACCGCCGGACAAAGCAGCTGCAAGGAAGGGTGCAATGTGAAGGTAGTCTTTCAGCATTTTTTAGAGGAGCGTCCGTATCCTCTAGGCCAGTGTGCGAACAGCCCCTCTGCTCACACCCCCTCCGTCAGGAGCAGAGAATGTCAGAGAGAGTGAGAGAGACAGAGAAAAGCAAACAATCAAAAATCAATACGTGCTGTTTGGGTTTTCAAGTATGCGAAGCACCGCGTGGGAAGCATATCGTATATCATTGAGGAGTTTTATTTAATACGTAATACGTGCTCTGGTTGTGTAGATCCTCAGCCATCTGCCAATAGCGTCCCTTGTATGAAACTGAGGAAGCATGTACCATAAATTAAAAGACCCATTGTCCACAGAAATCCGCGAACCAGCAAAAAATCCGTAATATATATTTAGATATGCTTACATTTAAAATCTGCGATGGAGTGAAGCCGCGAAAGTTGAAGTGCGATAAAGCGAGGGATCACTGTATTACCTTTTCTCATGATTTGCATAAGTGCCTGTATCCCCTTCTAATTGAGAGAGATATTGAAACTGTTAAATGTTGTTCCACATACTGTATTACCCAATATTCCATTATCTGTAATTGTGTCTTTATACTGACTAGTTGTGGGTGAGTACAGTCGGTTTTTTGTATAATGTTACTCCCTACCACAACACCATAAATGTATTTTAACGGATTCATGTGTTAAAATATTTGTTCATGGCACCGTAGTGGTAACGTGTTGCATGCTTGTTGGACATGAATGTAAGAATTTTGATTTACTCTGTACACGTGACAATTCTAGTACAATTAGAAGTACTACTGAAACTACTACTACAACATCCAGTTGTCCTACTTTTTAAAATGGCAACCACCACTCCAGTCAGTTAGTTTTTAATTATTATTTATGCCTACTACACAGTACAGAAGAAATGTGTTAAACAAAACAGCACCACAAGACATAGTGTTTTTAATATTTCCAGCCAAATTCCCGCCACTCCTAAGATCTTGTTACTAATTAACTTTTTAACCATTAAAATACACTTGGTTCTGCAAATTGTGCTGAAATATGCATTTAGATGTTGATCAATGTGCTTATTCATCTTCTTTGCAAAAATGTAACTGAGACTGAGTCTTACCTTGACACTCCACCCAGCCTTTCTTGGTCATAGATTTTTTTTGTAGACTAACTGCCCAAAAGTCCTTATCAAACTGTAGACTTTGCAAGGAATATCTTCAATGTTACAGCTTTCTTCATTGCTGGTGTCCACCAAGGAATGCTGCGGTTGCCACCAATGCAATCATGAACCAGCTTTTCGCTATTCTTCTTTCAGCTACCTACACTATTGAAGTTTTGAACAAGTTCTATTCCCTGACTTTTCCACTGGCATCTGCTACACTTTCCCAGGACACCCTCAGCTTTTGTGGATATCCCAGCACGTGACAAATTAGTTGACAAATCAGCACCTCTCTTTGCCTGAATGTCCAGAACAATAAGCCCAAGTTTAGAGGACATGATGACGAAGTCAGGCTTTCACTCCGGCTCAAGGATTAACTGATTTTTAAAGTATCTCCATGTATGTAATTGTTTTTGTTTTGTCATATGTTTATGCTACAAAGATAGGGTTTATAAGTGAAAGCATTGCAATTATTTATACACACCTAAATTGCAGTCACTACATGCTAGTCATTTTACTGTTGAGTAAGATGGAATGAGAGGAAGGTTCAGCACATGACATGTAATGGTACAATATTCATTTTAAAATGCTCCTGAAAAATGCTTCAAATAATAATAAGAAATGTACATTTTTGTCATAAGTGGTTTAAGTATAAAATGTAATACCAGTGCAGTTCTACTGCTCCATTACAATAATGTTTTGTCAAATGTGGCAATGTGTATGCAGAAGCCTTCAATCCAACAATCTAAGTGTTACGTTATCTTTAACAAATGAGAGGCTGCCCTATATACTGCATAGTATCATGGATATTAACACTAGAATTACCAGTGCCTATGAAAAAACCCGTAAATCAAGCCCATTTTAAATCCCTTCGCACCTCTCCATCAGCATCTTTTGTCTTGTAAATGTGACGATCAAGACAAGCAGCCTGCTATACCATCCCCCCCACCGCTACATAAAGGGCAAGAAGTTCTCCCAGTTCCAGCCTTGATTATCTTGGAGTGAAGTGCTGGAGTTTTAGAGGGGAAATAATAGATCGTTATTTGGAACACATGCATTTCATGTGTGTTCCGTGTCTACAACAATCTATGTAAACACATCGTTAAAACAGAAACGTTTTCATGTTTTAGTAATAAATGACAAAATGTCAACATGAACTGTATAATGTGTGAAGGCTGAAGTCCAAATATCAAATCAACACTTTCACAAAAGGTGCAAGTGCAATACGACAGCTTCCATAGTGCAGCAGTAAAAACTGCTCACTTGTAATCCAGTGGTCACGAGTTTGAAACCAGCTCCCGTGAAAATTTACCGTTTTGAGTAGTGAGCTGCTCATTAAAACAAAAGATGTTGACGAAGAGGTGCGAAGGGATTTAACGTGGGCCTGATTTATGAGTTTTTTCATAGGCTTTGGTAATTCTAGTGTTAAAAGGTGAAATGGGGCAGCTGCTTAGATCTGTAGTTCACATCTCGATTTTTTGTGGCACTTAAAAGGTCCATTAAGCAAATGTGATAAGAAAAGAAAACACATTTATGTACCTAGCCACAAAGAGAAAAAACTAATGTATGGTTTATGCTTATTCTCTAGTAAAAAGTAAAATTTTGGCTTTTATTTTTGGCACAGGTTCTCAGAGTATGGGATGTGCTTTCTCAGCTATGCATCTATCGTATCTCTAGCATATTCCCAAAATGCACTGGCTTTCATACGTTGCTCTTCTTTGAAGAAGATCATGGTAGACTTTTTCTTACCTTTAATGGACAGATTTCCTTACTTGAATTAAAGCAGGAGACAGGGAAGAGAATAACCAGCCATGAGAAGAGCGTTACTTGCGTGCTTTACAATAGTGTGTTTAAACAGGTAAACTGCTTTTTTAATATTAATCTATTAAAACAATCTTTATGGTATTATTTTTTTGGTCCACGTTGTAAAATCTGTAGATGTTACAAACTAGACATACGTAATATTATTTTCCTTCTTGATGATATTTCTCTGATATTATTGTAGTGTCACATTCTTGTGATAAAATTAACATTTTCTGGATGTATCAAAACAGTGCAATATGTAAATGTTTTATTAGAGTTCTATATGTCATTATTTTATATGGCACCTCTGATCATTGTGTTTCCAATTTAATGACAGTTCTGTTTTGCAGGTAATTAGCTCAGATATTGATTCTACTGTTACCTTTTGGATGATTGACACTGGCCAGAAGATTAAACAGTTCACTAAATGCCATGGCAATTCAGAGATCACTACAATGGCTCTTGATGCCTCAGAAACCCGACTTTTCACAGCTGGCACGGATGGAACAGTAAAGGTCAGATCATATTACACTCATATTACAGTCATAATCTGCTAATTAGAGGAATGTATCCACTACATAAAGTATATTAATGAAAATACAGACTACATATAAACTCCTTATAACTTTTAACTGTTGCTTAAAATTTAAATTCATATTGTAACTAGTTAGATTGAAGAATCAGTTCTGCTAATGTAACTCAAATTCCAAAAATACTTTTACTTTCTTGTGGAAGTGATTTAAATAATAACAAAATAACAAAACAAATAATTCTTAAACTCACTTAATCCAGTTAAGGATTACAAGGAGCAGAAGCCTAAGCAGGCACACAAGGCAGGTTTCAACATTTGAACAGAGCATCTGCTCATCGTAAGGATAAGGAAACTGCCAAAAATAAAGGAACTGAGGAAACTTGTAATAAGACATAACATAAAAAGATTACGGAAATAAAAAATCTTTGTATTTTCTTTAACTTTAAGACAATTGTTAATTTTCTGTAAAATGTCATGTCTTATGCTCATTATTCAAACATGCATTATGGCTTTCATGATCATCATTCAATCTTTTTCTTTTTTTTCCACAGGTTTGGGATTTTAATGGACATTGCCACCACAAACTAAATGCTGGACAAGATCAATCTGCTGAAATATCGCAGATTCTGGTGCTTAAGAGGACAATTTTGATTCTTGGGTGGGAAAGGTAAAACCAAAATACATATCTGAATATCATTGTAACTGAAACTCAAAGGGGAAGCAAAAATTACAGAGACTGGTGTAATACACCAAAAACATCTTGGTTACTAAAACTTGGGCTAGGAAATCTTCAAAAAGAAAACTGACACACAGGAATACCACAGACCATGTTCTGGAAGTGTTTCTATGGAGATGTCTGTCAGTCTTTGGAACGAGATAATTACACATTAAAGTCTATTCTGGATTTGCCCGCCCATAGTCTTTCTCACTTATATACAGTTTGGTAGCACTCCCTGCTAAATAGGCTATGGGCTGCCAAATATTTTTTTATTGTTTGGAACATACATTAATACTTAATACATATTTCTGTTTTTAGTAGTAATGATGGTGGCCCATATTTATGTATATGATTGAAAAGGTGTTATTGTCAGGAAACTACCAATGTTATTATCAAGCAACATAATGGAACATGAACATTAACAACCTTAAATGTTTTTTCATCCCCTGTTCTCCATGGTGTGGTCCACCAATGCACCATCCAGATCAATATACACCTGAAGATGAAGAGCAATATTGTCACAGGCGGCTTGGCACATCTGTACTGGTATCCTCTGAAATTGTTCTGTGATAGCTGCACATAGCTCAGCCACATTGTGGATGTGATGTTGATACAACTTGTCCACAGGAAAAAGTCTGGTAGGGTCAAATCTGGAGACCAAGCCGGCCATTTCATAGGCCCGTGTTGGCCAATCCAGTGTTGTGGGAATGTTTTGTTCAACCACTGTTGCACTGGTATGGCATAGTGAGGCAGTTGCTCATCTTGCTGCCCCCACAGATCATCAATGCCCAGTCATCATTACTCCCATTCTCAGGCTACATAGTGATGCCATTTTCAATACTTTTTGTGCAGTAGTTTAAATGCTACAGCCTGTAAAACGTCATGTACATAAATATGGGCCACCCTGTATATTTTATTATATTATATTATATTATGTTATATTATATTATATTCTTAATATGTCAACTTCAATAGTTATAAAGTCTTACTCTAATCAGTTTGCACTCATTTCTCAACCCCTTTCCTGCTCCTGCATTCATAAATGTGCTTTTCCAAGATTCATTACAATTTTCCGGTTGAACACGTTCACCCAATTCTTCATCCAGCCTTCAGAATGGAAGGGAGGAGTTCAACATCTGGATGACATTCTCTGTGCAGCATTCCTACCGCCGCAAACCTTAGTCACAGGTAGGTATATTGCCTTAGGCTGGTCCTTCTCAGGCAAATGTGATGCACAGTACTGCCATGTTCTTGAAATCTAATTGTAGTTCATTGTCAGCTCAAATGAAATGGGGATAACTGATAAATAGTTGTGTATCATTGTTTGCATCTTCAGTTATATAAACAGTCATATTCATTATGAATAGTTTACATTAAAGTTGGTTCAGTGAATGATGTTGCTGCCACATGGGAGCATGAGAAAGGTGCTATGTAAATAAAATGTATTATAATCATTATTATTATTATTACCCATGGGCTGGGTTCCTGTGCTGTACCTTGGTGTTCAGTGTATGTGGAATTTGCTTCTTCTCTCTTTCTCTGTGGATTGTCCTATTGGTTTTCTGTTGTTTCTGTTACTTCACAAAGACATAGTGTTTACGGAAACTTTCCCGGTATGGATATGTGCATGAGTGGACTTTGCAACCAACTGACATCCAGGGTTGGTTCCTGCTTTGCGACTAATGCTACCAAGATAGGCTTTGAAAGACTTTGAATTCGATTAAGTGAGTTACATTAGTTTTGATTTAGTAGCACACATAAACTAAATGGAATCATATAATACAAAATGCATTCCAGAGTTATTATTTAACACTTAATTGTAGGTACTGTACAGTATGTCTCTGTGGCTGTTTCAATAGACATTATGTATCATGACTCACATGGAAACACAGAGAGACACATAGCTAATTAAGCCAGAAGTATATCAACAAAATGATGGATTAGTAATTAACTTCTTTTGAAAAAAATGGGAGCAAACAATCACTTGTATAGTATGTTGTATAGTATGTAATTTGAAAAATGTGTTCCTTTATGTAATAACATGATAGCAGGTCAAATATAATACTGCAGTATTCTGCCATAGCAGCTGAACTTTGGATTATCCCTTGTTTGCAGCAATGAACTTTCCCCAGGCAGATTTTAGATTAAATTAGCAGAGGTGTTTTATATCATTCATTCATATCTTCATTTTATCACATGAAGTTCTGCAATTATATTTTTGCACACGGGAATGGGAGTGTGGTGTAGAGGCTTCTTGAATTGTCCTGTTAAGGGAATGAGTGCTGCCAGTGGATGAGAATGTTTGTGGGTTTTTTGTTTCATATTACTCAGCTATGCCAGCCCCAGCTTGTGTAGAGAATTGACCTCAGGCTGGGCTTTGATGTGTGCATTGGGGTTAGGATCACCTTAGATGTTGGAAGTGACTTTATGACCCCCCACCCCCCCCACCGCAGTTAAGCATTACACCTTCATGGAGGGGGAGTTATGAAGGAAGAAGCCATTAAGTTAAGCTGTAGTAATAGTAAATTACTTACTGTGCCAAAAGGAGGACCAGAGGCAAGCCAGAAATAGAATAATTGTTGGCCAAGATAGCACCCCATATAACCCTAAATAAGACGAGTCTGAGAATGTAATGTAAAAATGTAATATATGATCGGTTTTTGTAATCCATTTCAGTGTCACATGGCCCTTTTGTCAAAGCATTTTGCAATTCCTGTGACCAGACCAGAAAAGAACCCGAAAGACGGTCAAGGACAGGCAATGATTTTCAGAAAGTTTTTAAAAAACACACACCTGCCAGAGAAAAACAAACCTCCACTTAACACTTTGTTCTGACCGTTAAATTTCTCCCCATAGGGATACCTGCCATCAGAGTTTTTTTCTCTTTAAAAGCCAGATTAGTGACCATGTTGTTTCCTGTAGGTTAAAAGATTAGTTTTCTTCTATGTTTTTTATGACCAAAAGCTTTTTGGGGTTTTTTTTTCTCCACACTCTTCCTGTGTTTGCACATTTTATTTACTGTGTCTACAGTCTACAGATAATTTGTCTGACGTATTGGCAACACCAGTTACTTCTGTAATAATTTCCCATGCTCAAGGCACTTACAGAATATAATAAAGAACGGCAGCATATACAGTATATAGCATTGTACAAACCAGATAAATAAATAAAGTAGATTAAGACAGTGAATTCTGAAAAAAAAACCAGACAGCATAATTGATGGTCTCGCATACGCACATACAGGTTACATTAGCATCTTGACAGAGAAGTAAACTGAGAGAAGGGTAATAAAGTCAAATAGAGCTAAAAGCCTCCCTGAACAGATGAGTTTTGAGTTGTTTTTTAAAACAATTCATGTAGTCAGCTGACCCGATTAATTTTGGTAGGTCATTCCAGAGTCTGGGCGCTATACAGCTGAAGGCCCTGTCACCCATGGAGAATAGATTAGTGTGGGGTACAACAAGATTGCCAGAATCAGAGGACCTTAGTGGGCGGGGCAGGCAGATAGTGATGGAGAAGGTCACTGATGTAGTTTGGCACGAGGTTATTTAAGGCTTTGTAGGTTATTAGTAGGATTTTATATTCGATTCTGTAGGACACAGGGAGCCAGTGGAGACGGAGCAGGATGGGTGTGATGTGCTCGCTGCTGCTGGTTCGAGTAAGGACTCTTGCAGCTGAGTTTTGAATAAGCTGGAGCTGTGATATAAGATTAGAAGGGGCACCTGCCAGTAGGGAATTACAATAATTGATGCGGGATGTTATAAAAGCATGGACAAGTTTCTCAGCATTAGAGAAGGAGGGGAAGGAGCGAACACGGGATATGTTACGGAGGTGAAAGTAAGAAAGTTTCTGAATGTGATTAATGTGGGCAGAATAAGAGAGGGAGGAATCAAAAATGACACCAAGATTTTTTACAGTAGAGGCAGGTCTGATGAGATTACCGCCAAGATAGACTGGGAAGGAGCTCATTTTATTAAGTTGCATTTTAGTCCCAAGTTGCAGGAGTTCAGTTTTATTGCAATTTAATTTTAAAGAATTCTGCTCCATCCAGGTTTTAATTTCACTGAGGCAGGTTGTGAGCTGAGAAAGCTCTGATGAAGTTCCACTTTTAACATTGAAGTAGAGTTGAGTATCATCTGCATAAAAATGATAACCCAGTCCATAGCTACGGATAATATGACCAAGGGAAGCATGTAAATACAGAAAAGCAGGGGACCGAGGACAGAGCCCTGAGGAACTCCTTGTGTGACTGGCGCTGAGCTGGATCTGCTGTTGCCAAGACAAACAAACTCTTGCCTATCACTTAGATAGGACTTGGAAGCACTGGAGGGCAGTGCCAGAGATACCCAGCATGTAATTACAAGCAGTCTGTGATGACTGGATTTCTATGTGTCTGTCTGTCTGTCTGTCAGTCAAATAATGGATATACTGTACATTGATCATACCAATATGGGCATTGCCTGTAACACATCTACACAAAATATCTTTATACTCTTCTCATGTGGATGAGAGGACTATTAATTTAGCCCTGTGTTACAGTTGGATGCACTTCAGACTACACTGCCTTGAAAAAGTAATAGCTTCTAACATGTTTTCATATGTAAAAGTCTTGCAGCCTGTGATTTGACAGTGTTCAAATGTTTTACATTATATCTGAAACATACTTCTCCTTTCACCGAAAAGTATAATAAAAAACAAAACTGAAATATCATCAGTCTTCTAAGAATTCATGCAACTGGCTCAGGCCTTTGCCATCATTGGTTGAATAATGTTTGTAGATGGACCGCAGTTTTCAGAATGTAGCATACTTACAATGGAATTACAGTTAGCCAGAAGTCTAACTGAATCACTTAAGAGCATGCATTTTCTTCATTTTATATGGCTACATTATTGGTCTGGTATGATGACTTGGTTTATTGTCCCGTTGAAACACATACATATCCAGGTTTTATTTTCTAGAGAAGAATCTATATTTTTATCCATTATTTCACAATATTTTCCTCCATTCAAGTTTTGGTCAGTCCTGACAAGATTGCCATTCCCTGCTGTTTTAAAGCCAGCATGTTTGTACCATCACTATACATTACAGTGGGACTGGTGAAACCAGTCTGATATTCAGTGTTCACACTGTGGATCTTTACATGGAGAGAAAAAGAGAGAGAGGTGAGTTTTCCCCAAGTATTCATTTAAAATTTCAGACAACAAAATGTGGAAAAAGTGTTGGGGGTTGAATACTTTTTCAAGGTACCATAGGCCTCATTAGTGCTATTTAATTTCCAAGTTATATCCATAACATATAGTAAGTTTATTTTATGAAATGCTTGAAGTTGTGTTTATAAATAAATATTTTATGTAAGATATGTTTTCAGTGATGCCATGATTTTTTTTAAGCTGAGCATTATTTTCCTAATTTTTGAATAGTTTCAGTAAGGAGCCACACAAATTTTACATTTCTATGTTTCTATTTTTATATAGGCAGCTATGATGGTGAAATCATAATATGGAACAGCAACACAGAAAATGCTTCTCGCAGGCTACATTCAGACAGTAAACGAACACTTAAGTCCAAATCAGGTGAGGCATATACATGTGTTTTCAAAAAGTATACCTTCTACGTTCTACAGTTGAAAGATTACAACATAGCTTGACCCCAAAACATCTTCTCTTTCAGACAGCCAGATACTTAAGTTGAGAGCCTCAGGCAATGTTCATCGCCGAGGTTCAATATATCCTTTCAAGAATGATAGATCTCCCAGTGCTGTCAGTGAAGGTGATGCAGAATGTAACTATACAGTGACAAGGCTTTGCTTTTTGGAAGCAAGAAATAACATGTCTGCTGCAGGTTAGTATATGGAAAATGTTCATATGTACTACATTTTCACCCCATGCACTTGTGTTTGTGTGTGTGTGTGTATAATATATATTTAATATATATTTAATAAACACAGTATAAACACAATATAAATGTATATGAGTTTGTGTCTTAAGGTGGAATCTTAATAACAAAAGCACATCGTGCATTCATTTTGGGATTTCCCTTTCTCCTTAAGAGTGTTGCAGCTATTTTAAGGGGGCCAGGAACAAATTAAGTTTCATCACCACAGACGATAGCAAACTATCACTGGGCAAACTCATGCACCAAACATCCTTTTAAACATTGTGGAGTCCTCAGTGGAGACCAAGCTGGGTCATTCTTCAGAAACTCCCTAAAGACAGACAAACAACAGGATGGGAATCAAACCCAGGTCTCTAGATTTTTCAGGTGGCAACTGTAGCTATTTTTGAAACACAAAAGAGAGAGCAGATAACATCTACTCTGAAACCTGGTTATCCTGTTCTGCAACCCAAAGGAACAAGTAGATATCATTTTTTGAAGGAAAGATAAGGAAGTGAAACAGTCCAAAAAACCAGGCCAGGTTTGATATACAGGTGCTGGTCATAAAATTAGAATATCATGACAAAGGTGATGTATTTCAATAATTCTATTCAAAAAGTGAAACTTGTATATTAGACTCATTCATTACACATAGACTGATGTATTTCAAATGTTTATTTCTTTTAATTTTGATGATTATAACTGACAACTAATGAAAGTCCCAAATTCAGTATCTCGGAAAATTAGAATATTGTGAAAAGGTTCAATATTGAAGACACCTGGTGCCACACTCTAATCAGCTAATTAACTCAAAACACCTGCAAAAGCCTTTAAATGGTCTCTCAGTCTAGTTCTGTAGGCTACACAATCATGGGGAAGACTGCTGACTTGACAGTTGTCCAAAAGACGACCATTGACACCTTGCACAAGGAGGGCAAGACACAAAAGGTCATTGCTAAAGAGGTTGGCTGTTCACAGAGCTCTGTGTCCAAGCACATTAATAGATAGGCGAAGGGAAGGACAAGATGTGGTAGAAAAAAGTGTACAAGCAATAGGGATAACCGCACCCTGGAGAGGATTGTGAAACAAAATCCATTCAAAAATGTGGGGGAGATTCACAAAGAGTGGACTACAGCTGGAGTCAGTGCTTCAAGAACCACCACGCACAGACGTATGCAAGACATGGGTTTCAGCTGTCGCATTCCTTGTGTCAAGCCACTCTTGAACAAGAGACAGCGTCAGAAGCGTCTCGCCTTTGGACTGCTGCTGAGTGGTCCAAAGTTATGTTCTCTGATGAAAGTAAATTTTGCATTTCCTTTGGAAATCAAGGTTCCAGAGTCTGGAGGAAGAGAGGAGAGGCACAGAATCCACGTTGCGTGAGGTCCAGTGTAAAGTTTCCACAGTCAGTGATGGTTTGGGGTGCCATGTCATCTGCTGGTGTTGGTCCATTGTGTTTTCTGAGGTCCAAGGTCAACGCAACCGTCTACTAGGAAGTTTTAGAGCACTTCATGCTTCTTGCTGCTGACGAACTTTATGGAGATGCAGATTTCATTTTCTAACAGGACCTGGCACCTGCACACAGTGCCAAAGCTACCAGTACCTGGTTTAAGGACCATGGTATCCCTGTTCTTGATTGGCCAGCAAACTCGCCTGACCTTAACCCCATAGAAAATCTATGTGGTATTCTGAAGAGGAAGATGCAATACGCCAGACTCAACAATTCAGAAGAGCTAATGGCCACTATCAGAGCAACATGGGCTCTCATAACACCTGAGCAGTGCCACAGACTGATCGACTCCATGCCACGCCGCATTGCTGCAGTAATCCAGGCCAAAGGAGCCCCAACTAAATATTGAGTGCTGTACATGCTCATACATTTCATGTTCATACCTTTCAGTTGGCCAACATTTCTAAAAATCCTTTTTTTGCATTGGTCTTAATTAATATTCTAATTTTCCGAGATACTGAATTTGGGACTTTCATTAGTTGTCAGTTATAATCATCAAAATTAAAAGAAATAAACATTTGAAATACATCAGTCTGTGTGTAATGAATGAATCTAATATGCAAGTTTCACTTTTTGAATAGAATTACTGAAATAAATCAACTTTGTCATGATATTCTAATTTTATGTCCAGCACCTGTAAATAATCAATCAATCATGACGTCTAAACCCAAAGCACTAAACCAAAGTTGTTAGGGAAAACACACAGAGAGAATCATTAACCATCCATCCATCCATCCATTTTCTAACCCGCTGAATCCGAACACAGGGTCACGGGGGTCTGCTGGAGCCAATCCCAGCCAACACAGGGCACAAGGCAGGAAACAATCCCGGGCAGAGTGCCAACCCACCGCAGGACACACACAAACACACCAAGCACACACTAGGGCCAATTTAGAATCACCAATCCACCTAACCTGCATTTCTTTGGACTGTGGGAGGAAACCGGAGCGCCCGGAGGAAACCCACGCAGACACGGGGAGAACATGCAAACTCCACGCAGGGCGGACCCGGGAAGCGAACCCGGGTCTCCTAACTGTGAGGCAGCAGCGCTACCACTGTGCCGCCCATCATTAACCAGAAAACCAAATAAAAAAATTGTACTGACAAGTCTTTTTAACCGTATGTGCAATCTCAGACTACTAGGAAGTGTATGACGTGAACTTTTATACCCTTGACCCAGTTGACATTACCTAACCACAGCTTAGTAACCATCAGCAGAAATTCCTCAAAATGGTGGTGACCGTGGGAAAATAAAATGTCATTACAGGAGATTGGGAAAATATTTTTCAAATTATAAAAACTGATCCAAAAAATGAACAATAATCAGAAAAAGATTACTTGGGCTTCAAAACCTAATTTTAACATTGGGAATTTTTGGCAAAAAGGAAACTTAATAAAACATTAAATAAAGCAATTGATATTGATGGTGCGTTCAATTTCAGCTGGGATTTCTGAGTTCCTAGCCACAATTTTCAACTGGAATACCCCCATAAATCAGACTTCCATTTGAAACGTGAGGCTGGTCTGTCAAGTCTGAGTTTGTTTGAGTTCAGATTTTGACATCAATCCAAGATGGTGACAAACTTTAGTGAGAGCCCTAGTATTATACTGTTTATTAGTACTTCTGCCTATATGTGTCTCATTAAATCAGTCGTTCACACAGTATTTTCCAACCTCTATCTGTGGACATGTTGCTAAGGTGTTTGGATGCATAAAATACTGTCTGTCTGTATTCTGAAAGAGCAAGCACAGCAAAGATTTTCGTGTAGGCTTCTGTATTGCTTTTTCCGAATGCCTTACTGGAATGTGGTCAACTCGGGTGTGACGTCATTTCCAGCTCCAACATCCGACTGCTGAGGTAAATGGAATACAGCATAACACATCCCGGTTGCTATGACGTCTGACTATATTATCTTTTAAAGATGACTGAAAATGTATGTATTGTACATGAGTAAACATTCCAATATCTATAATATAATGCATTTGTTTACTAGTTACTTAGCTAAAGTACAACCAAAAATATGCAATGAAGACAAAGGAATACTCAGAGCTCATCCATAATTCTACTGAAGTTCATCAATTTGGGAAATTCAAAAATGTACAAGTCAACAAAAATCTTTTCTTTGAAGAAATTGAGGCAATATGGCACAATAAATAACTAGCTCAAAACAGCAAAACAAAACTGTGGAAATATCATGTCCATCTTGACAAATGTTCACCAGAAAACCCCTCGGCACTTCTAAAAATTTGTGGATAAATCTGATGTAATTTAAATGGGGTATTTTGGGCAGCATGTCATGCAGAGGGCCAGAGTCTGGAAGACATGAAAATATATATGATATACCTGTAGTAAAGAGAAAAATGAGATGAAATACCTACTGCAGTCTCCAAGAGGCCTATGGCTTTAGAGAATATTTACACTGTAACAGGACGAGTCTCCAAAGCCACATTGAAGTAGATTTAAAACAAAAAGTCAATTTTGTGAAGGGAGCCTGTCAAAAACCAAATTCAATAAGTGTGGTGACAGTAATTCACTCTGAAGGTGCCAGAGCAATTTTTTTTTAGAAGAACAGATAAAATTCATGTCAATATGATGGCTGCTCCAGGTGGAGACTGAGACTAAAATACTCCTGGCTTCAGTTTCTGCCAAAAGCTCCATTACAAAATAATGAACAGTTACAGAATCAGTTATTTTGTATTTTAATTTATAATTCAGAAACATCAGAAGCATTATTATTATTTGGTTTTTGCTCTTCATATTATGGGATTTTACATGTTGATAAACAGAAAAAAATACCAAGTACTCCAAATTAAGATTCAGAATCCCGAGGGAAATTATTTATTTTACTACTGTACAGTACACATAGAAAAAGGCACAAGTAACACTAAGAGCAAGTATAAAAAATAAGCATGTAAAATAAAAATATAAATAGAATATAAATATCAAAATAAGTACAATAAATCATCATTCATTAAGCTTTACAGATACATGGTATTGAAATGCAATAAATACTATGCAAGTGAGCATCTTACAAAATCCCTAGTATACTACACAGTAATAGCATATAAAGCTTGAAGTATTTCACATAATAATATTGCACATTCTGAGAGCAAAAAGACCACCCCCCATCATGCTACAATAGAAAAAAATAGTACTGGCAACCACTCACTCATAAAACATCCACAGCATAATGTTACAGATCCTAAAAGATCTGAGTCTTTGTAGGAAATACAACCTACTTTGACCCTTCTTATATATGGCCAGTGTGGTTTTTGGATCAGTCTAGCTTACTGTTCATATACACCCCCAGAATACACTTGTATTCCTGAATGATCTTCATATCCACACCCCTAAAGAACATTGGAGTAACTGGAGATCTCGTGATCTTCTTAAATCCACCACCAGTACTTTAGTTTTACAGGTGTTGACCTGCAGCTGATTCAGCTGATGTAGCTCACTCCAGTCAAAAAACTGTGCACTACCTTCCTGCATTTCATCTCGTCACCATGCATGATACTTCCCATTATTTCAGAGTCACCTGAGAATTTCTGCAGATGGCAGCCCTTTGTGTTGTAGATAAGATCTGTGGTGTACAAGGTGAAAAGAGACAGAAATAGAACTGTCCCTTGTGGAGCATCAGTGCTACACAGCACAGTGTCAGGCACACAGCCCTGTAGCTGCACATACTGTGGCCTTCCAGACAAATAGTCCATGATCCGTGAAACTAAGGGAGCATCCAAATCAATTGCCAAAAGCTTACCTCCCAGTCTGGGATGCTGGCTGGTGTTAAATGTACACGAGAAATCAAAGAACATAATCCTAAGAGTTTCTCCAGGCTTGTCTAGATGACCTTAGGCATGGTGTAGCAGGTAGATACTGGCATCTTCATACTGCAGTCCTCACCTGGTAGGCAAATTGGAGAGGGTCCAATGCTGACCTAACCTGGGGGCGAAGTATTTCCAGGACCAATCTCTCAAAAATGTTTATTATATTTGCAGTGAGTGCCACTGGCATGTAGTCCTTCTTTGGGCCTTCTTTGGAACATGAACCAGACAAGATGTTTTCCACAGCACTGGCACCTTTTGAATACTAAGGCTCATGTTGAAAGTCCTTAGTAGCACACCACAAAGCTGTGAAGCACAGATTTTAAGCACATATAAGCCTGGGCTAATACCATCAGAGCCTGCTGCCTTGGCAGAATGAAATCTGTGTAGTTCTCTCATGACTTGGTCTTCAGTTTTATAGATGGAAGTTGGGGTGGAGGTGGGTTCAGCTAGTAAGGGCAGAGGAGGCAGTGATTCTACACACCCCTTCCCCTGTAATGAGGGGTTGGTGGGGCAGTGAGCAAACAAGGCACTAAAGGAGGTTTCCAGGGGTACGTTGTCAGCCGTAGAGGTGGAGCTGCAGGGCAGGTTGGACTGAGGCATGTTGTCACACTGGTTAAAAACTGATTAAATTCATTGGCCTTTTCTCTGTCACCCTCAGTCCCCCAGCAACTGTAATTAAAGCCAGTGATTGTCCTCATACTCTTCCACACTTATCTGGTGTTGTTCTGCTGTGGCTTTTGCTCCAGCTTAATCCTATAGCTGTGTCTTCCCTCTTTTATTTTAATGGACAACTATTTCTGTACACTCTTCACTGCTTCTCTGTCAAATGACCTAAATGCTCCCTTCTTTATATTGCTGAAGGGCTTTATTGTCTTTTGTGACCCATGGCTTGTTGTTAGGGAAGCAGCATATAGATTTTAAAGGCACTTTGTTGTCCACACAGAAGTTAATGTATTTTGTGACTCAGTCCATGAGACCATCAGTGTCCTCCAAATAAGACTTGCAAAGAACATAGCAATCTGTTGCCTGGAAACAGTCCTGCAGAGCTACACTGGCTTCCTTTGACCACATCCTCATGGTCCTGACAGTGGCTGACTACCTCTTCACAAGTGGCACATAAAGGGGAAGGAGGTACAACAGGTTGTGGTCTGATCTACCCAGAGGATGAATGGCTGTACAACTGTATGCCTCTTTAACATTAGCATACATTAAATCCAATGTTTTATTCTCCCTGTTGGGACAATTTACAAACTCGATGAAGGTACTAAGCATGCTGTTCAGGGAAACGTAATTAAAATCTCTGGAAATGAGGATGAAAGCATCCAGGTGTTTCGTCTAGATTCTGGCGGTGACCGTGTGGATGACGTCACACCCTGTCTTTTGCATTAGTCCATGGAGTAATATAAACAACAATGGCAATTGCATGTAGTATGGGAGTAGTCCAACTGCTAACAGCTCAATGTCCGGGCTGCAAATACACAGTGTCACCTGGGTGGCATTATTGTTCATTTACAGACAGCAAGCCTGTCACCTCTGCACTTTCCACTTTCAGCTTGTGTTCTATCCACCCCCACTCACTGAAAGCCAGCGATGTCCACGGCAGAGTCAGGAATAAGCTCGTGTAAAGCATATTAAACTGCACTTGCGAAACTTTCCATACAATGAATACCGAAAATGTCAAAAGGAATGAATACTTTTTGAGACTACTTTATATCATTTTGATACAATTTGGAAAGGTCATAATTGAAATAGTCTTTTTATTATTCATTTATTTATTTATTAATTAGTAATTAACTGTATAAGTAATACACTTAAAAACAATTAAACTGCTAATATCTTCACCATTACTTAATAACTAATGAATGATAAGATACTGTAATTTCATGTTATTTATTTTTCCAAATACTGAACTGTTGATCTGTGTGTTTAATCAGAAACATGTCTATTCATTTCTCACAGTCCAAATATAAAGGAATAAAATTTTACAAATTAGGGGTTTCTGCCCCCTGCTCTCTTCGCTCGCCAACCGCTGGATGGGCTCTACGCGCTAGCCACTTCACAGGTCTGCCACTCACATATGGGGAAACAGATGTACAATTTAAAGAGATTGGTATGTTCATGGAAATTGTTACATATATGTAATATAACTAACTACTTTACATTACAGCGAGTAATTAACCTTAGTAAAAAAATAGTAAAACGTAATAAATTGAAAGAAAATTATGTTTCATGTTGCGATAGAGGTATTCGTTGCATTAAACGTTTTCTTTCTGTTTGGCTTAGAAATCAACATGCAAATACTTTTTAAACTTACACTTTTACTGTAAAACTTCAGTCAAAACAATATTTGGAATTAACTTTTCGTCAATATCGCATTGAATTTTGATTCTGTGTTTGGACTTAGATCGTGACAACGCAACATATAACTGCCCATGAGTGAATATCGTTTCTTTCTCTTTATTAAATTGTCCTTGTGATTTGTTAATTGTCATAGCAAAAGCTATTCTAATGGGAAACTGTAAAAGTTTTAATACGAATGGCATATCAAGATCTCCTTTGGTGTCTAATGTTATCTGTGGAAGATGTACTACATTTATATATATATAAATGTAATGAATTATTATTATTATTATTATTATTATTATTATTACATTACCTTTCTTCTCACCTGTTTAAATTTTACATATCAGAATTGTTCGACCAATTTTGAATACAACTAATCTTGTCCTATTGCATAGCCCATCACTCAGACATAAATTACTCAATAACATTACGATACATCCTTCTTTCAACAGTAATTCAGCTGGTGGAAGACCGGACAGTGTTAATGATTGTAGATATTCTATGGGATATTGTAACTTGATATTTTCATCTTCTGCACCATCACCACCAACTGTTTCAGCATAGTCTATTGTTACGCATTTAACCAATTTGCCATGTAAACAATCGTCAATTTTCACGTTAATTCGTTTGACTTTATTGTTTCTCGGTGCTAGGATTGCCCGTGTACTCATTTCTTCTGTTGATAACCCTTTGGGATGAAATTCTTCAATAAGATTTAGACATAATAAGTCTTCTTTTATTGGGGACTTACTGTAAAGTGAGGAAAATGTAAAAATTTATAAGAGCTGAGAGCGCATGAACAGTGTCTGACAAAAGCATTCACACAAATGAGAGGTGAGAAGACCGTGGGCATGGGCCGTTAACCGGAAATGGTTGAGAGGAGGGCGGGACTTGAAAAAATCTCTTGGCAATAATCTCGTCTCATTTTAAGATTTTCTTTTGTAATAGAGAGATATAATGTGGATTCAAAAAATATTCAGAGGCTTTCAAATTCTACACATTTAATTGTGTTGTAGATTTAATTATAAATGAATAAATTTGCCATTTTTGACTATCAATCTACGTTCAATATCCCATTATAACAAAGTAAAACATTTTCAGAAAGGTTTGGAAATGTATTAAAATCAAAAACTGAAATCTATGTTTTATATAAGTATTCGGACCCTTTGCTGGGACATTCCCAGTTGTGCTCTGGTGCATCCTGTTTGCTTTAATTATCTTTGAGATGTGTCCAGAACTTGATTGGAGTCCATTTGTGGCAAACTGAATTGACTGGACAGAGTTTAGAAAGACAAACACCTGTGTAAATAAGGTCCCACTGCATGTCAGGAGAAAAACCAACCTATTAAGGCCAAGGATCTCTCTATACATCTCTACGATCAATTTGTGGTGAGGCATAAATGAGGACAAGGGTATGGAACCATTGCTAAAGCTTTGCGTGTTTCCAGGGACACAGTGGTCTCAATAACTGTGAAATGAAAGACGTTTGGAACCACCAGGATTCTCCAAGAATTGACTGGCCAAACTAAGCAACCGGGTAAGAAGGGCTTTGCTCAGAGAAATGACAAAAAATCCAATGGTCACTCTAACAGAGCTTGAAAAATACTATCTGAGATGGGAGAACCTGTCAGAAGGACCATCATTTCAGCTGCACTCCATCAATCAGGTGTTTATGGCTAGAATTTGGTGTTCGCCATGAGGAAGAAGATTCTCTGCTATAATGAGACAAAAATTAAAGTTTTTGGGCAGAACTCCAAGTACTATATGTAGTGAAGATCAGGCACTGCTCTTCATATACTTATACCCTCCCTACATTAGGCATGGTGGTAGCAGTATCATGTTATGAGGATGCTTCTCAGTGGCAGGGACAGGAAGATTGGCCAGAATTGAGGGAAGGATGAATGCAGCCAACTACAGAGAGGTCCTTGAAGAAAACCTGTTCCAAGTGCACACAATCTCCAGCTGGGGAGATGGATTACCGTTCAGCACCACAGTGACTCAAAGCATACAACCAAGACAAAGTTGGAGTGACTGGCTTAAAGCCAATAGAACATCTGTGGAGAGACCTGAAGATGGCAGTTTACAGACATTCCCCATCCAACGTAATGGAGTTTGATAAGATCTGCCAGAAAGAATGGCATAAACTGCCCAAATCCAGGTGTGTATCCTTGAAATTTACTCAAGAAGACTTGAAGCTGTAATTGCTGCAGTGGAGGCTTCTACAAAGTACTGAATTACGGGTTTGAATACAGAGAAAAGCCAAGCAAAATGACACCTTTTATTGGCTAACTAAAAAGATTACAATATGCAAGCTTTCGAGGCAACTCAGGCCCCTTCTTCAGGCAAGATGTAATACAGAAACTGGAGATCCCTGTGTTTATATACACACTCTAGGACAAGAAACAACATTGGTAAATATTTAAATGAGAAACTTTAAATGTAAAAAAATTAATAGATTCATTCAGGCTAGGGTTAATTTAACAAGAGAGAGAAGAACAATGTATGGTCAAGATCTTTAGATAAGATAACTGTCCTATGAATGAAAAATTTCAATGCTGTTGTTTTTTCTTTTAATAAATTTGCAGATCTTTCTGAAAACATCACTTTTCACTTTGTCATTATGGGTTATTGAACGTAAATTGAAGGGCAAAAATGACAAATGTATCCATTTAAAATTAAATCTGCAACACAATAAAGTGTGTAGAATGTGATGGGGTCTGAATACTTTCTGAATCCACTGTAAACGACAGTGAGCATTGATGTCTCTAATAACAGAAGTAATTACATTTTTGTTTACAAAGACCTGGAAATCAATCTAAAACAAATAAAGCATTAATTAATAATCAATATATGCAGTATATATAACAGGTTTGCTAAGAACAAAGTGCAGTAACACACAAATTCTGACTCTTCTAGGAGGAGCCAACCTGGTGTCTTGTGGCGGTTCGGGATTTGTAAGGTTCTGGAGCACATCTCGCAATTTGCTGATTGCTGAATTCATTGCTCACAAGGATGCAGGCTCTATTATCATGACAGTTGATAAGAGCAATCATTATCTTATCACTGGAGACTGTGATGGACTCATTAAAGTCTGGAGTATACAGGTGAGACTGCTTCTTAAACACCTTCCTGGCAGCATGTCATTCTGGGTGACTGAGCATATTGAAGTACCAGATAAGTAGTGAATCATGTAATCAAGGAAATTAAATATAATGGATTTTATATATAGAAAACATCATTTTTCTACATTTCTTTGTAAGATTAGGGTCATTTTCTTTGTAATGTATTAAAAAGATTATAGTAATAATAATAATAATAATACATTTTATTTATATAGCGCCTTTCCCATGCTCAAGGCACTTACAGAATATAAGAAGAACAGCAGGGTATACAGTATATAGCGTTGTACAAACCAGATGAATAAATAAAGAAGATTACAACAGTGAATTCAGAGAAAAAAAGCCTAACAGACAACATAATTGATGGTCTCGCACACACACATACAGATTACATGAGCATCTTGACAGAGAAGTAAACTGAGAGAAGGGTAATAAAGTCAAGCAGAGCTAAAAGTCTTCCTGAACAGATGAGTTTTGAGTTGTTTTTTAAAAGAATTCATGGAGTCAGCTGACCTGATTAATTTTGGTAGGTCATTCCGGAGTCTGGGCGCTATACAGCTGAAGGCCCTGTCACCCATGGAGTGTAGATTAGTGTGGGGCACAACAAGATTGCCAGAATCAGAGGACCTTAGTGGGCGGGCAGGCACATAGTGATGGAGAAGGTCACTGATGTAGTTTGGTGCGAGGTTATTTAAGGCTTTGTAGGTAAATATACAACTTCAGAATTATTTCATTATATTTATTTTGATTCTGTTTCAATCGAGTTGAATGAAAGAGAGAAAAAAACTCAGTGGTATTCATTTTTACTTCGTAAGTCCATCTTTCCCTAAACCACTTGTCCAGGGCAGTGTTGCAGGGCAGCTAGTGCTTATCCCAGCAATCATCAGACACAAGGCAGGAATAACACCTGGACAGGGTCCAAGCATTCACTCATACACTAGGACCACATTAGCAATGTCAGTTCACCTACCCTGCATGACTTTGGATTGTGGGAGGAAACCAGAGCACATGAACAAAACTCACATGGAAGCAGGGAGAAAATGTAATGTTACATGTAAGCACACAGGGAACACTCTGGACATGAACCTTGGTCGCTTTACTGTGAGGCAGCAGCACTACCACTGCACCACCATGCCATCCCACTTCCTAATGAATTTTGATATTACTAAACAGCCTCTTACAAAAGTATTTCAATTGCTGCCTTTTATTTCTGCATTATTATATTTTACATTAAATTCTGTCTTATGCTTTATATTTCTTCCAGGAGTACTGCCTGGATTTCAGTGAAAGTGTTTTCAAGCAGCCCCCTCCTTTGCAAGCATCATTTCAGCCTCACATTGACTGCGTTACTCACCTTGAAATGTGTGTGCACAATGGACGACTGCTCATCATTTCCGCATCAGCTGACTGTAGTGTCGCAGTCAGTGACATCTGGGGATTACCTATTGGCATATTTGGACAGGTAATGGCAGAAAGCATAACATTATATGATCAAAAGTTTCTTAATCCTTCTCAGGTTTCTGTGAGGCTGGAGCCCCAACTCAGCAGCATCGGGATCAGGGTAGAACTGCTCACAGAGAGGGCTTAAGGCTATTGCAGGACCCACTTACACACTCACACTCACGAAGGGCCAGTGTATAATGTGTATTGGGATGTAGTGGAAAAACAGGAATACCTGAAGGAAAATCCATGCAAACACTGGGAAATTGTCCATGCAGACAGTGTCCCAAGTGTAAGATTTATAGAAAGAAACAGTAAATACAGTGCCACCTCTACTGAAAACAATGTTATATTTTACAGAGAATAGATTCATATACCAGATACTGCTTTAAACCTCTTTGTATAAAAATGTTGTGACTTTACACTAATTTCAATTCAATTCAATTTTTAACCAGATTACTTTGATATAGGATAGTTCCCAAGTGACTGGACTATTGAAAAAACAAAACATCATGAAGTAAATTAATGTTAATGTACATGTACACTGTGTAAATGCATCTGTTCGATTATTTACATATGCAAAAAATACTTTTTTTTATCTAAGTAAATGGCAGCCTATGGTAAAGTCAATTTATGTGAGGTCCCCTATGTGTGTTTATTACCAGTGTCACCAGGGTCACCTAATCTGGTTGGTAAAGCTGGTGTAGCAGATGCCACATTGTTTCACTTTGAGGCTCTTCTTTTTCCAAAATGGAGGCATCAAAGACCTCCACAATAAAAAGATTCCACCAACATGCATTTTATGGTTTGTAAAATTCACACAAATATACATAAATAATGTAATGGTATGCACCAACTAATGTCTATAACATTATCATAGTATTTTAGTATTAAACTTTGTTGATCCCAAAATATGGGAGACTTCACACCTGCCAATTAATGTTTATTTGTTTTCTTTCATTTTCAATGTGTTATTAATTTTTTATTTTCATTTTCTTATTATATTTCATCATTACTGCAATGATGTTATTGTGAGGAAAACATTAGTATTTGTTTTTTGATATACCTTTGGCTGTGTTATTAATTCCCATTTCTTGTTGTTTTGATTTTTCTTATCATTTTCCATTTTTTTCAATGGGCACCACCATCTTGTGCCCACAGGCATGGATCATTTGGGGACAACAAGCCATTCATCTTTACAGCATATGACATTAGCAGACTTGCAACATAAATGAAGGCAACGCACACTGAAAGGTGTTTAAGTTAACAAAGAAATCAAATAGGTGTTCTGTTGTTGTCTTAGTAGTGTTAGGAAATTTCAATAGCAAATTCCGTATACAACTCCCCTGAAAGTCTGAGATTATTCCTTTGCTTGTCACATCGATGACATTTCTTTCTCGGGTCTTCCCGTTCCTTCTATCAGACATGTTAACACCAACATATAAGCTAGATATTTGGGAGACAGTATGCTACTTTGGAATTCATGCCTGCTTTCAACATCCCTTCTTGAAAATAGTTTTGCATTAATAATAATAAATAATTCATTACATTTGTATAGCGCTTTTCTCGGTACTCAAAGCGCTATCCACACAGGGAGGAACCGGGAAGCGAACCCACAATCTTCCACAGTCTCCTTACTGCAAAGCAGCAACACTACCATTGCGCCACCTGTTTAATGTTAAAGGTAAATTCTGTTAATTTGAGTTGATATTAACCATACAAGTAGTAGTAGTAATAATAATAATACTTTTATTTATTAATTGTGTCTTTCTAAACACTCAGGGACTCATTGCACGATAAAACTATAAAACAGTGAAACTACTTTATTGTTAATTTATTGGCCACACATTATTGTGGGAGCATGGGCAAATTTCTGTCCATGGCTGTATATTGGCTTTCCAGGTGTTAATACAGATCAACCTGATCTTTTCTCATTTATTAAATGTACTAGCTAGCCATCTAAAATGGGATAAAATCTGTCAATGTTTGTAATGCGCCATCTGTTGAAATAATAAACGAAATGCATATGTCTCTGTTATATGCCATTTGGTATGGGATTTGTGAAAGCAGTCTTAATGTCTGTGCATTTTATTACTACAAATGTTTGTAATGTGCATTCTGTTGCAATGACAGAGGCATAGCAAATGGACCGACATATAGATGCACAGACACACAACCTATTCTTGTCTTTCATATCCACCTTAATATATCTACTAGTGATGCTACCACTCATTCTTCAGTCTTCATTTAGTTGCAATGTGACAACATAAAAAACTCCACAGTTGGACACCATGAAACCCTGGAATAAGGTAGTAAAGCTGCAGAAATTGAGTGTAGTACAAGGTTTCATTGAAGAGAGAGAACCAAATAATACAACCAAATACAGTATAGGTTTTATCAACAAATTCAGATAAAGGTTTACATTAAACACTTCTTTTTTAGTTTGCTTATAAAACTATGTTTTAAACAACTGTATGGGAATAAACCTCACTTTGTTTTCTCAGGAGGAGCACTGGCGCATAGATGCAAATGTTGAACATTTTCCAGAAAATGCACAGTTATTAGATTATGAGAACAATTCGACAGAAGATGAACATATCAGTCATGGTGAACTTTTGAAGGAGGAGAAAAAGGCTTTTGAACCTGAAATACCAGAATATATCACTAATGTCCCTACAGATCTTATGGAAATGGAGCCAGTGTATGTATTGTCTGTTATTGGTAAATTAATATTGTTATTCTGTTAGAGGAGCAGTGTATATTTCAGTAAGTTCAGTAGTAGCTGCTTGTCTTATGATTTTAAAACAGAATATTATGTTAATTTTTATTTTTATATGCATTATCTTAGTGCAATTTAAGGTCTGAAATTTAATTGTTTCATATTATAAAGGTACACATTTGCAGCCTCTATCTCTTTTCCAGTTGCCCAAAGTAAACCTAACTTAAGACTGTTTTAGGTCCTGGTTGGCAGTTGCATTTTACATCCAACCTAGGGTTCACCTTTAGGTAGAAGGATGTCCGGCAAGATATCAGAACTGTTAGAGTAGTGTGGTCTCTAGAGGCCATTGTATGAACAACACCCCTGAGGCTTTGTCTGGTTAAAATTACTTCGGACTGACTCTGTGGCTGTTTTGTTGTGGCAGTATCCATAGATGATCTTATTTTCCTTTTTAGATTTTTTATTATGTAGACCTAACAGAACGTTCCAAATCCCAACTATTGTATATCCCTCATGTTTTTTCTCCTTTTCTTGTATACTTTCTCGTATATGAAGCATAGGGAAAGCATTGGAATCGCCCAAAGATTTGATGTCGAAGTTTTAATGAATCTCTGTTTTAGACATCCCTGAGTCCGAAAATACCATTTTTGGAATTATTTCTGTGTGTTTGTGTGTGTATTGGTAAACGCAATAACTTGAGTACGTTTTCAGTTAGTTCAACCAAATTTTGCATACAAGTATTAGGTACAAAATGTAGATTTCTGTCAACTTTTGGGCTATTGACATTAACCGGAAGTGGTACTTCATCTTTTATTCATGCAGCTGCAGAGTTCGATTTATTTAACTTTACTTATAATAATTTTTCAATATATTATTAATTTAATTTGATTTGTTTGTTGATAGTTCTTTAATGTACATAATACAAAAATATAATCATTCGCTTGGGGTTTACTCCTCAAATATCCATCCCCATATCTGAGTATACGAGAAAATCTAGGGGAGATCACTCCTGATTTTTACATCTTTAACAGCAGGAAAAACTGTTTCACATATATTATACATTATAGATAATATGCCCAGAATAGCAGAGTACAATGAGTGTGACAAAAAAAAATACAGCCTGTTTCATGTTAAGCATCCAATATGCTTAGGTTATTAGGTCGCTCTCTGTCATAGTATTTCGATCGCTGTTTGGTTAACTGTTGTCTCTTCTCCAGCATGGCCTGTGGCTGGATTGAGAAAAACAGTAGCATGGCACCTGGACAGATGGTATAGCAGAGGGAGAGAGAGAGAGACAGAGAGAACATGCCTTAATGGTATGCCTCTTGCACCAATGGGTGTATAATACACAATAACTCAGCTCAGGCAGATTCAACCCCCACTCCAGTCCAGCTGCTGGTCTGTTCATGTCCTTTCATGCCGGCCACTACAGTAGTCATAAGTTTTGTGGCCTTTTGCCATCTACCTGTTATAATATATATTTTTAAAGAAGCCAATGCAGGTTCCTCGCTTTCTCCCTCTGCATAATTCAATCCTTTGGTCCTCCTGTGCCCTTGCTGTCTTTATTGGTCAATCAATCTTTTCCTCTAGACATACTGTAATTATGGGATATAAGATTTTCTTATCATGCAATAAAATATCAACAACTCAAAAGGCCACATTTCAGTAGTTTAGTTGACAAAACAAATTATAAGGCTTATCTTATTGTCAAAAAGATATAGAATATTAAGTACAGCTAGAAAAACAGTTAGAAAAATAGTAAGAGTGAAAGAAATGGATTAGAGTAGATTTTGTCTAGGAAAAGAGGCGTAAAAATGGATTAAAGACTACAAAGTCACATTCTAAAAGGAACCTCTCAGCCAGACATGAGAAGGAAGATGGACAGCAAAATGGTCACATCCTGATGAACCAATTACAATTTTAATTTAGAGAATTATTTGTTTAATAAAGGTTTAGCAGGAATAAGAGACAAATTGCAAATGTTTACCTAGATTAATTTGTATATGCTTGCATCTTTCACAGTGATCCCTCTTGAAAAGTAAAGCACATTGGTAATACAGTGTATCATTTATTGCTTTTATGGAACAGAAACAAAAGAACGGGTGATGGTCAATTGTTATCTGTTATTGAGGTATGAGTTTATTTGGAAATGCAAACAGTTTAAAATATATATTTGTAATTTTGTAGTGCTAAAATATGGGAGAACAGCATTTTAGGAAAAAAATTTAAAGAAAGAAGAACATCAAAAGGGAACAGTCACAGACCTTTCATTTGGGACAAAATGCAGAGTGCAGTAGGTAAGCATTTGTATCAGCAAATACAAATCTGAGTGTAAATAAGATTAAAATCTTTTTCTAATGTCTATAGACATTTATTTCAAAATATATTTTCTCTAAAATTACAAAGTGCAAGGAAATAAAACGTATCTAGCCTAATTGTTCTTAATTTTGATGGTGTGCCCTGTTTGGACTGATGGAAGCAATTGTACTACTATTATTAGAAAATGTCTTACAGAAGACTTCTTTAGAGGAGAAAGATCCACCCCAACAGTGATAGAAAGTCTCTGTATGTTAATTGTGAAAGTCAGGATCCTCCAAGTGACAGTACATCCAGTTATGTGTTGTGCATGGAAAGTAAAACCTCAAGAGACCCAAAGCAGAAGAGAATGACACCCTAGAAGAAAACATGTCATTTCATATAAACATACATACTGTATATTAACTGGTTATGATAGTATTTATATTTGCAAAACATGCCAAGCATATATCAAAGTAACATGATACTCAGATGCAGCCAATGTAATAAAGAACACAACAGGAAGAGAGTGACTGGTAACTGGAAATGTTGTAAAACTTAATAAGTCATGGATTTTTATAGGGGTCAGCCAATTGTATCTGCTTGTTTGCTGATTATGTCTGGAATAGTCTCACTGAAGCCAGATGTATAATATATGTCTTGAGACAGCCATGAATTAATTTTGGTTAAAACTGGGTGGGAACAATTAGTTGGCTCACTGAGTGCCACATTTCTAAACTAATTCCACACCTCATGAAGGCAGTGCTCAAAGTAAGGGTGGTGATTTTGAACTTCAAAGATCTGAGGTGCTCTTGTTTACCTGGTCCATCAGAGTGCAAGATTCTATTAACAATGAACCATCTACAGTCAAAAAATCTCCTAAAGAAATCCTATTAAACATACAATGACCTGCAACTCTACATCGGCAAGACAAAAGAACAGGTGGTGGACTTCCAACATGCCAAAAAGCCTCTGAGACCAGTCACCACTCAGGGGGAGGATGTGGAAGTGTTGAAGAGCCACAAGCACCTGGCGGTTCACATAAACAACAAGCTGGACTGGTCCGACAACACAGTGGTACTGTACAAAAAGGGCAAACTGTACTAGCTAAGGTGGCTCGGGTCTTATGATGTATGCAGCAAGCTGCTAGAAATGTTCCACCAGTCCATAGTAGCCAGGGTGGGCATCTATGCTGTAGTCTCCTGGGGAAGCAATCTGAGCACAATGTCTGAACAAACTTATCAAGAAAGCCTGCACCACCACAAGGTGAACTGGAAGCTGTTGTGGAAAAGAGGATGATGGCAAAATTGGATGCCATCATGAAAAATCTTCCCCATCCCTTCCAGGAGGTGCTCTCTTGAACCACTTTTAGCCACAGATTCAGTCCGAAATGATTTACTAAGAAGTACCTCTGGGTGTTTTTTTTGCCCACCGCTATCAGATAATTCAGTGCTTCCCCCAATGTACTCATTAAGTTTATTTATCTATTTATTCATTTACTTATGTATTTATCAATTGATTGATTGATTAATTGGATGTATTATCTGTCCTGTGAGTCCATATTCTTGCTTTCTGTGTTTCTGCTACTGCATGTATTTGAGTTTCCCCATCCATGGATAATCTAATCTGATCTAAATATGTGTCATATGTGCAGAGAGCACATTGCACATTTTAAAAATAAACAGAACCTGATGCACAGGAAAACCCTTTCTGTATTATCAGATTATACATTGGCATTTGGTAGTATCAATGGATGAATCATAAATGGTAATGATGTGTTGTCAGAAGTGCTGTGTGTACTCTGTTGTTCAGCATTACAACGGTAGTGTAGGAGTCGATGTAAGCTTGAAAGAACTGGCAGCTATATTCATGAAAATATGAACTGCAAAATATAAATGTGAAGTAAACGGCGTGTCACACTCCATCAAAAGGAGTGACATTAAGAGAGCTGATAACAAAGAGCCACAGGAGATGGAGATTTAAGTACTCAAAACACCCAAATCAACAACAGTAGATGCACAGAGGAGGCTGCACAACATTCATCTATTGGCTTCACATCTAAACAAATAATTAAAGAAGTTTACCATTACTGTCTAATTGGAAATGCAAACCTGTCATGGCAAAGTAGCTGCAGCATTTTAACCTATCCATAGACCACAATGCTTATCTAAACTCTATTTGCTGTTGTTATGTCATATAGTAATACAGTAGTTAAAATGACAGAAAGATATTGTAGCAGATAGAGGCACTTCTCCAACATGTGGAGCCCAGTAGCTCTGGTGGTCTACATATCTTTCTGTCTGTCTGTCTTCACTGTACCAGTGCTCATTACATTGTGAAAATTAATTCACTGTACTTTAACAAATTTCACTTGCTGACTCCAAATCTGAAAACCGTTTTCGTCCAGCACGTCCCATTTTTTAGTTATGATGTTCCAGGTCTTGGACAACTAGGGTGACTGGACAGTAAAGGCGATGCGTTTCAGCATTTAAGAAATAATTTTGGTCTCTAGAAAAGTGAAGACAAAATTAAGGAAGGTGTTTTTGTTGGCCATGAAATACGTGAACTGATGCTTGACGATGAGTTCAAAAGGAAACTGAAGCCAGCTGAATCAGCACCCTCATTCGTGCAGGTTGTCCAGAATTTTCTTGACAGTCACAGAGCAGAGAATTATACTCAGCTTGTGGAGAATATGCTGAAAGTATATTAGCTTATGGGAGCCAGAATGTCATTGAAGATGCATTTTTTAAATTCTCATCTCGACTTCTTTCCACCAAATCTAAGTGATGTCAGAGATGAGCACGGGGAAAGATTTCATCAAGATATAAAGGTGATAGAAAACTGATATCAGGAAAAATTCATTCCAAGCATGATGGGTAACTACTGTTGGTTCTTGCAAAGAGAGGCGGATGTGCAGTACAAGCGCAAAAGCAAGTGCCTCCAACATTTTTGGGCACACTGACCTCACTTTTATATTGAGGTAAATTGACATAAATATACTTTAACATGTGTCTGATATCGTCATCTGGTTTGTTTTCAGAATAAACACATCAAAACAATTTTGGTGGGACATAGTACACCAGATATCGTGTTGATATATTGTATTAATATTAAAAAGTGTCAAAACGTCAATGATGGGGATTTCTAAAACCTGACGTGCTAGCTTAATTCTGATTTCATATATGAAATCAGTGTAAAAAACTTAATAAAGAGCTGGTCTGAAGTTCCCAGAAGCAAACAAAAATATTTTTGTAGACCAGTGATTAGGCTTCAAATATCTTGTGATACTGAGCTCCTGAATGGATAACAGCAAGTTTAGCTTTTCATTGTCTTAGTCTTTTGTTCAGTATCTTTTGCTCTCTCCCTAAATTCCCTGAAGCAGTTTAAAATACATCAACTGGAGTAACTGAGGGTGGGTATTTAGGGAAGAAGCCCTGTGAGTGTAGCCTTTTGCCACTATTTACTTTGCACTTTTTAAAGAGTTGTCCCCAAAACTGTTTGAGAATCACATCTGGCCCTGTGAGACTTTGTCATGAAGGACAAACGTCAAGAACTGGAGGCCAAGTTCTACAGCAGACTAGCACCCCCTACTATATAATACTCTATGTCCTCATTTATTAATTTTAAGTGTAGATTTTCTTGCAATTTCACTTAATGTTAGAAATCATTCAGCAGAAAAACCTCTACATTGCTCTTTTAGACTATCATGTAGAAGGCAACCGTCTCTCTGGGTCTAAGTTTGCCCCTTAAATTACCTTTAAACGTGTTGATCTCTTATAAAGATGACCATATTAACCCTTTATTTGAAGATCCATAATAAAAGAAAATGATTTCATAAAGTATTGTTTTCAGTTTTCTCTGAATTATTAATCCTTGCAGGTACCTTTAGCTCACTGCATATTGAAGAGCTTGGAAGCATCACTGAAATTAATAAACCAGATTTCATAACAAATCCCCATAAATACTTCAGTGAGAAGTCAGAAGAGAAGTCAACTGAACCAGCCATTCCCTCTTCAGATTCGACTGGTAAGTTGGTATTTTTGTTCACTAAATTAAAAAAAAAAAACTGTGAAGTAATTTTTGTTGCTTTTATAATCTTTAACTAAAATTTATTTCATTGATTGCACAGGGCATTGTAAACAAAGCAAAGGGTCCAAATGATATAAGATTAAAAACAAGGTCTGGCATTTTGTTTTTTAATAGCCAGTTCTACTTATTAAGGATCAGTGTTACAATAGCATTGACACTGTCTTTAAAAACTGTGACTCCAAACTACTGGAATATTCCTGTCTGATTGTCACAGACATTACAAATTGTCAATGCTCATCAATCAGTTTTGGTTATCTGTTACATGAAACTGTGTTACCACACATTAATATTATACCTTTAGTCAGTCTTGTTGTGTGTACTGTACACTAAAATTCACCCAACATGCTTAACTTTGATAATTTTGTATTTTGTGCTCATATTAATATTTGCATTAAATTTACAAAGTTCTTTATGATGATATCTGCTGTGATTACAAAAATGAATTGATTTGTTGAAAGGGTTTTTACATACTGTACTAAGACTGGTTTTAAGTGTGGTAGTTGAGGTGCAACTGCAATCTTAGGCAATCATTAACTTGCAAGAGGTTCATAAAAAGAAAAAACAAAAATACTTTTATCCACTGTGGTGGGCTGGCGCCCTGCCCGGGGTTTGTTTCCTGCCTTGCGCCGTGTGTTGGCTGGGATTGGCTCCAGCAGACCCCAGTGACCCTGTAGTTAGGATATAGCGGGTTGGATAATGGATGGACTTTTATCCATACTTGTTTTAGCATTCAAGTACAGTATAATGGGGACATCTGCTATGGCTTTGTTGGAGTAGTAATCCATAATTATCTGTGTTATATTGTGAATAAACACAAAGGAGAGCTAAATTAAAGACATATCAAGTGGCATTAACTGCCTGTCCCATTAGGGCAGCTCGCCCACTTAACAATAATACACTTTACTTATATAGCTGTCCTCCCAATAGATAGTACACAGTACATCTTTCTACTTCCCTTCCTCCTCTGTCACCTAAAGCTATGGCTTCTCACTTCCTCCCCACCACCAGAGTGACTGTCCATGCTCACTTTCCAACTCCACATTCACAGGGGTAATGATGCTGAGTAGACTTCACATTCCAGCTTGGGGCTATTTTTGGAACATTCTTCAGTCCCACTTTCTAAATCAGGAAATGTCACAAGAAAATCCTGAGGCCTTCTTGCTGCAACTCCCCGTGATGGCTTCAGGTATCACTGCACTTTTTAGCCTTAATACTTAGTTATGGGGCAGAGTCTCAAAGGTATTTTACCAGACTGTGTGTAATACAGAGACCACCTGTGCTGTTTAATTTCTGGCCTCATTCTCTCTCAACACTCTACGCTATACAGTGATCCCTCGCTATATCGCGCTTCGTCTTTCGCGGCTTCACTCCATCGCGGATTTTAAATGTAAGCATATGTGAATATATATCGTGGATTTCTGCGGTCTACAGTATGTGTGCTTCCTCAGTTGATTTGCCCATTTGAATTCAAACAAGGGACGCATTTGAATTGAAACAAGGGACGCTATTGGCGGATGGCTGAGAAGCTACCCAATCAGAGCACGCGGTTAAGTTCCTGTGTGCTGCTGATTGGCTCAGCGACGGAGTGCTGCATTAACCAGGAAGTCTAATCTCACTCATTTTGCATTAACGTGCACAAGCGCCAACAGAAGATGCAAATGATTGCAGAAAAGGTAAAAGTTTTGGGTATGTTGAAGGAAGGAAACATCTATACCGCTGTAGGACACCATTACAGCATAAATGAGTCCACGATTCTTTTTATTTAAGATATATAAGATATATATATAAGATATAAGATATAAGATCTATATAAGATATATCTATATAAGATATATCTATATAAGATCTACGGCCGCAGTGTCTTTTAACCAGGGCGCAAAATGAGTTGCAAGTGGACGTTTTAAGGCAGTAGTCTGGATGGAATCTGCTTTAGGGATTTGGATTGAAGAATGATGGAAGAAGAACAACGGCGGTGCTAAACAGTCGCCTGAAGAGGCTCCTTTAGAAGAGCTGTAACGCTATCCTTTGTTGTGCAGTAAAATTAAACTCATCATTATCAGACAAGTCGTCGTGTCATTGTTGGTGAGTAACCATAATTAATTATTTCTGTACAGTACTTATTACATGTACATAGTTTAGTGTCACTGTACACACATTTTACTGTATACAATTTTTCTTGCATTGTACGTATTTATTGCTGGTGGCCTGTCTGTCGTAATGGCTGTAACATATGTGATATTGGAGACGCTCGATATCTTTAAAATAATATTTAGGTTTTACTGTATGTAAACTGTACATACATAATTTCAACGAATCTTACCTAATATCTAAGAGAATACAAAGGGTTTATGCTGTATAATTGTGCGTGAAATGTTTATAATAGTGTGGGAGAGTTTATAAGGGCTTAAAATATATAAAAATAACCATATAAACATATGGTTTCTACTTCGCGGATTTTCTTATTTCGCAGGTGGGTCTGGAACGCAACCCCCGCGATGGAGGAGGGATTACTGTACACTACTCTCTCTTTAATGGCACTTTAGGTTCTTTGCTGGGTTGTGTGGTTCCTCATAGAGCCATTGCTTGACAAAGAACAATTTCTTTCTGGGGAGGGTTCTTTGCATGTGAAGTTAGTTCTTTGTGCTTTGAAAAACCTCCTTATATGTAGAAAAAAAACCCCTGAAATCTTTAATCTATGATAGGCTACCTAGCAGGACACTAACAGATTAAGAAAACATGGACTTAGCCTGTGTTATTGTATGTAGCAACAGTCCTTTTAAAATCAGCAACCCAATGGTATTTCACAAATTTGTTACCACCTATTCATGGTCACTTCATACATGGAGCCTGCTATAGATCTACTTAAACATAGGTTCATTATGGAACCTTCATGTGCGATGGTCTTTTCGGAAACAATAATAATAATAATAATAATAATTTTTTGCATTTATATAGCGCTTTTCTCACTACTCAAAGCACTCAGCAATTGCAGGTTAAGGGCCTTGCTTAAGGGCCCAACAGAGCAGAGTCCCTAATGGCATTGACGGGATTTGAACCGGCAACCTTCCGATTGCCAGTGCAGATCTCTAGCCTCAGAGCCACCAGAAGAACCACTCTGGCACCTTTATTCTTAAGAGCATTTCCAACATCTCTTGGGTTGCTCATAGTGGCCTCTAATAGCCTGGGAGTGCCTTGCACACTTCTGCTTAGACTACAGCTCACTCTCTCTTGTGCTAGCAGCCCTAATTATAACCCACTCATATACTGTATATGCAGTATATGCCCAGCGTTTGGAGGCTTTGTTGTGTCACTTCTGTTGGTGTTTCTTCTTTTCCAGAATGGGTTTTGCTAGGCTCACCTTCTCTCTTGCCTATTCCTAATGCTTCCTTCATCCCTTTCACCTCCTTGCCAGTCAACCAACCAGTCACATATGGTAAGACTGACACTTGGTGTCACAGGGCAGTTGCAAAAATGGCAAGTGCAGATTATAATACAATGCAGTTCTGTTAATAGAAGCAATTTAGGTGGGATACATGCTAATATGGCGTGGCTAATGGGGGTAATAGGCTTGTACACAGGCAAGTGAAATTGACCAATCAACATAGCCACTCTTCGTTAGTTGCACCGGGAGCTAAGAGAAGCAACGCCTGCATTGTGTAGGTGAAATAGTACAAAGAAATTAAAGAAGGAGGTTAGTTCTTTGAAGATAAGTTTTTGGGAGGTTGGTTATGAAGTCAGTTGTGGGCAGTGTGTGGTTTCCTCTGTTGTGATGACACAGCATGATTAAACTCTGTGTATCCATTCCTTTGGAGGATACATCATGGGAGTTCCTTTTATTTTTAAGGCAGAAGTTTACTGCTGTTACTGACCTCACTCAAATGCCGAGGGAGAAATTTTTGGTGAATTAAGTGAGGCAGTCACGTTTATGGACTGAGTGCAGGGATATGCTTCTTTGAAGGCTGAAGATATAAAGGGAATAGGTACTGCTGAAGGGAATTGAATAGATTTGAACTACTTATGACATTCTCTCTAATGTGTTGTGTTTTATGAACAATTAATTATTGAATTTTTATTAACCACACCCTGGATACCTTAAATAAATATATACCTTGCACTTTGGAAAATTTGAACCTGATTGTTGTCTCTCACTCGAGTCTGGTCCACCCCCAGTTACTAGGGGATCTATTTGGCTTTGTTCACTTGTCAGAGACTTTGACCACTGGCAATAAACACTAGAAGAAAGAAGGAAAGCTGATACACCATACAATTCTGTTCTGTTTCACAGTATGCATTCACACACAAACACCTAATGTGGCAGGTTCAAATCAATAACGTGTCTACACTAAGCATAAACACTGAAACTTTAGAAGCTGCTGTTACCAAAACCATGAAAAGTCTTTTGTGGCTCTTTTATTGTACTGCCACTGAAATGCTCCAACAACTGGATGAGCGGGTTAGACAGCATTCCTCATTAATGGGCAATCACTTTACATGTATTCATTCAGATTGTAGGCTAGGGGGACAGCTGGGCATTCTATTTATATACAAACCTTTAAATGAGAAATTAGAAGGCTCTGCAAAATCAAAATGAATTAAGTAAATTTAAAAAAAGAAGCATCGCAGGCAAGACGGTGCAGAAGCCCTGACAGCATATTTGTTTCTGACAGAGGGATCAACTTAAGAATACATTTCCTCTTTAATCCTTTCCTTGTTACCACAGCAAGCAATAAAGAATAAAAAAGCATAATGATCATGATGTGCCTGGCTAAAGTGCTTACTTTTCAGTGCCCCTTTCCTTTTTTTATGTAGCGCCCTCCTAGCTGGGTATAATAGTAAACTCAGTAGTTAGCCTTAGTGACACATTTTGCTTTTTCTTTTCTTTGCTTTGGGGAAAGCAGGGACAGAGAGAAATGTGATTGGTGTTGTTTACTACCAATCAAGGTATAGCACGCCTTTAGTACTTTAATGATTTTTGTTTTTCTTGGGGAGGTGAGAGGAACATGGTGTGGAGGCAGAGCGAAAGGGGGTAGAGAGTTGAACGAGTGTGTAAGAAATGAAAAACGGGAAAAAAGACAGCTTGTACTAAGGTTGAGGAGAGCGTGAGAGTGAGCTTTGGAAAAAAAAAACAGAAGAAAAGTTTTTTGGTGTGTCAATATTAAATGTGAGAGGCATTGAGCGGGTTTAGCTCATTGGAACGTGGATGAAAAGGGGAGCGCGGCTTTGAAAGAAAAAAGTGACAGACAAACGAAGTGTTGAATGCCTACTTTGCGGAAATTTTTGCCATCTAAAAGAAATACAAAAAAGGGAATGCAAATTAATCCTGCATCAAGACGAAGCTACCAGTGTCTTCCCAGACAGAGCTGTGAGATTCCTGTGTTTCACCACGGAGGTAAATGTGAAGTGTGGCAAAAGTTCTAGAAGGACACCGTGAGTACCTATGGAGTTATGTACCGCATATGAGCTCCAACTAAGCGCGCTAGCGATTGTTTTTTTATACAGGTCAAATTCCGTTACAACGAAGTGCCAAGGACCTAAATAATATTTTGTTGTAATTAAAATTTCATAGTAATAAGATTCTGCATTTGTCGCTATAGTGCTTTCTTTAACTTGCATCCAGGCATTTGCAATCACTTCAATAGCTTCTTTCACGTTAATTTTCATCTCCTTCTGTCTAGTTATGCTGACAAGAATTTTTCTCAGCATTTCCTTTGCGATAATACACTTTCAGGGTGCAAATGATGCCCAAATCCAATGGCTGAAGTACTGCTGTGCAATTGGGTGGGAGAAACTCATCTCAAACATTACCTAAATGTAGAAGCATGCTGTGAGCAGCACAGTTATCAATCAGAAGCAGAAACTTCCTTTTTCTTCTTCTTCATATTGTGAGGTTTCTGAACTCTTTTGAGACTCCCACCCTTACACCTCCCCAACGGGATGACTCACCAAAGGCCGTCCCAAAGCATGATCACTGCATCTGTGGAAGAGTGCTTGTCACAGTGCTGCAGCGGAGCGCCACAGAAGCAAATCCGAGGCTATCGAGATTGTGCTATAAGTGCCTGTCATTGATGGGTGACGCAAGGAACATTATAAATGCAGGGAACACTATTACTTGGCCACTAACCTGGCCACAACCCTGCCTGACTGCTGTGTCTGTGTATAGGAGAGTGGTTGATCCTGCTTCAATAACTAACCGTACTGTTCCTGTTTCAAGCTGAATAAAATTGGTTTTGCTAAAGTACTGAGACTCAGCCTCATGTTTTGGGATGCAAGACAGTGACTCACGCGTCACAATATCCTTGTCAAGTTGTCACGGCCAGTTTCCCCAAATGTCTTGAGTCATCCGAGCAAACTGGTTTGCTTTATACTCGCAGGGAACAAATATAACATGCTTAAAACACTAAGGACTGGTTGACTTGCCAATGATGACAGGAAGAACTGCTTTTTCGACGTCTTCAAATGCAGCAGTTTGCATATGTTTTTGCTGAGGCCCAAGGTTTGCAACCCTAGATTTATCTTCAATTTTTGCTCGGTCTTTCAAGAAAGTTGACAATGTGGAATGAAATTCCGAACTCACTGGCAACGTATTTTTTCTTTTTGCCGGAATCAAGAGCCGCAAAAATGTCAAGTTTTTTTTTTCTAATGTGAACTGTTGTCGTTTTTTCATGTCTGCCATTCTTATAGGAGGATGACAATTAGTTAAATTCCATTGGATGTTTTTAACAGAAAGAGAAAAATTTACAATGTTTCTGTTCAGGGATCGTTGTGCACAACTGAGCTGCGACCACAGAACTAACTGCTCTGTGGATGATTCATTCAGGCATTTCAAGGTCTTTTGGGCACTTTGTTATAATGAAAGTATCTGCTGAATGTATTTCGTAGTAACAATATTTTTATAGACTCAGTCTTATGGGGAAACTGTCAGGACCGTAAAATGTTTCGTTGTAATGAAAATTTTATTGTAAAGATATTCGTTGCAATAGAATTTGACCAGTATAGACATGTATATTTTTTATTGTTGATTTCTATGCTGGGCTGCACGGTGGCACAGTGGGTAGCGTTGCTGCCTCGAAGTTAGGAGACCTGGGTTCACTTCCTGGGTTCTCCCTGCGTGGAGTTTGCATGTTCTCCCCGTGTCTGTGTAGGTTTCCTCCCACAGTCCAAAGACATACAGGTTAGGTGGATTGGCGATTCTAAATTGGCCCTAGTGTGTGCTTGGTGTGTGGGTGTATGTGTGGGCTAGTGCCCTGCCCGGGATTGGTTCCTGCCTTGCGCCCAGTGTTGGCTGGGATTGGCTCCAGCAGACCCCTGTGACCCTGTGTTCGGATTCAGCGTGTTGGAAAATGGATGGATGGATGGATAATTAACATAGAATAAAAGTATGGTCCGATGGCCAGGGAGGACAGAAAAAAACAAAAAAACTTTCAAGGTCTTTTTGGCCCTACATAGTAATGAAAGTATCTGCTGAATGTATTTCATAGTAGCGATATTTTTATAGACTCTGTCTTATGGGGAAACTGTCGGGAAAGTGGGAAATGTGCCGACAACGCACACACTGGCTGGCCTTGGATTTGAGTTCAAGTTCCCTCAGGATGTGGGCTGGTAACACTACATACTTTATCACTCTGCTGTCCATCTACAGAAGACATTTGCATTTTATGGTGTTCTATCACTGTTAGAATTAAGATTACCACCATTGTGTTTACGCTGGCCTTTAGGATTGATTTGTACATCTAAATGATTACTTGTCATTCAAAAAGAAAATGCAGTGATATTTGACGTATTCTTAAAAGTTGATAGTACTGTAAAATCACAATTGCCACAAATGAAGAATGAAGTCAAATTTTTTAAACTCTGCATAGTAAAGGAAGTTTTAAAGTGCAACAGAAACTGGTGGATCTTAAATCTCAGTTTGATTGCTACGACAGAAAGAGTGGCATAGGAAGAGAGAGAGGCCGAAACAGATGAATGAGTGTTCTTTTGCAGAGCCAGCCCCCATTTTCTGTGCATCTTCTGGAACAGGCTGGTGCCACCCACTGTGTGGCTTTCTATCTAGTTACCGAAAAGGGTAATTAGGTTTGAAAAAGCGGCTGATGGATTAGCCATCTAGCAAAAATGTTCAGGGTGAAAAATGGGCAAGAAATTAAATTTGGAGAATTATTATGCAGCAGCCTCACTGTAAAATATATTCAGTAAGTCAATAAAAATGATGGCTTATTAGGAAAGTAGATTTATCTGGTTAACTGTGCATTTTTTTATCCTGTGTTGGCTAGTGGAAGTTTTTAATGAAACATCAAAAATGTATGAAACCTTTTCTGGGTAATGTCTGACCTTAAGAGTAATCCATTTTTATTTCAAAAAAATCTTTGTCCCTTTTTCTCAGTTTTGATAGCTGCTTTTGATGAGAGGAGCTTGTTTCCAAAAGACTTTCTGGACCGAAAAAAGAAATCCAAAGATGCAGATGAGGCCAAAGTCAATAAAAAACAGAAGAGCAAGAAACAAACTGGACCACAGGCTAAAACTTTGCAGGCTCTTTGAATGTCTAATCAGCTTCTGAGGAAATAGAAGAAAAATGTGAACAGAATTGTGAGTGTAAGCCCATTGTAGACAAAAGCATTGTTACTTCTCCAAACAATCAGCGTCATTCTAAGTAGCACCTTTCACAGCAAGCAGTATCCCAAAATATATTTGGTGAAATAATTCACCACAAACAGCATATATAGGGCCAGGATAAAGTATTTGCTTTGTTTGTGTTCAGTGTTATTGTGTAATTTTCACAACATTATAGTAATTTTCATAACAAAATTAAATACCTCATTAGATAAAACATATTCCAGAACAAACAATAACATTACATTTTGATATTTATTTATTCAAAAAAGGTATGCAGTGCCAAATGTCTCTTATTTAAAAAGCAGTTACCACTACCGTCACCCCACCTAACAAGCTCAATAACTGGTTAGACTATCATTAGCAACAAGACTTTTCTTTTGTTAATAGTCACACTCTCTCAGTGCCTGCACTCCTTTTTTCATAACTTGTTCACCTCACACATTCACAAGTTATTGTATATGAACTACTCATTTTAGATTCTGTCAGAAAATCAAACTGAGATTTAGTTCTGAACTTGGACATTGCTGCCTCACAGTTCTAAATCTGCATTCACACGTTACAGAAAATATGGGAAACACAAGCTTTCCGGAGAATATTTCACGCAGACAGCTTTCCCAGTGTGGCACTTTGGAGGCAAAGTTTCAATGAATTACTGAATCTTTACCTGAAACCATTACATATAAAAAAAATAATAATAACAACACCTGAAATGGCATTTTGTGGTTTAATTGTATTGGGAGCAACAAGTGATGTGTATAGAAACATGGATGTGTCACATTTTTATTGCTCAAATGGTCACTGTCGGAGCTCTGTTCTTTGTGTTGCTCAGTGTCTTACAGTATATTTGATTAAATAAAGTGCCTCACAATGGCAAAACATGCCATATTAAATCAACAAAGATTACATATGTGTAGTTTTTCATTTATTGTATTTCCTCTTGTTTTTATTTTTCAAAATCATGTTAAAACTGCTGTTTCACATGCCATTCATTTAATTGAACAATGCTTGTTAACTTTCTGTACAAAGTTTTTCTTACATATATGTATGACAAACTGCAGAAACAAGACATGGTCAGACAAGACATGTTTGCAACAAAAAGTCCAAAAAAACTGAATAAACATTTGTAAATGTATGTTATGTTAATAAGATTGTTTTTTATTTTTCAATTTTACAGCACTAAAGGGTCCCTGATCACTCCTGGGCCCCTTCTTGACTGTAAGATCAGCTGGGTGTGAATGTGTGTGTGGACAGCATTTGTGACAGACTGATGTGAAATAGGCTTTACGTCTTTCTGCGTTCTATAAAGGATTTAATAGAATTATTACTTATTAAAAAAAAAGGAACTTATTCTACAATATGCATTTCATATACAGTATAAGTACTGGGATGTCTCTATAAAGCCTACTGTATAGTTTTGCTCTTGAATCTGTAAAGAATATGAAAAACAGGATTTGGCATCATCTCAACGTTCCATGCAATTGAACATTATACTAGTTTTTTTTCAGTCTATATTAATAAAATTGTCATCTTTGTTTCAGATCAATTTTTTTACATATCCATGTCTTCAATGTATATAAACGAACTGCACCGCATATCATAAGTTCAATTAATTAATTGATGGCAATACATTTCAAGTTTATTCATGTAACGTATATGTTTCAAAATATATATGCCTATATGGGATTAGCCTCAGTCAATTAATGATTGAGACTAATTCACAGAGGGCACAAGACAAAATGAATCACTTAGCAATCACTGGGCAGAAACTAGGATTACTCATCTTGATCAAAAAAGCAAAACCTGTGGAAATAAACACTTCAGGCTCCCCCTGTACATCAACAGCAATCATGTGGGCAACGTTCAAGAGTTCACTTATCTTGGCAGCCTGCTTACCTGCGACAGCAACACTTTGGCCAAGATCGAGACATGCATTGGTAAGGCATCCTCTACCATGAGCAGATTAAGGAAAATTTGGGACAAGCAGCTCTCCATATACACCATGATGAAGTTCTGTGGAGCTCAGACATGGTCCCTCATGAAGGTACAACACGCTAAAGTGGATGGGTTTGATTCATGCTGCCTATGCCGGATCATGCACATATGATGGCAAGAAGTGACCACTACAGATATGGTCTGGACAAGAGCTGCCCAGTTGCCCATCAGTCTCAAACTATAGAAAAGATGCCTGGCTTGGTTTGGCCATCTAATACACATGAACAACAACAGATTACCCAAACAAGCCATGCAGTGGGCCCTTCCTGGAAAACCCTGACCAGGCAGACCAAGGACAACCTGGGTGCAAAACATTAATGAAGACTTTCACCTATTGGGTATGATTTGGACAGGAGCACAATAACTGTCACTTGATAAATCTGCTTGTCGTCATTATATTTCTACCAAATGTACCACAGGGCACACAAAGTCAGAAGAAGAATAATATGAGATTACAATTTAAAATATTTTTTATCAACCAATTGACTTTGAAAGGTGAGAAAAGTATTATGGGGTAGCTCATAAGAAATGTTTTTTTATTTGAATTTTTGCTCTTAACTGTCAAGAACTAGTGAAAAGTCAAGCAAGATGACACCTTTTATTGGCTAACCAAAAAAATTACAATATAGTTAGCCAATAACAGGTGTCATTTTGCTTGACTTTTCACTACATTCATAATGGCTAACACGGTAAAACATCCTAGTACTACTGTCAAGAGCTAGTTAGTCAGCATCCTCATTCATTTTATGTTTTCTCTACAATTTCCATTTTATCTTGAATTGATTTGTGCCGTATTTCTGTTAGCATTGTAAAGCATCTTAAGAAAGTGTTTATTGTGAAAAGCAAAACCTCAAAATTATCCATCCATCCTCATTTCCCACACCCACTTAAAATAACTTCAGGGTCACAGGGGAATGATGGGTATCCTGGCAGAACTGGAAAATTTCAAAATAAATAAACAAACATTTCCAATGAAATTATTCTTAACGCAAGGGAAAAAAAAGCAGCAGAGGTCCTTAATGCAACGTTTCCTTCAGTTCATTCAAGTGAGCAGAAAAAAATGCTTTCTCTCTTATTTCTCTCATCAAACACAGAGACGCAAGCTGCCCTCATGTAAATTCATTAATCATATGTCTTGCAATTGCTTCATTTTAACTATTTTCAAGTCAGCTGCATGCTGAGGATAGCATTTCCAAGCAAAAGACATCCAGAACTCGAATGCTGAAAGTGAGTAGCACAACATAATTTCTGCCACTGTTGCAGTTTAGTCCAACATCTTCTTTGTGTCAGACGCTACCAAAAACAGATCATTAAATTGTTTTTATGTGCCTCCCTGTAGGGTTCCAGTGCTTTTTTTAATGTGTAATGAAATTGTCTGCCAAGTGATTGCAGAAATAAATTGTTCAGCAACTATTTTCAGTTTTCAAATGAATTATTTGGTGTAAAACAGACAGGATGTTTTTTCATGTAGTTGCTGGGCTTTGCATTTCAGCATTTCAGCTCCTTGGCAATTATAGTGAGTTTACGATTTCCTTTCAACAGAATGGATTGCAAAACTGGTAAAAAGACAAAGAATAAACTGTTTAATCCACACTAAGGTTTATTGTTTTCTTTTTAAAATACATTGTATTGTTTTCTCTGTATAAGTGTCAGATAACCCGACCCCTCCTTGTGAAAGCTACAGTATAAAACATCCAGTGACGATAACAATATCTCTCCTTTAGTTTTCACATTACTGCAGTCATCAACATTTTCCAGTTTGTCAATTAAGGCAACTTCATAATAGGCAGAACCCCAAGATAAACATTCATTTTTATCAGGAGAAACTGACTAGTGTAATATTTTAACAATGGAATGTTCACCATTTAGATACATTATTTCCAAATTTAATAAACAAGGCACATAAATAGAACTAGAAAATGTGACTATGTTGTAGCATGATGACAATGTAATTAATAATTATTAGGTCACTATAATATATGTTATACAAATGAAAATAATTCTTTCCTCCACTTCTTTATTTTATAATTAGATGTAGCTGGTGTGTTTATACATATTAAGTATTTTAGCTTGTACTGGGAATATAAGACCCTCCAGTAGCTGCAGAAAATGGCATTTCTGCAATGTACAGTAAACATCCAGAGAATTAGAAAACAAAATTGCAGCTGCAGACCTAGAAATTAATAGAATTTCCGACTGGCGTGAGAGAAAGAGGCATACAGTATATTGAAGTTGTAGCATTCATTGGACAGTTGTTATAAATAATACTTGAATAAGATGATTAAAGGGGAAAGTACTATATTGCTTTTGTTGCTCTCTTCATGAGTTAACATTTGAGTACTTTATTTTTGGAAGTCATCACGCAATACAACCTTCTGAATGTTTCTACAATGAAAGTCACTTTTTCACTGGTAAAGAGTCTAGGAACTCAGGAACAGAAAAGAAACGTGTCCTGCCCCTGCTGTAGAAGGGACTCATACTGTATGTGGTAAGGTGGATGTGATGCCTTCAGAACTGTTTGTTCCAAGCTAAACCAGACTGTAAAGCTATGCAAAGTGCTTACTTCCTTTCAAGTTTCCAAAGTGTTTTGTCTTCTATCACCCGTTTTGGGGTGTGAGATTATTTCTGGTCTCGCAATAGGTTCTAAATTAAAGAACCCAATTTACAGGGAGCATGTGCTTCTGAGTAATACACATGTATCTCTACTTTTTAGGTCTCTGCAGTTATACTCAGAGCTGATATAATGTGTATGGGTGCCTTGCCACTTATCTTGTAAAACTCATTAATGTCCATTTTCCAGAGTGAATACTGTGATTTCAAAACGCACACTTTCTTACCGTTCAGATAGCAAATACAATGGGTTTAGGAGGCATAACCTGAATTTGCCTGAATTCTACTAATTTAAAAGATCCCCTGTCAGTGTCAGCATTTAATTCAAAGATTAAGCCATATTGCTCTTCTTACCAATTTTATTTTTCCTCCTCCGCATTTTGATGTGGCATTTGATGACACCAGCTTACTCTTTCTGGCCTTGGAATAATATCCTAAAATGAATGAGTGATGATGGCATCACAAGGTACAGACTCTAGGTGTAGCTATAATCTATCATATACTGCCGACAAAAGACAAACTTGCTTATCTGCTAATACACTAGCAAGGCGAGCACATTGGCAAAATGAAACCTCTGAGGAGAGAATTCACTTAGCCACTGATAGACAAGGGGGACGACCACGTCCGCAAAATGAAACTGCTGACTCTGCATTTCAATTTTTTTTCTGATGATTTCAATAGTTTTTTTTATTTTATTTATTTTTTTAAATATTTTTATTTTATTAATTTTCATTGTAATCATTCCATACAAACAGATCAATTTATAACCCAACAAATTTGAAGACAAATCAAACCCCACCCCTGAGAAGGAGAGCTTAGCTAAAGGAAAATTGCTTTAAGCTTTTTAATAAGGCAACATTAGACAAAAGAAGGGGAGAAGTAAATATCTATGTAAATAAGAGATGGAGAAGGGAGTTAAATGCAATAATAGTTAATTCTCTTATTCTAAAATAATATTGATTAAATCCTGCCATGTTTTGAAAAAATTTTGTACAGATCCTCTAACTGAAAATTAGATTTTTTCCAATTTCAAATAATATAAAACATCGGTTTCCCACTGACTTATAAGAGGAGAATTAGGATTCTTCCAATTTAACAAAATAAGTCTGCATGCCAAGAGTGTAGTGAATGCAATCACCGTTTGCTTGTCCTTCTCCAATTCCAGTCCATCTGGATTTCAATAGTTTCTAGGAGCCCACACTTTTTACAGCACAGGCTTACACCTACTGTATAAAGCTCAATGTGTGTGAGTGTGTACAGGTATTTGTTCTTTATACAGTTCCACACTCTTGGTCCAATCATGACAATATCTTGCACACGTATCGCACCTTTTCAGGAAGAGACCATAGCCTACTTAGGAGTACCATTGAGGGAAGGGGTTCATTTTAAGGATGGTGCTTTTTCCCAGATTATGACATCTGAGATGTCAAATTGGAAAAGCACTGTTCTGTATTTGAGAAAAGTGATTTGTCACACATAATTATTGTCTCAGAAAATCGTCATTAAAAAATCATACTTGCTGTGATATCTTCTGGAATCACTTCCACTTTGCTTGCTAAAGGTCACAAAGCATAGTTGGTCTTCAAGTTGAAAATGAACTTGGCTCATGGTGACAGTCCTTCATGTGATAATCTAAAAGGATCAGGACAAGCCAAGCTGCTTCAGCAGTGCAGTATGACCATTTGGGATGAGGACACCATTGCACACAGAATGCGACTGGAGCCTCTGGAGCAAACTCATCTGGACCTATGCAATTACAAGGATTTAGTTGAAGAAACAGTCAGTGTTTTTGTTGGTGATTTTCTACAAATATTACAATTTATTCCAAGGTCAACACCAGCTGATGACCCTGATGCATGCCTCAGACCATTGCACCTTTGGAGAATCAGCGCAGACGTTGATCCTGACTGCAAACATGCATGTCCTGTGTAATGCACGTGCGATTGGGAGAGAACATTAGGGCTCAATTGATAGGAATCACCCTCCGAGCCAGAGGTTGGCACTGTTATCTAATGCCTCTCTTCTACCTCCCTCTGCAGAAAGAATGATTGACAAATGTCACTTGATGTTTCCACCATGTCAAACCCTCCTCTTTCTCTGTGTCTCCTTAAAAAACTGCAATGAATCAATGAAAATTTTTAATGTACAAGAGTATTTTATGAATACATTGTTGTATTATCGTAACTTCCCAATGATGATGAATATAAACACTGTGGTTAACATACTGAAGAGTACACGTTACTACAAGTCACTCAAAAAGTGAACTCACAGTTATTTTTAAACAGCTGCCTTACATTATTTTTAAATTAAATGATCAAATGCACTGACATGCTTTTAACAATATTGCTTTTAATTAATCTGCACCTGAGTTAAAATTAGTTTGTGTGTTTGTGTTATACTTTATGATGCAATTTTTTAATACTTTTTCCAATCATTTTTGGAGGTTTTCATTTTGCACATAATTCTAAATTTGCATACAATTTTCTTTACAATTTGCGGGAAAAGCCCCCTTTGGAGCAACAATGTAAATAGTTCCTGATGACCCCCAACCCTCTGACTATTTGGAAAGAAACTCTTAACTATGTTAATGCATTAATTTCCTTACTACATTTCAACTTGTTTTGAAGCATAGTCTTACATTGGGTTTACAAGCACATGTTTCATTTCCTCCTTTTCCATCACTAGGCAAACTTTACATTTTTTTATTTTTTATTTTTCATCACCAGTTTTTACACATGACCAAGTATATGTTACTTGGTCTAGAGCAGTGATTCTTAACCTTTTTTGAGTCACTGACCCCTTTAAGAATCTGATGAAAGCTATGGACGTCTTTCCCCAGAAAAATTCACATTAACGCAACTTTGCATTCAATTAATGTAATGTACTTTATTTATCGAGATTTGATTGTCTCATACATATATGACATTTACAAAGTATTATTAAACTTTAAAGTAAATAATCTAAACAAAAATCCTTTTTATGCAAAAAATAATGACCCCCCATTATAATTATGAATACAATCCTCTTGTACAAATTAAAACAGATCTACTACTATGTTTTCTACTACCATTACTACTACTACTACAGCTACTCTAAATCAACAGTACCGAGCCATATAGTGAATATAAATGTTCATTTTTAATCTGGCTCCCTGAAACCCAACCATGGACCCCCTATGTTTCATGTTGCATTAAAGGTATTCGTTGCGTTATACGTTTTGGTTCTGTTTGTCTTTAAAATACTTTTTAATACTTTTTAAATTTACACTTTTACTGTAAAACTTCAGTAAAAACAATATTTGGAATTAACTTTTCGTCAATATCGTAATGAATTTTGATTCCGTGTTTGGAGTTACATCATGACAACGCAACGTATAACTGCCCGTAAGTGAAAATCGTTTCTTTCTCTCTAATAAATAAACTGACTTTTTTGAATGTTTGTCCCTGTGATTTGTTAATTGTCACAGCAAAAGCTGTTCTAACGGGAAATAATTGTAACCATTTTAATACGAATGGCATATCAAGATCTCCTTTGGTGTCTAACATTATCTGCAGAAGATGTACTACATTACCTTTCTTGTCGCCTGTTAAAATTATACATGTCATAATTGCTCAACCAATTTTGAATACAACTAATCTTGTCCTATCCTTCTTTCAACAGTAATAAAGTGGAAGACTGGACGGTGTTAATGGTTGTTGATATTCTATGGAATATTGTAAGTTGATGTTTTCATCTTCCGCACCATCACCACCAACTGTTTCAGCATAGTCTATTGATCCGCATTTAACCAATGTAACCGATCAACAATTTTCGCGTTAATTCGTTTGAATTCATTGTTTCTCGGTACCCTTAAACCCTTTGGGATTTGGACATAATAAGTGTTCTTTTATTGGGAACTTAAAGTGAGGAAAACGTAAAAATTTATAAGAGCTGAGAGTGCAGGAACTGTGTCTGACAAAAGCATTCATACGAATGAGAGGTGACAGGACCGTGGGCATGGACCGTTAACTTGAAATGGTTGAGAGGAGGGCGGGACTTGAAAAAATCTCTTGGCAATAGTCTCATCTCAAAATTTTCTTTTATAATAGAGAGACATATCTTTGTTCAAAGCAGGCATACTACTATAATGATATGCAAATATCTTGCTCACGTTGGTGAAACATTTTTTTAAAATGGAAATGCTAGAAACTGAAGAACAGATTGTTTTATTTGTGAGCATCCTTGCCAGAACAGTAGTGAAAAAAGTCAGACATGTAACCAATGGGTAATTACAGAACAAAGCTCACAGAATAAAGAAGGAGAAATGTACTTAAGTGAAACCAGCCAAGGACAGAAAGCATTCCATTAGCATGTTCTTCAAAAGAATAAAAACATTTACAGGGATTCATGAGCTAAGCTGCTTTCAGTCTTGCTTGTTTACAACCCAAGGCATCATGTTCTCTGCTGCAGACATTCAAATGCCTACGCCCACTTTCATTCAGAGTGTTGACAGAAAAAACGGATGAAAGGAGACAAAAAAAACTGGCAATGAAGGTGGTTGCATGGGGCATTCAAGTGAATTTAATTTATTTCATGTTTATATGAAAATGCAAAAGATTTGCTGAATGCCTTTAACCTAGTGCAGTGCTACTCAAATTGAGTGTCTTTCTCTTTTGAATTTTGTTTCAGCTATTTTCAAAATCAGTGAGTCATTTTTACCTTTAATTAATCTAATTGATTAATGAACTGTCCTTCCTAATTCTTCTCTTATTTTACAATCAGAATTTTTTTTAGTGTTAGATTTACATGTATAAGAAATTTTACAAAAATGAAAATATAGTTATTACTTTTGATGTTATTCTTTTTTTAATTAATTTTTCTGTGGAGTGTGCTTTCTTAATTGTGGTGCGAAAGTTTGGAGTTTCTTCCCTTCTTCTTGATGTTGATGGATTTGCTATCTTCTCTACATGTCACTCTTCAGGTCTTGAAAGGGGGCCCTTGCCTCCTTTTTCCATTTCTTGGTGTCCAATTCATCGTTGTCCCAGGGAACCGGTGTGCTGGCAACCTGGGGACATGGCCTGTTAGACACATTTAATGGCTGGTAACAATGTGTTCCACCTTCGGGAGCCAACTCCTCTGTAGCACTTCCTTATTGGTAATGTGGTCAAGGTATGAGATGTCATGTATGCATCAGAGACACCTTTGCTGGAACACATTGAGGTCCTGGGTCATGTTTTTTTGTTGCCCTTCATGTTTCACTAGCATACCATTGGTACCACCATGCTATTGGAAAGCCGCAGTCGGTGTGCAATGTCAGCCAGATTTGATGCATACAGTATGTTAGAACAGCTTGGCTACTTGGCTAGTCTGCTGTCACATATCCTCATCCATCCTTCCGTTGGCTGTGATGGTACTTTCCAGATATATGGAAAGTACCATCACAGCCAACCAACTCCTCACAGTCCATCACCATTACAGTCCTCAACTCTCTTTCTACCTACAGTAATATATAGACTAGTGACACAATTGATCCTCTTGACTTTTATCTTCTTGACATTGATCTGGAGAGCAACCTCCCCACTTCACTTTCAAGCTTTAATATTTTGGTCCATAGTGGCAATTCTGTTTCGCTGTGTGTACCACATCATTGGCAAAATCCATGTCTATGAGGTGGGTTTGTTTTCTCCAAGGAATGCAAGTTCATGCACCGCCTGTCACCTGGAGCATAAAAAAATCCATTGCAGTGCTGAATAGAAATGGTTACCAAACGTACCCTTGCCACACTCCAGTCTCAATGAGAACTTGTCTCTAACCCCATCTTTGGTTTTTACACAGCATGTTCAGTTGAGTTATAGATCTTGAAAGATGTCAGTAAAGCATTGTGGGATGCCATAAATTTGTAGGATCTGCCACAAGGATTTTCAATGCATGCTGTCAAACGGTTTCATGAAGTTGATGAAATTCTGAAGGAATGCTTTCTGATACTCAACACTTTGCTCAGTAGCATTTTACAAAAACAAAAATCTTGTCACTACATGATCATCCCTGTCGAAAGTCAGGCTGTTCTTCTTGCAGTAGGGCATTGACTGCATCGTGTAGTCACCATGACATTATGCAGAAGAAGACCTTTCCCAAGATGGAGGGTAACATGATTCTCTGCAAATTATTACAGTCTGTGGTATCTCCTTTCTTTGGTATCTTGACAATCTCACCTTATCATTGTTGTTTGCTAACATTTGTCTCACAGCACCACCTATCTAATAACAAGTTAATCAGTTAGTTTTTACTTAACATAAACTCTTAAATGATGATTAAGTTAGATTAGCTGAAGTTATACAGGAATACAAAAGAACATAACATGATGTACAACATTCACATATCCATTGCTTCTTTAATATTGTGTTTGCTATGTTGTTGTCCCATGTATTAACACTCCATGTGTCTACACCAGTAGAACTAGAAACAAATACATTTCACTGTACTGTGGGATACTAAGACAATAAATTAAACTGAACTGACAATGAACATTTCTGCTTAGTCACCATATGTACAAAATTTGGTAGAGGAGTTTGCATTGTAGTGGAGTGCTTCCAATGTGTTCATTTATCTGTATAGATAAAGCTGAGTTAGTGGCTATTTGTGTTATAATTTTGGTATGCATAGATTTTACATGAAAGTTGGGATTGGGTAACTCAAGGACACTCCGTCTTAGAATATAGACTTTATGCCATCTCAATGACTTATAGCATATGAACTGCATTTCAGATACTGTATCTCAAAATACAGTTATGTCATTTGAAAATGCAATCAAAATATCTTAATTCAGGTATCTTTACATTGAGATTCTGTTTGAGATATCTAAAATGCATTTTCAGATACATCAGATTCAACTCCTGTGTGTTCACCCTGTGATGAACTGACTCCAGGGATTGTTTCGGTGTTGCGCCCTGTGCTTTCTCCAGCTATCCCTTGACCATGCTCAGGATTAATTGAGTTTAGAAGATGAATATATATTCAAAGTGGATTTATGATCCATTTGCTCTCAATATACAATAATTCAAGAAATTTCAAATTTTACTTCACAACAAACAAAATGCTTATTAAGATTTTAAGATAAGTTATTTCAAGATATCTGAATATCATTTTCTGATATCTGAACCCAGCCACGGGGATGCACAAACCAGTGTGTTTTTTCATGCTGTCCCAAGCCCACATAAATGTTGAAGGTTACATCATGAAGGGCATCTGGTGTAAAATTTTGCCACATCAATATGCGGACAACAATACAGATTTCCATACAGGATCAGTCGAGGCCAGGGTTAACAATGGCCACCATCACTACTGTTAGCCAATAGGGTGCTGGAGAAATTGGGCTGCTGTTGGCCGAAGGAGAAGAAGAGGGGAAATGGCATGTCTGGAGGCAGGAGGAGAGGAGGAAGGTGAATAGAGTGAAAGTGAAGGTAGGGGCTTTGAATGCTGACAGTATGACTGGTAAAGGGAGAGGGTTAGTCGATATGATGGAGAGAAGGAAGGTTGATATATCATGTGTGAAAGAGACCAGATGGAAGGGAAGTACAGTCAGATATATTGGAGGCAGGCTCAAATTGTTCTACCATGGTGTGGATGGGAGGACAAATGGGATAGCAGTTATTCCTAAGGAACTTTATGTCAAGAGTGTTTTGGAGGTGAAAAGAGTTTTGGACAGAGTGTTGAGTATGAAGTTGGAAATTGAAGGTGTGATGATGAATGTTATTAGTACATATGCTCCACAAGTTGGGTGTGTGATGGATGAAAAGATTTCTAAAGTAAGTTAGATGAAGTGGTAGAGAGTGTACCCAAGGGAGAGAGAGTGGTGATTAGAACAGATATCAATGGACAATGTTGATTAAGGGAACAGAGGATATGAAGGGATGATGGGTAGGTATGTTGTCAAGGAGAGAAATGCAGAAGGTCAGATGGTAGTGGATTTTGCAAAAAGGATGGACATGGCTGTGGTAAATATGTATTTTAAGAAGATGGAGGAACACAGGGTGACGTACAAGAGTGGAGGAAGATGCACAAAGGTAGATTATATCCTATGCAGGAGGATCAGTCTGAAAGAGATTGGAAAATGCAAAGTTCTGGCAATAGAAAATGTAGTTAGGCAGTGTAGGATCTGTACAATGACATTGGAGATCAAGAAGAGGAGGAGAGTGAGGGCAGAGCCAAGGATCAAATGGTGGAAGTTGAAAAAGGAAGACTCTAAAGTGGAGTTCAGGGACGAGGTAAGACAGGAACTGGCTGGCATTGAAGAGTTACCAGATAGCTCGTTAGCTACAGCAGAAGTGGTAAGGGAGACAGTGTGCTTGGTTTAACATATGGACAGAGGAAGGAGGACAATGAAACCTGGTGGTGGAATGAAAGGGGATAGTCAGAGAGATGAAGAAAGTAGACAGGAGTACTAGGAGATAAGGCATAAGGTGGAGAGAGGGGTTGAGAAGGCTAAAGATAAGGCTTTTGGTGAGTTGTATGAGAGGTTGAACAGTAAGAAGGGAGAAAATGACCTGTATCAATTGGCTAGACAGAGGGACCAAGCTGTGAAATATGAGCAGCAGGTTAGGTTGATAAAGGATAATGATGGAAATGTACTCACAAGCAAGGGTAGTGTGCTGAGCAGATTGAGGGAGTCTTTTGAGAGGTTGACGAATGAATAGAATGAGAGAGAGATAATGTTGGATGATGTTGATAGAGTAAACCAGAAAGTGCAACAGAATACCAAAGAGGAAGTAAGGACAACTGTGAAGCGATGATATACCTGTGAAAGCATGGAGGTATTTAGGTGAGATGGCAGTGGAGTTTTTTAACCAAATTGTTTAATGCATTCTTGGCTAACCAATCTCTCTCTCTCTCTCATTCTTCCTAGGGCACAAAGCAGAAGCGAAAGCAGAAGCAGACAATAGCCGACAGTAAGATGAATCGTGTTGCCGTCGTCGTAGAAGAACTCCAGGCACTTGACGAACAGATTCAGAAACTCCTGTCCAGACGAAGATACCTTAGGGATCTGAAGGCTCAGCTGCTGGATAAACCATCCTCGCCATCTGAAATCGGCGTAACATCAAACCCGCGTTGTGCCGCTCAAGTAAACTTCACCCCCGCACCTCGTAGGAGCGACGACAACACTGATGAAGACCTCTGCGTATTTCAGCTATGCAGGTGGGGATTCAAGGCTAGAACACCTCCATCGGCTCAGGTGAGCATCTCGACTCAGAACCGGTTCGACCCTCTCCGTATCCCCAGTTTGCCTTCAACCCCTGGTGATGTAATAGTGGTAGGTGATTCGATTGTTAGAAACCTCAATATCGCATGCCCTAATCGAAAATCTTTTATTTCTTGTTTTCCCGGTGCTCGTGTCCGAGATGCGATGAGATGTGCGCCGGCAATCTATGAGAAGCACAAGAAGAGGGCAGTTGGAGCGATTGTATTGCATGCCGGCGTGAACGACATAAGGCACTGGCAGTCGGAAATCCTCAAGGCTGACTTCGCAGCACTAATCAAAGACAAGAAGGAGAGGACCCCATCAGCAAAGATCTTCATTTCAGGTCCACTACCTCTCATCAGAGTACTACAGTTGTCTGCTAGAATTAAACAACTTGCTGCAAGGCTTCTGTAAGAATCAAGACATTGGATTCATCAACAACTGAGACCTCTTTTGGGAATGGCCGCGTTTCTTCAAGAGAGATGGCCTGCATCCGAACAGTTTCGGTGCCCGAAAACATATCTAAGGTAATTTGTTTATCTTGACTAACTATCTCTTCTCTTAACCCCTTCCAAAATGCTATTGCTGTGCTAGCACATGATAATTGTTTAATAAAATCTTCCGTAAAAGTGCTCAACATTAATACTCTAATAACCAATCTCAATGCACGTAGAAAATCAAGGCAATACGGCATAAACATCCATCCATCCATCCATTTTCCAACCCGCTGAATCCAAACACAGGGTCACAGGGGACTGCTGGAGCCAATCCCAGCCAACACAGGGCACAAGGCAGGAACCAATCCTGGGCAGGGTGCCAACCCACCGCAGAACACACACACACAAACACACCCACACACACACCAAGCATACACTAGGGACAATTCAGAATCGCCAATCCACCTAACCTGCATGTCTTTGGACTGTGGAAGGAAACCGGAAGAAACCCACGCAGACACGGGGAGAACATGCAAACTCCACGCAGGGAGGACCTGGGAAGCGAACCCAGGTCTCCTTACTGCGAGGCAGCAGCACTACCACTGCGCCACCGTGCTGCCCACGGCATAAACACCAATAATTTAATTAAAATCACTACTTTAGATGAACAATATATTAAAACTATAAAAACAGATTATAGATTAAACAAAAAATTCACACAGAGCGGCACTAATAAAAATAACTTCCTGTTAATAATAATAACTGTTCCTGTTCCAAATATCAATAATGCACATAGTATTCATCTCTGCCCCTCCGAAACATTAAATATGGCACTATTAAATGTTAGAGCTTTAACTAACAAGGCGTTTTTTATCAACGATCTTATTAGTGATAGAAAAATAGATTTTATTGCACTAAATTGAACCTGGCTTAGCTCAGATGGCACAGCTGTTTTAATCGAATCTGCGCTTCCGGATTACAGTTTTACTTGTGCGGATCGCCAAGAAAAGGGAGGCGGCGGACTAGCAAACATTTACTTAAAATGTAAAAATGTCAGTTTTAGTAAATTCAAGTCCTTTGAGTCTCTTGTCGTTGTTATCCATGGAGATTCTCACGTTCTAGTATTATCCGTGTATAGACCTCCAAAATTCAACGCGTCTTTCTTTGAGGAATTCTCTGACTTGATGTCAATCTTAATTATGAACTATGACACACTCTTAATAGTCGGCGACTTTAATTTTCATATAGATAATCAGTGTGACCAAAAAGTAAAAGAATTTATGAACCTCCTGGACTCTTTTGATTTGAGACAGCTCGTTAATCAGCCTACACATAAAGCAGGTCATACGTTAGACTTGGTGATTACTAAAGGACTAAAAGTTGATATAAAACAGGTCATTGATACGGGTCTATCAGACCATTTTCTTCTACTTTTTAATATAGAAATAATGATAGAAAACACTCATGAGAAGCATATTATTAAAAAATGCTTCTTTGACTCATCAGCAGCTTTAAAACTTACAAACATTCTAAGCAATCAGTCCGTTTATAGTGCCAACTACAATAGCGAGGATAATGTAAATAGTAAGGTGGAAAGATTTAATACTAAAGTGAGAGGTGCTGTTGACATAGTTGCACCTGAATAGACAGTTAAAAAATCTTCTAGCATTGTTATACCATGGAAGACCCAAAGAGTGTCTGATTTAAAGAGAACATGCCGAAAAGCTGAGCATAAATAGAGAAAAACTAAACTAACTATCCACTATGAGATATTAAAAGTTAAAATAACAGAATACAATAACACAGTCTGTCTTGAGAGGCGCTGCTATTTCTCTAAGATTATAAATAACAATGCTAGTAATCCCAGAGTCTTATTTTCGACAATTGATCATCTGTTAAACCCAGGTAACTCAAAGGAATGCCTCCTAAGTACTTCCAGTAAAACCTGTGAGGCTATTGATGTATTTTTCAATCAAAAAATGAATGATATTAGAAATAACATATCTCCCCAACACTAAGGATCCTCCTAAACCCCAGTACCCCATAATAAACAAATTAAAGTCTTTCACTAGGATAGATTTACCTGATTTACATAAAATAATTTCTCAAATGAAACCCTCCACCTGTGTCCTTGACCCAATACCAACAAATTTTTTCAAAGAAGTATTGGGCATGCTAATTGATAATATTCTTGACATAGTAAATTCGTCATTAGATACGGGGGTGTTCCCAGACTGCCTCAAGACTGCTGTAGTTAAACCCCTACTTAAGGAAAATAATCTTGACCCCTCTGCTCTTGAAAATTTTAGACCCATCTCTAACCTGCCTTTCTTAAGTAAAATTCTAGAGAAGGCAGTCATTATGCAGTTAAATGACCACCTCAACAAACATACTATTCTTGATAAGTTTCAGTCAGGTTTTAGAACAAATCACAGCACAGAAACTGCACTCGTTAAAGTAGTAAATGACTTGCGGGTAAATGCAGACAGAGGCCATTTATCTGTTCTCATCCTCTTAGATCTGAGTGCCGCATTTGACATCATTGATCATAATATTCTTAAGAATCGCCTTAGTCAATGGGTGGGCCTCTCTGGCAGTGTCTTAAATTGGTTTGAATCCTACCTGGCAGGGAGAAAATTCTTTGTTAGTTGTGGTAATTACAACTCAAAGACACATGATATCCTATATGGTGTTCCACAAGGCTCTATCCTGGGTCCGCTGCTCTTCTCAATCTACATGTTTCTGTTAGGTCAGATTATCTCAGGGCACAACGTGAGCTACCACAGCTATGCTGATGACACACAGCTGTATTTATCAATAGCACCTGATGACCCCGATTCTCTTGATTCACTAACACAATGTCTGACTTGTATTTCTGAATAGATGAATAGTAACTTTCTCAAGCTAAATAAAGAGAAAACTGAAATCTTAGTGATTGGCAATAATGGATACAATGAGGCTATTAGAAATAAACTGGATAGATTAGGATTAAAAGTCAAGACGGAGGTAAAAAGTTTAGGGGTAACTGTTGACTGTAATCTGAATTTTAAATCGCATATTAATCAGATCACTAGGACAGCATTTTTTCACTTAAGAAACATAGGAAAAGTTAGACCTCTTATATCATTGAAAGATGCTGAGACATTAGTTCACGCGTTTGTTTTCAGCCGACTAGATTACTGTAACGCACTCCTCTCAGGACTACCCAAAAAAGACATAAATTGATTGCAGCTAGTGCAGAATGCAGCTGCTAGAATCCTAACTAGGAAAAGAAAATCTGAGCACATTTCTCCAGTTTTGATGTCACTACACTGGTTACCTGTGTCATTCAGGATTGACTTTAAAATTCTGCTTATGGTTTATAAAGCCTTAAATAACCTCACCCCATCTTATATATCAGAATGTCTGACATCTTATATTCCAAATCGTAACCTCAGATCCTCAAATGAGTGTCTCCTTAGAATTCCAAGAGCAAAACTCAAAAGAAGTGGTGAGGCGGCCTTCTGCTGTTATGCACCTAAAATCTGGAATAGCCTGCCAATAGGAATTCGCCAGGCTAATACAGTGGTGCACTTTAACAAAAATGCTGAAAACACATTACTTTAACATGACCTTCTCATAACGTCACTGTAATTTAATCCTGATACTCTGTATATACAATTTATTATAATAACTATTCATGGTGGCTCTAAAATCTGTACTAACCCCTACTCTCTCTTCTGTTTCCTTTTCTGGTGTCCTTTTGGTGGTGGCGCAACCATCTACTCAAAATACCATGATGTTCCAACAGTGATGGATTAAAAGCCAGAAGTCTGCATTACCATCATCATCAAGTCCTTCCGTGAGAACCCTAAATACAAAGAGGACTATTTCATTTATGTTAGGTAGAATGCCCAGAGGGGACTGGGCGGTCTCGTGGCCTGGAACTCCTGCAGATTTCATTTTTTTTTCCAGCCGTCTGGAGTTTTTTTTTGTTTTTTCTGTCCCCCCTGGCCATCGGACCTTACTCCTTTTCTATGTTAACTAATGTTGTCTTATTTTAATTTCTTATTTTTTCTTTTATTTTTCTTTTCTTCATTATGTAAAGCACTTTGAGCTACTTTTTTGTATGAAAATGTGCTATTTAAATAAATGTTGTTGTTGTTGGAAATTGAGAGGATGCCTGAGGAGTGTAGAAGAAGAATATTGGTACCGATTTTTAAGAATAAGGGTGATATGCAGTGCTGTAGTAACTACAGAGGAATAAATCAGTCACAGCAGGAAGTTATCAGAAAGAGTAGTGGAAGCTAGGTTGGGAGGTGATGATTGGCAAGAAGCAGTATGAGTTCATGCCAGGAAAAAAGCACTACAGATGTGATGTTTGCTATGAGGGTGTTGATGGAGAAATATAAAGAATGCCAAAAGGAGTTGCATTGTGACTTTGTGGACCTAGAGAAATCATATGATAGGGTGCCTAGAGAAGAGTTGTGGTATTGTATGAGGAAATTGGGTGTGGTAAAGAGGTATGTGTAAGTGGTACAGGCTATGTACCAGGGAAATAAGACAGTGGTGAGGTCTGCGGAAGGAGTGACAGATGCATTTAAGGTTAAGGTGGGATTACATCAGAGATCATCTCTAAACCTTTTCTTTTTTGCAATGGTGATGGACAGGTTGACATAAGAGATTAGACAGGAGTCCCCATGCACTATGACGTTTACGGATGACATTGTGATCTGTAATGAGAGCAGGTTGAGGAGACCCTGGAAAGGTGAAGATATGCTCTAGAGAGGAAAGGAATGAAGGTCAGTAGGACCAAGAAAGAATGGATTTGTGTGAATAAGAGGCCAGAGGAATGTAGTGAGTAATGAGTATGTAGTGAGTAGAGTTGGTGAAGGTGGATGAGTTTAAATACTTGGGATCAACAGTACATAATAATGAGGAATATGGAAAAGAGGTGAAGAAGAGAGTGCAGGCATGGTGGAGTGGGTGGAGCAGAGTATCAGGAGTGATTTCTGACAGATGGTCAGGATTAAGAATGAATATATTAGAAGGTCAACTCAGGTTGGACAGTCTGGAGACATAGCCAAAGAGGCTAGATTGCATTGGTTTGGCCATGTACAGAGGAGAGATGCTGGGTATATTGGGAGAAGGATGTTAGGGATGGAGCTGCCAGGCAAGAGGAAATGAGGAAGGCCTAAGAGGAGGTTAATGGATGTGGTGAGAGAGGTAAGGCAGATGGTGGGTGTGACAGAACAAGATGCAGAGGAAGAAAGATAAGGAAAAATATGAACTCCTAATGGGAGCAGCAAAAAGATTAAGTTTTCCAAGATCTGAAATACAATTAAGATACTGTACTTCAACATGCATTTCAAGATGCATTTGCGGTGACCTCTTCTTGGGTAGAGGAAAGGAACATATTCCAGCAAACATAGTCAACCAAAAAAAAAAACTAAAAAAAAAAAAAGCAGATTAGGGTGTGAGGTTCAAAACAGGAGAAGTGCAGGAACAAACAAGTTTGAAGGAATAAGGCTGTGAACGAAGTATGTATGATCTCCTCCAATGTTTTGGCCATGGAATGTGACTTAACTGAGCTAAACCTGTATTTTAGCCCACCAAACTTTTCCCAACTTTTCTTCAAGTCAGAACATGCCACTTACTCCACTGCTCCTCTCTCTGACTGTTTCAGCTCCTGGTGAAACAACACTTGTGCTTCGAGCCACTGTGCCTGGCACCAGCACTCAATATTTCTAAAGTGATCTTGTGCACCCCTATCTTCTTTCAAACTCTTAATCTTTTTCTCCTCACTGATCATTCACACTGCATCGTTTTTCTTTATTTACAGGCTTGACTCCTCCCTCTGCTCATCCCATTGGTTAATGCCAACCTTTGTGTTTCAGTGCTGTGCTGACCATGTATGCCATGCACACAACAACAACATTTATTTATATAGCACATTTTCATACAAATAATGTAGCTCAAAGTGCTTTACATGATGAAGAAAAGAAAAAAAGACAAAGTAAGAATTAAAATAAGACAACACTAATTAACATAGAATAAGAGTAAGGTCCGATGGCCAGGGAGGACAGAAAAAACAAAAAAACTCCAGATGGCTGTGGTTCCAGACCATGAGACTGCCCAGCCCCCTCTGGGAATTCTACCTAACATAAATGATCAGTCCTCTTTGTAGTTAGGGTTCTCATGGAAGGACTTGATGATGATGGTCATGTAGACTTCTGGCTTTTAATCCATCAATGTAGGAACATCATGGTGTTTTGATTAGGTGGTGGTGGTGCAGGTCGCCACCACAGAAAACCGGGGAAAAAAAAACAGAAGAGAGAGTAGGGGTTAGTACGGATTTTGGAGCCACCATAAATAGTTATGACAATTAATTGAATATACAGAGCATCAGGATTAAACTAAAATGAAGTTATGAGAAAGCCATGTTAAAGTAATATGTTTTTAGCAGTTTTTTAAAGTGCTCCACCGTATCAGCCTGGCGAATTCCTATTGGCAGGCTATTCCAGATTTTAGGTGCATAACAGCAGAAGGCCGCCTCACCACTTCTTTTAAGTTTAGCTCTTGGAATTCTAAGCAGACACTCATTTGAAGATCTAAGGTTATGATTTGGAATATAAGATGGAGCAAGATTATTTAAGGCTTTGTAAACCATAAACAGTATTTTAAAGTCAGTTCTAAATGACAGAGGTAACCAGTGTAGTGACATCAAAACTGTAAAAATGTGCTCGGATTTTCTTTTCCTAGTTAGGATTCTAGCAGCTGCATTCTGCACTAGTTGCAAATGATTTATGTCTTTTTTGGATAGTCCTGAGAGGAGTGCGTTACAGTAATCTAGTCACACGACAGCCTAGCCGAGTTACTACAATATTTTAAAGCTGAAAGTCCCCATTGAAACAATTGGAAATTATGGCACATGCACAGTTTGATTGAACTATTAAATAGCCTTAATAAAGGTGACATGTTATGTTGAACAATTTTGAATACTTTTTTTGGCCAAAAGTTCAAACTTATGATTGCTAGAGTAGTTTATCAGTCAAAATAACTGACCTGTCAACTTCAATCTACTACTTCTTGAAAATTCCTTTATCTTCTTGACAACTCTCGGCATAATACATGGAAAAACTTCATAGAAGACACAACGGTTGTTTTTTTTTTTTTTTTTTTGTAAACTGTACTTTGAAATTTTGAACCAGGGGCAGTGTACAGTAAATAGGAGAATCAAGGGCTAGCCTGGGATACAGGAGATCAGGGGCTACAGGTGTGGGGGGGTGTTGTGTGCTCACGAAGATCAGTGGCTTACAGTACATGCTTGAGACTATGGGCTAAAGCCTCAGAAGCCCCCCCAAACGATGCCATTGCTTTGAACTAATACCCATGCAATGCTGAGATACAGAGCTAATGACTAATAAAACTTTTAATGACCTTAACAATAAAGACTTAGCTTCTTTTAGTACAACATCCTGTATTGTGAGATATCTGGAAATGCATTTGAGCTTCAGTATCCTTAATTATATTTCAGACATTAGAAAAGTATATGTAGAGATTTAGAAATAACTTCTGTCTTTTTGAATAAATCTTAAAATGTGTTTTGGCTATTTTGAAATGAAAGATTGAAATATCTTGAAATACATTTTAAGATCTGGCCCTTTTTTCAATTAAGGATTTTGAGATATCTTAAAATAATTTCCTGCACAATTCAAGATATATCAAAACCATTTTAAAATGACAAAAAGTCCCATTGTAAACATAAAAAATTTTACAAAAAGTTATCTCGAAATGTCTTAAATTGCATTTCAGATATCTTAAAATGGTATCTCCTAATGTAGTTTAAGCACATTTAAGCACTTTTAGTTTGGACTTTTTTCAGTTCCAGAGAATAGATATGAAAAGTTATCATAGCATTTGTTCCTTTAAAGCAGTGATTCTTAACAATTTTTGAGTCACGGACCCCTTTAAGAATCTGATGAAAGCTATGGACACCCTTCCCCAGAAATATTCACATAAGCATAACTTTGCATGCAATGAATATTATGTACTTTATTTATTGAGATTTGATTGCCTCATACATATATGACATACACAAAGTATTATTAAACTTTAAAGTAAACAATCTAAAAAAAACACAATTTTTTATGCAAAAAGAAATGGCCACTCATTATAATTATGAAATACAATCCTCTTGTGCAAACTAAAACAGAACGACTGACAAAGAGACATCGACAAATAGGGAGATGGACAGACCGACCGTTGAACAAACCTTCATAGACAGACAGTCAAGCATATATAACCGGAGTCTGATTGGTTTTTCACAACATTTGCACGTGCATTTCTCCACACTGCACACACATCACTTTTCAGCCAGCCACATCTGAAAGAAATTGCAGTCAATTAATCCTCACCCGTATATAAGAAGATAGCCTAATCAAGCTGTGATAAGTCGATAAAAATGGAGTGGCACAAGATGGCGGTCATGCAGAGAATGATGACACACATCTAAATGGTAAACATGGGCCAACAGCAAGTCAAGAGACGCCTAGAGGTCGGCACTGTAAGCAGTGGCAGGGTATGTTTTTTTTCATTTCTTTCAGTGGGAAACTGTTGATTGGGACAAGGGGGAAGCTTTATGGTATAGATCAGCCCAGCTATAGACAGACACCAATGACACACGATGTCCAAAACATACACGTTTTATTATATTCTTCCTTATTTACACAACACCATGCGTAAATCAGCACAATACTCAGTCCCTTTTTATTTATCTTCTTTTCCTTCTGCCTCCTCCACTCCTCCACTCACAAGCTCTGTGTTCTGCCTCCCAACTCCGGCTTCTCTACTGGAGTGAGGTGGCCTCCTTTATACTGCACCCGGAAGTGCTCCAGGTGCCTCTCGATTAACTTTCGACAGCACTTCCGGGTGTGGCGGAAGTGCTGACAATCTTACTTCTGGAGTTGTCCAGGTGCCCCCTGGCCATGGACCCCAACAAGTTTGAGCTTCAAAACCCCAAGCCCGTGGTACCAATGCAACCCAGGGAGGCTGCCCTCTCATGTCCCAGGGAATGAATTGCCCTTCTCTTGGTCCCTTGCTCTTCCAGGCCTACCGGCAGGGCTCGATCCCCGGCCATCCATTACAATGGTGACTGCTATTTTTCTCGTGTGATGTTTCTCGCAAAACAATTTTCTTGCTGTGATTCTTCTTGCATGTTATTTTTCTCACGAGTATGTAACTCATGCATTAGGCTTAGGTAAGATAAATACTTGCAAGAAAAATAATATGCGAGAAAAATAACGGTGAGAGATGTAACACGCAAGAAAAATCACCTGAGAAAGTTCAACAGTACCGGGCTGTATAGTGAATGTAAATGTTAATTTTGAACTGACCCTCACAGACCCCCTGAAACCCATCCATGGACCCTCTATAGGTCCACGGACCTCAGATTAAGAACCCCTACTTTAAAGGTAGCCACAATGATTAGAACAAACAAAAAATGAGAATACCTTCAGTAATATATCTTTCACAAGACATTACTTTGATTTTTATCCACCACTAAGGAGGACTGTGCGAAATTTGAAAATGCCACCAAAGAAGCATACATGTATTTCATATACTTGAGAAACCAACCGTGTAATGCTCCGGCCTCATAGAAGCACAGAGAGGTTTGCTGGCCTCTCACTGGGCAGCAACACCTGACTGCACAGTAGTTTGTGCTGCTACTGGGCATACAGTGTGCTGTTCGAGACTTGCAGTGTGTGTAATCAGCTTGTCCTTTTTCATCTATCTCAAAGCCACTTGATTCTAATCTTGAGGTGTTGCTCTTTCAATTTCATAATCAATATATTTTCCTGAGCAGCAGGTAGTTGTAAGGCTTTCACTTTACTTAGTGTTTAAATCTGTATGGCTCTATTTTCTCAGATAATGACAATGTCAGAGGACTTTACAACGATCTGATGCCAAATGACACAGAATAGGCAATAACAACATGTTGTTTGATGGATTTTTCTGTGAAAGGTGTGTAAACTTCCATGTTTCGCTAGTCATTAGCAAAGAAAGGTAGGATATTAGTTAGATAAGTAAATATTTACTTTTGAGATGCCTGCTTGTAGGTTAACACTGGTAAGGCCCCACCAGAATTTTTTGATATCAGAGTAACCACTGTGTCGTTTTAAGGTTTAAATGCATTTGTGATATCTGCAAACATATTTAAGATATTTTAAATAATAGGTCTATTTTCAGATATGTATGATTACTTTTAATAAAACTTCCCATCAAGTTACATACATGTCATGTTCCAAAGTGACTCTGCACAACCAATGTCAGGAAGACCTTTTTTCCATTTTCATCCCAATTTAATTTTCTGTTAAGAGCAACTGCTAACCATAAAAACGAAAGAATGAAAGATAAATGACTAGTGGAGATAGCTCTTTGAGCGGAAGAGAGAAAAAGAAGCAATATCAACAAGTGTCTACATAACATAACATTTCTTTCTGATGACTTTCATACAAACAGAAATAGTGTGATCATTTCATGTTTAAAAACTCATCTGGGGTTTTTTGATTAAATAATTAGTCAATCGACAACTTAGACAGTACTTGCTGTGTCCTGTACAACTGCTGTTTTATTTTTCCCATCAGTTTTCCAGGTTTTTAATGTTCTGAGATGTATCACACTTGCACACTTTCAACTACAAGCAGGGTTTCCTCAGCAGAAAGGCAATTTTATTTTGCTGTTCTCCTGTGTAAATGGTTCATGCAATAAAAAACTACAATTTTTGATAATCCAGTCCAAGCTGTTTTTGTCCATACCAGTTTCAAAAATCACCCAACTGGGTAACTATTATTTTCCATGGTCTCCTATTTCAGGCCAATGAGTATACAGCATTATGGAAACCAATATGATTTTCTTCACCTCATGAACAAGTCTATTTGGTATTGGTGCTATGGCACTGCTTTTCCTATTTTGAGTTGGGGTGCAGGTGATTTGAAATAATAATGAATGTGAATCTTAATGTGAGCTGTGGAGAAAACCTGACCTGTTTGAACTGGCATAGTGCCATAAGTTACGTAGAAAAGACATTACAGTCAATAGACAAACAGACTCAGAGCTTTTGTTTAGTGAACACACACATCGGGAAATGCACACAGTCTCTGTCATGCCCTGTCCCTATCTAATCTGCACATAGTTAGCAGATAACTTGAAGGAGATACGTGACAGGTCAGAGGCTCACTGTGATAGCCATTTAGTGAAATACTCTTAGACTGGAAGCTGTCTCTTTGCATTTTGATTGCTTGATAGTAGGTGCTTGAGCATGCTTTATGATAATTCAGTAAGCTCAAAATGGAAGCATTTCATCTTTATTTCATGCACAGCCATCTGTATTACTTTTATGTGCCCTCTCGTCCCAGAAAGGCTATCCTGATACTCCAGAAAAATGAGATATATAATTATGTTAACTGAATTGCCTCTGTGACCCTCTGCCAGCATATCCAGTGATATCATTACCAAAGGCATACAATCCTAAGCTGCTCCCAGTATTTTATAAATTGGCTTTTGCAAATGTCCAGAATATAAACGGGGCCTTCACATTCTTGCACTGCCTGCCAGCTAGCAAGAAGTCTTCATGAGAGGTTTTCTGCTTGTTAAACATCTCTGAAGCTATTTTCCTCTGATGTAAAAAGTCTGCTGTCATAAAAGCAGTCTTGCCTTTCTTTGAAAAGGTTATTAGGCTCTGTGACGGTACGGTATTGAGGCTCAAGCAGAGTTCAGGACACTGTCCATCTTTTGGTTTTAGCTGAATGGAGATGGCAACCAGCTTATTATTTGAGACTGTACAATATTTTTGAGTGACTAACCTATAGCTATGAAATTTTAGGCCTGTTGGAATAATCCATAATTTAACTTGTCACATCCATTGTCACCATCCATTATCCAACCCGCTTAATCCTAACATAGGGTCATGAGGGTCTGCTGGAGCCAATCCCAGCCAACAAAGGGCGCAAGGCAGGAACCAATCCCGGGCAGGGCGCCAACCCACCGCAGGACACACACACACACCAAGCCCAATTTAGAAACATCAATCCACTTAACCTGCATGTCTTTGGACTGTGGGAGGAAACTAGAGTGCCCGGAGAAAACCCACGCAGACATGCGTCCCAAACTCCACGCTCGGAGGACCCAGGAAGCGAACCCAGGTCTCCTTACAGCGAGGCAGCAGCACTACCCACTGCGCCACCCTGCCACCCTACATTGATTTTGGGTATAAAAATATTTCAAATAAAGTTCCTCACACAGACAGCTTTGCTCATACTGAAATCTGTACATGCATGTTTTACAAACGAGTGCATTCAGTTTTATATGAATTATTAATATAATGAAAGCTAGTTGTAAAGCTAGTAGTGTTTCTTACTGCACTTGAGTCCCAGTTAGATAACTGACTGGTCTGGTGTCCTCCGTGTAACAGCAGTGGGCATGATTTAGAAGGAGATACCACAGGGAGTACCACAGGGCACAATCAATGCCAAATTAGAGCCATCAACTGACCTAGCAATATGTCTATGGGAGGAAACTTTACTCAAAATGCAGCAAAACTAAGAATTCAATTGGAGTCCAACCACTAGGCTTCCCTGCTTCCTTAAACTTTTTGCAGGAGTTTCAGATATTCTGCAAATGTAAAGAATTAGCCACAGTTTCCTATTCCATGTAAGAACTGTGGTTGCTTTGATTCTTATACATTAAAATCTATTATGAAGGGAAAGTAAAACTGATAGCTCTGCCTTGTGCAATGACAGTACGCATGTTCTAAAGTGTTCTGTTATGAATTGTCTTTTGCAAGGATGAAAAGTCCAATTGGACAATAGTAACTACAGTATTAATGTCTTTGAATAAAGATGTTCAAAGGAGTAGTCAGAAAGCAAGATGGCTAAAAGCCCAATTAGAAGATAGCTAAAATTCCAAAACCATGCCAAAATCCAAAAAAGTGGTTTTCAAACTAGGGGTGGGCTGCCTGGCTTTGGTTGAAATGGGTACAGCAGTACAAGGTAGGTTAGTGTTCTTAACAAAAAGATATTGTATATACTCACGTATAAGTCGGGTCTTGAAACCCAAAAAATCGATCATAAAATCAGACCCTGACTTATATGCCCGTTCAAAAATGTGACAGGTAAATTTTTTTTTTTATATATATTCTTGCCTCCTCCAATCTCACATCAGTTTCTCAGATGCATTGAATTTTGTTGCAGCAGTGCAGTTACCAATTTCTTTTGCTACTTCAACGATGTTTAATTTAAAACCAGCTTCATATTTTCTTCTGATCGAACGTTCTATCATAGATAAGGGATGCTATTACGATAAAGGTGTATGAGGGTGTGAGATACAAAAAAAAAGACATTGTGCTCCGTGATTACTCTCTCAGGTGGGTGTTAGCATATCATAATCTCTTGGACCAATAGCATGAGTTTTCCGCAGTCAACTTATATGACATTATAAAATACCAGAAATCCATCCATCCATCCATTTTCCAACCCGCTGAATCCGAACACAGGGTCATGGGGGTCTGCTGGAGCCAATCCCAGCCAACACAGGGCACAAGGCAGGGAACCAATCCTGGGCAGGGTGCCAACCCACCGCAGGACAATACCAGAAATTATACGGTAAAATCAAGTCCCAACTTATCCGCGGGAGAACTTATCCGTGAGTATATACGGTAATTCAAATTTTCAATATTGTTTTAAAATAATTTCTAAATAAACATAACTCAAAATGTTTTTCAATTGTTACATAAAGCTTGTCTTGTATCAGTGTGGTTATCAACAAGAGCTGTGGATCTCAACCTGTGTGGTAAGTAGCTGTCAGGTCATATGCAAGGGAAATAAATAAATAAGAAAAGGAGTGAACCTTAAAAGGATTGTCAGTTACACAGTGGTCTACTGCTTTATCTCATGGTGATCCTGCACTGTGTCTCCTCTCGCACCCATGCAAATCCAAAGTCTCCATCTGCTCATATAAGGTCCACAATAATTGTGAATTTCCCCTTGAGATTAATAAAGTATCTATCTATCTATCTATCTATCTATCTATCTATCTATCTATCTATCTATCTATCTATCTATCTATCTATCTATCTATCTATCTATCTATCTATCTATCTATCTATCTATCTATCTATCTATCTATCTATCTATCTAATGCTGCCCACCTCTTTTAGCCAGTCCATACCAGGATCAAGACCAATGGATTTTTGTCAAAGAATGTCTTAATAAGTGAGTGCCATCTTTCTCTCCACTGCTTCCCCAACCCCTTATCTCTTTTTCTGTATAGTTCAGGTCTAATATTAACAATATTTTTAGTTTTGGTAAACTTTTTGGGTGTATCACCATTTTTAGTAATTGTCAGACAAATGCAGATGAATATGCATTGAGAAACAAAAGGTGAATGTTAACAATTATTAATAATAAAATTAACATATCTAACATTTTGTTTTTGTGTTCATTAATATTAATTAACTATGATCTGTTATCCTCATCATTCCTTAAAAATAAATACAGAAATAGACGGAATACAGAACCAGAACTGCTCAGCCATTATGCAGCTCAGCCTTCACATTGCCTTTGAGTTACTTTTCTTTTTTGTAAACTGAAGTTGTATGTAACTTGTCAGTTCACTTTAGAACAGGTAAGCCACCTGAAGCTAAGCATGTTCGGTACTTGGATGGGAGACCAACCAGGAAAAGCTTGGTTTGCTGCTGAAAGAGGTGTTGGCGAGTCCAGCAGGGGGCACTTACCCTGTGTCCTGAATGTGGATTCCAATTCTCCATGGCAGTGATGGGTACACTGTGCTGTAAAAGTAATGTTGTCCTTCAGATGAGATGTAAAATTGAGGTCCTGACTCTCTTTGGTCAGAAAAGATCCCTGGGCATTCTTCATAAAGAGTAGGGTGTAGTAGTCATTCCCTGCCTCTAATTGGCTATCTCTAACCCCTTCACCGCCTAAGAGCTAATGTGTGGTGAGCACAATGTTGCAAAATGGCTACCGTCGCATCGTTCATTATGGATGCTGCAATTTTGGTCGGTTGAAGTGGCTCCCCACTCACTATATAAAGCACTTTGAGTAGTACGAAAAACACAATATAAATGTAAAAAAAATATTTTTATTAATATAATGTTAATTCATCAGTGGCGGGCCGTCAGGGCCTGCAAGGCCTTCTCTGCTGGCCTAAAAAAATACCTAAATCACAAACTGATGTTAATTATATTTTGTCCATGAATACTTATTAAATAATTCCAAATAGTCTGTCCGCTTCCTTTCATAGCTTTTCTGATGGTTATGCTGCGCCTGCTTCCGGACATGTATTTTCGTATTAAAGCATTTAACCAATCACATTTCAGTCATCATTTGTTGCCAGGCAGGGTCAAAGTCAAACAAGTCTGCCCGGAGGCCTTCACAATCCGTTCTGCAGGCCCTCTAACACAAAATAAATGTCGATTAAACTGTTGCTTCAACCAATCAGATTCTGAGTTGGTTTCACTAGGTCCCTCTAGCAGGCATACAGCAACGTCACCGTATTCAGACCTGTTGATTGGATAGGATGGTGTAATAGAAAAATCTGAATGAGAGAATCATGGGGCAGCTGTACACATTGGTATGTTTGGCGGTGACCATTCCCGTGTCCACTGCTTCTGTCGAGCAGACGTTTTCAGCCCTAAAGTGAATTAAAACTTATGCCAGAAATACGACAGGGCAGGTTCGACTTTCAGCATTAGCTTCGATGGCGATAGAAAGGGACTTCATGATGGAACTGAAGCGCACGGATAATCTGTACGACAGAGTAATTGAACTGTTTTTGAGGAAAGAGAGGAGGATGGATTTTGTTTACAAATAATCCGAATTTTTGGTGAGTAAAATGTTGCAATTTTCCTAAATAATATTGCAAGTTTATGAGTTATTATTGATGTTTTTTATGTGTGTTGCGGGCTGTAGCTGCAGTAGAAAGGAACTTGTTCACCCCTGGTTTGTCTATTCAATAAAGGCATTTATTGTGGCTACAGGAGGTATCTATCTGTGATGCAACGGCTCTTTATACTGTATTTCTGCATATTAAGATGGTTTTTATAACCATAAATTATTTTTTGAGGGGCGGGTTGATTCAGACGGAGTACTACTGAAGGCCTAGGTGTGAAATGCACGGTCTGTCACTGGAATTCATATATATCTGAATTTTTTTTTCAAATTTAAAGTATGGACATTTAGGCTTTCTATTTTTATATCCTATCATTCCACAGCACTGTTCTTGCATTAAAAATAGCTCACTGAAAAAAGCATTTGGCATACATAAAAAAATTAAAAGGACGGTGACTGACACAAATAAACTATCTGTAATCCTTTGTTAAAATCCTCAAATGTAATATTGGGGGTGGGAGGTTTAAAGACATTTCATTTTTCCTTTAACCTGGCACATGTTCAGCACTTAACAATTTATGACAAAAATAAGATGGCACTTTAAGGTGCTGGAGGGGGTATGCAAAACAAAAGGTTGCGAACCCCTGACATAGAGTTATCATGCAACATTTGATCACACCTCTGTAAACAGTCTGCTGTATTCTTTGGCTGATAGGTTTTCTCTTACACAAAAATCATGCTCGTGGAAAAAAAAGCACAAAATGGTGGTGCCCATTAAAGAAAATGACTACATGATAATGCCATGCAATTTACCAATAAAATAAGTTAAAACTAAAATACTGTTAAGGAATGCAAAAATATCAAAATGATTCAGGATAATCTCAAATGTGCTCTTAACAGTAATTATCAGGAAAATTTAGTTTAGTTTAAAGATGACAAAAAAAAAATAATTAAGCACTTTAAGGATCTACAAAAATCTTCTACTGCATAAAAAGCAAGAATGTGCTCCCATTAAAGAGGATATGTGATAGCAGTTTTCATTATTTCCTTTTTTTATTAGTTATGAATAAAACATTAAAGTAATAATTTGTTTTTTGTACATTCATTATCTCTGTTTATGATTGCTCATGTTTTGTTTTATGAATGTGTTGCATTTTGCTATCTCAACCACATCGGTAACATTGCAACTTACTGTAGTAAAATCATCTATCAGTTGCTTCATGAGCCAGATGATGGCATCTTTAATTTTGTAGGCTAATCACCGTCATGCTGCAGAAACAGAAAACAGTAAGAGTTTTATGTATTTACATCTTTACGCCATCTTTCCACTAACACCAGGAACCAGAAAACTGCTGATGATTTGGTTCCAAATATTTTTTCCATTAAATTTAAGTTATCAATAGCCGTACACTTACACAGAAAGTAAATATGTATGGAATTACTGTGGTGCAGAGTCTTGTTTTTGCTGCCTTTTCATGCAGTTCTTTGAACTTTTGATTTTTACTGTGCATTACTATCTATTGCGGGCAGCACGGTGGCGCAGTGGATAGCGCTGCTGCCTCACAGTTGGGAGATCTGGGGACCTGGGTTCGCTTCCCGGGTCCTCACTGCGTGGAGTTTGCATGTTCTCCCCGTGTCTGCGTGGGTTTCCTCCGGGCGCTCCGGTTTCCTCCCACAGTCCAAAGACATGCAGGTTAGGTGGATTGGCGATTCTAAATTGGCCCTAGTGTGTGCTTGGTGTGTGGCTGTGTTTGTGTGTGTCCTGTGGTGGGTTGGCACCCTGCCCGGGATTGGTTCCTGCCTTGTGCCCTGTGTTGGCTGGGATTGGCTCCAGCAGATCCCCGTGACCCTGTGTTCGGATTCAGCGGGTTGGCAAATGGATGGATGGATTACTATCTATTGCAAGATGCAAGATATTGTGTATTGCAAGAGGTAAGTTACTTTGACTGTCTTTCATGTTTACCAATAGACTGCTATTCATTTTGCATCAAAGTTCCACTGTGCTGTGCACTTCACTTATAGGTCAATATACACACTCTTTACTTCACTTTGCAGTAAAAGCAAGAGCTCAAAAAGCAAAAGAAATATAAACAACTTAAGAGAATGTTTAAAGAACCAGCATGCAGAGCAATATAAAACTTTCATCAAATGCTTATTATTTGCATGATAACATTGGTGGTGAATCAGTTCATCTCCACAATGTCACCACAGCCCTTGTTGTGGCATTACCAGGTTGGCGCAGGTACCACATATTGAACATGACCAATTGATGAAAAATTTCAAAGCCGTTTCCAGGAATCTTTGGAAAAAACCATAGAAACAAAATGCTTCCACCTGGTTCTTGGTAGTTTAGATAAAAAGCAGCAAAAGTGGCCTTCTTTTGTAAAAGTGTAATATTGGTGTAAGCAGGAAAAGTGTGGTGCAGTCAATCAAAAAGGATGTATTGTAGTAGCAGATGCTTGTGATTGCTGAGCTGCTGTCTACAAATATGATTCAACTGTTCATCCCTCTCCCACCAATTGAGACAGATCATAAGAAATGTGACAAATGACAAGAGGCTATACAGTCAGTCAAGCTTGTCTTGCGAAACAAGTTCTCTCAACATCTCATCAAATGTAAGTTAGCAAAGTTGGCACTTTAGCTACATGATTCAATAGTTTAATCTAGATTACCACATTCCTTTGTTTTAAATACAGTAGCAATTCCTGGGTTACATTTTAAATGCACGTGCTCAGTATTTTCCACCATTTTTCTCAAGTGTATGATTCACTATATAACTGAAACAGTTCTACTAGATCATGCTTATCCATGCCTTTAAAAATTTTGAATGTCTGAATTAGTATCCCCACACACCCTTCTCTGCGCAAGACTGAAGAGTTTTCAACCAGTCAGAACAGGACATACACTTCAGTCTGGAGTTACTCATATCTGCATTCTATAACAGAACAGCCTAATTCATTTGTGCTGGTGAGGAAAACCCTTAAGTTTTGCAGCAGACAGCACTTACTTTATGTGAAAAGTCAGCACTTACACTAATAAAAGTAACTTTGTTGTAAGACACAGTCTGATACCCTGTGGTGGCATCCAGGACTGAGTTCTGCCTTTTGATAACAAAATGGACCATGGTTAACTACAACCCTGACAGGACAACGAAAGATTAAAAAATGAATTAATAAAGTCCGCATTGTAATTGATTTGTTTAAAATGTCTTTCCCGTATTTATTTTTTTAATTGTACTAAATTAAACATTCCTTTTCCAGTCATGTACTGTATGTGTTGCTGTGTCCTGTTCTCCTTGCTTGCTATACTACTGCCGTGCCTGCACAATATCCTGTATTTTAAAGGTTGATTGGCTCACATGAGTCCTGCGGTGGGTTGGCACCCTGCCCAGGATTGGTTCCCTGCCTTGTGCCCTGTGTTGGCTGGGATTGGCTCCAGCAGACCCCCGTGACCCTGTGTTCGGATTCAGCGGGTTGGAAAATGGATGGATGGATGGCTCACATGAACAGTCATGGAGAGTGAATATGAGAAAAAATGGTAAAGAAGGTTGTAAGGCAATTATCACAAAGTAGTCTTTTTCTCAGCCATGTAGCTGTAGTGCATTTAAAATTGCTGTTCATCTCCGCATGCTTCCTGTCAAGATATCCATATCTGTATGCAGAAGCATCTCTGAGTAATCTTTCTGCCAATGAAGCTGAAGTCTACAGAGCAGGAGTGCATTTTTGTGCTGTGAGGTAAAAAGCATTAAGTAGTAGGGAGAAAAAACAGGCTACCTGAAAGATGTGTTAACCTAACAGTTCCTAAAGATGAAGATTTTAGTCAGAGCTTGAGCTGTCAGACTGACATCTGGCCTCTTCCTGCAGATTTATCCTTTCCTTGAGTAGCCGTCAGCTGGCAATCAACCTAAATAATGAGGCTAACTTTCAAAATGAGATGGACATGGGGAGGACTGCACAGACCTCACTGAATACAAAGAAGGTGTAATGGCTTGTGTAAAAACATTCTGACGTATCCAGGCTGATGGCTCCTTCACATGCTAATCAAAACTGTATGCCTTGAAATATAGCCACTCTAAGGTGTAAAAACAGGGACTGGAATCGTTAAATGTATCTGTTTTACTCGGTAGGTAAGACTAAAAAAGCTGAAGCAGGCTAATCAACGCCATTAAATAAGATACTTTTATTGGAGTTCTTCTGACTTTATACTTTATACATCTGCAATAAGATGCTGCAGATGTTCTATCAGACAGTTCTGGCGAGCGCCCTCTTCTACGCGGTGGTGTGCTGGGGAGGCAGCATTAAGAAGAAAGACGCCTCACACCTGGACAAACTGGTGAGGAAGGCAGGCTCTGTTGTTGGCATGGAGCTGGACAGTTTAACATCTGTGGCAGAGCGACGGGCGCTCAGCAGGCTCCTACCAATTATGGAGAATCCACTGCATCCACTAAATAGTATCATCTCCAGACAGAAGAGCAGCTTCAGCGACAGACTGCTGTCACTGTCCTGCTCCACTGACAGAATGTGGAGATCGTTCCTCCCCCAAACTATGCGACTCTTCAATTCCAACCAGGGCGGTAAACGTTAACATTTAACATTATACAAAGTTATTGTCTGTTTTTTACCTGCATTATTATCAATCTTTAATTTAATATTGTTTATTGTATCAGTATGCTGCTGCTGGAGAATGTGAATTTCCCATTGGGATTAATAAAGTATCTATCTATCTATCTATCTATCTATCTATCTATCTATCTATCTATCTATCTATCTATCTATCTATCTATCTATCTATCTATGACAAATGCAGTTTGTCTGATGGGTTAATCTTGGAGATACTGTAAACCCATGATTATACCATGCAGACATGCCCTACAAAACCCTAAACCCTACCCTGGTTTTATGTTATCCTCACATGCCCTTTTGAATTGCGGCATTGACAGCTATCCCACAATGCCTTTCTATAATGAACAACTAATCATAAACTGCTTATTATTATTTTACTATTCATCCCTTTAAATCTTTTGGTTGACTGGTCATTTTTGATTTTGGTAAGCTTCTTACTGAGTAAATGGTCATCTTAACTTCAATCATAGTTATCGGTGGTGGACTTAGCCTTTGACTAAAAAGTCCAACTGCAAGGCAGTGCTTAGAGGTATACTTAAGCCCCATCATCCACAAGATGTATTGACTAGATCCTTTTGACATGGGGAAAATATCCGAGGTAGTTTCTTGCTGCCATCCTCGCGGTTTAGAATCAGAATTTGTCTTCTCAGCTGCCTGCAAAGGCTAATGAGCTTGGTCTACATGTGATCTATAGGATACAGGCTGAAACAGGGAAGAGAAGGGAATACTTTTTGGTTTGTAATTACCAGGAACAATTTTGTCTCCTTGTTGTAAACTGGAGTCACATTTACAGTCTTCAAGTGCTCTTCTCCTCTGAAGAGATTGTTGAAATATGCTTAAGAAAGGTTGATAAATAATATCTTTCATTTCTTTCAGTGTAAATTGTGTAAGAAACAACTCAAGAACAATGTGGCAAACTTCATATAAATGATGGGAAAAGAAAAATAGCTTGTTTTACAAACAAGTGTTAAATATATCTTCTCAGGAAAGAGACTAGCCATGACTAGCTAAAAATGGTGGACCTTCCGGCTTTAGGTGTTTCTGGCTGGAAGAGGTAGATCCAGGTGGAAGAACACTAGAAGTGCCATCAATCTTTTGGTCTACAAAGGGAGGAAAATAAAAGAGCATTAATACACAGTGCTAACCCCTGGAGAGGTGGGGAATTACCATCACAGCCTTTAAGCTGTCCCCTAGTCAGGGGATATTTTTGAGCCTTCGAAGTATCAAAGTCTTGAAGCTAAACTAACTTTCTGTTTAATCTGTGATCTCAGGGATTATTTTTACTTAAGCCTGAGTCATTTGATTTATTTCTTCTTTTAGTAACAGTTGGGAAAATATGTATGTATTTCATTTGTTATTGGATAAAGTGGCTTTGGATTCAAACCAAAAATGATGGATCCATGAGAATGCAGTGCTACTCACTGAACCAATTTATCACCCATTATTAAACAAAATATCCATTTAAGAATACTAAATCTACGGTGGGCTGGTGCCCTGCCCGGGATTTGTTCCTGCCTTGCACCCTGTGCTGGCTGGGATTGGCTCCAGCAGACCTCCGTGACCTTGTGTTAGCATATAGCAGGTTGGATAATGGATGGATGGATTGATGGATGGATGGAAGAATACTAAATATATACTTGATATTTATGTAACATCTTGCTATAATGTTTGTTTCTGATTAACTGGGACTAAGATGAATTTTGTTTTTGTGAAATATCTGCAAATTTTCTACATGCTGTAAAATAAACTGACTGCCTATTATTGCCTTACATTGGCCATTTAACACCTTACAATTTAAGATTTTTTTTTAATATGAAAACTTTCTTTGATGATTTTTAATCTAAAATTGGACATTTTTAGTTTTTCCCACTTTAATGGGCACAGTTGCGAGCTGGCCACAGGCTACTCGTAAAAGTCAATAATATGGTGTTCCTTCTTTGGTGTTCTTAATAAAACAATGCTACTGTAGGTTGGTGTAAGCATTGTAAGTAGCAATATGGTGTCAACAAAAAATAAATAAACTAAGATTTTACCATACAGGGACAGATTGCAGCACTGCCACATTGATGGGTAAATTTGCATGTCTTCAATGGTTTGCATGCCTTTGTCTAGTATTTACATTTTTAAAAAATATTAGTTTGCGCATACCTGATTTTATCAGCGATGGGTTTGGTTGGCAGTGGGACTTCTGAAGGGAACTTTAGATGTCACTCCAGGTCTGTACACAAATCAATGTGTTTACAAATGTGTAAGAAGGAAGTTTGAAGGAGTAAGGTTTACCTGCAGGAGACTGACCAAAATAGATTATTCCTGTACTTCAATCCACTTGTTTAGTGAGACAAGGAGCAAAATGCACTTACCAACAGTAGCCATACAACTGTGCCTTCAGGCAATCTGTGTGTTTTCAGCACTTCATTGCCAAGTCAGAAAAGAAGGATAGTTGTCTTTCCAACTGAGCTCAGTTCAATTTTGGTTCAATACTGTTAATTTACAGTATTTTTTTTCACCAGTCTTCAAATTTTATAATATTATTAATCAGTTACAACAGGCAGAACCTGTTTGTTTTTCCAATTTGAAGGATCAGAGTTAAGACAGAAGTGTGGAACGTCTCAGACATGAAGCTCTGATTGCCATTCGTTATGGTAAATTTAAATGTTGCTTTCAGGATTTTGCAGTTGTTTGTTTCTCCTTCCAGAAGTCCTTTAGCTGAGTGTAAGTGAACTACAATGCAAGAATGAATTTAAAAGCAAGTTTACCAAAATGTCCTTATTTAATTTCTTTTCATTTCTATAGACTGTACAATACTCACTTGGTATCACATACAGTCATGAGCAGGTCTTTTTATAAATGAAAATTGCTGAAAGCAAGTACAGAAGCTTACTATCAGTTACAAATCTTTACAATGAATTATTTGTTGCAGCATCTAGCATCTCAATTGATATTAACAGTGTGGCCTGCAGGGGGCACTCAGCTCCCCAGATTCAACACAGTCAGACACAGGACACAAGTTCAGCAGCACACATTTGTTTCTTTTTCTTTTGGGAAACACTTTTTTTTATCATTTCCTACCTGCTAAGCAGTTCAATATTCAAAATAAAGCACTTTGTCTTTTCTTCTCTCTCTCTCTCTGTCTGTCTCTCTTCTTTTTTTATAATTTTATTGATTTAATTGAAATCACACAACTTTCCATACAAACAGATCAATTTTTACAAAAATAGGATCGAAGACAAATCAACCCCCACCCCAGAGAAAGAGAGCATGTCCAGCAGAGTAAAACTTAAAGCTAGTAAAAATAAGTAGATAGATGAATTAATCCCTCTTCTTCATACACCTCCACTCCTCCACCTCCAGCAAGCGGAGTCCACCTCCTCCCAACTCAGGTTCCTGGAGCAGAATTAGCGGGCTCCTTTTATGCTGCACCGGGAGCACTTCCGCTGCCCTATTAGCATGACCCAGAAATACTTCTGGATGAGGTGGTAGCCCAGCATAGTAGATCTCTGCATCCCCTGCAGCACCCCCCTGGCAGGACCCACAGAACACTACAAGACTGTTCTAAACTCCAACTCCCATGGAGTTCTGTGGGAATCTGAGGCACCACTGCTATCCATGGGGGCTGCCATCTATCACTCTGATAATGCCTTGAGCATGCTCTCTCCCCCGGTCCTTCCACTATAGATGTGTCCCAGCCGGTAAAGAGCCCTGGCCATCTGCCACAATAGATTGTGAAGAAGCACACAGTTTCATGTTCATCGCCAGAACAATGTTCTAGTAAAATCGCTTTGGTTTAAAATCACTCTCTAATTGATGTTTAAGTATTATTCTTAAAATCCTTCAATAAATAGTTTGGTAATTAAATTATTTCTTTGTGCAAGTATTTTTAAAGTTAGTGTTTGTCATTAACACATGTGCTAGGGTTTCAAAGCTACACCTAGATTTAATTATGGGCCACTGTTTTGAGTCATTATTGACCATTCAAACTGCCATCAAAAAAGTCTGACCTACACTAAAGTAATTCATTAATTACAGGAACGCTTATTATACTCTAGCCTACAGACCTGCCCGTGACATAGAGCTTATTATAAGCTATTAATGTTTCATCTAATTTTGCGGGTAAGTTTTCTCTCCACAGCATTTAACATTCATCCAATGGGTTTCAAAGTTAGCCTGTTACCTCATGAAGTCGGGACTGTACAAGAGGTATGCAAAATGGTCTTTGAGCTTAGAATGAAAAAAGTTTTTTGGGTGACCATTATCAAAATTATATAGCAACATTCTGTATGTTTGTTGAATACTGTCCCTGGTTTCTGATGTCAGAGGATAACTTTAAAGCCTGATTGATTGTTGTAAATAAATCAATGTCATTCAGCAACATATTTCTGGTATTTCTTGACATAACAGAAACCTGACAAAATCAGATTGTGTAAGGTTTAAAAATCATAACATTCATATTTCTCAGTTGGAAGCCTTCCACGGACATTCTCATTTTAGGGAAAGGTCTGAGCAGATGGCATGTCTAAAATGTTTGTGTCAAATAGAGAAATGATTATTCTGCACGGTGCATAATATTGATTAACCTTTAGCAGTCTGACACTCTGTTTTCTAGGCACGTATTCAAAGTATGATTTCTTCATATTATAAATGCTGAAGTTCCCAAAAGTTCATATTAGTCTCATTGTAATTCTGCACTTGTATGCTTTGCCAGATGTACTGCATATCAGTGTCGCTTGAGGTTGTGTGTCTTCTCTGTTGTAGCATTTCCATAGTGGTGCAGTTTGGCTGTTGGAGGCAGAGTATGAGAGTGAGCATAAGTTCATCCCAGGATAAATGTGCATTCTTTCCACAGATGGTTCTAACTTTAAACCTGTTGTTGGTAGAACAGATTATAGCTTCCATGGGCTCAGGAAATGGATGAATAAGGATATGGTTAGTTAGAACTAGTTAAGAGACTAAATAATGATGAATCTTTGTTCAAATTTATGTCAGGTACCAAATGTGGCGTGTATGTCTACATTGTGGTTTTAATATGTGTATTATGTGGTCTTGCACATAACACATGCAAGAGTTTCATATTCTAGTAAGTCCAGCATGTGTTTCATGGTCACGAATGTTCAGCTCTGGTAGATAAGAAATTTGTACAACAGACAGCAGCTCTTGGAGCTGGCACCAACATTTTAAATAGCTTTCATAATGAATGGGAAAGTAACTGGAATTGCTTTGCTGCTTTGATTAAGAAGCTGACCATCACCAAAGAAAGCAGCATCTGAATAATGATTCTCCTTTCTAAGGCGCATAATTCTCTGAACAACAAGAATAAATAGCAGAAGAGATTTTGACTCTGATTGAATTTTAAGGAGATTCTGTTTGGAAGATGAAAACTACTCAGGTAAAAATGCTGTACTACAGTAGCTAAGGGAAGGTAAAAAGGAAAGGAATGGCTGCAACAGGAGAACTGTAGAGGCAAGTCTGGGAAGAGATATAAGTTAAACAGTGGTTTTTGGTAAGGAAAGGGCAGGGAGGAATAACATGATGGTTCAGACTACTATGAACATAAGCAACGCCAGAATATTATAATTGAACAGTTATTGGGCAGGTAATAAACTGAAGGTGTGCATTAAAGGATGGTTTTATTGACTCTGATATTGGAAGCATGTATAAGAGCGATGTGAGTGATCGTGCCTCTTAAAAGAAGGAAGGTTATTGGATTAATAACCCCTTGTACCTCCTTATCATACTTTAAAATGAAGCGGACGAAAGTACTGCAGTAAAGCCTCTAGGTAAATGCTTTATTCTGTGGTGCGCAGCCTTGGCTCAGTAAGCACTCTAGGCAGACAGGGACAATGTTCTTGTGTTTCTGTGATTCTGGGAAAATCAAGGGGCACATGTCATCCTCAGTTCGGCCATGTGTTTGTAAGTAGAGGGGAATCTCACATTATTTTACCTAGAAATAGAAGAACTTTCATCTAGGAAGGCAGTGCCATTCTGGAACTACTTACAACTTTAGAGTGATGAACCAGACAACCATGTTTCTGATGTTGCTGCAGATATTCCAGATGACACCTAAGGGATTTGAAGGGAAACCTTAAGTTAATCAACATTTACAACAAACAGGGCAATGGTAAAAAAAAAAAGAAGGTATATGTGTGCAGAGGATGTGTTGGAGATTATTAGAATTATTGGGAAACAGCATTGGAAGTTGGAAATATACCCTATACATACTGTATGCGTGATCCCGGAATAAGTCTGCTTTTGTGTAATAGAACTGAAGACACCTTGGACTATATGCAACTTTCATTTAGCTTCATTAGGTACTTCTATTCTTCTTTCTTTTAATCCTTGTACATTAATTTTTATCTAATAATCAGAAAGTTCTACAAACTGTACATTGCCTTAATGTTTTGGTTATTATTGTCTTATTACTTCTAGTAATGTGAAGGTGGACTGTAAAGGTTTATCACTGGGGGCAATCGAATGTGGGAGTAATATCAGTCCCCTTTCTGTATACTGTACTCTTTATTGTACTGATAGTTCAGGGTTGGCAAGCAGATTGTCTGAAACCCTTTGCTGTCCTTTCCGTTTTTGATGTTGAAGATAATACCTGTATATAGCTCTCTACAGTTAATCTTCATACTAGTATATATTTCATTTACATTTGTTTGTGATCCTGTTAGAGAAATAAAAGGTATAGATTTTTATGAGTCAGCAGTTACTTAGGCATTGTCTATGTGGAGCTTGCACGCTTTCCCTGTGTCCAGGAGAGATTTTCGTCCAAGGAAGTGCCTGCTTGGTAATAATAACTGGCGATTGTTAGTGGTCCTAAACGGCTCAGTGTGTGTGTGTGTGTGTGTGACTGTGCTCTGCAGTGAACTAGCACCCTATATAATAAATTGATTAAAGCTCTGCAAGATCTGGGGTGGACGGGTTAGGCGTATAGCCCCGCAAATCTGAGCTAGATTATGCAAACCAGATAATGAATAGATACATTAATATTCCTTTGCGATCAGTGCTCTGTTTTCACCTTCACTTAAATCTGATTTCGACTTGGCCAGGTGGCGCCTGAAGTCTCCCATTGTTTTTGTGTTAGCGTGTAGCCGGTACCTTAGCCTATGCATTTGGGAAGCAGTAAAAGTTGTTCAATATATTCCACGCACATACAAACAAGCAGAAAAGATTTGCGCACGCACCGCCTAATGTTTGAAGTAGCTGCTGGTGACGAGGTCTCGCGAGGTTTAATGGTTGCTACAGCAACCGTGGGAAGCGTTTACATCGCTGTGTACAGCAACCGAAAGAGAGAAGAAGAGAACTATTTATCTTCGCTTTTAAGTCATATTTCACGGTACTGAACACAACATTGATTTTGTGTGCTTTTTAAAATAACTATACATAAATATAAAATGAAAACGGTTTTGTCAAGTTTTATCAGCCGCGTGCGATCCCGTTAATGCTGTTTACTTGTCGGGAGGTCGCTAAAGTTATAGATCAAAGAACAGCTTACACGTTTTGATTTTTTTTTGATGGTCTACAGCTCCTTTCACGGTACTTTTCATACGAACCCGTTCTGAATAAATGGAGCATGTGTGTGAGTGAAAGGTGGCGATGTTTCTTTAAATTGTTATTTGTAGTAACTATGGAAATAAAATCAGCCCTCAACAAAACAACTTCAGGCTTCAGTCTTACCACGGAAATCTAAACTAAAGTACGTAGATATCGCGAAACCTGCGCTTTTGTTATTTACTATACTTAACCCCGCAAGATCGTCACGAGCAAGCCATAATTATCATGTATTCAAAGTATACAATAACGTACAGTAGGTGTATGTATATATGCACCAAGCTCCATCGGCTGGTTGTTAATTGTCTTATAAAACAATAGAAACTATAGAAAGTAAGTAATGATTGTTAATTTTAAAAAGTACCGGTTCAGGGGAACATAATTTTGTAATGTTATTGGATTAATTTGTAATGTAATGTATAATATATTAACATTGTGTGTTTGTCTTTAATGTGCTGATGGATAGTTTTGCTTTCGGAAGGCTGATTATTATTGTGTGTCATGTGAACGGAACAATTTAGTTATTAAAATTAAGATAGTTTAGTGTTAGTTTATTATATTTTTGGAAATGTAGAATGACTGTAAATGAATGGATGGTTGAATTAAACTGTATATTAACATGCTGCCCTTGTAACGTGACAATAAGACACCAAGAAATCAAATAACAGTAGTTAGTAATTATCAAGATACAAATACAGTGATATAAAATATTATTACAGAATTTCCACGTTTGTGGTTGATGATTCTCTTTTTTTTTGCTGTTGTTACCACGATATCCTTCTGTACCCTTGAAGCATAAGAGGTTTGAAAAATACATGGATCAACAAATTTAATTTCTGTTTTTTTAATATTTTTTAATCTATATGTCATTGTAGATCTCTGCCTTGTGTTTCCCAAAAAATGTAATTTTCGATTTATATCTTGACAGAACCTTATTGAATTGCATTTAAAGAAGTACCTTCTCCAGCAAGAGTCAGGAATATGAATGAGTTCGGGCCTGCCATCGGTAAACCTAATTCAGTTAGACTGAAAAGCAGGTGAGTGTATGCACCTTGAGCAGTCCCTCATTAAATTAATCTCATTTGCTTAACCAATTTCATCTTTGCTTATAAAGGCGGGCTTTTAATTTAGATATTGGCTCTCTTATAGTATCTAATTTCATATAGTTGTACGTTATAGCTCAGACAACCATGCCCAAAATAGACCAAATATAATTATTTTACATTCAGATCTGACAGCTTACTATACACAGTAGCATATGTATTCAGATATATTTGAACATATTTTAAATGTGTTGTATATTTGAAACCCAATTTAATATGTGTTCAAAATAAGCTAATGCCATTGCAATAGTTTTCATTTTGCTGTCTAATAAATAAATTTTAACTTAATATTTTTTTATTCCATTCACATCTATTATCACTCCTTTATATACAAATATTTTGAAAGCCTTTTTATGGCAAATTCTTACATATTTAATTCTATGTAATTTGCAGCATACTGAAAATAAACAGCCACCTCAGCTGTTTGGTGCATGCCTTTATTTTCTTACCTTCTTATCTGGTTTTTGGAAGCTGGAGCCCATCTCGGCAGCATCAGGTATACAGTGAAAATCAGCCCTGGTAAGACTGCCAGTCCATCACCAGGCACTCTCATTAACAAATCCGTAATCAGGTATACAGAGCTGGTTTAGCATCATCATTGAAAATAACTTACTTTAGTCTTTAGGGTGTTGGAGGAAAATCTGTTTTAGCCTGGGGAAATATATATAAAGGCAGTGGATAGTCCTGGGTTCAAGTCTAGGAGTCTGGAACTGTGAGGCACCAGAGCTAACCATAGCACCACCATGCTGCCTAACAGCTGCAGTTTAATATTACATTACCGTCTACATATCTGAAATAAATCAGAATGAATGGTAAATTATATATTTGAAAATGTCAATTCAAAATGTCTTGCAAATAATGTTAAAATTTGAACATTTCAAGCAGCTTTGAATATACAATTTGAAGGCTGAAAAAGTATTAGATCTAGTTCACAAAACTGGACTGTGCATAAATGTATACAGTTTGTATTTACAGTGCATCCAGAAAGTATTCACAGCGCATCACTTTTTCCACCTTTTGTTATGTTACAGCCTTATTCCAAAATGGATTAAATTCATTTTTTTCCTCAGAATTCTGCACACAACACCCCATAATGACAACATGAAAAAAGTTTACTTGAGGTTTTTGCAAATTTATTAAAAATAAAAAAACTGAGAAATCACATGTACATAAGTATTCACAGCCTTTGCTCAATACTTTGTCGATGCACCTTTGGCAGCAAATACAGCCTCAAGTCTTTTTCAATATGATGCCACAAGCTTGGCACACCTATCCTTGGCCAGCTTCGCCCATTCCTCTTTGCAGCACCTCTCAAGCTCCATCAGGTTGGATGGGAAGTGTCGGTGCACAGCCATTTTTAGATCTCTCCAGAGATGTTCAATCGGATTCAAGTCTGGGCTCTCACTGGGCCACTCAAGGACATTCACAGAGTTGTCCTGAAGCCACTCCTTTGATATCTTGGCTGTGTGTTTAGGGTCGTTGTCCTGCTGAAAGATGAACCGTCGCCCCAGTCTGAGATCAAGAGCGCTCTGGAGCAGGTTTTCATCCAGGATGTCTCTGTACATTGCTGCAGTCATCTTTCCCTTTATCCTGACTAGTCTCCCAGTTCCTGCCACTGAAAAACATCCCCACAGCATGATGCTGCCACCACCATGCTTCACTGTAGGGATGGTGCCAGGTTTCCTCCAAACGTGACGCCTGGCATTCACACCAAAGAGTTCAATCTTTGTCTCATCAGACCAGAGAATTTTCTTTCTCATGGTCTGAGAGTCCTTCAGGTGCCTTTTGGCAAACTCCAGGCGGGCTGCCATGTGCCTTTTACTAAGGAGTGGCTTCCGTCTGGCCACTCTACCATACAGGCCTGATTGGTGGATTGCTGCAGAGATGGTTGTCCTTCTGGAAGGTTCTCCTCTCTCCACAGAGGACCTCTGGAGCTTTGACAGAGTGACCATTGGGTTCTTGGTCACCTCCCTGACTAAGGCCCTTCTCCCCTGATCGCTCAGTTTAGATGGCCGGCCAGCTCTAGAAAGAGTCCGGGTGGTTTTGAACTTCTTCCACTTACGGATGATGGAGGCCACTGTGCTCATTGGAACCTTCAAAGCAGCAGAATTTTTTCTGTAACCTTCCCCAGATATGTGCCTTGAGACAATCCTGTCTCGGAGGTCTACAGACAATTCCTTTGACTTCATGCTTGGTTTGTGCTCTGACATGAACTGTCAACTGTGGGACCTTATATAGACAGGTGTGTGCCTTTCCAAATCATGTCCAGTCAACTGAATTTACCACAGGTGGACTCCAATTAAGCTGCAGAAACATCTCAAGGATGATCAGGGAGAAACAGGATGCACCTGAGCTCAATTTTGAGCTTCACGGCAAAGGCTGTGAATACTTATGTACATGTGCTTTCTCAATTTTTTTATTTTTAATAAATTTGCAAAAACCTCAAGTAAACCTTTTTCATGTTGTCATTATGGGGTATTGTGTGTAGAATTCTGAGGAAAAAAACGAATTTAATCCATTTTGGAATAAGGCTGTAACATAAGAAAATGTGGAAAAAGTGATGCACTGTGAATACTTTCCGGATGCACTGTATATTACAGCATATATTTTTATCCTTTCAATGCTGTTGATAGAGGTACTTGATAACTGAAACTCAAGTGTCTTGCTAAGATACAGAGGTGTAGAATTTGTTACAAATGGAATTGCTACTGCTCTGCTCCCACAACTCCCTCAGTGCACTACAGTTACATATTTGAGTATTCAACATTAAAGCCTGCCATGACTATCTGAATGGTATTTGGTTTTGTTAACTAATAAACAGTGAAGACTTTCTAGAGTACTTTGTAAGGTTAATACGTTTTGCTTGCACTTCTTTGGGTTCAACAACTTCACACTGGAGTTGCACTGATTTTAAAACTGAAGTTCACAGAGTCCTCTGTTTACTGTTCTCTTTTTTGGGGTCTAAGGTCCACTTCAGCTTTTCCCTTTCATATTCTCAATAGGCTGTCTAAAGGTTTTTCACCTGTCAACAGCATGGATGTTGGATGTTATGCTCATTTACTCTTTCCTACTACACTGAAATGGTTCACTGTCTGTAATTGCTTCGGCTAACTCTATTCATTTTTACACCAGAAGGTGCCTGATTTAAGAGTGTCCTTAGTCATTTGACTGCTCTGCAGGATGTCTTTAGTGCTTTCCTTCAAAATGATGTCTGAGCTGTAGAGAATGCTGAAAGCTGGTGTTATTTAACAACAGATACCTTGTCATTTAGTATCATATCTTGTCCTACTAAGAAAGAAATTAGGAGGTTTGTGTATTTGTGGGAAATTCTGAATAGTTGCTAAGGCTATGGTGCGTAATAAGTACCCTTTCTGATTTTTTACTATTGTTTTTTCATGGGTATGTATTCTTTTCCAAGCTCGACTTCTGTCAAAAGCAGCTACAAGTGTCCCTATATTTACTTTTGTATACTGTAATTTTTGATTACATTGGACTCATTTGTGATGTGAGCTACTGTGTTTTCAAAGAGTAATGTACATTATTTGCAAAAACATCCCAGGGGTTATAGTCTGTGTGATAGACTTAGTGGTCCATGGCTGAATGCCACTTTTAAAAATAAGCACCTTGATTAGGTTTCTGCTGCTCCTTCTCCTGTTAACCTACTGTTAACTCCACAAGTCCATTTGTGTTGCTTTGAAATGTGATTTCATGTCTGTACACTAGGAATTTGACCACTAGATTTAATGAGATTTACAGAGTCCCCACACCATTGAGTGACAGTGAGGTTTTTTTATATTCCAGAAATGATGCTTTGTTACTTATGATTGCTTCAGAAAGGTGCATTCTGGGACTAGACTTAATTCTGAGGAAATATTGTATGTATCTGAAGTAGCAACTAATGTCTTGTTTCCATTCCTGCTGATTGTAACTGATGTTTAAATCTTACTTTTTTAAATTTTACTTTTGTTATGTGTCACATATCTTCTAGGGTCATTGGAGTTTCTCATTCTCCACAACACACTTGGATAATAAGTGTTTAAAAATCAACATATACGACAGCTAGTTTAAACTTCACACTAATCACTAGGCATTCATTACTATAGGGTGGTCCAGATCTAACTATGCAACTTTTAATGCAATGCAGGAAAACAATGCAAGACAAAAGAATTGTTCGAAATATCTTGCAATAAACGAATGCAGGGCAGGTGCTGCCATCTATCGGCAACAAAAATAATTTTTTCTGAATTCGTCTATGTAATAAACTTAATAAGTTATAGCGTAATGAAAATTGCATAATTAGATCTGGACCACCCTGTATGTTGATCATCACAATTGCAGGTCGCTGCTTACTGTACAGGATAACTTGTAAGGGCTGAACACATGTAGAAATGTAGTTTTGGTCTGAAATTCACCTGCAAATCTGGTGTCACACTATTTAACAATGAATTAAGTTACTTGCCACCCAACTGGAATTAAAAGTCTGGGTTAATTATTACACTTTCAAAAAATATACACTGCATGTTTACCTTTAGTATATACACCTATCTTGTACCAGATAGGATCTCATTCTTCACTTAGAATAGCCTTAAAATCTGGAATGTATTCCAGAGAAGATTAGGGCATCTAAAGCATTTTCATACTTTTTCCAATATTTTGTTAAAACATTTTATATACATACCGTTAACAAGAATTCTTCTATTCTGGAGCCATCCATCTTAAATCCAATAGAAAAATCAATGGCAGTTTCCAGAGAAAGAATCACTGTAGTTGGTGAATATTCATTGGGAAACATCATACACACAACAATATAACAACAAGAAAGCAATGGAAAAAATGCACACCAAATAGGAAAGGAAGAAAACAACAAAATGAGGGATCATAGGAAGCTTATACAAAAATTATACCTAAACATGTGAATGAAAGGTCTAGGTCATTCATGGAACAGTGGTAGCGACTATGGTCAAGGGAAAGCCCCATGTTGAACTGCCTATGAGTATCATGAATTTATTACCCTTTTATTTATTGCAAGACATAACACATTTTTAGATGCATCAGTTTCAATGGTAAATTATTTTTTTCATGTCAGAGACTACAGTAGAGGGTAAACATAGCTTGATTCTTGTACACCTTTTTGTGATTCGGTGTACAATACACAACCTTGAGTTGCTAGGGGTGTGCCAACCATAAGTCACTCTGAATCACATCATTGATGTGGTGGTTTAAAAAGCCAGTCTCTTGAATTCATTCATTATTCAAGTTCACAGTGCAATTCTAAAAGATTCTTTTTTTTTCTCCTGGTTTCAAGTTTGATTTTGTTTTTGACATCAAGTTTGCCTAGCCCCTTGATTCGATGCTGGTGCTTTTGTCCTCATGATTATGATTGTCTGACTTCGTTCTCTTCCTGGTCCTATAAACGTCTGTTGGTTCCCTGCCAGAACTAAGAGAGGTCAAGTATAGTCAATGAAGTATAACTTAAGGTTACAATATTTTAAGAAAAGTTTTTCCAGTAAAGGTTTCCCACACTTGGATACTGTGTTTTTAGCAGTGCCCACTTGATCTCATCCAATCCCTTGGCCTTGCCATTATGGTGTTTTTTTTAACGATTGCAGTACCCAAAGTCGCACAATTATAATACAGTCCCAACCAGTGCTTCTAACACTGCATCTTTCAAGTACAAAATATCTATTGAGTTTAAGAGTACCCTAAAGTGCTCCTTCCAAAACTCAACAATATCCCCAAGAAGAGGTCAATATTTTCTCACTGACTTTAGTAACAGCCTGTGAAATGTCTCAGCTACACTTCCTGAGTCATCAGACTGTTGACCAGATCTCCTTGAGGCTGTACAACATTCATTCTCTGTGTTCTTACTAAACTCAGGCTTTGAATCAGCCTCTACCATCTTCTTGCTAGGCAGGTATCTCTCGGTCAAATCTAGAGACACTACTGCTAACACTGCATGAAAGGTGTCTTTCATTAACTTACAAATAAAAACACATGCAAGTTGTCAAATCAGAAAAACATAATTAAAAACAAAATGAGGACCAGGCACTAAAGATTTTAACAAGAATGTTTTTAGCCAGGTAGTATCTCGTGGTATAAATACAATATACAACACCATTGTAGCAGTAGGGGGTGCTACCGCTCCCTTGAACCCTCAGGTACCATGCTAAACACCAGGTAAAAGTGTAATACTTATTATTTTTATTGTAATAAAGTGCACTAAGCACCCTCCACTCCACACTACTCATACAATTACCAATACTCTAATTAATCAACAATAATACACAATCCTCCACTCCCAGACACTTAGCCATCCGTCCTCCCAGATAAAAAGTCCTTTTCTTCATCCCGGAAGCACGTCGTTCCTTCTGTTCATGTGACTAGGACGTACTTTCAGCTTATAGGGCACGTAACACTCCCCAAGCCTCCCTACAGCTGCTCCTGGTGGTCCTCATGGTATCCAGCAGGGCTGTTTATAAAAACTACAAGGTCCATGAGGCCCTGCTGGAATTCGGGGAACCTCCATGCTGCTGGGAGTACTCCTTCTGGCGGCTTGGAGGTGTGGGCCGGAATATATGTCCGGCCATCCTTCACACCATATGCAATACATGACAACATCACATTATTATATGTGGTAATAGCACAAATATATAAAATAGTTTGTAGAATTGCACTCCTGCCCAGGAATATATCAAATAAGTCTTTATAAAATAAACATTATTTAGTTTGGATGGAGGAGTTAGAAAATCAGAAAAAGACAGAGATGAATCTGGGTCTGTGACTGCAGTAATAGAGAAACTCTTTATGCGTCTAGTAGTTCTTATGTTTAGTGGCTGGTAACATATCCTTGATGGTAATAACTGGATCATGTCTGCCATCAGACATAAAAAAATTCTTATTAGCTAAATGATAGAAAAATGTAGTGCAATGGAATTGCAAAATGCTTAATTAAGATTAATATCAGAACATTGCAAAAATACTATGGCAAATTTCAATAAATCACTAGTAGAATTGGCAGCCTTACACAAAATTTATTCAAATGGATTATTATGACAATTATTTTTAATTTCAGCATGCATTTTTTTTATTTATATACAGTATTGATTCTATATACAGTAAAATGTGTACATCTGTCTAGTTTCCTTTAATTTGATTTTTCCATTTGGGAGATAGTGTCCATTTTGCAAAAGACAAAAGGTCAACCTACCCTACACAAAATCTTTATTCATCATAGGGGAAACTTAAACATGCACCAATGTTTATTTTAAATGCAGGACGTCCAATATCTAGCATTATAAACTATGTTCTATATGAAATTATTTTGTTAAGAAAACAATTTGGGCATTCCAACAGCAACTGCTTGTTTCAGTGTTTCTCTCAGTATAAAGAGTACAACCGCATAATAGATACATAATAGATTAAGACACTAATAATGTACTTGCTCAAGTGTCATTAATCATTCCTTCACAGAAATCTTAGGGAGTTAAGATTGGAGACAGTTCAACTAGAAATGGAAAATCAAGACATGGAGAAGAGGCTTCAACAGCTGAAATTCAATATGAGTCAAGAAAAACAGGAGAGAGAGTAAGTTTTCTATTAAAAAACACAACAGTGATTTACAATTCATTGTGTATATTTCTATGTGGAATTTTATTTAAGTTTTCTGTGCATCCAAACTAATTCATTTTAAAGGTATGTTTTGTAACACAACTCTGGATTGGGCTGCTTCCTTTTTGTTTAATTGTCTTCTTCCTGTTTGTATCAGTTTCCTCCTGGGCCTTGGTTTATGTATCAGTCCTAATTGGACATAGAAGGTCAAATTTTGTCTTTATGACATTTCAATACAGCATCTCAAGACTAGGTTTGGCAGTCAACCTGTTTTTGGATTGGGGAGAAAGCTGAAATTTAAAGAGTGAGCCATTATGTATGAGTGGATATGTAAACTACAAATGAAATAAACTACAGCCTAGGACTGGACCTGTGACCCATACATGGTGATTCTTCACTGCTCCTCTATTCACTAATGTGCCAATTTGATTATGATCTACAATTGCACATACATTTTTGTTTCGAAATCACTAATATATATGTTATTATTTTATCTCCACTTCAGAGGACTTATGATTACATACATGCAGTAAAATCTTTTCTTGTTTTAAACAGAAAACTGGGTGGATATTACTGGAAATCTGGACAAACTGGTACCTTTAACACTCCTCCTGAAGGAATGCTACAGAATAAAGGCAGTTCTTTTCAAAAGGTTAGGAAAAGTAATTTTGTCTTACTACATGGGAAAGTTGCTATATAAATAAAATGTATTATTATTATGTTCATTACTCTTATGCAAGTTTAGAAACTGGGCTTTTGAATGTGTCTGACATCCTTCATTTTCTTTTTCCAAAAACCACCACTAGAGAGCAGTAATATCTCTTAAACAAGTAGTTGAATGTAATTATGTATCGTGGCTGGTAATAAATATTAATTTTTCTTTTATACAGTTATCTGCTGGCAAAGTGAAGATAAAACTGCTGAAAGACCATCCTGAAGGTTAGACATGGGTTTTTGTCAATTCTTTATTTAAACTTCATTTTGTAACTCTTAATTGATGGGGGCAGGGTTTTAATTTGACTCTCTAAATAAAACTTTAGATTATAGGTTGTTTATATTTTTTGTAAACATTTTACATATTTTATTATAATACTTTTTCTTCAGAGTTGCCAAGACCATCTGTAGACCATGTTATTGAAACAAGTTTAAACAAGAAAGAAAGACCAAAATTAAAAGGGAATATATGTGGACAGTGTGAAATAAAAAAAGCTGGACTGGTAAGTAAACAGTTTACATTTTTTATATATTGTACTATATCGGAAGTAATGTTACTTATATCCTGAGTGTGTCACTTATGCTGTACTTAGTGTAGCTTTATATACAATGTTACTGGATCTAATACAGTTATAGTTTAGTATATCGAAATGCCAAAGGCTAACAAACAAACACATCTGGCCTGTTAGTATCCCATACTACTTAGCCAATATTACACCTCTTGTTTTTGAATATATCTATTGGAACACTTAGCTGCCAGGATTCCATTGATCTAGCAGCTCTGTCTTCTATTAGTCCCAGCTAATATTTGCCACTTATCCCTGACTATAACATTTAAAAATCCTGGTAGCTAAGACTATCAAGAAAGTGTCTCTAGGGCCCTGACAACAAATACAGATGCTGCTGTTTCCTAGCTCACTAGCAGCACACAGTTTCTCTTGGTGTGTTTTGGGGACCACTCTACAATCTGTAAGTCAGATCCTTACGTGTGTGGAGAGCGCTTTGAGTAGTGAGAAAAGCGTTATATAAATGTAAAGAATTATTATTATTATTACAAATAAAGCTATAGATACAGGTTTATATAAACTTTTACCTGTAGCTTTATATATGGTATATCTACAATCAATCACATATATAAAAGTAGATATTGAAGATACATATTTTCAGGATGTGTATATGGATTGTATGTACATCTAGTGGCCAACTTATTAAGTACATCAGTTGGTTAATGCAAATACACTGCTCTTCCAAAGGGCTATTCAAGATGACTGCAGTTCAATGTATGGGAAAAATAGCTGTCTGAATATCAGAAGAACCTACTTATCAAGAAATGAAAACTGACAAAGTAAGAGTACTTATACAACAATCCCAATACTGTACATCTAGTTAGTATACACAATGGCATTTTTACTTTCGCGTATACGTAGTATAGAGAAAGTATAGGAATCGTGAAAAAATTCAACCTTGAGATTTTGATGCATCTTGACGTTTTAGACCTCCCTGAGTCTGAAAATACCATTTTTGAAATTATGTGTGTCAATGTGTCAACACAATAACTCGAAAACGCTTTGACCTAGGTTAATGAGATTTTGTACACCTGCATTACATCAAAAATAAGGAATCCTATCAACTTTTGGGCCATTTCTGATGAATTTTCAAGTAAACAATGGTTATAATTACAGATAGATGATTCAAATTTTGTATAGACATTTATAATGATAAAAAGCAAAAAGATACAAAATTTGAGAAAAATTACTCAACCAGAAGTAGTATTTTATTTAAAGAATGAATTTTTGGTATCGTTGAAATGTAAATGTGTACATGATATTAAAAACTGTATTCAATATAACGCAATTCTTTCAATAACTATTATTAATTTTATTTTAATTTATACATCATCAGTTTAACAATAATGTGTAAACATTGAACATGCCGTGTAAATATAAAGATGTAATCTATACTAATAAAAGGCAAAGCCCTCACTGACTGACTCACTCACTCACTGACTCACTCATCACTAATTCTCCAACTTCCCGTGTAGGTAGAAGGCTGAAATTTGGCAGGCTCATTCCTTACAGCTTACTTACAAAAGTTAGGCAGGTTTCATTTCGAAATTCAAAGCGTAATGGTCATAACTGGAACATATTTTTTGTCCATACACTGTAATGGAGGAGGCGGAGTCACGTATCGCGTCATCACGCCTCCTACGTAATCACGTGAACTAAAAACAAGGAAGAGATTTACAGCACGAGTCGCACGCGGGAACGAAGGTAAATGACGTTAATTTTTGACTGTCTTTTAATACTGTGTAAGCATACATATTAACACATGTGCAATTAAACATGTGCATTTACGAGGTGATTTCTCAGGCTTAAAAGCTCACCTTTTATCAAACGCGGGAACAAAGGTAACTGACGTTGTTCACTGTCTTTTAATACTGTGTAACCATACATATTAACACATGTCCAATTAAACGTGTGCATTTACGGGGTGATTTCTCAGGCTTAAAAGCTCGCCTTTTACTAAAAAGGTAAATGCAAAACTATTTTCAATCAGTTTATTGAAACGCTCCCGTTAAGGATTGCAATAACATATTCGCGAGATAAAAGAACGAAGTAGGGGGAAATGGAGGAACAGCCGCAAACAGCGAAGAGCAAAAAATTAATTAAACAATTGAGAACGGAGCGAGTTAAGCATACAAGCATGTTCATAAGGGAAACAAACCACGGTGTAAAACGTAAGTTTAAATAAAGTTTATAGAAACGCTCCCGCTGCGGATTGCAATAACATATTCGCGAGATAAAAGTTTAATGAGAAGACACGAGGTATAAACGAACCACACGCCGTGGCGCAACGTTAGGGGCAACAGTTTCAACCATTCTATGATCTGCTTCTCGCAACTGAAAGACGGCACATGGCGGATGTTAGCCGACTTGCTGACCGCAACGTTAGGGGCTTCAAGTATGGCGCTGACGCCACATCTCAGTGCCAACACTTTGCAGACTGTACTTAAAAGACACGCCCTCCTCACTGGACAGTTAAAAACACCAATCAAACTAACGATGACATCAAGTATTACCCAATCAAAAGTAGGAAAGGAGGCATCTTCATAAAATGCGTGTGGGATGATTTGCATGAGACGCTGCTTTAAAAAAAAATGATTAAAAAATACGGGATAAATCCCATCCAGTATTGATTCAAAACGGGACGCGCAATTTCATTGTCAAACGCGGCACGATTCCGTATTTTAAAGGACGGGTGGCAACCCTACAGTGCCAGGTAACCACCCATACAATCAGATTGTGATTCAGACTAGGAATGCAATGAATGTAATTACCCCGATCTACATACAAGGCGAAAGTCTTGCAACATTCAAAGATGATGGTTTGGGATAATTAGTACTTATTAAGTACACCATGGAACATAAAAGAGCTTATGAAGCCTTGAACCGAAAAAAGCAACATCTCAGAGATCATACAAAAAAAAAAGGAGGTAATGTCGTTTTACTCGCTGTAGATTTTAGTGAAACATTACCAGTTATTCCACGAGGGAGACCAGCAGATGAACTCAACGCTTCTTTAAAATCCATGCTTCTCCCACGGTCGGTTATATGTCGCGTGTTCTCGGGTAGGTACACCAAAAAATGTATACATTTAAGCATGTAATGGGCAAAGAAAAAATGAGGTATACCCGAAGGCACTGCAGTAGTACTCAATGTAACTTTACTTCTTAAATGTTAATGTTTTACTGTTTAATAATTTATACGCTTCTTATATATTGTTCAAATTCTTTTATCAAAATACCAGTGACAGCGCAATGCACGATAAAATGGAGTGAATACACCATACGCATCCGCCCACGGCCGCCCTGGTGTGCGCAGATAGGAGTTGATTCTAAAATAAAATAAACATAAAAAGAGTAATACAATCATCACCCATAAAGCGGATAGCAGACGTGACGTATTATATGTGTACCACATTTCAAGTCAATAGGTGAAACAGTTTGCAAGCTACAGGTGATTTAAATATCCTGGACAGACCAACGAAAAGCCACGGTAGCAAATTATACAAGAAGATTTTACTGTTTAATTATTTATATTTATATGAAATGTGCTTCTTATATATTACTTCATATTCTCATATGATAATGTATGTTAATGTTGTTTATATTGATTTCTATGTTATTGTAAGTGCATCTATGTGTGTATATGTATGTATGTATGTATGTATGTGTATATATATATATATATATATATATATATATATATATATATATATATATATATATATATATATATATATATATATATATATATAAAAAATATATATATAAAAAATATATGTGTATATGTATATATAATATATCTGTATATGTGTGTATATGTGTGTGTATATGTATATATATATGACAGCAACACTCATAACAATGACAACACAATTACATTGACAATCATGTTACGTTATTTTTAAAATGTTTCCTTTACTTTTTCATAACCTCTTTAACACACTACTTCTCCGCTGCGAAGCGCGGGTATTTTGCTAGTAGGAACATAAGCTGCTACATCCCTATCGTGTTTCCGGTAATACATTTAATTTTATGATTTTTTTTTTTATTTCCGCAATATCATTATCATAATTAAATGTAGCTAAGTGCAGTTTTACCTATAGCAATTTATTGCAACATATCTCTCTATATACAAACGAAAATCCTGGAATGGAAAGCAAATGCAAGGCTATGATACGTGATAATCTCGAAAGACATTTTAAAGACCCGCAAGACCAAGGAGACTTGCCATGGTGCGTCTCGCGGGGACCGTAAACATGAGACTTGGTGCCAAGAGATTGTCCCAGGGCCATAGCAAAAAGGACAGCGGCTGTACAGGCTTTAAAAAGATCGAAGGGCAGTGCGACAGCAGCTACCCCAACCGAACGGGAGCAGCATTATACATCCTGAAAGAAAGACTTCAACCACGCCCGCGGCCAGAAATAAAAGACAGGTATTGCTTTTACAACGTCACGCGAGACCAGGCAGTGAGCCATCATTTAAAACAAGTCTACAGACCTCTAAGCTAGCAGTTGTTGGATTGCTTTTGGCAGGCAAGCATCATGTGCTCTGAGCTCTTAAAACAACGACATGCGACAGGCAGAAGAGGCAGCTAGCAAGCAGCAAAAAGACAGCAAATGATCCAAAGGCATATCCTTAGCGTACGTTCAGCCGCAACACCCTTCACAACACGAGCAGTATTATACGTCTGGGAAGAAAGAGATGTAACCTCGTGCATGGCAGGAAATAAAGAAACAAGTATTGTTTTTACAAAAGTTTTTAAAGTAAAAGTGAAAATAATGCATATGTAACAATTCACAAGAAAATAACAATCTCTTTAAATTGTAGATTGCCTGCCTAAGGTAAAGTCATCCCTGATGAATGGGGATGTGGGAATGAGGGGTCCTTTCATCTGATTAGCGCTATTTCAGATGTGGAATGGCAAAATGAGGGAGGCAGCTTGATTAATGAGGTTTCCAGGACTTAAAACAAATCCAAATCATATTATGTGATATCATCTAATGTAAGTAGAACTTCATAAAGACGTTTACAAACGTTGGCGCTAAACACATGCAGAGCAGGTTAGAGACTATGAAACCAGTGAAATTAGAAAGGCTCAAAAAAAAAAAAAAAAAAAAAAACGGCACTATACACATGTGGAGAAAGTTAAAGGATATGAAAGTAGGAAAATTAGAAAACATAAAAAAAGAAAGTAAAGATCGCAGTAGCGCAAACAAACAAACTGCCTCATTTAACTATGCACCAGTCTAACTTTGGTTTTGCACAATAATTACTACACTATTGCACCTTAACACTTAATTCTACTTTATTCACATAATTTTACTTATTTATTATGTTCTACTATACTGTTATCTTTCAGTCTATGACTTTTTGTTAATTTAACTGGTATTCTTCTAACTTTGCACAGTTTTTGATAAGCAGATCAGGATGCATTTCACTGTGTGTTGTCCTGTATAACTATGCATGTGACAAATAAAGAATCTTGAGAATTTCAAAAACGGAGTTTACCGCACATGCATTTATTGGTTACTTTGTTAGTGTATATATATTTATCTGTCTGCTTATTTAAAAAGCTAAATTTACCCCAGGAGTCAAAAATGTTCTGTCTAGTCCTTGTACAAAAACCTAGACAAAAGCTGGGGTATGACCTTGGTAACCCATGTACTTTTGGAACTGTGAGAGGAAAATAGCACAACTGTACAGACAGGAGTCCAATGCAGAACTCTACTTACTTTTTTACTTTGTAAAAAAAAATTATTAACTGATGATGATGATGTAGATCGTTTTGTTTGTGCTGAAATTCCAAACAGAGAAACCTGTCCTGACCTCATTAAAAAGATTCAGCATATTGGGACTCGCAAGATTACAAATATTATTTTTACAGAAGTTCTGAAATAAAAGTGAAACTAATGAAATAGCAAAAATTCAAAGAAAAAAAATCTTAGAAAGTGTGTATCCGGAAAACCAAACACGGGGGTTGGCGAGCAAAGCCCCCTAGTATTATATAATACTAACACTTTTTCTATGTTTTTAGGTGACTACAACTACTGTTTTTACTTGGCACGTAATCTAGGTAATACATATGTAATAATGAAAAAATTCCACCACCGTTGTCGACCTCCCTAAGTGCAAAAATATCATTTTAAGATCGAGTTTGATTATAAATAAAGATAAATGATTGTGTATTGATATTATCAAGTAGTTTTAATGAGAAACAAAGAGATATGATATTTGAGAAATATTGCCCAACTGAAAGTGTTTCTGATGACCTTTTCCTCTATCTCAGTAAATGAGAAAGTTGAGGGGAGCACACTCCCGATTTTTTTAGTCTCCTGAACATAGTGAAACAAATAGAGATATTACAAAACATTACAACAAAAGTAGATCAGGATATTTCTGTAAACATTTCTAGGAACATGTACAAAATATCGATAATACAAAACTAATCAGTCAGTAAAGATAACTTTGTATATCATGCATAACAAAAAGGAAATAAACTATACATCTGAATGGACACAGACACAGGAGTGTAAGAATCCAAAGGTACCGAGTATATGAAATATAGCTCTTTATAGTAATGCTGTGACTGTTCACTGCTGCCGCCTTATCACATGGTGCAGATTCTCAAAGTTACAGAGAATGGTGTGATAAACAAAAAACACCCCCCACATGACATTTGTGGGGGTATGAACCACATTTCATAAGATAGGTCAATAGGGAATGGCCAGATTTATTTACACTAACAAGAAGGCCACAAATACTCAGATAGCAGTTTTTTACCACAGTTATGTTAAGACACAACATTGCAACACATTGGGCCTTTAAGTGGATAGGCTACAGCAGCAGAAGACCTTGCCGGGTTATTTTCTGATCAGTTAAGAGGGGAAAGATGAGGTTACCGCCTCAGCAAAATGTTTATAAGGTCACTCTTGCCACATGTAAAACGTAATCTGAATTTTTCATTGCATGTTCTAATCAACATGCAACATGTCAACACTCTTTGCTGCTAAGATTATAGGTTTATAGTGTCATTATTGTCACGAATGCAGAGTTCATGTTCCAACGTCTAAGAAGAAGACTGTACAAAACTTAGGCAGCACTTGAAAAATGTATTTCATTATTTGGTAAAGGAAAGAACGTTGCAACAGATTTGACAAGAATAGACCATTCATCTTCACAAGCTCACAAATACTTTTCAACTAATTTCACAAAGATAACATCAAGTCTAGTTTTGAAGGTGCCTATTGTCTAACACAGTGCTCCGCAACCGGTGTGCCACGGCACACTGGTGTGCCTTGAGCCGATACAGGTGTGACGCGGTCAAATAAGACAATTTTCTAACTAAATAATATTTCAACGGTCCTCCTTAGAAACACAATAACGAGAATACGTGCAACGAAATATTCGCGTAAATAGCCTTTTAAAGGTTTCATAATTTTATGTGTCATTTCTCTGAAATAATAAATCCCATTGCCTGGTGCCTGGCGCCTACGACGTAGGCCCTATGTAGTCGCCAGACAACTCCGTCGTATGCTTTGATAGGCAGAGCGCTCCGTGCCCTCACCTAGATTCAATTCAAGCCGACGTATTAGTCGTGCTACGTCGCATTCACTCGTCTTGCGACAGTAGTTATCATTCATTACTATTAGTTGTGTTGCTGAATTGTGTATGGTTAACGTTCTTCGTGTGATTCATATTTAGTTTTATACCCCTTTAAATATGGATAAATTTTTATGTGGAAAAGATTCGTCTTCACGTACAGATGATGAAGAACCCAGCACAAGTGTTGCAAAAAAAACAAAGAAGATTGTGAAAAGGAAGTACAACGAAGACTACATTCGATATGGATTCTCGTGGTGTGGTGACGAAACGGCTCCAAAGCCACAATGCATCATTTGCGGCGATCAGCTATCAAATGAGGCAATGGCACCCAGTAAACTAAATCGTCATCTAAATTCAAACCATCCCAATTACGCCAAAAAAGACAAACAACTCTTGTGTTAATTAAAAATGATAAGCGGTCATGCTTAAAAGATCTTGGCCAAGAACTTCGGGTTGCGCTGTCAAATATTGAGCCGAATATAAAACTTTTGTGTTCATTGAAACAAGCGCAGGTATCACATTAATCAGTCATTATGTTATAATAATTATTAAGATTGTATAAAAGTAAATATAGTATAGTTTTTATGTATGTATACTTATAAATGTAGAGAAAAGCCAAGCAAAATGACACCTTTTATTGGCTAACTAGAAAGATTACAATATGCAAGCTTTCGAGGCAACTCAGGCCCCTTCTTCAGGCAAGATGTAATACAGAAAAATAAATGTATACTTATAATAAAAAATGAAATTTTATTGTAAAATTTGTGTATTAAATTAATATCTATATATCAGTGGCGTAGCTGGAGATCATGTTGACCGGGGCGTTGAAAAATGTGACGCCCCAAAGCTTAAAGAAATTTTTTTTTTTGTGCCTCCTCAAGGAACAAAAAAAAGAGGAAACTACCGTAGTTTGGACGCCCCTAAATAGCTGCCGCTCGGAGCGGACCGCCCCCCAAAACACCCCCATCCCCCCCCCCCCCCCTTCGCCACTGCTATATATTTTAGCTTTTGACGTGCCGCGGAAATTCTAGGAAGAACTTTGGTGTGTCGTAGGTGAGAAAAGGTTGCGGAGCACTGGTCTAACACACTACTTGATAACTTACTCCTGTGTCTGTGGTTCTCTGTATGAAGAAGAACTATTTAATAAGTGCCCTGAGCATGGGAAATGTGCTACAGTATGTAAATAAAATGTATTATTATTATTATTATTAATGTCTGTTCAAAATCTTCCCTTAACAATTTTACGTCAGTGTTGTTGAGTTCTTGTTGAAGAATATTTTTTAAGTAACAGCTGGAATCCACTGTACTCATTCCTTTCATAATTTTAGACACTTAAGTGATGTTACATCTTAATCCCATTTACTTGATGACTTAAGTTTGGAAATTATCACCTGGTCTGATAGATTTTGATTCTTGCTGTGACATCCAGATGGTAGGGTCAGAATTTGGTGTAAATAGGAATCCATGAACTTCGCCTTGTCATAGCAGCATAGCCATATAAATGTGCCATATAAATGTGGTAATAACATGATGCACAGAATGTTTCCTTGGCATGCATTATGCCTTTTATTGGGAGCTGAACATAATTTCATTGTAACATTGTACCTCACATGGCCAACTTTTTTTGGCCACATTCGACCCTTTTTTATATGGTTAACTCCACGAGGATAATCTGCCATGTCCCAAAATTATTGACAGTGACTGTTTACTCCATTGGCCAGCACAGCCATCTGATCTCAATGAAACAGACCACATTGATGATGTGATTGAACAGGAGATGGCTGAAACATGTGAAGAAAACACGATGTTTAGGAAGTCAGCATGGCCTGAAATGCCTAAGGAATGCTTTCTGCACTTTACTTAATCCAAAGAATTCATGTAGTTCTGGAAGCAAAGGGTAGGCCTAACCAGTAATAGACAGGTACCTAATATAGTGGCCATTGGTGGCCCACAAGACCATAGACCTGAGCTGAAATTCTAGCAGGGTGATTTTATGTGTTTTTGTGGGCTTTCTCTGGTTACTCCTGTTTGTTCCATATCTCAAAAGCTGATGTTTAATAATTGATTGTTTGAGATCGAGTGAATGTGAATATGTGTGGCTGTGGTGTGATGATGTACTAGTTGTAATTTCCATTAATGTTTTTTTTTACTTTCAGCTTTTTCAACTGAGGTATTGTGCAGCTATATACAACTCTGCAATTAAAAAAGATAATTCAGAAAAATAATTAATGATGTGTGATATTTTATAGATATTCTGTATACTTGCATATATTTGGGTTAACATATAGTTTACTGTATACCCATTTGGCTCCGTCTAAGATCTAGGTTAAAATATGAAATCAATCAATGGATGTGTTGTATTATTTGCATCCAATTTTTCACTGTTAACGTGTCATTTATTAATTATATGAGCACCTGAGCATTTACAGTGGTTATATTTCAAACAATATGAAAACTTGTGAATCTAGTCATGTTTTTGATTATCAGTTGACTTAAAGTGGACTTGTTCTCTTAACACTTATATGCTTGAGATTTCACAAGTATTCAGGTGTTGATATTTTATTCTGTAAAGCTATGTCAAACCTGTGTCATCATTCTGCCATAAAACAAATGCATGGAAACATATTTTTTTATAGAAGAAATGAAAAACAGCTGGCTTTCATATCTGGATTTTCATTCATAACATTTCTGTTTTTATAAAATAATCAAAGTGCAAAGAATATGCAGAGTTATTTGACTAAGACTGTAGAACTCATACATAAGCTATATATATATATATATATATATACTGTATATAGAAAGAGAGAGACAATACTATATATTTTTCAATCTTTTTTTTTTAACTTTTTTTAATATTTAAACATTGTTTTCTAAAATCCATCAATTAACTACAGCCATTAATCCATCCATGTTCAAAACCGTGTAATCCATTATTAGGGTTGCAGGAGGATGGAGCTTTACTTAGCAGCATTGGGCACAAGTTGGAGATTAAGTAAGACAACACCTCCACTCATTGCTGACCACACTAAGGCACAAACCCACATTCATTCTTACTGGCCAGTTTATAGTCACCAATTAACCTAAAAAATACATTTTTGGAATGGGAAAAAAATCAAAGAACCTTGATGAACATCCGAACTTCACTTTGAGCTGGAATGTGTAAACCAATTTTGCTGGAGCCTTGAGACCTAGCTACAAACTACCATATGACCTTGCCACTCAAGATGATTTTTGTAGCAGCTAATACAAAACAAAATATTTGTACCCATTTAGGTCCTATTTATGGTTACTTTGTTATCATGTTGCATTATTAACCATTGTAACATCTTAGAGATACAGTAAATTCTCATTTAGTTCATCATTTTCATGCAGTACATTTTTGTGCTTCATTATGTGACTTTTATGGTCGCTGAGATAATACTGTGAGGGATTTCATATTTAAGCCATGCAATTATGGTTACATTTTATCCATTTTAATGTAATGAAAGCTATGAATGTCATTATAAGTGAATATTGAATAATGTAGTGTTTTCCTGCCAAAATACTGATTTTAAAAAGCAATAATTTGTGATAACATTATAAAATATGTTATTAAACCTAAATATTAAAAATTAGTAAACAGGATGTTTTTGTACTTTTAGTTTCTGTATCACTTTTTATAGTATTCCTCTGTTTTAGAGGTGCATGGAATGTGGAGAAGACTATTGTGTCAGCTGCTTTGCCAAGTTTCACCAGAAGGGGGCAATGAAACTCCATAGAATGATTCCAATTCAGGTATGTACCTATCCTGAGACAGAACAATGATGTTGTGAAATGTCACAGTGAAACCTATAGCTGGAGGTTTAGTGTGTTTAACATTTAAATATTTCTGATAAAATACAGCATAGCTGGGCTGTTTAGTAGAGAAGCATGATAATGTTACAGAATTTTCTAGAATCATAAGAATATTGTTGTTTTATAAATAATGAACAGAAGGATAACTTGCAAGTACATGGTAACAGCATTAAACAGCAAAAGAATCTATCGTTATCCAGTGTTGATGGGATTTTTAGCTTTTGAAACTTAAAAATTGTATTGGGGCATTTTTATATAAAGGATTATTTCATATTTCTATGTAGTTTCAAAGAAGTGGCTTGGATATTTTTAAAAGAGTTTTAATGTTAATAGTTTATGGAAAAAATATTTTAAAAATGTTTTCTTAAGTTAAGTTATTAAGAAATAACTTAATGTAAATTTGTACAATTCCCACTCTTGATCTAAGTTTTTTTTAATTCCTTGTTCTTTTGCTTTCTTTAAAACAAGCCTACTGTAATTTCTAGCTAGTGATAGACTCTAATAATCCCACTTTTATTTTTTCCTCCTTTTGCCTTTTTGCAGTCCTCCTTTAAGGCTTAGTCCACATACTGGCACATTTTAAAACATATCTTTTTTTTATTTGATTCGACCTTCCATTCACCCTAAAATGGCATTTTTGAAAACTAAAAATTATTCTTTTTGAAAATACCCTCCAAAATGTATAAATTTCAAAGCATTGGGTCTCATATAGCAGTGTGGATAGAGAAAACAGAACTTTTTGAAAATGCTATTTATTATTGTCATGTGACTGATTGCTGCCTTTTGCTGAGTTTTGTCTTAATAATCCCCTTTGTGACCTCATATTTACTGTGTGAATAGTCCTTTCTGACTTCTCCGCATCAGCAACAGGTACACTGCCTTGAATACTCAAAATATTCAACTGTATTTATTTTGGCAGAACTACCAGTCTGTAATTTTTCAAGGCTTTGGCAACCTTTTTCTTTTGTTAACTTTTAAAAACAATTGTACTTCTTCATTTGTCAAGACAGAGAAGTCCAGATTGTTTTTTTTTTCCTCATTCTTTGCGCATTTTGGTTTGTTTTGTAAGCAAGTATCACTCTTGGCTGACAAACTGCAAAAACCCAGTGGGAAAGACTTAAGCAGTTTCAGCCTTTCAGCGTGGACAACCAACATTTAGAAAACACACTGAAAACCCTAGTTTGGATGGGTAGCTCTTAAAATGAAGACAGCATTTTCAGATTTATCGGTGTTATTATGAACTAAACCTTAGTCAGTAGATACTTTTGCATAAATGCTTTCACTGTTGAGTTAATGCAAGTACAACTTTGAAAAGTGAAGCAACTACAAAGTGAAGAGTCACTTATTTACGTCATGTACAAATTGATGGACTAACTATTGGCAGACAAAATGGAGGCCAAATGAATTTTTCCAACCCTGGACAACTGCTGTGTTTTCAGCCTTATGATAAGGTGGGGCATTGCTTTCTATTTACTTATAGTAGTTTTTACTCTCTCCTGGGATTCACTGGTCACCATGACTGGACTGCGGTACAAATGCATACTTAACTGCTAAGTGCTTTGAAAGCTCTCAGATATATGGATTCTGCCTGCTATCCAGCTATCTTTACATTTGCACGCCTTTACATAGGAGTTCATCTGACAGAAAGAGTTCATTTTCTGAGATAGGGTGACAATGTATGGAAATCTAAGAGTTACCTCTTCAGTGGAATGCTTTTGGTTTTTCTTGAACCTGATTCAATAGAAATGCTTCTAAGCCGCTGCTAAATTCCTTTTATAATAAATTACTTTTAAATTGCTTTTAAGCCATGTTTAACATCCTTTCAGTATTCTAACCTCATCACTGTGAAGTATTAATGAAAGCATCATGATTTAATGATCAATAACAATAAAGTAAATAAAATCACAGCTTTTGTTTTAGAAGTCACCTAAGATTTGGTATATAGGTACTTGTCATGATAGGCCAGGTTTTTGACACATAATTTTGGCTTTGTACCCCCTCAGGGTTGGAGTGAATGTCATGAAATACTACAGTATGATGTTTCAACAGAGAAACAGCACCAAGCAGGATACAATGATAGTGTAATCATTAGCAATCTTGCATTTTAAACAGAGATTCTGGGTTCAATTCCTTCTTATTACTTTATTTTTTTCATTAATCACACACTTTCCTCGCTGTTTTTGTAATAGCCCCCAGCAGCCTCAGATGGGTCAGAATTGTTTTTAAAATTGTATAATAAAAGGTGTCATTTTACTTGACTTGTTACTGCAAGTAGAGGAGAACAGTTTTACCTCTCACCGTTACACCACCATCACAACTGAGCCCAGCACTGTTTTTTCTTTCATATCTGAAGCCCTAATCTGCAAACCAGTAGTTGTGATCCCACATCTAAGTCAAATATCATAACAAGTATGGATGTAAAGACCACAGTCTTAACAAGTTGTTATAAAGGAGAATCTGTGTTTATACCATGGATACCTCTAATCCTTGTAAGTCTATGCTTTGCAACCAGACATCTCTGGTCAAAGTGCAACCGTCACAGGCAACTATCTCCAACTATCTCTTGCTCAGATGAATTTGCAGTGACATTTTAAAATAAAGCCCAGGAAACACAGGTACTATATATATATATATATATATATATATATATATATATATATATATATATATATATATATATATATATATAAAATAAAAGAAAAATACAGATATACAGTAGACATACATTACATAAACACAGATATATGTTTTGCTTTGCTGCCTAAATCATTTCTGGGGAATTCACAGATCTATATCATTTTAAACAAAAGCTCTGGCTTTGTTCAAAATGATTCTTATTTAAGTTCATTCAGTCAGACCTGTACATGCTACTTTATTACCTGCACCAACAACATAGGAAAATTGTTTTCAATATCTTTATTCTGTTTCAGATTAAATGCATAGGTTTTCAGTATTTGATCATGTTGTTAGGATTACAGATCAATCAAAAATGTTGTGTGTCTAATTGCATTTTTTTAATGACCAGTTTCATAATTTTGAGAAAAGTTAATGCACAACATTTAAAAAAGGTTGGATAGAGCATTCTGAAATGCACCAATAACAGGTCAGAATTACACTACATGGCCAAAAGTATTTGGACACGTCTCCAAATCACTGAGATGTTTCATTCTTTACAGTTGTATAAAATCAAGAACATTACATTTATATCATTTAGCAGACACTCTTATCCAGAGCGACTTACAACAGTGTTTGTTAGTTTTTTTTTTCCGCATACCCCTTGGGGTCAGAGCGCAGGGTCAGCCATTGTACAGCGCTCCCTGGAGCAATTACAGGTTAAGGGCCTTGCTCAAGGGCCCAGCAGAGTAGGATCTCTTTTGGCACTGACGGGGATTCGAACCGGCAACCTTCAGGATACCAGCGCAGATCCTTAGCCTCAGAGCCACCACTCCGCCCCATACCTAAACAATTTCCATTGATAAACATTGGCAGTAGAATGGGTCATACTGAAGAGCTCAGTGACTTCAAATGTGGCACTGTCATAGGATGCCACATTTGATCCAAGTCAGTGTGTGAAACTTCTATTTGTGCATCACCTATTCTCTGTTGCATCACTTACAACAGAGTTCCAAAATGCCACTGGAAGCAACAGCAGCACAAAAGCTAAGCATTAATAGCTTTAATGAAATGGGTTTCTATGGCAGAGTAGCTGCACACAAGCCTAAAATCTATGCACAATACAGAGCATCGACTGGAGTGGAGTAAAACATGCCTCCATCAGAGTTTTGACCATTGAAAATGTGTACTGTAGCATGAGGAATCAAGCTTCTCTATCTGGCAGTCTGATGAATGAATGTGGGTTTGGCAGACGCCAGAACAATGCTGCCCTCTAGATTGCATAGTACCTACTGTAAAGTTTCGTGGATGGGGGATAATATTCTGAGGATGTTTTTGGTTCACGTGAAATATATTGCCTATGCTCTAGCTTTTTTCCTGGCTTAGGCAAAAGAGAAAATGTTGCACCTACATACATACAGGATCTTGAAGGCAATTGCTATACATTTAATTGCAGATTGGAGAGCAGTGGGGTGTAATAATCCACTTTAAAGTTTTGTGTTTGTCATGAATGACATATCAAAGATCGTGACTGGAGGGGATGCCCCTTAATGGGTTTGACTCAGTCGTTTCCTCGAGATAGGAGTTGGGGTGATTGCCATCATTGGCCCCTCTGCACGCTCACTGAACGTTCTGATGATCCACTGCTGGTACAGTAATGAATGCCACCCTCCACAAACTTCCTTGCCCTAGACAACTGCCTAGTTTGCCTATATTGTATAGTTGACCCTGGCTACATTATATTGGCCAAAAGTTTTGATAATGATATAAGTATTGGTTTTCACAACGTTTGCTGCTTCAGTGTTTTTAGATCTTTTTGTCACATGTTTCTGTGGTATACTGAAATATAATTACAAGCATTTCATAAATTTCAAAGGCTTTTATTGACAATTACTTTAAGTTTATGCAAAGAGTCAATATTTGCAGTGCTGGCCCTTCATTTTCAAGACCTCTGCAATTCACCACGGCAATGCTGTCAATCAACTCCTGGGCCAAATCCTGACTGATGGGAGCCCATTTTTGCATAATCAATGCTTGGAGTTTGTCAGAATTTGTAGGTTTTAGTTTGTCCACCCACATCTTGTGGATTGTCCACAAGTTCTCAATGGGATTAAAATCTGGGGAGTTTCCTGGCCATGGACTCAAAATGTTGATGTTTTGTTCCCCGAGCCACTTAGTTATCACATTTGCCTTATGGCATGGTGCTCCATTATCCTGGAAAAGGCATTGTTCGTCACCAAACTGCTCTTGGATGGTTGAGAGAAGTTGCTCTTGGATGATTTTTTGGTATCACTCTTTATTCATGGCTGTGTTCTTAGGCAAAACTGTGAGTGAGTCCACTCCCTTGGCTGAGAACACAGGACTGATAGTAGCGCTCACCTTTTCTTCTGCAGACAATCTTTTTTACCGGTTGCCCCAAACAATCGGAAAGGGGATTCTTCAGAGAAAATTACTTTACCCCAGTCCTCAGCAGTCCACTCCCTGTACCCTTTGCAGAATATCAGTCTGTCTCTGATGTTTTTCTTGGAGAGAAGTGGCTTCTTTGCTGTCCGTCTTGACACCAGACCATCCACAAATTTTTGGTCATATGGTATATATGGTGTAAATCAGGGGTATCCAACTCCGATCCTGCAGGGCCTTAGTGGATGCAAGCTTTCATGCTGACCATTTTCTTAATTAGTGAATAGTTTCTGCTGCTAATTAACTTCTTTTGCCTTATTTGTAATTGAATTACTATTTAAGATGCAGACACCCCTGTTTCTTTTTTCCTTAATTAGCAGTCAAACAATAGTGAGACACAAAGTAAGCCAATACATGACCTGTGTCCATCATTCAATAACTGAAAGTAAAGACAGATGAAGGTCTCAGTAATGCTGATCTGCTCAGGTTCATAAAACATTTTGATGGTTCTCTTAGAAAAAAGAAAATCGTCTATTTTGGAAATGTCTACTGTGGCATATGAGAGCACCAGCAAGTGATGGAGGTAAATAATGGGGTTTAGTTAATAACAAGAATTGTCTTCTTATTAAGTAACTGGTTGTAGAGAAATAGGTTGGAGTTAGCTGGTCATCTGTTGGCTCACATCAAATCTCATTTTTGATTTGTTGCCATTTAAGGAAAAAAAATCAATTCAGAGGACAAAGTCTTTAAACACTCAGCAATTAAAACAAAATGGATATAAGTATATTAACTGCAGAAACTGCTCCCTGATGAAGAAAGTGCCAGGAAGGAAAACCACCAGCCACTGTGGCCTTCTGGATTTGCATTTGGACACCCCGGGTGTAAATTATATGCATGGAGGGTACAGTTGTAAGAACTTATTTTTTCTGTTATAATTTTTATTCTATTGTGTAGTGGGTCATGTTATTTTGTGATTTGTATTTAATGTCAGTGTTGAAGTGTTTGAAGTTTTGTAAAAGCATCATTTACTGTAGGTCAGCCCTGGGGAGCTGCATCGGACTGCAGGTTTTGTTCCAACCCATTTGCTTAATTAGGAAGCCAATCCTTGTTTGTAAAAGAACTTATTTAATTGTATGGCTTGTTAGTGTTTTCATTCTACCACGCTAGGTGAGTCTAGTATTACAGATTTTCCCTTTCCAAGGATATCATACAAATGATGTGTGGCCTGAAAGTGATTAATACTTCTCGGTCCTTCATGTTTTTCTCTTCCACTACTTTACAAATATTTTATTATTACTGATACTTCACAATGAGCACATTCAGATGTCAATGGGAATAAGTTATGAGAGAGTGAAGTGATGGTTTCTAGCTGATTAAAAAAACAAGAAGCAATTAAAACGGTGAATGCAGCTATTCTACACTGGAAGAAGCAATTAAGGGTTAGAAATCTTAATAAGCAGGTTTACTAAAGTGAAGCTCCAAAATATTGCTTGTGCAATAATTGGTTTGAGTGGCAATATGTGATATTTATATATTATATATTGTATATAATATATTTATATTTTTTAATATATTTTTGAAACAAAAACTTGTAGCCACTGCTGCCTCTCTAGGACTGAACATGAGCACCCCTGGTACAGTGCATAAAACAATGTGCATCAGAAGTATTTAAATTCAGTCAACATACGGCTGCATTTTGCATGCAATATATTTGCAGGACAGTTGAGAGTTATGTTTATATATAGAGAGAAATTATTTATTTATACAACAATTTCCTTTTTCGTATCAAGAAATTTTCACAATCTGTTGTACATTTAATTTAATGAGTCAATATTCCCCCCTGTAGCTAGTCCTGTGGTGAGAATATTTTCAGCCTAGAAATGAACTGTAATTCACTGACTTTTCAACAGCTCAGTCACACAGCAGGAGTGTGGCATAAGTAACTTTCTAACTTCTTGAAAAATATTTTCTTTCTTTTTTTCTTATGTCCATTAAGTGTTTCATGATTTTTATTTAATGTTATTTTATTGCTTTGATGGAGCATTCCCTCGTTCAGGACTATTTCTTGACTTGTATGAGTAAAGTTCATAGTGGGTGAATAATTTGCTCTTACAGATTCTTTTACAGTCAGCCATGTTTTAATCTAAATAATAATTAGATTTGAGTAGTGTTGCTATCCAACTGTATATTTATAGCAGCTATCTTCATTATTTGTATGGGTTTTCTTTTCTTCACCTTTCTATTTGTTATCAGCAACTGGATATGCAGGTTGGTTTTACACTGCATCAGAAATAATAATGGTGTTAATGCCTCTTTGGGATGGAGCAATTGTTAATTCAACAGTAAATTACAATATTAATTTAGGGAATGTTGTGTAATGATGTTAAGCATTAGCTGCACTGAGAATTTAACGTAATAAGGTTCAAATATGTAGAGTAGAGTTTCATATACCAACGTTAAGACTGAGAAGTGGAACCTAAGCAAGTCAGATGCTCTCAGTAATGACATGTCTGAGGAAGTGGATCCAGAGTGTAGCATGTAAATTAAGATTAAGCATGTCGTGGATGTAAACACTGAGGCAGGACTACAACAAGTGAAGAAATACTGCAGGAAAAGACTATGACACAAAGATTAGGAAAGTGGAATAAAGAGAAAATGAAGTTAAGTAAACTTTTCAAAAGACAAAGAGCAAGTGAAATGGCTAACTTTTTAATTAGGCTGTAGGTTTGTTTAGGTAAAAAGAATAACAGTATAGTGTTACAGTGGCCAACATTTTTTGTCAATAGGACAAAAGAGTTGTTAACTGAGGCAATAAACAGTTAGAAACATGAAAATAAATTGGGAGGGAATAGAAAGAGGCAGCTTAGAAGCATTTATAAATTTTTGGTGGAGGGAATACATTTTTGGCGGCATGATGGCGCAGTGGTAGCACTGCTGCCTCGCAGTTAAGATACCCAGGTTCGCTTCCTGGGTCCTCCCTGCGTGGAGTTTGCATGTTCTCCCCATGTCTGCGTGAGTTTCCTCCGGGTGCTCCAGTTTCCTCTCACAGTCCAAAGACATGCAGGTTAGGTGCATTGGCGATCCTAAATTGTCCCTAGTGTGTGCTTGGTGTGTGTGTGTGCCCTGCGGTGGGCTGGCGCCCTGCCCGGGGTTTGTTTCCAGCCTTGCGCCCTGTTTTGGCTGGGATTGGCTCCAGCAGACCCCCGTGACCCTGTAGTTAGGATATAGCAGGTTGGATGATGGATGGATGGATGGAATACATTTTTAGGTCACAAGACAAATGAATATATTCTGCAAAAAACAGACAGGGCTAAAACATGTCTGAAGGTTATTGTACAAAATGATTTGGACAAATTAGGGCAAAATGATTAGGACCAAACAGAGGTAGGTCTGTTGAAAACTTCAGGATAACCATGACACTTTACAGTGCTTTGCCAGCAGTTTCATTCCAGGCTGGCTGTATAGAGTACGTAAGTTCCTATGGTCATATCTTAGGAGTGTTGTTTCCTCACACAGATATAGAGAAGCTAATTTATTGACTTCATTACACTGACTGCTGTGTGCATGGAACATAGCTTTTCATCTAGGTATGGTTCCTGGCTTGCACCTACTGCAAAAATGGATCAGAACGTTGAAGCATAATATATTTTAAAATCACTTGTATTGCACAGTTTTTGTTCAACAGTTTCATGTAAAATGTGAAATTAAACCAAGTGAGAAACACTTGCAGAGCCTAATGGCACATTATTAAACTTTGTGAGTGTGAAGAAAATTGACAATTAACTTGTCTTCTTTAACAGTTTCTTTTTGTATGTGTTCTAAAAGATCTCATTTGTTTGTTTGTAATGGTGAAAATTTTACCTTTGCCTTGTTTAATATCAGTCTGTTCATTTTTTTTATTTTAAAACGGAAGACTTCCTGTCCACATTAACCTGTTCATATTAAATCTTTTTTTTTCTTAATTTTTGAACTATCATTTTACATTTCCTAATTTTCTTAATTGTGTATTGTGCAGATGACTGGAACAATATTGTTCCTCCATATTTACTTTTTCATGATTTTTTTTTCATTTTTTAGATACTATGTGGCAGAGAGTTTTTTTTCAAGCTGGGGACATTAGTGTAAAAACTATCTTCTGTAACCCAATCATGATAAAACGGTACCTTGTAACTAAGTGTCCGTGTTCATGTCAGTTCATGTGGATTTTTCACATTTTGTCTACACGAGGCACCTGGTGATTACACTTCACATACACAATCTAACATTACATGGAAAGGGTGTTATTTGATACCTTTTATTATGTTATTGCACCACTGATTTTTGAGCTCTTTCAGTGATGTGGTACTGTACTTAAAAGATGGACTTACTCTTCTCTTTCCCATACCATGATTGCCTTTGTACTGATAATGATTTAAAGGCTTTCTAGTATTTATAAGAGCAGTGACATTGGGTCTTTTTCAAGTGCTTTTCTTAGAAGCTGTAAACAGTTTTTCTTTACTTAGTGAAACCTCACATTTAAGAATTCCTTTTTTTGAATGGTTCTAAAGTCCTACTTTGAGCTGCCAGTCTACGCTGTACTTATGACAAGATAAATAACTCTTAAAACTATCTTCCACATGAAGCACAATTATATCATCCATAGCATTTTTTCATGGGCAATAGCAACTAGGTTTCATGTATTCATTTAATTAGTGTGCAGTAATTTGAAGAGACTGTTCATTGTATAACTGTATATGGCTTAAAAAATCTACAATACTGTATAAATTTATATAGTATAAACATATATATAATAACCTTATTGCACTGTACTATATGCATACTGTGTATATATAATATATATCTGTTTTTATATCTATATCTATATCTATATCTATATATATATATATATATATATATAATATACACATTCTGTGTCGTGCAAAATTAATCATTCCCTTTGAAAGTCATTATAATTGTCTTCATGACAAAAGGAAGAAGAAAAACTCAAAAGTTAGTGTATGCTTAAGTATTTAAACCTCTGTGCTTTGGATGCTCCCGGTTTACACAAATGACAAGTTAATCACAAACGACACGAAGGTGACAGTCTTTTGACCATAATTAAACATAATTAGGTACTACTTGTGAGTGCTTTATGTCTCTCTGGACATAAAAAGCACCTTTTGTAAGGGCCATAGTCTTTGTTGAACAGTAACTGCAAAAATGAAGGCAAAGGAGCATTCTACTGACTTGAGAAGCAAAGTCATTGAAATACAGTAGGCAGGAAATGGCTACAAAAATATTAAAGAGTTTGAATGTCCCATTAAGCACTGTTGGGTACATCATAAGAAAGTAATCACAGCACCCAGACTCTTACTAGAACAGGCCATCCCACAAAACTTAACATCATAGAAAGATGTTGACTGGTGAGAGAGGCTGCTAAAAATATAGCCATCACTCTCAGAAGTCTGCAGTGCTCTTTGGATGAAACTGAAGTGAAGGTGCATCGGTCTACAATTTCACAAGCTCTCCATAAAACATACCTCAATGGAAAGGTGGCAAGAAAGAAGCCATTCCACACAAAGGCAAATGTATTCAATTTGCTACAATGTATGAGGAAGTCCCAGTTAAGATGTGGGAGAAGTTTTTATGGTCAGATGAAACCAAAATTGAATTTTTTGGCAAGGCTTCAAAGATGTATGTTTGGAGTATATAACTAACACTGCCCATGCATCAAGTAACACCATACCTATGGTGAAATATGGTGGTGGAAGCATCATGATATAGAGAAGCATCATGCTATGCACATTCTTTTCTTGTGCTCTGACTGGGAATCCTATAAGAGTTGAAGAGACAATGAATGGACACATATACTGTACAATATTGCAGATTCATCTTTCAGCATAACTATGACCTTAAGCATAAGGCCATTGTGACACTGGAATGGCTCAGAAACAGAAAGGTGAATGTTTTGGACACAGTTGCACACACCTTTCCCCATTTCCCACCTGTACAGCACAGTTTACAGCACACCAAACACAATCCAGCACAAAACCCTTTTTTTCTTCTTTCTTTCTCTGTCTGCCTCCATTCCTTCTGCCAAGCTTCGTCCTCTTCCATCCGACTCTGGCTGTCGAAGTAATGGTGGTTGGCTCCTTTTATAGGACATCCGGAAGTGCTCCAGGTGTCCAATGACCTTCTTCTGGCAACACTTCCGGGAGTGGCAGAAGTGCTGCCAAACAGGGCTCAGCAGTTCCTGCAGCACCCCCTGGCGGCGACTACAGAACCCAGCAGGCCTACTCCAAGGTCCAATTCCCAAGGAGGCCTATGGGAGTTCGAGGCACCGCTGCAACTCAAGTGGGACTGCCACCTAGTGCTCTGGGGGTGGTAATGCCCTGAATAAGCTTTCTCCTCCAGTCCTTCCATTGTCGAGGCGTCCCAGCTGGGTAAAGGCTCCGGCCGTCCACCACTATATATATCATGGTTGGACAGGCAACCTGACCTAGGATGGTGAATGTAAACTTTCCCAGCCAGGATTCCGATGCAATGGCCGGTGGAAGACTGCCTGTTGGAGATTAATGCTCATCTCCTATGCTGGGTGGCAGCAGTCCTCTGTTGCTTCTCCAGCCTGGATTCCTGCAGGGCTGCATGGGAATTTTAGTTGAAGCATGCAGGATCAATGGGGGAACTCCAACACCCCACAGAATATGTTAGGGTAATGCAGAGAACTTTGAGATGAAGCACAACACATAAAAAACATTCACACAGGCAATTCCTTACACTAGTTGCACATAGTAATGTCATTTGTATGTGTTTATTTTTCCTTTTCTGCTAGAAATGGTACTTTAAATACTACATTATAATACAATTTTGGGATTGTGCATTCTCTGTATTCTTCATTTGGCTCTGAATGTGTAAGAGTGTGTGTTTTCCAGCTTATATTTTTTCCCTGTCCGTATGGCAGGATACCAGACATGACAAAAATGCTTATACAGTGATCCCTCGCTATATCGCGCTTCACTCCATCGCGGATTTTATATGTAAGCATATTTAAATATATATCGCGGATTTTTCGCTGCTTCGCGGGTTTCTGCGGACAATGGGTCTTTTAATTTCTGGTACATGCTTCCTCAGTTGGTTTGCCCAGTTGATTTCATACAAGGGACGCTATTGGCAGATGGCTGAGAAGCTACCCGGCTTACTTTCTCTCTCTCTCTCTCTCTCTCTCTTGCGCTGACGTAGGGGGGTGTGAGCAGGGGGGCTGTGTGCAGCTGCTTCCTGAAGGACATGCTGTACGGTGCTTCGCATACTTAAAAGCTCAAAGGGCACGTATTGATTTTTGACTTTGTTTTTCTGTGGCTCTCTCTCTCTCTCTCTTCCTGCTCCTGACAGAGGGGGTGTGAGCTGCCGCCTTCAACAGCTTTGTACCGGCGGTGCTTCGCATACTTAAAAGCCAAAAAGTCCTATTGATTTTTTTTGACTTCTTGCTTTGTTCTCTCTCTCCTGACGCGCACTCCTTTGAAAAGGAAGATATGTTTGCATTCTTTTAATTGTGAGACAGAACTGTCATCTCTGTCTTGTCATGGAGCACAGTTTAAACTTTTGAAAAAGAGACAAATGTTTGTTTGCAGTGTTTGAATAACGTTCCTGTCTCTCTACAACCTCCTGTGTTTCTGCGCAAATCTGTGACCCAAGCATGACATTCTAAAAATAACCATATAAACATATGGTTTCTACTTCGCGGATTTTCTTATTTCGCGGGTGGCTCTGGAACGCAACCCCCGCGATGGAGGAGGGATTACTGTACAAGGAATATTTTGGAAATTGAGAAGCACAATTGTTATCCCTGCTGCCTCACAGATCCAGCATCTATAGTTTAAATCAACACTCCGGGTCATTTTCCTTGTACAGTCTTGCACAATTTCCACATGTGTGCAAAGGTTTTCCTCCTACATTTTCAAAGACTTGCCCCTGTGTAACTGTGAGTTTGGGCATGAGAGTGGACCCCTGTGGTGGACTGAGTCCGTGTTCAGGACTGTTTTCTGACATGTGTCCAATGTGGCCAGGATAGGCTCTTGTCCTTAGATGAGTTAGAATAATAGGTTTTGCAAAAGTCATGTGGTATATACCAAGTAAGAAGCATTCCCCATAGTGCTATTTTTGATTTTTAAATTTTAACTCTGACTCTTAGAGCTTAATTGTAGATTCAGTTAAAGTAGAACTGTGTCAGTGACTGTTGGCATTAGTGTGTTAGCATACAAGTGGTAAATATGCCCAGAAATCTAACAGAGCTTTTGATCATTGTAACGTGGCACTTGACTTAAGAGGGTTCAGAAAGCAGACAATTGAGAAAAAACTCATTTGCAGTGTTGTTAAAATTATTCCTAATTGTTACAACAGCATCTCAATTAAGTACAGAAAAATAAAATGGTGTGTTTGTCCATGATATCAATAGCATAGGGCACAAAGTAAGAAACATCCCCAAATAGAGCTTAAATCTACCATAGGATAATGTAGTTAGCTGAAACCTGCATTCTCATGGTTTCTTTGAAACAATGGAAATTCAAAGGCATATTCTCCTTTCAAGGGATTATGGGGTGAGCAGGAGTGAGAGAGAGAACAGGCATTTGGAAGAAGTGGACTGATAAGTGTGTGTGACTGGCTTGTGAATAACAGCTAAAGGGTATTTGAAAGTTTGATTTATTTTAAGTTAGCATGTATGCCTATCTTCATTTCTTTGATGTTTGATATAGGTTCTGTAGTTGCTAGTCATAAAAGTGTGTTAAGTTATTTTTACCTACATCTGAATTGAATACAACCCACCTAGGAGTACTCCCACACATTCTAGATATATTCATCCATTCATCCATTTTCTTAACCTGCTTATCCAGGGGTGGGTCGCATGGTAGCGGGAGCATATTCAATCAGTCATCGGGTACAAGACATAAACAACACCTAGAGAGGGTACTGGTCCATCACAAGGTGAACACACACACACACACACACACACACACACCCACCCACACACACCCTCAGGCCAAAATAACCACCAATTCCGCTAACCATGCCTCTTGATTGTGAGTATAAACTGTAGCATCCTGAGGAAACTCATATGGATACAGACAGAGACAACATGCAAACTCCATGGAGGGAGCACTTGGGACACACACTCTGGTCTCCTTATTGCAAGGTAGTGGGGATTCCTGTGCACCACCTTCTAGTCATATTTATAGGCCTATTATGCATTTTTCTTACATAGCACATACTGGGCCATCTTGTGATTTAAATACATTAAAACATAGCTATTACATACCTTTCTGCACTCATTTCTACTGTCACCTCCTCACACATCAGCAGTGACTGCACAATCATAGAAGACACTTTTTCCAATGGAGGATTAACCAATGACATCGTAGTAATGAAGGAATCCTTTCACTCTTGGAATCTCTTCAACAAGTAAAATGTTGAATTCCACCTTGTCACCACTTTCTTTAATTGTATTTCAGGCAGACCCATCTGTTTCTTAGTGGTTTGGAGACGATCAGCAGCTATGATGCTTCTGTGTAAAAACTCTACAATTGCCTTCACTTTTTAGACTGTTGGCTTTATGGATTTCAAGCTTTCCCTGACCGCGATATTTATTGTGTGAGCAAAACATGGATGATGGTTCCAACCATTACGCCTTACAGCAGCTGTGATATTTGCAATATTATAACTAAAGAATGCAAAAGCTTTGTTTTGAAGGCCCCCACTCTTTTAGCAGTTTCTTAGTTTTTTAGCACCTCTGCCAGGATGTCAGCATATGTCTTTCTGTAAATTCAAAGCAATCCAGGACATTTGAAGTGAGCTTGCAATCAATTATGAAGAAACATGTAACAGTCATGTAACTTCTTGTTGTGGTAGGGGCCCAGCGGTCTGTAATAATACTGGATAGCGTTCATGTCTCGCAACCATATAGCAAGACAGGAAGCATCAGGACTCTAAAGACTTGGACCTTCGTCCTTTTGCATAAATATTGGGAGCTCCACACACCCCTTTTCAACGACCTCATGACCCCCCATGCTTTCCCAATCCTTATATTGACTTCATAGGAAGAGTCACCAGAAACATGAATGTCACTACCAAGGTAAGTAACCCTCTCGACAAGGTCGACACTCTCTCCGCAGACAGATACACTGCTGATGGCTGTGCCCAAGAGGTCATTAAAGGCCTGGATCTTGGTTTTTATCCAGGACACTCGTAAGCCCAGACACTCAGACTCCTCGCTCAGTCTCTTGAGCGCCCTGATCAGAGCCTCAATTGACTCCGCGAAGATCACAGTATCATCAGCAAAGTCAAGATCTGTGAATCTTTCTTCACCAACAGATGCCCCACAACCGCTGGACCCCATGACTTTGCCCAACACCCAGTCCATACAAGCATTGAACAGAGCAGGAGCATGAACACACCCTTGATGAACCCCAGAATCAACTGGGAAAAACACAGAGGTTCTGCCACCACTCTGCACAACACTCACAGTATCAGTGCATAGGCCGGCCATGATATCCAGCAACCTCGAGGGGATCCCACGAGACCTCAGGATGTCCCACAGGGTAGCTTGATCAATTGAGTCGAAAGCTTTACGAAAATCGACAAAGGCTGCATTGAAACTCTGCCAATATTCGCGTTTGCGATCCATGAGAACCCTCAGTGCTAGGATGTGGTCGATGGTAAACTTCTTAGGTGTAAAACCAGACTGTTCCTGTCACTGGTAGGTGAGCAAGTGATCACGGATCCTATTAAGGGCGACCCTAGCAAGGACCTTACCCGGCACTGAGAGCAGTGTTATCCCCCTGTAGTTGCTGCAATCCAGGCAATCACCCTTCCCTTTCTAGATAGGGACAACAAGTCCTGTTTTCCAGTCAGTTGGGATGATGCCAGTCTCCCAAATGGAACCAAAGATTGCTTGCAATGCCACGAGGACAGCCTTACCACCAGCCTGGAGAAGTTCACCCCGGATACCACAGATCCCTGCAGCCTTTCCTCCCCTCGGCTGGTTCACCACCTGTGCAATCTCAGTGAGATTGGGTTGCTCACAGCTAATTGGAGGGTCAGCCCCAAGAACCGTGGACCCCGAAATATCCAACGTCCTAGCCGGAGGCTCAGCTTTGAACAACTGCTCAAAGTAGCCAGCCCAGCGGGTCACAACTGCAGTGTCATCCGTAAGGACTGCTCCATCAGTCACCCTGACTGCGATTCTCTGAGGTACAGATTCAGATGTGCAGAATGCTTCGATTCCTCTGTAAGCAGGACGTGGGTCTCTAGACCACAGATGGTGTGTCACTTCACAGATTCCTCTAACAAACGCCTCTTTATCTACCTCAGAACCCTCGCAGTCGTCCTTCTCAGTTCCTGGTACAGACAAGAGTTACCACTGAGCTGTGCGCTGCGACTCCTCTCGATGATGTCCAGGGTGTCCTGCGAGATGAAACACCTCCTTCTGGGAACACCGGTAACAGTGTCCAGTGTGCCTCACGGTAAAACTAACAATGTGCTTCTGTCTATAAACGTCTTACTACATGTACCGGATCATCAGAGGTTTCTGTTTCTGATGTGGTAGGTCCAGAGTTTTTAGCTACATTTGCATCTGTAATACTTGCCTCCATTTGCTGCTCTGGTCTTCTCACATTATGCTGCTGGAGATGTTTCGTTTTAGGTGCCTGCGCAAATTAGCTGTGGAGCCATCCTTAACAGATAGCACATTTGGCAGACTCAAGTGAAATTTTTGAAAAAGTAATCCAAATTGAATTCCGTCATCAGTCACCCATCTTGTTCTCAAAAACTGAACGGATTAGACTCTTGCTGTTTTAGCGACACAGAGGATCCAGTCCACACCACCCCCCCCCCCCCCCCCCAAGCACACACACCAACAATCGAAATCGTTGTTTGCGAGTGTGAACTTACCACTGCAAAGTATCAAATTTTGCTAATAGCACATTTGCAAAAATAAAGACAAAATATAGCAAGTAACAAGTATACAAGTAAAGCTTTAATAAATGTATTAAAATTAAGTTTTTGCACATTTTCTATGCACAAGGGAGAAGTGTCTTGTGTTGAATTTTAATCTGGTTATTGTAGCCTACTAGCCTATAGCCTAATCAAATAAGCAAATATTTTTATATATATTTTATAGCCTAGATGTTGGAAGAAACACAAGGTGTGAGTGCTTGCATCTTTTATGACAAAATAAAATAGATTTCAGTTTTGGATTAAGCTAGCCTATAACCTACATAAATAGAATAGGATAGGTACCTGTAGTATACTGTTAGCGTATGCTGCAGGTAAAATACAGGCTAACAAAGTTGTATTGTACATATTGTAATTGTATATCTATAAAGTAGCTCTGTAAAAATATTAGCAGTTTCTAGTAGATGGCCCTCTAATGCGACCTCTAGTTAGTCAGTGAACTGAAATTCAATGTACTGTGTAACATGTGTCTGCAGTTTGTTCCAGTGTTCGATACACAAACTGAATCAGTGCTGAACTAAAGTGAGCACAAGTCTTTTGTCTGCAGTTCGTGAACAAACTTGCAATGGTATTCCAGATCAGTAGGGACATGCTGGTTCATTCAGTCAGTCAGTGTACTGAGACAGTAATAGTCACTCAGTCAGAGTGAACTTTACAATGGAAGGTGCTTGGTGTCATCCACCAAGTCAGTCATTGGCTAGTTGTCATCACTATTTTGCTGAAACAGTTTACTGATAGGCTGTTTCCCAAAGACACCATTTAAGTGAAGTTAAGGTGATAGCTCTGGACTGTAATATAAAATGCAGCGTGCACTGTTCATGCCTCGAAAAGATTTGTTTATTAATGTCATTGTACCAGTAAGTTTGTTCAGAGACCAAGCCATGTACAAACGAACTTGTTTGTTTGTTCATTGCACATCAATACCTGTTATACAGTACATTGTTATAGGTTTTGTTATTATCTGATGCTGATGAAGTCATAATAGCAAATATTTCTCTCATCCTTTCATTGATCCTTTCTTCTGTTTTTCCAGAACTCTTAATGCTTCCTTTAGAAACCGTTAAATACAATCTGAACTGGGTTAAAAGAATAGAAAATAAATAGATGTAATGTGTATAATATAAGTGTACTATAGTTACACTAATATATTTTTCAACATCTGCTTAATATCATATCATTCAATCAAGCATGATTCACAAGCAAGGGAATGGTAGTGCTAATGGTACTGGAGGGCATTGCACCTAAAACATATAATTAGTATTGTTAAAAAATGCTACTAAAGCGCTAAGATTACTGATATCCACCTTGCTCACAGTTTCCCCCACTGCGAGGGATGAACCTCTGAACACCTTAGCAAAGTCCAAGAGCCTGTCCCTGCCAGTATCACGAAAACAGAACAAGTACGGCAAGTTCATATTATTGATCCTTTTAACTTTTAAGACCTAGGTTACATTGGCAGTTTCAGAACACAACAAGTCAGTTTCAGTGAGCTGATACCCAAACATTATTTAGATCTAAACTTGAATTGATTTTCAGACAAACCATGTATATGCCTAAATGTTAAATAAAATGACAGATCAAAAAATACAACCTGAATAATTCAAATCAGAGTTACACGGCTGGCTTTGCATCAGGTGGCTAATTAACTTTGGGTTTCTACAGTATTTGTCTGCTTGCCCTCCTCCTCTTGTGATGAGTCTCGCAATGCTAGTTGTGATATCTCATGATAATACGTTTTAATTGTTTTACTCAATAGGCCCATAGATAGGCTTGTTGGCTGATAGCAATAGTTTCATTAATCGAAATCGAACAACTAATATTGCGGAAAAAATCTTCCTCCATCTTTAAAGAAGGCAGTCAAGGAGTCCAGATGAGAATGCAGAATGTTTACTTATTTACCAAGCATAAATGTCACAGTCCATGGAGTGAGCAATCAATTAAACAATTTTCTTTTATACTTTTCTCTTATCATTACCTCAACCAATGCATCACGTCACATAACTCTTAATATGCATGATATACAGAACTTTATTATTCCATCCAATCAACTAGTGCCACCAGTATTTTCTGACTTATTGTGACTCCCCCATTTACCTGAACACTGCCTCACTAATAGGGAAGTTTTGTGGATTGTCCTATTGATCTTACCTCTGCTTCAAAGAAGGGGTGTTTGGGCTTCCCCATTAGTTTATCTTCACTTTCTAGACCAGTGTTTGCTATTCATTTACCTCATTCTAACCTTGGAAATTCAAGTTGCTGGTTTCTCTAAGGTGAGGCAGACCTCAAAAGCACAAGCTTTAAGTTAGGTTTAGTTAACCCTTAAGTTATCTTCAATCATCTTCCTTGTGTTTTAATAATTTATTGTTAAGTATATACTGTAATAATTTGTGAATGATTATATTGCCTCCCTTTGGGACTTCTTAAATTGCTGTTGGGAGCATGTGTTGTTGAATCCGCCACACGACAAACCACTTGGATTGGGACCCAAGTGCAGCAGGTGACACCTCAGCACTACACTGGAACAGTGCAAGTTTTTGTATGGTGGCTGGGGTGCCAATCCTGCCACCAACCCCAAGTTTTTCCTGTAAGTTGCTTGCATGGCTGGATGAACATTAATGTCATACCCAGAATGGAGCAATTGCAGGTTAAGGACCTTGGTTAAGTGCCCAGTAGAGTGGAGTCACTTCTAGCGTTTATGGGATTTGAACCAGCAGCCCTCCAATTGCTGGCACAAATCCCTAGCCTCAGAGCCACTGCTCCCCCCATAAAGTCCCACTTAAACTGTAGGGTCTAGTTTCCTGCTTTAACTCTTTTTCTAATCTGTATAAAACGTGTGTATTCTAAATACCATTTGAGGCTAAGAAGAAGTTAAAGATCCCCAGTTAGCTGAATTTGGGGAATAACAGAATCAGTGTAAATCATTAATATCTAAGATAATCACATAAATCAATAAAATATAATAAAATCAATTAAAGTGAACATGTAAAATCAAAGTCAAAGAATAACATATATCCTTTTTATCTGACTATATTGACATTACATGCTTTCTTGTATAAATCTCAGATTTGTGTCCCATAACCTCATAACTTCTAAGTATGATGATAAAACATTGTCAGCAACTACTTGACCAAAGTCATATTTTCCTGTGTGTTAAATAACAATTGGACATGGACTGCACAAGTATTTACTTCAAAAACTCCAGAGTTACTAGTTTATGGTGCCAATGATATATACAACAATGAACAGAGATAGAGTCCTTAATACACACCTTGCTCACATTTCCATTCTCAACATCCACAAAGTCACCCTGTTCTGCATCCAGCTGTGGTCTATACTAAGCTGTTCCACTAAAAGCAATCGGTTAACTTGCTGAAAGTAGGTGTCATTCCTCCCTTCGGAAGACGTCTGCACTATTCTCATTAGTCCAAGCCACTGGCCCATTTGTTTAAATTGCAAGAGCTGCACCCAGGCTTCTTTACCGATGTTAAAATCTTCCGCAACCAACTGGGATCTTCAACTTGTATCTTGGCTTTTCAATTCAATTATTATTCCATTTGGCTATCTTCTGTATTACTTTAGGCCCAAGAAGCCACAATATTATTTGTCCTGTATTGCCACCAACTATTTCTGTTTCTATGGCACTAAGTATCCCAGTTCCTAAAAACACTGTTAGCACTATCCTGCAAACTTCATTTCTTTTATACCTTATTCTACAAACTTTAAAACGTTTGTACTATAGTTGTATCTAGTCCTAATGCAAAAATACTAATACATTAATTTTAACGTTTGTTCCATCTTTTTGTATCAACTACTGTTACACACATAAAATTCACACCCACATCCATTATGAAAACAATAATTATCAAACAAATTGTACATTTTGGCTTGTGTCAAGAGTTTTCAGTTTAGACTATATTTTAAGCTTATACTAATGGCATTTAGACATTTTTGTCCTGAGTGTCCCTATTCCTAAACAACTTGTTATTAATATAAACCATCCCATAAACTATACTATTATTCCTCTCAATTAACAAATTTCCCTTATGGTTAAGTTTTAATATCAGTAACCCATGATTGCTTAAATTGGACTGGCTTTAACTGGTAATATTATGACGGCTAGTCATGTATTAGATTCTGATTAACTCGAAATTATATACAGTGGTGCCTCGCATAAAGAACGCCTCGCACAGCGAACGCTGCACACAACGAACTTCATTTCATGATTCATACAACGAACTTCGTTTCACACAACGAAGTCGCCCGAGCTTCCACGACCGCTTTGCCCGAGCTTCCACGACTGCTTCGCCCGAGCTTGCACGATCGCTGCCGATGTATTGCATCCTTCCGCGCAGGCAGTCGTTAGTCACTGCGCTTAACTTAAGCACGTATCGCGGCAATCTTTCTTCATTACGAATTAAATCACGCACGTATCACGGCAGTCGTCCTTTTAAGTTAAACTCAATATTTTTTTTATATCATGGCTTCTAAAAAAAGCAGGAAGGTGATTTCTGTTGAAATGAAACAGGAAATAATTAGAAGGAGTGAATGTGGGGTAAAACAGTGTGACCTCGTCAAAGAGTTTGGCCTCAGCAAGACCACCATTTTCACCATTTTGACAAATAAGGATGCAATCAAATCAGCCAAAGTAGCCAAAGGAGTATCAAAACTATTTCATGAAAAACATAGGTCTTCAATCCACGAGGAAATGGAGAGGCTATTAGCGATTTGGATTAAGGACAGGCAGGTGAAAGGTGACATAACAACCCAAGATATTATCTGTCACAAAGCCAAGAGAATTTATGATGATCTAAAGAAAAACGTCCCTGGAAGTAGCAGCAATCAAGATAATGAAGAAGAATTCAAAGCCAGCAGGGGGTGGTTTTTTAGATTTAAGAAAAGGTGTGGAATCCACAGCGTTACTATGCATGGTGAGGCTGGCAGTGCTGACAAGAAAGAAGCAGAAAAGTTCTCTATTAACTTTCAAAAATGTATTAAGGATGAAGGATACTGCCCACAACAAGTGTTCAATGCCGATGAAACGGGTCTTTTCTGGAAAAGAATGCCGAGCAGAACCTTCATTACAAAAGAGGAGAAGAAATTGCCAGGACACAAAGCCATGAAGGACAGACTTTCCCTTATGTTTTCGTCTAATGCCAGCGGAGACCTCAAGATCAAACCTCTATTGGTTTATCACTCTGAAAATCCCAGAATTTTCAAGAAAAATAACGTTATTAAGTCCAAACTGCCCGTCCATTGGAAGTCCAATCAAAAAGCCTGGGTGACCCAAGTTATCTTCAACGAATGGATTCTGGAAACCTTTGCTCCTGCCGTGAAGAAATTCTTGCTGGAAAAAGAACTGCCGCTCAAAGCCCTTCTGATACTTGACAATGCCCCTTCTCACTCAAAAGACCTAGAGGAAATATTGCAGGAAAATTATCCTTTTATCAAGGTGCAGTATTTGCCACCAAACACCACATCCATTCTTCAGCCAATGGATCAGCAAGTTATTGCGAACTTTAAAAAACTCTACACTAGAGCCCTCTTTAATAAGGTGTTTGAAGAATGCGAGTTTGGTGGAGACAATATGACTGTCCGAAAGTTTTGGAAGGAGAAATTTGATGTCCTTATGGCAATACAACTTATACAGAAGGCCTGGGAAGAAGTGTCACAAAGGACCCTCATTTCTGCTTGGAAGATGCTTGTGCCTTTGTGGACCCAGGAAGAAGCAGTAGTTGATGACACAGAAGTGGTGAAGGACATCATCACAGTGGCCCAAAGGTTGGAATTAGAGGTAGAGGAAGAGGATGTAGAGGAGCTTATTGAGGAACACGAAGAAGAGCTGACAACTGAAGAGCTCCAAGCACTTCTGGTCCAGCAACAGGACAATGCTCAAAGGGAAGCGTCATCTGATAACGAGGAGCAACAATCAAACAATCAACCAATCCCAACTGCTGACATCAAGAACATCCTGGTCAAATGGAAAGCAGTTCAGGAGTTTACCAATGCCCACTATCCGGATTCAGCTGAAGCAAACAGGATCAACGATCTTTACTCCGATACTCTTGTCCGTTATTTCCGGCAGATGTTGAAGAAAAGAGAAAAACAAACGACTTTGGACAGGTTTTTCATGAAACCATCGGCCAAAAAGCAGAAAATGGATGAAGATGTGCAAGATTCGGTAGACTCTACTTAGTCTGTCTTAAAATTAAAAAAATGTGTGTTTTTTTAAAAAAAAATTATGTTTTTAGATGTATCTAAATAAAAATAATAACAAAAAATTTATCTTTTTTTATGTCATCTTAGCATATTTTATGCTACAGAACGAATTATTTTTTTTAACATGTATTGTTATGGGAAAACGCGTTTCACATAACGAACTTTTCGCATAACAAACTTGCTCCTGGAATGAATTAAGTTCGTTGTGTGAGGCACCACTGTACCAACATTTATCACTAAAGACAACTTGTCTTGTCTCACCAAGTATCAATAGATTAAAAAAAAAATCCAAAATATTTACTGTTACATATTGCTTTTATATAATGCTAATCACATTTTATAAAATGTTCAAATATATTATTTCAGTTGCTATATAGGTTAAACCCAAAATTATTTAAATTCATAATAATCTTGCAGTATTTCCATTAGTAAAACATTAGTTACAAATATTCAGTAAATACATGTTGCTTGTGAAAAGAGTTCATTTGCCTCTTCATGTATCAGCGATCACTCCACGGTTCAAATCCTCTTTTAAAAATGTTGCTGCAGAAAGCAGATATTAGCTTGTGACAAAATTCCTTTTATAATGGGAATATATATCATCTATATGCTACACCGATCCCTCTCCCACTTGGAAAGAGGCAGTGGTGCTGTAAGAATTATGTTTCTAGACTTCTCTAGTGCCTTCAACACAATCCAACCTCTGCTCCTTAGGGACAAGCTGACAGAGATGGGGGTAGATTCATACCTGGTGGCATGGATCGTGGACTATCTTAAAGACAGACCTCAGTATGTGTGTCTTGGGAACTGCACGTCTGACATTGTGGTCAGCAACACAGGAGCGCCACAGGGGACTGTACTTTCTCCGGTCCTGTTCAGCCTATATACATCGGACTTCCAATACAACTCAGAGTCCTGCCACGTGCAAAAAGTTCGCTGACGACACTGCTATCGTCGGCTGCATCAGGAGTGGGCAGGAGGAGTATAGGGACCTAATCAATGACTTTGTTAAATGATGCAACTCAAACCACCTACACCTGAACACCAGCAAAACCAAGGAGCTGGTGGTGGATTTTAGGAGGCCCAGACCCCTCATGGACCCTGCGATCAGCAGAGGTGACTGTGTGCAGAGGGTACAGACCTATAAATACCTGGGAGTGCAGCTGGATGATAAATTAGACTGGACTGCCAATACTGATGCTCTGTGTAAGAAAGGACAGAGCCGGTTATACTTCCTTAGAAGGCTCGCGTCCTTCAACATCTGCAATAAGATGCTGCAGATGTTCTATCAGACGGTTGTGGCGAGTGCCCTCTTCTACGCGGTGGTGTGCTGGGGAGGCAGCATTAAGAAGAAAGACGCCTCACGCCTGGACAAACTGGTGAGGAAGGCAGGCTGTATTGTTGGCATGGAGCTGGACAGTTTAACATCTGTGGCAGAGCAAGGGGCGCTAAGCAGGCTCCTATCAATTATGGAGAATCCACTGCATCCACTAAACAGTGTCATCTCCAGACAGAAGAGCAGCTTCAGCGACAGACTGCTGTCACTGTCCTGCTCCACTGACAGACTGAGAAGATCGTTCCTCCCCCAAACTATGCGACTCTTCAATTCCACCCAGGGGGGTAAACGTTAACATTATGAAGAGTTATTCTCTGTTTTTACCTGTATTATTATCAATCTTTATTTTAATATTGTTTTTTTGTATCAGTATGCTGCTGCTGGAGAATGTGAATTTCCCCTTGGGATTAATAAAGTATCTATCTATCTATCTATCTATCTATCTATCTATCTATCTATCTATCTATCTATCTATCTATCTATCTATCTATCTATCTATCTATCTATCTATCTATCTATCTATCTATCTATCTATCTATCTATCTATCTATCTATCTATCTATCTATCTATCTATCTATCTATCTATTAAATTGTGAATTTTCCCTTGGGATTAAAAAAGTTCATGTAATCTAACCTTATCAGGTTTTAAGGTCCAATACCCCAAAGCAAAGGATATTAATATCTGGAAGTCTGTCTATGATTCAGAAGCCACAATGATCTTTCGGTGTCAACAGTTACCTGCACAGCTGAGTTGTTGGCAGCATGGACCCATGATCCTTTTAACCAGAATTTGAGTATGTTGTCCAGTAGTTAATTGGTCAATGGTCAGGTCAATCCCCCTTGATCCCCTCTCTGGTATGGTTTGCTTCTCCTTGGAGTCAGATGATTCGTTTGTCTGCAGACCTTCATCACAGCCCAGTCTCCAGGTTCAAATTCAAGTGCTGTTATTTCTGATGTGCCACGAAAAGCACCTTTTACCTTTAGATGTAAAGAGTTTTGCCCAATGTTAGTCAGTGTTGCAATACTTCATCTGTAATTACTAAAAGTTAGTTATGGATCCCAAAAATAATGTCTCATGAGGTGTTAGGCTGGGTGTACCCCTTATCAACAATAATGCTAGCAGTAAAACAGATGGTCATCCTTAAATGAAAAATTTTCCTTTATAGTTGTATCCAGTTTGGCTGTTGTTGTAAATTCCAAAATCAAGTCAATCTTAATATACCAAGGGAAAAAAACATTCAGTTATCTCACAATATTCAAACTATTGGGACATACCCTTTGTTGCTATGAAAATAGCTTCAAAAACTAAAATGAATTTGCTGTAATCACAAATTCAACCCCCCCTTAATTGACACCTGCGTCAGTTTTGCTATATACAGTATGTACATTTTAGAGGGACTGTTGTGCGAGAGGATATCGGTCTGTGAAAAATACTGAGACCACTGGAAACAACAACAAAAGAGAAGAGAAGGCATGATTGTGTGGGGGTTATTAGTTAAACAGCCATATTCTATGGTGGTTCCTGTAGAAAAAATAAGAACATTCCAGTTGATTATTCTAAACTACACATTTATTTGTCTCTATTTTCATCTGTACCATTCCCCTAAATGGATGGCAATATAACACCAGTGTCCTCCATTGAACATCTCTCAGTCAACATAGCAGGCAAAAATCAAGAAAGAATTCCACACTCTGGACTGGTAAATTCATTATTATTTTAGAAATGAGTTCAAAATAAATTAGAACAGTTAGGCTCCACATTCCCTGACCAGGGTTGGTTCCTACTTACATCCAGTGCTGCTGGCATAGGCTCTAGTTCCCCTGAATTAAAGTAAACAGATGTGTGTTATATTTAACAGAATGAAAACACCTGTCAAAAGTGAACATGTTCCAGTTCACACATTTTCAGTTGAGATAATTTATAAAAAAAAAAAGTTTAAATGATTAATTGTCAAACAAAACAATTCATTTTAAGTGTAGTGTGGTACACAGCACTGCATATACTGTGCTGTAGCTTGTAAATACATGACATTTTTAGATAAAATTTTGCAGCAAACAAACTGACAAACAATACTTTTGTATCCTTTGCATTTATTTTGACAGATGCAGTTTTCTTCATTTGCCTAGGGATGTTATTCTTATGTAAATTTAAGTAATTTTTCGTTTTCCATTCACCTCGAAGCAGGGGAAAATAAGATGATCATAAATACATTTAATATTCATGCCTTAATAAATTAATAACACATTGATCATAAAAATATGCTGGGGTGAGAACATTTCTAATGTATTTTTTTGTGCTTTTAGCAAACAGAAACACTATACTGTACCTTGAATGTAATGTAAACTTTTAATTTTTATAAGTAACTTTTTTCAGTTCCAACCAAGATTGCTGATTGTTTCTTCTATATTCTATCAGTGCAAGTGTGAAGTAAGCTTTATTTATATAGCATTTTTCAGAGTATAACATATTGCATCACTTACTTTATGCTCTCAAGATGATTGAAAGGTGTCTTTGTATCTTTATCATTAGTTATTAAAAAAACTTTGACAACTTGAATGTTTTGCATTTCCAACCGTGTAAGAAAAGTACATTTCAGATTTTGAACATATTTTACAGAGATTTGAAAGAATTTAACTGGCACGCTAAGGCTACTTTATAAGAATAGAGATCCTTGCTGCCAGTCACACTTGACAAGCTTTGATGTGAAAGGATATGTAGTTATACCCCATGCAGTTTCCACCGAGTCTGAAATGCAGACACATGGATGGAAGAATTAAATTCAAGCTGTGAACAGACATACAGTCAGTAAAGGTGCTGTATCACATGATCATAATCCATTGTTTACTTCTTTCAAGTACACATTTTGTTTTAATTATTTTGAGAGCAACTCAAAAATGTAAAAAGGACAACTGAATATAAATCATTAAAACTCCAATTTATCACAATGTTCCATTTTTCTAGTGATTGTGATCTTTCAAGGACGTGTGGATATTTAATACGTGTGAAGCAGCTTTGAAAAATACATTTTGACAGCAATAAGGAAGCATAAGGGGGCCAGATTCAATGTTCAGTTGACTAAATTGGTTATGCAATGAATTAGTGACGATTTCATTGGTGTTTCAAGGCCAAAAATGCAGAATATGGGAATTTCTTTCTGTACAGCAAAATAAAACATTTTCCTGTTCTAAGCAGTTCCCACTTTTATTTATTATTTCTATTCATATGCAGCATACTAATATAAAATGATGAATGTGCAATCGGGCATTGCCAATGAAGCTGTATTGCATGTTTTATTTAAAAGACAAACAAATGCAAATACTAATACCTTAATACTGTCAATATTCATTTAATAACAAGAGCAATGAGATCATCCATTATCAACCTTTTTTTTTTAATTGTGATAACAAAATTAATTTTGCATGTTACTTATATAGGTTTTTCAGAAAATTACATATTTTTGGCCATTCTGATCATTTTGTAATTAATATACAATTCAAGTTACCACTTCACCTAAGGTCTTTTGCTTCTAGTGATTATGATGGTGGTAGCAACCAGAGACATGCATGATGGATTGTTGTGGGAACTCCTGTACACTGCTGATCTTGTATTGTTGGTAAAAAGTGAAGTGGAAATGAAGGAAAAGAAACTGAAATGGAAAACTAGTTTGTAAGCAAAACACCAAGATGTATATGTAGGAAAATTGATGCAAAAGTAAATATATTAGGGGGAAGCAGGTGCAACCATGTTTTGTAGAAAGTGTGTAAGAAAAGGGTTGAATACTGATAGTAAGTGTATATTAAGTTATTGGTAATGGAGTTCTTCTGGAGAATGTACAAAAGTTCTACTACTTAGGTGACCTGCTGAGTTCAGATGGAAGTGTGGCCATAGCAGTGAGAGCCAGGGTGAGAGGTGCATAGAAGAAACCTTGTGAGTGGTCATCTGTTCCAGCTTCTAAAGGAATGGGTCTAGCATTTAGGATAAAGTTTATGAAAGCTACATGAGGAGAAGAATTCTCTATGTGAGTGAGACATGGTAGAAAAAATCATAACATGAATCAAAGCTTTAATGAACAGAGAGGAGAATGATCAGATGGATTTGTGGATTTTTACAGAGTGAGAGGAAGGTGAAGGCTGAGTTATGAGAAGTGCTTGGTATGAAGGTGTTGTACTAAGGGAAAACAGACCATGGTTGCCTGGATATTGGCATGAAAGTCAGTGGATGATTTGGTGCACTAAGATGGAGGTGACTGTTAAATGTGATGATGATGATGATAAGGAGTTAAAGCTTTTGAAACTCTGAAGATGGGAAGGCTGACTGGTAGATACAAGTACACACACACTTCAACAATTTGGGCAACAATATAATTAATGAGCTGGTTAGGGTTTGCAGATGATTCCAATCTAGGTGGTTAGGGCAGACAATGTAGAAGCATGTAAATTGTTACAGAGAGACTTGGGAAGAGTACAGATTTGGTCAGATTATGGATGATGAAATTGAATGTAATTAAATGTAAGGTATTATATGCAGGAAAAGCAAATGTTTGGTTTGTATACACAATGGGTGGTGTGAAACTTGAAAGTACACTGTAAGGACTTCAGAGTCATAGTGGACTCATCACTATCTATATCCAGACAGTGTACAGAAGCGATCCTAGCTGGATGTTAGGTTATATAGCACAATGTGTGAAGTACAAGTCAATGGAAGTTATGCTTAAGCTATATAACACATTAGTGAGGCCTCATCTGGAGTACTCTGTACAGTTTTGGTCTCCATTTACAAAAAAGACATAGTGACACCCAAGAAAGTCCAGAGGAGAGCAACTAGACTGATTCCGGAACTAAGAGGTATGCACTATGAGGAGAAATTGAAGGAGTTGAACCTTTTAAGTTTAAGCAAACAGACTTTAAGAGGTAGTTTTGAAAATTATGAAAGAAATTATTACCGTGGGTCCCAGCTATTACCTAAAAAACAATTCTGTGAAAAAGGACACATTTAGAAACTTGTTTAGGGCAGATTTTGCAGAAATGTTAGAAAGTTTTCTTCAAGCAAAGAACCCATAGACACATGGAGTAAATTACCAAGTAGTGTGGTGGAGATGTTAAGTGTCCTTTTTTGGACAACCTTGTTGAATATGATGAATTAGTTTATTGGGCTCAATGGCCCGTTCTCATCACAATTGTTCTAATGTTCTCATTTTTAAATGCACTGTGAATAGAGAGTTCATATTCTCAAAAATGGTCTGAAAAATATTTTCATTAGATTATCAAAATTTACTGTACTAAAATAGTGCAAATCTATACGATTTAAAGCCTTTTTTTGAGTCTCTTTCTTAGTATAATTTCCTGGACATTCAGTAGTACTAGGGTGTTGTACCGTGTTAGCCATTATGAATGTAGAGAAAAGCCAAGCAAAATGACACCTTTTATTGGCTAACTAGAAAGATTACAATATGCAAACTTTCGAGGCAACTCAGGCCCCTTCTTCAGGCAAGATGTTGCCTGAGTTGCCTCGAAAGCTTGCATATTGTAATCTTTCTAGTTAGCCAATAAAAGGTGTCATTTTGCTTGGCTTTTCTCTGGACATTCAGTAAATATTGTGTTGTATGGCCCTTGGTTCATGCAATTAAAAAAAGCACTCTGTGTATATTTTATCAGTTATATAGGATTTAGGAGAGCATCTGCATTCCAAGGTTCATTAAAAATAATTCAAGCACAGTGGTTAGGCAGAGATTGACCTAGTTAAGAAACTGTTCTGGACAACATAATTTACAGGTTTAAAACAACATCCTGACACACTTTGTGTCTTTAATTAAGTGACCTTACTTGACAGATGTTATATTATAAAAATATCCATTGGTCGATTTGTAAACTCACTTCAGTCAGTATCAAAGTATCACAGGGACCAAAGCATGTGCCAATAGCATAGGGCACAAGAAAGGACCCAGTCTTAAACAGGGCACTACGATTACATAAACATGTACTTAAAAATGTAATATTTTCTGGACGCTAAGTCCTCTGAGGTGGTCATTATTTTATTTTAAAATGTTTTTTCTACCCTCCACTTATTGCTACCATGACCCCACAAAAGTAAAGAAAAGGATGATTTAAGGTTTACTTTCAAAACAAACTCTTACTTATCACACCAGTGTTTTTATTACTTATTTTTTTATTATGACTGATTAGGAGTAGGCTTTAATAAGGCTTAGGTAATGATATGGGGTTATCATATTTAGTATCTCCAGGCTATTATGCATCATTAGTGATAATAAAGTTTAATCCACAATGAAGTAAGTCTAAAAATGTAATACTTTGTCTCTTTCTCTTATACTAGACTTGTTGAACTGGTTGAACAGATCAATGTCTTAAGAATTTTCAGGTGAATCACACAAAAACTAACTAGTTAGTATTTTGATATGAAGGCAAGTGGTACAATCACGCATAAGCTTTGCATTTTTAGTTATTCATTTTATTTGTTAAACCGGCAGATATTTATAATTCACTGTTTAGTTTGCAATTAAGTGAACCATTTTTTGCATTTTGTTTCTGTTAGCTACATTTAATTTTTTGACGGTTATTGATAGTGTATATATATTGTCTAACTACAAAAATAGTCCAAGAAACATGTTAATAAGTCAGATGCCAGGCCCACTGGCATATTCATAAAGCAAATTCAAATAGAAACTTGACAGATGCCTACTTTGCCATTTACTGAATGCTGTCCTTGGGTATATTTTGGCACTAAATGTAGACACTGAACAATTATGAGTAGGAAAATGAAAACAAAGTGACATTTCATTACAAAAGAAATCACATGCCAATCACGTTAGCCCACTTTCACTTCACGTAATGTATGCAAATAAATCAAGCTGCTGCATAATGAGTCTCGTTGTTTCCAATTAATATTCCATTGTATCTGTGTACGTTAACCACAAAATACACTGACAAAACGGTACTTTTAGAAAAAAGTAACACTACTGTGTAAATAGCATATAAGTCTAATGTGTCAAGTCTTTATCTCTTTTGGGTTTGACACAGAACTCTGTATATCACTTTAAGTTGTATTGTGTTAAGTAAGTAGCCTTGAATGCTTTTAATCTCATACATGTCTTTAATTTTTAAAGTTAATTTTAAAAATAAGTTGGAATATCATTCCTTTGACATACACCATCACCCAGTAGCATAACAATTTAGTGTTATTCATTTTTAATGACCTTACTCACTCACTTACCAAATGTGAATCCAATTGAGCTTTTCTGTTGATTCTTGACGAAATCCATAACAACTCATGACTATTCTTTGGAAGAATGGCTTTGCATCCCTCTTACATAATTCCACATGATGTTTCATTATATTTCACCACAGCACATACTGTATAAGCTGTTCAAGTCACATGTAATACTATTTTGCTGAATTAACTGTACTTATGGAGACTGTCTCTGTATGGATGTGTGTATTTCTAAGCATATATGCATACACAGGCACATTTATGTACGGTGCAGAAGTATTCATATCCATTTAAATTAGTGGTAGAACTACATAGGTAATTACACTTGTTGTTCCAGTCAACCAATTATTGGAAATTGCTATGGATAAGAAGAAACCTTTAAAAGACAGCAAATATCTTAAAGGCAAAAACAAAAAACCCAATAACTTAATATTTAGTTAAGTTATCTTTTGGAGTAATAACAGCTTTAAATGTTTGGAAAGGATATCTGCCATTAGTTAAAAGTGATACTGCCCATTCTCTAGCTTGCTCAAGTTTCTAACATAGCCATTTTCAAATTATGACACATACAGTATTCTTAGTGATCTTTAGTCAGGTCTTTGAGTGGACTTTCACTGTCAAGCTATCAGAATGTTGCTTGACTCTTCTGCACGGTATCATTTCTTTCTGAATGTTGAATCTATTGTATATCCAAGCTTCAGTTTTTTTTTTCAGAGTGAGATTGACTCCTCGCTACATTTTCAGATATTATACCAATATGCTACATCCATGTCAACACTGGTAGTATAGAAAAAATATTTTGTGAATTATTGTATTTGCTAAAAGTTGCCTTGTTCTAATCATTTTCCCAAGTACATCTTTCATTTTGGCTACTTTATACTGCTGTTCTCTGGATTAACTTTCTTCTGTTTCTATACTGTGAATTCTTTCCCTCTTCTCGGATTTCATAACATTCTCACTTTCTTGCTTTAACTCTCACTAGTTAAACCTTCTTTGATTCATTCTTTGATTACAAGTATAAGTCCAACTGTTGTCAACTAGTGCAAAAACTTGAACAAATCATAATTGCATTGCTAAGGTGTAGGCGTTTACCACAAAATGAAAACACTAAAAGCAAAACAGAAGTAGTTTGAAGAACAGCTCTCTAGTCTCATTTCAGACTTTTGTGACTTGCTGTTTGACCAAATAATAGAATTAGTTGTAGATATTTGGGAGCTTGAGAAAAAGAATTATAATAAGAAAATATCTCAGAAATGAGTCACTAAGGGGTTTACGTTTGTTGGACCAGATATACAGTATATCAGTCAGATTATTTGACTATGGCAAAGGTGGCGTTCAACATAGAAGCTCACTCCAAAATTTCAATGACAGTTCCAATGATTGTGATTTGTTGTTTATTATTGGCATTAATTGACTCAGAACTAACTGACAACATTGTGAGTACTGCTGAATGCTTTAGAAATCCGCCTACCCAATTAAACATAATGTCTTGTGCATTGTAGATTGATGGTAATCAAATCGGTGATGCAGTTTTGGAATTTATTACTTAGTCGTTAGATGTATAGAGTGGGGCATTACATTAAGAAAACGTGTTTTTTGTAATTACTTCACCCATTCAATGGAAATTTTAGGGTTCCCCTGGCTGCAACATGCAAATGTCACAGTGGAGCCCATATTATATCCAATATTGTTTAAAAATCAAACCACCAATATTACAATGCACCAGCATTCCCATGATTATCATATTTTCCAGGATGTTTTTAGCAAACAGAAATATTTAATACTGCCTCCTCACAGAAAATAAGATTTTCCTATTGATTTATTACCTGGTGATTCCGAAAGGCAAGGTTTATACCTTATTTAGACCTGAGAGTGAGGTAATGGACGAGTTAGAAAATGGGATTATAGTTCCCTCTAATATGTGATTATTTTTTGTCATGAAGAAAGAAAAGGGTCCACATCTTTGTGTTGATTACAGAGAATTAAATAAAATAATAATAAAGAATAACTGTCAAATTCCCCTTATTCCTGCATTACTCCATCAGGTTATGATATCAAATACATTTACAAACTTGAATTTGCAGTTTGCTCTGCATTGCAGAGGGGGATGAATGGAAAATTCCAATAAAACATATTTTTTTGAGTATCTTTAAGGGCGACAACCAAGGTTGCTCGAGTTTCCTTCGCTTATATCTTCAGTACCGAGTGTATCAGAATATTCACAAAGTTTAAAAATGACCTGGGAGCTAATACTAGAGAAATTTAAGATGGTGGATATATTGTACTTTGGCAAGATTTAGAAAAGAGTTGGCCCAGTGATACAATTATGCTCTTATGGCCCATTTTAGAATTCAACCCAAATTTCATGTATCCTGGTTGAAACCAGTTTATAGTAGTACTTATTAAAGACCTTGACATGCTCCTTCTCCAGTTCAAGTGGAGCAGAGTAAAGAGTCTAAACTTCAAAAGATAGTTGATTCTCAATGATTTGGTACCCATGTGGAATATTTAATACATAGAAGAGGTTATGGTCCCAAGGTCTGGGTTGGAGTGTGGGTTCTGTCATGATCTGGCTTTTGTTTTTATATTTTATGGTTCTTTTTTGACCTCTACAAATAACAAACTTCGTTTTTTGGGTCTTGGAATCAAGAAATCCAGTTGTCACATTTTTTGTTAAATTAGATGTGCTTTTGGCAATGTTGAAAACAAATTGCCTTCACCGGTGGCACCATTTTGTTTTTGCTATGGGTTGCTACCATTTTGTGTCCTGTGTTAGCTTGGTTGCCATGCACTTGTTAAGCAGGGTGACACAGAGTGTTGGATGTGTGACATCGTTACTGCAACAGTACAAAAGTTAGTGTCATGAACTTCCTACTTGTTCAAGTTTGTAGACACAGCCTAAAAAAAAAGTGAATTATTGCGTGGGATAAAAGTCTTCTTGTTATGACCCTTTTCTGTCCCTGATCCCAAATTATTTTTTCTTGTTTGCTCCTGTATACTGTTCTTTTCTGTCTTGACCATACTCCATTTCTGTATTACAAATCCTGTCTCGCTTCTCTGATTTAATAATGTGAGCGCTGAAGTCGGAAAACGACGAGATAAACACCAATTTAAAATTAAAAGCAATTTCTTTATTCATTATTCTTGGTGAGACCAGTCCCAAAGCCCCCCTAACTCGGCTAACTGATTTGAGTTCTGGGCAGACTGGAAAAAGAAAAAACTGTTCACCCTTTTATCACCTAGCTTGTTCATTAGCCAAAGAGAGAACAGAAAAAAACATAACAGTTCATTTTGAGGTCATACATAGATTAGGGTTACATCTTAATTTATGACATAGGAGTACAGAAAAACAAAGCAGTACCAGGCGCCTACATTATCTAAAGACTGACCTTCTCAGTACACACACAAACCCATTTTAAGCAGTTTTCTTAAAGTCCATTGCATTAGTTATAAAGAGATTACATTCATATAACTTTAATATCTTCATTAGATTATATTTGTTTGATTAGATTAATAATCCTTATTTATTAATTCATAAATGACAATTTTGTCTTCTATTTTTAAGCAAGAGTGAAGAAAATAATCACATTGATTTATAATATCACAGGGTGTTCTGTCAATATCAAGAGCTTAGCACTTTCACATAGAAGAATTAAATCAGTCTCATATTCTGTGCATAAACATAATTCCTTTCCTACCTAAATGCAGATCAAATCATATAGAAGTATACAATCATATAGTTCTCTGCAGCATGATTAATACAAAATACAGGCATTGGTATTTTCTGAGTTAAATACTTATACTCATCTGCGGTGGGCTAGCCCCTGCCTAGGGTCTGCTTCCTGCCTTGCGCCCTGTGTTGGCTGGGATTGGCTCCAGCAGACCCCCGCAACCCTGCAGTTAGGATATAGCAGGTTGGATAATGGATGGATAGAATGATACTTATAATCATTACAGTTAATAATGTTTTTTTTCTGCTTTTTCAATAACAATCTCACTGTCTAGTTTTGACTTTTTCTAGCTAACCCTTTCTTCACTCTCTTAGGATTTCAAGTACAGTATAATTTCAAACTGTAATCACCTAGTGCCGTCATTACATCTATAAGCTATAAGTGTTTCTTTGGTCCTAGGCAGTATTAGATCCAGACCAGATTCAGTTTGCTTTAATCTTTTATAAAAAGTGCAGTCTTGGTCTTATCTGAACGCAAGGACCTTCCCCAAAAGTTCACTGATTTTCTCATCATTTATAGCAAGTTTCTAGGTGATGTTTAAGGTGATTTCTTTAGTAACATTTTTTTGCAAGTCTCCTAACAAACCAGTGTTATTCAAGGTTCTTTATTCCTAGTCACTGACTTCTTTAGGTCTTTCAAAGTAATTATTGCCAATGGATTTACACACAAGTTTACCATGAGGTAAAGCTCCCTCTTCTCACTTTATTCAGTGTATTTTTCAATAGCCCTTATTATTAAAATTATACTGTTTCTTTTTTTTTTTGTAACAGATGGAGGTCCAGACTTCTGTCACTACACTAAATGTTGTTAACGAGTTTAAAAAGCAAATTTATCCTGAACTGTCATCTGAGAGAAATAAACATAAGAATGAAGCTGTTAACAAAGGGCCACCAATAAAAAATATTTCTACACAGTTGATGAATAGAAAAGCAGAGGTAAATGACTCCATTATTATCTTACAGATTTATCTTATTTACTGTATGTGTTATTTTAGTTTTTTGCATGTTACATTCAAGAATTCTAAAATATGTTGATGGTATATTTTGTGCTGTGGTTTTATAATTTTTAATCACTATAAATTATCATTATTGATGTAGTTCATCCAACTCATAAATACTTATTTATAGTGTCTTAAATGGCCCTGTTAAAATGTAGAATTAATATAGATATACAGGTGCTGGTCATAAAATTAGAATATCATGACAAAGTTGATTTATTTCAGTAATTCCATTCAAAAAGTGAAACTTGTATATTAGATTCATTCATTACACACAGACTGATGTTTAATCAAATGTTTATTTCTTTTAATTTTGATGATTATAACTGACAACTAATGAAAGTCCCAAATTCAGTATCTCGGAAAATTAGAATATCAATTAAGACCAATGCAAAAAAAGGATTTTTAGAAATGTTGGCCAACTGAAAGGTATGAACATGAAAAGTATGAGCATGTACAGCACTCAATATTTAGTGCTCAAAAAATTAAAGGAACACTTTGAAAACATATCAGATCTCAATGGGAAAGAAAATCATGCTGGATATCTATACTGATATAGATAGATAGATAGATAGATAGATAGATAGATAGATAGATAGATAGATAGATAGATAGATAGATAGATAGATAGATAGATAGATAGATAGATAGATAGATAGATAGATAGATAGATAGATAGATAGATAGATAGATAGATAGATAGATAGATAGATAGATAGATACTTTATTAATCCCAATGGGAAATTCACAATGGACTGGGTAATGTGTTAGGAACGAGAGGATGCCACATCGTTTGATGGAAATGAAAATTATCGACCTACAGAGGGCTGAATTCAAAGACACTCCGAAAATCAAAGTGAAAAAATGATGCGGTGAGCTAGTCCATTTTACCGAAATTTCATTGCAGCAACTCAAAATTGTACTCCATAGTTTGTATTGCCCCCACATGCTTGTATGCATGCCTGATAATGTTGGGGCATGCTCCTAATGAGACGATGGATGGTGTCATGGGAGGATCTCCTCTCAGATCTGGACCAGGGCATCACTGAGCTCCTAGACAGTCTGAGGTGCAACCTGGTGGTGTCGGATGGACCGAAACAATGTCGCAGAGGTGTTCTATTGGATTTAGGTCAGGCGAGAGTGAGAGACAGTCAATGGAACTGCCAGGCAATGGCAGTCAGGAACTGCCTGCATACTCTCGCACATTGTCGAGCACCAGGAGGAACCCAGGACCCACTGCACCAGCATAGGGTCTGCCAGTGGGTCCAAGGATTTCATCCCAATACCTAATGGCAGTCAAGGTGCCGTTGTCTAGCCTGTAGAAGTCTGTGCGTCCCTGTATGGATATGCCTCCCCTGACCATCACTGACCCACAACCAAACCGGTCACGCTGAACAGTGTTACAGGCAGCTTAACATTCTCCACAGCTTCTCCAGACCCTTTCTCATCTGTCACATATAATCAGGGTGAACCTGCTCTCATCTGTGAAAAGCACAGGGCACCAGTGGTGGACCTGACAAATCTGGTATTCTATGGCAAATGCCAGTCAAGCTCCACGGTGCCGGGTAGTGAGCACAGGGACCACTAGAGGATGTCTGGCCCTCAGGCCACCCTCATGAAGTCTGTTTCTGATTGTTTGGTCAGAGACATTCACACCAGTGGCCTGCTGGAGGTCATTTTGTAGGGCTCTGGCAGTGCTCATCCTGTTCCTCCTTGCCCAAAGGAACAGATACACTGGTCCTGCTGATGGGTTAAGGACCTTCTATGGCTCTGTCCAACTCTCCTAGTGTAACTGCCTGTCTCCTGGAATCTCCTCCATGCCCTTCAGACTGTGCTGGGGAAACACAGCAAGCCTTCTGGCAATGACACGTATTTATGTGCCTTCCTGGAGAAGTTGGACTACCTGTGCAACCTCTGTAGGGTCCAGGTATCGCCTCATGCTACTAGTAGTGACACTGATTAACAACCCCTCTGCTACTTAACTGACCAGATCAATATCCCAGAAGTTTCATTGACTTGATGCTATACTCTGATTACATTGTGTTCCTTTAATTTTCAGTATATTTTTTTGATTCATAACTGGTAAAATTATACAGACGAATTTGTAAGATACTTACTTAAAAATCATAACAGACTAAAAGTTGCTTGTATCAGTGCAAAGACTCCAAGGCCAGGAACCTTGGTCACCTGCATCAGGGGCAAAACAAGAACCAGCACTGGGCAAGACAGCAGTCCATTACAGGACCCACTTATGCACATACTCATACCCCCACTGGGCCATTTTGGAATCATTCAGCCTACACCTGATGTTTTTTAGATTTGGAATCACAGCAACATGCCTGGATCATATTTTGTATTTGTGCTTTTAGAAATATGCATGTTTCTGACTATCAGCTGATTACACTAGGAAATGTAGCAAAACCTGCACTGCTCTGCAGTTTCAATAGTGAGAAGTACTTTTAAATGAGGAGTGACAGAAAAGATGTAATGGCATTCATGAGAGCTGAAGTCAGATAGGCAATAAAAAAGGTAGCAGCTGGTGTAAATGCCAGTACACTGTTATTGTAAAAGCACCTGGCCAAAGTCATCTGACGACCAGTCACATAATTATTTAATTTGTAATTTCCACAAGAAAGACTTTTTTTGATCCACAAATAGGCTGTTACTGATGGGGCATATATTATTTTATTTAAATTAAGTATGCAGAAAAGCTAAACAAAGATATCAAATCATTTCTGAATATTATTATTGTCACTTCAACATTGGAATTTTATTAAATTTGACAAGGGTTGAATTACCTTAGTCAAAAATGGCAATAGATTTCTTGACTGCCTTGACAGGATGGTTTTGCACTGATTACAGTTACTGACTCACAGGTTTAATTTCTGCCCTGATTACAATCCATATGAGGTTTGCATGTTCTCCACATTTATGTAAGGGTATTTTACTGGGTAGTCATCATGATTGTGTGTGAGAGAGAGAGAAAGAGTGTGGCCTAGAATGTGCTAGTATCTTTTCCCATGTTGACTTCTCCCGGACTGACTCCAGCTCACTGTGAACGTCTTCACAATTGGATTACGTGCATTCAATAAATTACCATTTTTTACCTGATTATCGTGGTCTTTCAGTATTGTCTCATAGTATGTCGGTTTGATTTCTGGCCTAAATGCTGCAGATGGATTTTCTTGTGGTATTCCTGTTGTCATCTATCTCTAAATTTGCTTAGCGTAAATAAGTTTGAATTACCCTGTGTTGAAGTGACACCCTATCCAGAGTCTTTTTAAAGCCTTTGTTCATCAACTCTGTAGTCTCTGCCTACTCTTGAAATTTGTAATGGAGAAGGTAGTTTCTGAAGGTGGATGGATTTTATTTTAGCCCTGGAATGAAATACCTCATTATTTTTACACTGATCAAATGAGGCTACATCTTTTATACACAAGTAAAAGTCGATAACTGGTAAAAAAGGCAGATTTTAATAGTAACATTTGTATTAAATTGTAGCCATGTGCCTTACATGGAATTGTGTTTTTCATATGCTATCTATGCTAATTTGAAAATAAAAGTAAACATATAAATATGAAAATAGAAAGGAAAATTGAATGTAACAGGATACATTACTCAAAGAAACTTGTATGGAATGAAAAAAATAGTAGGTAAGTAAGTGTGCTTGTTACAGGATATAAAATGTTTTACTTAAAAATGTATATTTTTTCTTATGCCTTATTTTGATTTATAACACCACAGAAGTTCAGATTTTATTTTTTAAAAATCTGCCCTTACTTTTAAATGAAAAACAATAGTGTAAAGGTCCCAAGTGTCCACAAACTGAAAAAAGAATGAATAAATACACATCTGCCAGAATACAGATGTATAGCAGAATACTGCATACTTGTAAAATTTTATCTTAAGCCTATACTGTACCTTTAGTGGAATTACAAATTTTTGGACTCTTGTATCTGAAAATAATGTGTTGCCTTCTTCTAGCAGCACAACTAAAACTGTGTGTTAGGTGAAGTTAAAGCACATGGTTGAGTCCTGTAGTCAAAGTAAATGTTCATTTGGCACATGTGACTTATGCCCTGTTCTTTCTGGTCCTCTGAATTTTGTCAGTCACAGTTTCTAAAAATGTATGCCTTAGCTGGACCTAAGCTATCATCAAATTTTAAGCCTATCAGGTTGCAGGCCTGTAATCAATGGGTATGTAGAGTTGAAGTCACATACACTTATGGTGTTCTTTAAAACTCAATTTATAACTCCTCCACAGATTTTATACTAACAAACTCTAAATTTGGCGTATCATTTTTAAGACATCTGCTTTGTGCGGGGCAAAAGTATTCTTTTACCAACAATGTTCACAGACAGATTCTTTCACTTTTTATTGACTATATCATAATTCCAGTGGGATACACGTTTACGTGCATTATGTTAACTATGCATTTAAACAGCATGGAAAATTATATATATGAAGTGTATGTAAACTAACTAATGCCATTGATTTTCACTTTTTTAAATAATTCTTGACACACTATAACCTTTACCATGATATGCAATGATTTGGAAATAACCTGCTGAAGAGTCCAGATGTAAACCTTAGTTTTAAATTTCTTACCCATCTGTGTATCCTTTACTGTATAACATAATTTTCTTATTCACACACCCACACTCTAATTTACACCAAGCCATTTAGAAGCTTACATTTTCCTAATACTGTGTTTTTGGAGGAAACACAAACAAATACACTGAGCAGTTATACTCAACACAATTGTTATTTTTTATACCGCTTTTCCAGTCTTTACAGATATAAAGCACATAATAGGGTAATAAGAACCTGTGTACTGCCTGCACATGGTGGTAATTGTAGACCTGAAAATCCAATAATACAGTCCAGCCAAGAAACAGATATAGTTAGTGAGAAAATTTCACAGTTTCAGAGCTTTGTAAGTGACATTTGGCAAAGCATAACCTGGAGTTTATTCATCAAGTTAAAAGATCTTTAGCCGTTGCGTTTAGACTAGTCCTGAAATATATTTATCGTTTTTTATTTTGACCTGTTACTTCTAATTTTCAGTATTTATTTTCACCTATTATTTTACATGTTACATATACAGAGTATCCACTTGCTCATGTACTCACCTTTTTATTTTAGGTTTTAATTTTGGACCAAGAAAATATTGTAGGAGATGCACCAGTTAGTAATGCAAATGAGCAAAATCAAAGTTTGTTGTTAAATGGTAAATTTGATGAAGATGCGTCTGCCAAGTCTTTTCAGGAAGTTCTCATGGAGTGGAGAAATGGAAAAGAAACAAATGAGCCTGAATCTGAATGGAAGCCCCATGAAGCTCTTCCAGGTATTTCATATAATTAGGTGTCCTATTATAAACCTAAACTGTAGGTACTTGCCTTGATTTTTTTAAACCAAAATTAGACAGAAGCAGGGGAAATGTAACCATCATATAAGTACTGTTTGTTAGTTTGTTTGTTTTTGTTCTTCACCTGAAATCACTGGCTTTGTCACTTGACTAAATGTTAAATATCTTGACTAAATTAACGGAGAATGTTGCTTTTTCAAGGGTATACCTATACAACAACTAATTATGTGTTCAGTGTCTATCTTCATTTTATAGCCCTAGTGTTTAAAAACCAAATAGATTAATTTAAGACATGTACATAACAAAAAAAAATCAAATAAATAAGGTTCACATATGAAAACATGTGTTCTATAACTGAGCTTGCCCTTTTAATTAGCTTGTTGATTCATGGGGCCTCTCTTAAAGTGATGTTATCAGCCCAGCATGCCACAGCGTAGAACATCACGCTGGCCATCACAGAGTTTTAAAAGATGTGAAAGGTTGTTGTGTCCCAAATTAAAGGAACACATTCTTCTAAGGAAAAGAGCCTGCTCTGCCCTTTCTTATATAGTTCCTGTGTGTTCTTTGACCAGTCCAACCTGTCATTAATGTGGATCCCCAAGTACTTGTAGGAGTGGACCACCTGTACATCCACTCCTTGAATCTGACATAGAAGCTCTTTGGTATGGTGAAAGTCAATAAACAGTTTCTTGGTTTTGGTGATGTTAAGATGCAGACAGTTCTCTTTGCACCACTTTCCCTTCTGACTTCTATGATCTGTTTCATCCCCCTTATCAATAAGACATGACCTGGTGTTATATTTATAGTCTGAGGTGTACAGAGTAAAGAGAATAAAGGACAGGACTGTTCCCTGTGTTGCTCCAGTTCTGCTCACAAACTGTGGTTTGCCCGACACATAGTTCATTATCCAGGACACCACAGGCTCATCCTCCTGCATATACCTCTTAACAGGGATCACTAAATGGTATTGAAGGCACAGGAGGAATCAAAAAACATAATCCTTATAGTGCTGCCAGCTTTGTCCAGATGAGAATAAGCCCTGTGGAGCAGATAGATAGTTGCATCCTCCAGTCCAGTCTTTGTCTGATAGGCAAATTCCAGTGGGTCCAGGTTTGTCTACCTCAGGAGGGCTCATATAGTTCAGTACCAGTCACTCAAAGGATGTGAGACATAAGTGGCATTGGTCTGTAATCATTGAAAGTGTCATTGATCTGAAGTCATTATGTGAAGAGGCACCTGTCTTGTGCTGACCAGAAACAGTGCAGGGTGTTTTCCACAGCAGTGGCAATTTCTGAAGCCTTTGGGACAGACTGAAACAGGTGACAGAGGACATGAAAAAGTTGGTCAGCACAGGTCTTAGGAATTCAAGGACTGACTCCATCTGGTCCACAGTTGTCTCCTTACTTCTTTTTCAGTTATGGACAGCCCACACTTATGGTCAATGGTGGACTTGTCACTGGCTATTCCAGTTGATGTGGTAGGCACCTTTGATGTAGTAGGGATGGTGTGAGGAGACTGGTCATTGAAAGAAGGTGGCAGTGAAAGGGAAAATCAATGAAAAAATTTGTTCAAGGTGTTAACTTTGTCCATATCCTCTTTTAGCACCTGAGCCTTGGATTGCTTGAGACAGGTATATGCAAATAGGAGAAAGCACTGACATGAGATCAAAATTCTCACTTCAAGTCTTCATCTCATTTGCTCATTTTAGGAATTACTCAACACAGTCTGACAATTTTTAGAATGATATCTGTATTTGTGTGTGTGTTTGTGTATGTGTGTATGTGTTGGTATGTTTGTACAGAGTTTAGTAGCAGGGTGCGGAACAGTGTTAGCCATTATGGATGCAATGAGAAGTCCAGAAAAATGATACATTTTCTTGGCTAAATGAACAGATTACAATGTGCAAGCTTTTGAGGCAACTCTGACCCCTTATTTAGGCAGTTTGTAGTACAGAAACTGAAGTTCCCTGTGTTTACATAGTTACTAGGACAGAGACAGCATTGAAGAACCTTTAAGTGGGTCATCTTCAATGTAAAAAATTAACAGACATCACCAGCCTAAAGTTCATTAAGCTGCTAAGAGAGGAGAACAATGTATAGTCAAGATCTTTTAGTAAGATAATTGAAGATAACTTCAAGACACACAAGAGAGAAAGGATTGGGAAGTTAAACTGATGCTAAAATCTAACAAATTACAACACAGTTTAAATAGAGACAAGAGTTTCATGACCAGATGTGAGGAATGTTTACATCTCTCTGACTGACCCAGACAATTTATCAACATCTCCACATTATATGGAAAACTCATCGAAAACTTGAAAAGACTTTGTTAGACAGTTACTTTGCTCTCATTACACAGTATAGTGAAATTCATACTTGTGTCATACTTGTGTGTCTGCCCAACATAGCGGACTCTTCTGTAGACCGATCAGCAGGTGAGGCTGTGGACACTATAACTCAAAAATGAATCAGTTATTTGAATGAAATTTGGCATAATTATTACCATTGTAAAACACCGAAGGACTCTTGATAATGAACATAGTTATTTGAGTAGATTTTACTTTAAAAAGATGCTTTTTTTTTCTTATATTAGTGCCCAAACTACTACAACTCATCAATGGAGATACACATTTTTACAATAAGATACAGTATGTTCCGTTTCATTCCACAAAACAAAATGTTTGTGTGCAATATTTTACTGCTAAAGTGCAACTTTATATATGGAAAGCCATCTACAGCACACATTAGAATTTTTAACATTGGACTGCAGGCAGTAGGTTTAGGTTTCAGGTTTAGGTTTATTTGTCATACCGTATATAGGTTAACACAGGGTCAACATACAATGAAATGTGTATGACGAGAAAAACAAGTCACTCAGCCTAGATCCAATAAAGCTAAAAAAATTTAATTTAAAAAAATTACAAGTTAAAAATAGACAAGCCATATAAAATAAAATATGTATGTTTTAAAAGAAGTTATAGAGCAATATGAGTTGAATGAGCAGCAAGTACAAATGACAGTTATTGCGCAGATAATGTTTTATGAGTACAGATGCATATTCCATAAAGTGCAGATGCATGTTCTAGTCAGTATTCAGAGTGTGTGCAGGTACAGTTTGTGTGTGAGTATTGCAATGTAGATGTAATGCAATGTAGGTGTAATGTAAGTGTATGTAAGTGTTCAGGTGTTGCTGTTGAGGAGTCGAATGGCCTGGTGGTAAAAACTGTTCTTAAGTCTTGTAGTCCGAGCAGCCAGACTCCTGTATCGTCTGCCAGACGGTAACAAGGAGAACAGCTGGCGTGCTGGATGGCTGTGGTCCTTTATGATGCTGCTTGTCTTACGCAAGCACCGATGGAGGTAAATGTCTTCAATGGCAGGAAGACTCTTGCCCGTGATGTGCTCTGCTGCCTTCACCACTCTCTGTAGTGATTTCTGGCTGCTGGCAGAGCAGCTCCCATACCAGACGGTAATGCAGCCCGTCAGCAGACTCTTGACCACACTCCTGTAAAAGTTTGAGGTGATGTTGGCATTCATGCCAAACTTCCTCAGCCTCCTCAGGAAGTAGAGCCGCTGGCGAGCTTTCTTAACCACAGTGTCTATGTGAAGGGTCCAGGAGAGATCCTTGGTGATGTTTACTCCGAGGAACTTGAAGCTGTTAACCCTTTCAACTTCTACGCCGCTGATGTAGATGGCCTGGTGTTCTCTGCCTTGCTGTTTCCAATAGTCCACGATCATCTCCTTGGTTTTGCTGATGTTAAGAGACAAGTTGTTATCCAGGCACCAATTACTCAATGCCAGCACCTCCTCTCTGTAGGCCGTCTCATCGTTGTCAGTGATAAGGCCTATGATGGTTGTGTCGTCTGCAAACTTGATGATGGTGTTTGTGCCGTGTTTTGCAACACAGTCGTGGGTGAACAAGGAATACAAGAGGGGGCTAAGCACACAGCCCTGCGGCGCTCCTGTGTTTAAAATGAGTGATGAGGACGTGTGTTTGCCGACTCTCACCACCTGTGCCTGTTTGTGAGGAAAGAGAAAATCCATCTGCGGATGGTTGTCCCCAACCCAAGGTCGTCAAGCTTCAAGATGAGTTTTGTGGGGATGATGGTGTTGAATGCCGAGCTGTCATCTATGAACAGCATTCTTACATATGTATTTCCTCTTTCCAGGTGGGTGAGGGCAGTGTTTATTGTTAGCGCAATGGCATCCTCTGTAGATCTGTTTGCTCAGTAAGCAAATTGGAGAGGATCCAGCGTGTCGGGGAGGGAGGAGCAGATGTAACCTTTGACCAGTTGCTCGAAGCACTTCATAATGACCGATGTCAGTGCAACCGGGCGATAGTCATTCAAACAGGAGACCACCGGTTTCTTTGGGACAGGAATGATGGTGGATGCCTTGAAGAAAGTGGGGACCACTGACTGCCTCAGGGAGAGATTGAAGATGTTGGTGAACACACCTGCTAGCTGGTCAGCACATGCCCTGAGGGCACGGCCTGGGATGCCATCTGGTCCCGGAGCTTTGCGAGGATTGACCTTTTTGAAGGACCTTCTCACGTCAGACGTTTCAAGGATCAGAGTGACAGACTCACTGCCCCCTTGAGGATATAGCACCTGTTCTTTGTTGGCTGCATCAAAACGAGCATAGAAAGTGTTGAGCTCGTCTGCAAGACATGCAGTGGGCTGAACACTGACTGTGTTTTTCTTTTCATAGTCAGTGATGCAGCACAGTCCATTCCACAGGCGCTTGGTGTCAGAGCTGTGGTAGCTTGACTCCACTTTGTCCCTGTAGTCCCGTTTGGCCTTCTTGATGGACCTCCGGAGGTCATATCTGGCTGCTTTGTATGCACCAGAGTCCCCTGAGCCAAAGGTAGAGGTCCGCGCCTTGAGCTTAGCCCGAATCTCCCTATTTACCCAGGGTTTCTGGTTAGGATATGTGCAAATGGAGGTTTTAGTGACAACATTGTCAATGCACTTGCTGATATAACCTGTGACAGAGTCTGTGAATTAATTGATGTTGCCATCAGCTGCATCCTCAAACATCTGCCAATCAGTTGTTTCAAAGCAGTCCTGTAAGACCCCCTCAGCTTCACTGTCCCATTTGTAGATGTCCCTGTAAACCGGTTTTTCCTTTTTAAGTCTTTGTTTATATGCAGGCAGCAGCAATATAGAGCAATGGTCTGCTTTTCGAAAAGCTGGTCGAGGGAGGGATTTGTAGGAGTCCTTGAATAAGGTGTAACAATGATCCAGTGTTTGACCACCTCTTGTGGGGGAAGAGATGTGCTGATAGTATTAAGGTAGAACTTTCTTCATGTTTGCTCTGTTAAAGTCTCCCAACACAATAAATGCTGCTTCTGAGTTAGCGTTCTCTAGTCCACTGATAACATCATACAGTTCATCCATAGCCGAAGCTTTATCAGCTTGTGGGGGGATGTAAACAACTGAAAGGAGAACTGAACTGAACTCCCTCGGGAGGTAAAAGGTTCTAACTTTAATGGTCAGCAGCTCGAGAACCAGTGAGCAGTGCGTTTTTAAGACACACACATCCGTAGCTGTTTTGTCTTGGTAGAGTAATATATATTGCTCTACTTTCCCCTATTGTATTATTAATATGTAGCCTTAGAATGCCTAATCTCACAGACTTACCACTGTTTATAAGGTATTATTGTATATAACTTATCCCCACCTTCCCTTCTATATCTATTACCTTAGGCAATTAGATGTAGTAAAAAGACGAGCAGAAGTTAAGTTACACATAAAATAATGTATTATTGAGAATATTCATAAATAATAACAAAATGCAAAGTATATTTGAATATTGGCAACCATACAACCTGATTAAATGGTGATATGTAGTTCAGGTGGCACAGTCTTGTAGTTACTTAAATGTCTCTAGTTAAGGCATCATTGGTGCTCAGCTTTCAGCCACATGTCTGTTCAAAATGGCTGCTGAGCTGTGCTCTTCATTGTGTGGTCTCTTTCACAGGTTAGCAAGAGAGATGCTTCTTTCAGATGTTGGTTAGTAAGAGAGAGAGTGTGAGGTTAAACAAGTAAATATATAGATTTTCTGTCCAACTCCTACAGCCAATAGGGCGTCGTAGTACTTAAAGGCTTCTGAACCAAGCCAATTCCAAACAGCCATACTTCAGACCAATGGGGGAAATAGAACATCTTAACACCTGCCCCCAAACCATATTTTAAAGTACATCTTAGCCCATTTGCGGGGGTAGAAATGACTTTAGCAAAGAAACACTTGCCAAACTGGTTTAAAACACACATCCCCCAAATCCTGTTGTAAAATTCAAACAGACCCATTCCTAAGGGGGGGGGGAGGTATGGTAAACACTAAATTACACTGCTTTGCCCAAATTAGAAATAAAAGACATACAAAACATTTATCAAATTATATGTAAAATCTCACATCACAACACTCCGATGAATGTTTTGTACAATGTCGTTATAAACAGTCTTAATTGTTTAAAGAGTCTGTTGCATAACTTGTGCTTTGATTTGCAGTATTTGCTCTCCCAGTGTTAAAAGTTGTCCGTGACCATTTGTCCATTACATATCTTCTTTGTTTCAAAGGCAATCTGAAGAACTTGGATGCGCTTCTGATGACTTGTATCTGCTCCGGCTTGCTTCAACTGTTCCTTTAGCTTTCTGCAGTCTTCATATGTCATCAGATCTGGTGGTTCAAAATGAGACAAGTCCACACCTTCCACTAAACTAGCCCACTGCAATTTAGTCTGTTGTGTGAATTCCTAAAAGTGACCTTTGTTCTTTACTGGTTTTGTGTCTAACTGCTAATTAGACCCCTGTCCCAAACTATTCATTTAAGCATATGCAGCTGTGCAATTAACTTCAAAATTTCAAAGGTAACATGCCACAGGTGCCAGTACAACCAGTTATGCCCAAGTGAGAGCACATGTGCCACTGCATAAACTGTTCACAAACCAACCTCTGTGGCCCCTCTTTACACATTTGGGGTTGATTTAGTTGCCTCTTGTGCTTTCCTACCCATGGTGCAACTCTTGACTGCCATCAGCCTTTACCAGTATAGGCTGGCATCACCACCATGAGACATCACAGCTATGCAACTCATCATTCCCCCTTTAGGCCACCCCTAGAGTTGTTTGCTCACCATATGCGTACTCGTTGTGCTAAACACCTCAGTTCAGAATTGGCCCACTGGTCCTCTGCTTGCACCACAGCTGACAACCTCAGCAGGGCTTCCGTATTTTCCCAATTAGACTATACCTAAACATCGGAGCCCATATGACTTGCAAATGTACCAGCTGCACCTGCTTTCCTGAAAAGTTCACTAATTTTCTTAGTATACATTTTCCTTAATAATAGTATTAATTATATTAATTATCCCACTTAATTAATTAATACCCAGAATGTATACTGTATGAACCCAAAATTAATCCCTTTATTTTGGCATTCCTAACTGATTTGTTCAGTTTCCACCCCTTGGAATATAAATTTGCTGCAGTAATGAACAAACCTTTCCTTTTAAACTATAGCTATTCTGACTAGACTTATTATTGCATGGCTTGTGGACTTGTTACTCACTTAACACTAGAATTACCAGAGCCTACGAAAAAACTCGTATATCCGGCCCACCTTAAATCGCTTCTTAAATCCGTTCACACCTCTCCGCCAGCATCCTTTGTCCTCTAAATGTGCTGATAAAAGACAAGCTGCCAGCAGCCGGCTATTCCATCCCCCCACCGACTTAGAACGTGAGCGAAGTTTTCCCAGCTCACGCCTTGATTGATTTTGTGGGAGTGAAGTGGAGTTTTACAGTGGAAATAAGAGATCATTATTCTAAAGTAATCTGTGTAAACACATTGTTAAAACAGAAACTTTTTCATATTTTAGTAATAAATGTTACAAAATGTAGTAGGCATAAACTATAGAATATATAAAGCCCGAGTTCCAAAGATCAAATAAACACTTTCACAAAAGCTTCAAGAGTGATTCAACAACTTCTGTGGTGTAGCGTGTTAAGATTTGCCTCTTAGCATAGAGCAGCTTTTCCTTGCCTCACAGACCTGAGTTTGATTCCCCGCTGGGGATGAAGTGTTGCTTTTTTTTTTTTTTCTTTTCTTTTAAACCTCAAACGGACATAAAATTTATACATTGGTATGCACTGTCAGTTACTGAGATCGTTATATTTTCATGTGGGATGCTCCTTTTCAAATATTTTTTTAACAATTGAGACTGCAATTAACAGGAACAACTGTCCTTATAACTTATTTTTAAGATCCATAACACACAGACAGACAGAGCACTGCGTAATAGAGAGACAGACAGGCAGAGAAGTCACTAGATATAGAAATAAACAGGGAAGCCACGTGTACTGAAAGAAAAAAAGAACAACATGTGCGTTGTCCCTGACTCTCTAAGTAAGATCGGGGGAGGGGTGATGTTAGAGCGCCTGCGCTTATTCAGTGCAGCTGGGACAACGCACATGTTGTTCTTTTTTTCTTTCAGTACACGTGGCTTCCCTGTTTATTTCTATATCTAGTGACTTCTCTGCCTGTCTGTCTCTCTATTACGCAGTGCTCTGTCTGTCTGTGTGTTATGGATCTTAAAAATAAGTTATAAGGACAGTTGTTCCTGTTAATTGCAGTCTCAATTGTTAAAAAAATATTTGAAAAGGAGCATCCCACATGAAAATATAACGATCTCAGTAACTGACAGTGCATACCAATGTATAAATTTTATGTCCGTTTGAGGTTTAAAAGAAAAGAAAAAAAAAAGCAACACTTCATCCCCAGCGGGGAATCGAATGCAGGTCTGTAAGGCAAGGAAAAGCTGCTCAGCACAAAGAGGCAAATCTTAACACGCTACGCCACAGAAGCTGTTGAATCTTTCTTGAAGCTTTTGTGAAAGTGTTTATTTGATCTTTGGAACTCGGGCTTTATATATTCTATAGTTTATGCCTACTACATTTTGTAACATTTATTACTAAAATATGAAAAAGTTTCTGTTTTAACAATGTGTTTACACAGATTACTTTAGAATAATGATCTCTTATTTCCACTGTAAAACTCCACTTCACTCCCACATAATTAATCAAGGCGTGAGCTGGGAAAACTTCGCTCACGTTCTAAGTCGGTGGGGGGATGGAATAGCCGGCTGCTGGCAGCTTGTCTTTTATCAGCACATTTAGAGGACAAAGGATGCTGGCGGAGAGGTGTGAACGGATTTAAGAAGCGATTTAAGGTGGGCCGGATATACGAGTTTTTTCGTAGGCTCTGGTAATTCTAGTGTTAAACCCCAGTAAGTGTCTTTTTCTTGCTGTCTGTTCGGTTGTTCTTCATGTCTTTGTCTTTGTCTTTAGTCTTTGCTTGTTGTCTTTTCCTCTTTCTTTTTTTTATTCCGCTATGTAGGCAGGTCTGCAAAATGGAAGGTGACAAAGCAGTTTCTGTCCATCTCATCTTCTTGGTTGTTAACCTGGTGCCAACACTCAAACTTTGCTTCCTGGCATTCATTGGAACAGCTTCTCCACTAGTGCCACTCTGCTACAATGTGCTAATGGTAACCCAATCTCCTGCATGGATTTTACTCTGCTAATTGCCTTCACTATTTATTACCTGCACAAACCCAAGTCTGTAAAACCTCAAATAATAGAAGTTGCACTATTACAAAAGGCCAGAAAATTGAAACAGAAATAACTATTTCCCTTTCCTGTCTTCCTGCGCTACCCTTCTATTTTTTTTTCATTGCCTGTGTGTCCTTTTTTTATTTTATTGTATGGTAACTGCTACGTGAAAGTGTGGGCTATAACCTTTCCAAAATCCCAGTGCCAGATCCAGCATCTCTCCTAAAACTGACCTGTGTTCTTTACTAAAGACCAGCTCACTTTTCTCCATTTCATTACAGGGAGATTCATAGGCTGTCTTTTTAAACAACTGGTCAGTCAGGTTTCGAATTACTGAACCGAAGTGTGTGTGCTTTTTAATTACTGCTGGGCCTAGCAGAACTTTTAGGACTTTCACACCCCTGTGCATTCCTGACTTGCTGCCTGAGCTTGGAAACCTTCCTGCTGCACCATCCCTCATCCTTTGTTCTTTGGCTTGTCTTGGTTCATTCAAACCAACTCCTAAACTGGTGCACTTTTTTTCCAACTCAGCCATTCTTGCACTAGTACATACAGACCTTTCTCACACAAGCACTTGAATTTCTTTTATTTCCACTGTTCCTTGTTTAAATTCCACACTTTCTTTACTCAGTATCCTTATGCCATTATCCATTTCATGCCCTCTAGTCAACAATTGCCATTCACACTCACCAGCTTCACTGCCTTCTATCTGATTTCTTTGTCCTAAATCAAATTTCAGTGCAGCACTGGTTACCTTTCCTAACAGTGGTGAAATATCTATCGGTGTAGCATGTTCTTTAACTACTGGACAGACCTCAGAATCACCTGGGGCCTCATGTATAAACGGTGCGTACGCACAGAAATGTTGCGTACGAACGTTTCCACGCTCAAATCGCGATGTATAAAACCTAAACTTGGCGTAAAGCCACGCACATTTCCACGGTAACTCATTCCTTGGCGTACGCAATTTATCCGCCCGGTTTTGCAGACTGGCGGCACCCAGTGTCAAAGCAGTGCTACTGTTCCTGTGTGATCACTCTTTCTTTCTTAAATCCACATTCCTGGCGCGGCTTTATAAATACACTGAAATTAACTGCATATTGTTTATTAGTGTAATGCATCTGATTGTAATTAACCTGTAGCAATATAATGGTCCAGGGAATAGCCATAGTATTCCAAATACCATAACTGCTTTAGCGTTGTAACTCTCACTGCATGTTCTTTCAGCTGATCCCGTTAAGGGCTGCCACAGCAGATCATCTTTTTCCACATTACTCTCACTGCACCACTCGGAGTATTTATATTACTGTATCTGGGTGGGAAATCACAGCAGCAGCTGATTGGAAAGAGAATTATCGGTACACAGCATGAAGCAGATGCTGCCTGAGCCACAGCAAACGCTTTAGTCCCTGTACGGACTTCGCGGTTTAGAAACAGTTTCATCCCAAGAACTCTAAACACACTAAATCAGTCCATCAAGTGCTCCTTGTAGAAATATTTGGACTTATAAGTACAATTACCCCACTGTAAACTTGCACTACAGTTATAATATTGCACAACCTGCGCCACTTTATAAAGCGCGTATTTACATGTAATGACGGTATTCATTTCTAAGACGAAATGCAGCAAAACATGTTGATTATATTATACAGATAAAACTTTAACTTCATTTAAATAATCTGTATTGTTAATAATTAAACATGTGAGGACACGGTGCCGCAGCGCTAGCTAGTTCAGTAATTGTTCCTGCCTTGTGCTGTATTCTTGCTGGTGCTGACGCGACACTGGAAAGATAGACGGACAGAATAATTAAACACGTACTACTAAGATATTTCAATGTTCCTTAAAAGTTTTGAAGAATCGAAGTTCTAAGCTTACAGATGGCTTCACGTCTATTACATAGCTTATTGTGTGGCGATTGAGTTTTTGGAGAAAGAAAAGTAAGGACAGTAATTGGAGGTTAGTACGTTTGAAAGAGACAGTACTGCTGTGATAAATTATTTAACTGAAGGTTGCGCATGGCGCAGCAAGCCTCTTGCCTGAGACATGAACAAGCACTGCGCCACCGTGTTCCCATGTTTAATAACATGCTTTCATTCCTATCATCATGAAAAAGATATCACGTATACATCTCAGTATTTTAATTATTCAGAGAGCTGTAATATCAAGAATGTAATGGAGTATGTGTCCCGTCGGAGAAAGAGAAAGCCCGTTTAAAAAGCAGATAGTGATTCATACACATAGAGCACATAGAAGATCAAATACAGAACAAAGCATTTAACATGCCACTTTAGTTACAATAGGATTTGAGAAACTAGTAAATTAAACGATTTTAAGATGAAGTTTAAGATGTTCTACTTTAATGGCAAAATAAACTACGTGATTAAAGTGGAAATTTCGAGATTAAAGTTGACATTTCGTGCTTTTTTCCCCACTGTGTGCCTTTTTTTTGTCTGTACCCTAATAAGCTTTCATATGACACTCAGACGGTGGGCTACGACTCGCTTTTTCACGGTGACTTTGATATGTGATTTCTTTTTTATTTCGGGCACTGTGCGACTTTGTGAAGTTGAGCCTTCGAGTTTCTCCGACACTCTGTCACTCGATCAGCTTCCTTTTGTTGATTATCCCACTGTTTAAACCAACAAATAGTACGTTTTTTCTTTGCCTCCACTTGGTATTCGCTGAAATTCTTATATTTTCTCCCGTGCTTTTCCCATCGTCTTTTCACAGAAGGCTATTTATATTGATTTGCATATTCAAAGAGGCGTAATTCTGGGAGGAGTTGGGGCGGGACAGAAGGCGCGTGCACGTGCGTTACTTTTCACGCAAATCGGGATTTATGTAGTAGAAGAACGTGAAAGTATGCGTGCGCACAGATTCCTGCATCTGGATTTTTCTGTGCGTACGCACAATCCCGCTTTTGTGCTTACGCCATGTTATAGTGTGAGTTCTACGCACGGCGTTATACATGAGGCCCCTGGAGATTGTGGTGCAATGGAGAATAATGGAAGGTAACACCCTTGCTGTGTTCCCTTCCTTTCATCTCTCTCCTTTTCCTCACATTCACATTCCCACTCTTTATCTGACCACTCATCTGTCTCATGTAAGTCACCCACCCATGTTTTAGGGTTCCAGTCAGATCCCGTTACTATTGCCCTAACTTTCACCATGGGTGGTTTTCCCTCCTTGTTTCCCCTGCTTTCTGTGCTTTCCACTTCAGCAGTGGGTGTTCTACATGCTGGCATTTCACAATTTTCACACCAATTGTTTCGTCTTTCAAAACTTTCACACAACATTCCATTTTCACTTTCATTCACTTTGCTATTTTCTTCCTTATACTGATCTTCCTTATTACCAATAATGCAAGATAGTAAACCTCTTATAACAGCTGCTGTCTTCTTTATACCTGATTTCTGTTTTCCTGCTTTTAATCCTTCCAGCCCCCTTCCATTTTGTGGCATGCTCAGCTCAGCTTCTGCTTTCTCTACCTGCACTACAGGTTTCCTAGCTTTAGCCTGCTTGCTTCTGCCACTCCACTGGAAGATGGCTGACTTTAATTTAAATTTAGGCATTTATGAGTCTACAATTTTACTCAAATACAATTTTCCACCTTCGTTATGAGTTGGCCTACTTTTGCCCCTGTAAGCAAACATACACATACATACACAAAGATCCTAAACGAATAAGTGCTGTATGAATGATGCATGCATGTCCCATCACTCCCTAGCACTTTAACCACTTAAATGCCGTATGAATGACGCATGCAATGTTCCACCACTCTCTAGCACTTTAATTAGGGACTCACTACGACCAGCACTAACAAACATGCGGGTGTCCTCGTGACACACATGAAGTCTCTACACTTTGTTGGTTATATTCCATTCAGCAACCAAACAATGTTTTACTTACACTGCATTTGTACACTGGATGCCCTAAAATTCACATACATACACACACATATACATCAACAGTATTTGCAAACAGGTTGCAAAACACGGTTACCCCAAAATCCTGCCCGACTACGCCAATTGTTTTGTCTTGGTAGAGTAATATATATTGCTCTACTTTCCCCTATTGTATTATTAATATGTAGCCTTAGAATGCCTAATCTCACAGACTTACCACTGTTTATAAGGTACTATTGTATATAACTTATCCCCACCTTCCCTTCTGTATCTATTACCTTAGGCAATTAGATGTAGTAAAAAGACGAGCAGAAGTTAAGTTACACATAAAATGTAAGCTTGGTTCTTGTCCTGACATGTAGTGTGAATTCTGGGACCCTGTATACACATGAGTGTGCCTTTTGAAACTACTGTAAGTCCAATCAATCAAGTTTACCAGAGGTTCATGCAAACCAAGCTGTAGACACATCTCAACGATAATTAAAGTAAACAGGATCTACCTCATCACAACTGGGAGTGTCAAAACAAAAGGTCTGAAAGCTTACGTGAGAGGTGTCAGTGTTTTTTAATAATTTTGTCAAATCATTCTGAAAATATGTTTTCAGTTTGTCATTATGCGTATTTGAGTGTAGATTGTTAGGCAAAATGACAAATGAATACATTTAAAATGAAATATCCAGAACAGTAAAGTATGCGTGTATATGTGTATGTATATTTTGTGAACCCTGTTGGCTTTCAGTTAACCAAGAGACGATATTGTGCAGCAGATTTGTCTTTCCAGTGGTCAGCATTTATAATATTCCAATATAAATAACATAGTAATTTTCATGCTTCAGTTATAGCCTTGAAGAATAAAGGAAGGTTCCCTGATGTAAGCTTTAATTAATGAATGGGTTGTACTATTCTGATATCGAAACATTTATTTTCTGTTATATCTTTACAGCAAAAATACTGCAAATAAAACCAGCAATTTGTATTTTATTGCTTGCAAAACTATTGTATCAGGAGGCAATAATGTTAGGAACAGCATAAATGTGGCAACTATTAACAATGAATTACACTGACATTAATGTGCTATTCCTTTTGCTCAGAGAATTTATAATTCTCAATACATGAAAACCAGTTATCGGTAAAACAATGTAATCACTATAAAAATAAATTGTGGTCATTTTATTGCCTGCACCAAATTCCCTTTGTGTATACATTGTCCAAATGGGCACAATCTGGCTAACTCAGGAACATCTATATGTTTTGACAAGTCTGAAAACAGAAGCTTTTTCTTAATGTACTTCTGAAATGATTGTAAATGACATTTTTCATTCTTTATTACCATATTTTTTATTATTTCTAGCCAGCGTGTTTTGAATACATTTTATTAATTGCTAATGACCATTGGTTGATGAAATATGATTAGTTATCAGTACCTTATTGTAGTATACAATATTTCAGCAGTAGTCTGTAGAGTGACATATAGAAAATCTGTCTTTCCATCCATTTCCATCCCCCCATTTCCTGATCATACTTAGGTAAGCTTTGACAATTTGATATTCAGTGATATGTCATTACTGGCAATTAGAATCTGCATTATATTCTCTGTTCACACAAACACTGGCACATGCTCACCATTTCATCTTAGGAAATACCTTACAAAATATAAAATATTCACAAAATAATACTTACATGAATAACATTATTTACACCTTATTAATTAAATTATAACATATTAAATTATATATGTGTAGAAACAGTATATATTGGGCTATGTCTGTTTAGAGTCTTGTATTGTTTTTGTGTTAATATGGGCTTCCCTCAGAAGTACTAATATCCTGTAACATCTCAAAGACATGCATGTGTCAATGAAGGTGCCCTGTAATGGTCTGGTCACTATGCTAATAAAATATATAAAGTGATTTTCCAGTCACTCACAGGCTCTTTCTATTTGTTTCTCTTTTCAGTCTCTACAGGTGTTTTTAGTGCCCAGGCTGACCTTCTAAGCTCAAAAAAAACCTATTCAGATCATTTTCAGTGAAAATAGCTTAAGCTACATGGAGAAACTTTTACTGAAAAAGCACAGAAGGTATGAAAAGCAATTGTAAAAAAAAAAGTGCAGTATTTGGTACACTGTATTAATCCATTGTACAGCTGCCTTGGAACAATTTTCAGGTTAAGAGCCTTGCTCAAGTAGCACCATATTTGCCAAACAACATACTGCAGTTTGGTAGCCTGTTTTAAAATCTATTTGGAATTTAAATATTTTAACCATGTTTTTGCAAAAATAACAAAATCATATGTGCATAGATATAATATGTATATGTATTAAATGTATTGTTTTTACTGTTATAAACCTGGAGCAGCAGGGTGGTGCTATGGTTCGGTTAGTGCTACTTCCTCAACATATACAACATCCTACATTTGAATCCCATACTTAATCGAGGTGTGCGTGGAGTTTGCATGTTCTTTCCATGTCTGCTTCAGCTTTTCATTAGGTAATCCAGTTTTTGTACTGCATCCTAACTGGTATCCTATTAAAGGCTGTTTCCCCTTGCACCAGGTAGTTGGAAGTATTCTCTTTAGGCCTTGGTATCTTTGATATCAACAGCTTTGGCTTCCTGCACTTTTCAACCTTATAAATGTGTAATGAAGTATGCTTGCCACTATATGCTAATAGCATATATTTTGATACTTTTATTTCCCTCCCCATTTTTTTTAATTAAAGGTATAACTTTAAGTTACTTGTGAATGTATACTTTCTTAACCGCACATCATTCTTTGCGTAGCCTTACATTTTGGATGATTTTTAAGTTAAAAGTCATTGGGCAAATCCATCATTGTCTTTTCCTTCCATTTCAGTAAGTGTACAAAGCCAAGAGGATACACAAATGTGTTAATATTTCTGAATAATGTACTAAAAATCTGTTTTAGCATGCCTCTTATATTTGAAAGAGTGAACCCTATTCTTGGATGATGTGTACTGAACAGCATACGTTGTATCTAAGAGCATACCTTATGCCTAAATGGTTTACAATATATTTACAGACACCCTATAAGTATATAGGCATAAGAAATTTCCTTTTATTTTAAATATACTTTGTATTATGCTTTTAGGACTCCAGTGGAGCAAATTGGGCCAGCATCTCTTGTCACTTCACCTCAGCTCTCATTAATAGATTCAAGCAACTTGATGGATGAAGAAGAGTTATGTCTGACAGGTTAAAATAATTTTCTTACTTTATAAATAATACCATATAGTCAAATGATGCCTTGCCATTTTTGCACCCTGCATTAAAAGTCTCATGGGGCACACCACCATGGTGAATCTTTTATGATATGATTGAGCTTTAGTAGATGAGGCAATTTGCTTTTTTCTAGCGTTGCAAAGAATTATATAATGCCATATTTTCATTGCAGGCCTCATTTGAGATCATTTTGCTTCTTTCTAATATTTTAAGGTTCTATTTTTTAGCAGTACCTTTTTTTATTACATTAGTTAATGTTATTGTACAGGTTAAGACTAATATTTTATATTTACTGTATATAAATACAAGATGAAGAGATTTATGCAGTTTATGTAATATATGAGGCACACAAAAAGATGAACTGAACTGTGTGTTTTCTAAAATAAAGATGAATACTTTGACAATGCAAATGGTTGCAGGATTTTAGTATGAATTTTTAAATGAGTTGAATAACACTCAATTTAGCAGGTTTTTTTTTTTTTTTTTTACAAATAATACACCCTACTTCATTCAGAAGAAGGCTTTTAGTTTCAGTGTGAATCGTGCAGATTTTGCATAGTAAGTAGCATTAAAAAATGCCTAGAATCTTACCTGATGTCTTGCCATATTCAGATGATAACCTGTTCATTTTTCCCAATAGAACTTTAAAGCACATGTTCCTCCAGTACATTTTCATTTCTCCATTATATAGGCTGTATAAGGTTCAAAATGGTAACCAGTCCTGAACAAGATACCCTCACACACTTATCAGACTCACTCATGATGTGTCAATTTAAAGTGGGCAATTAAGCAATTATGTTATATTTGTGTATAAAAACTGGATTTAGCTTTTTTCAAAAAACCTAAGAAAAAAAAATGTATACATAGATAAAACATGCATAGTTTACAAACATGGAGGATCTCTACGGCTGTGAGGGTGCTGCCAATCATATACACTTGAATTCACAAAATGTTTTATTAGCATATGCAAAAAATTATAATAGTCATTGTGTTTATAGTATATACTGATTGTGATTTATGATTCACATTGGCATTGACAATCTTCTTCTAATTTATGAATTACAGTATTCTTTGCATTTTCATTGAGATCCATGGGCAGACACTGACAGGCCTCTTCTGTGTCATCTCATCTCATGCCATCTTCCAAAACTGCTTTTCCTGGTGAGGGTCACAGTGTCAGTAGGCCAAACAGGTCAGCCTAGAGTTTCCTGTCCCCAGCTACAGATTCCCAAGTCAGCTGAGAGATTTAATCCTTCCAGCTTGTCCTGGGTCTACTACAAGGTCTCTTTCTGGTGGAATGTGCCCTGATGACATGACCAAACCACCTCTACTGACTCCGCTCTCCCAAATCACAGAGCTTCTCACCCTTGTACTCATGATCTCATTTATTCCATCATTAATCACAGCTCATGACCTTATGTGAACACAGGGATGTAAAACGACTGGTAAACTGACAACTTTGTCTTTACACTCGGCAACCCCTTCAGCACCACAGATCAGTGCAGCACGTACAGACTGCTGTTGCTTCTCCAGTCTTCTTATTAATCTCACATTCCCTTCTTCCATCACTTGTGAACAAGATCCTAAGATACTTGAACTTCTCCGTGAGGGGCAGTTGCTACCTCCTCACCTGAGAGAGAACCATGACCTTAGTTTTAGATTCTTCAGATTTTGCAACAAATTGCATACTGAAGGTCACAGTCAGATGAGGCAAAATGGACAACATTATCTGTATAACGCAACAATGCTTTTCCTAGCCTTCCCAACAGGACACCCTCACATCTTCAGCTGTCCATGAAAACCACAAACAGGAGTGATGACAAGACAGCCTTGATGGACTCCAACACCAACTGTGAATGAATTTGACTTAACAGCAAGTATTTGGATACAGCTTTCACTGTGTTCATATAGGGAGCAAAAAACATGTAAGAGCGACCCTGTTACCCCATATTCCAGCTGCACCTCCCACAACACATGCTGAGGGTTATGGTGCCATCCTTTATGCAAATCTACAATGCACATGCAGACTGGATTATCATTCTCCCATGTACCCTCCAGCAAATGCACCAGGAAAAAGAGCTGGTCTACTGTTCCACAGCCAGGACAGAATCCACATTGTTTCTCCTGTTTCTTAGACTCAACAATCAGAGGGAGTCTCCCTTCCTGCACCCTCTCATACACCTTGCTTGTATTTGTAAGACACCCTCTGGTCACCTTTCTTCAACACTACATCCTGATAGGAGGATATGAACACTAGGTTTAGGAGTTCCTCAAATTGTTTCTTCCACTGCTCAACAATTTTCCCAGCACCTCTTCAAAACACTGCTTAACATAGTTTGGGCAAGATCATGCCTTTGTCTTCTGAGGTGTCAAAACAGTTTGCCAGAACAGCATCAAGGCCATCTTGTACTTTTTCTCCATGGCCTCATCAAACTCTTTCTATGCTTGAGGTTTTGCTTCCACAAACACTTTTGTAGCAGTCCTCTTCGCCTGTCAATACCTCTCAATTAAGTCAGAGGATCCCCACAGGCACGATTTCCCTGAAGGCTGCCTTCTTCAGTCTGACAGCTGTGTGTCATATAAGTTATTCATAACAGGCTCATTAAACAGTCATTAAAGACATGATTATGATGTTTTCTGGTGACATCTTGCTACCATTTAAGCAGAGATGGGTGTGTTGGCTGCAAGGTACAGATATTTGAAATTAATAATTATCCTTTTTTTTACATAAATTAATGATGTTGCAGCTGATGAAGTGGAAGAACATGAATACTGCAGTTCTCTCTTTGATGATGAACAGCCACATGCACAGCTTCATTACAATGAAACAGTCCTGAGCATTTCAGAAATTGATGATGTAAGTTGAAATGGTCATGTCTTGAGACATTATTTTCAATAGAATTAGTTGATTTCTAGATGCACCTCTTAGTATAGTAGCGTCAAGTTTGTAAGTGTTTAGATTGGACAATGGGAGACAGCTGCATCACTTGAAGAGACTGTTCTGGGTTACATCAACAAGTACATATACTGTATATACTTTAACTAATGCAGAAAATTAACAGGTTCTGCCAGGGTTTAATATGTTCTGTGTCAAATGTATTAAGTTGGTTTACCCTTTTCTGTCTTTTTTCAGACTAACTGTACATGTGTTTGTTTTATTATCTTACTCATTCTTACTGAACTTCTGCTCACTGGGTTGTACTTCAAGTGTTGCTGTCTGTCATCACCTGTTTATTGTCAGTAAATCTTTGCTTATATTGCTAGATTATCAAAACAAAGTACCTACGTTGTTGCTTTGAATTACTCCGTGCTCCTTGTATGTTGTCTGTTTTGTGTCAGTTGTTATTTTCATTAAATGATAGGATAAATTCACAAATATTAAATGTTTTATGCATTGTTTGACCTATGAAAGATTGATATATTTGAGGGACTGTATAGAGTTACCTGGATGTAAATTGTTAGATCTTGCTTCATTGACTAAAAATGTTTGTTTTATTTGGACAATATGCCTCTTACTTGTATTTTATTACTATAAACATTGATCTAAAGTTATGGTGTGTAAATTTAAAATGATGACAGTAGTAAATCACAACTAAAGTGAGGCACTTTCACCAAATTTAGATAGATAGATAGATAGATAGATAGATAGATAGATAGATAGATAGATAGATAGATAGATAGATAGATAGATAGATAGATAGATAGATAGATAGATAGATAGATAGATAGATAGATAGATAGATAGATAGATAGATAGATAGATAGATAGATAGATTTAGCTTTTTAATAACTAAATGAATATGTTTTATATTATGACAAACAACAAACCCCTCTCAAATATACACCAGAACAAAAAATAAAAAAAAGGTTCAAGAATAAAACCTGTCCTTGCACTCAAACCAAACAGGCAATCATACTACAACAGGTTTAACTTGGCTGTTACTCTGTGTAATGAAATCCGTATTTTAAAAAGGAGTTCACAGAGGGAAATGAAACATTTGCTTACAAACAATTTTGGGAAAAACAGAATAAAATTAATGGATGGGGATATGGGTTTATGCTAATTATTAGAGGAAATGAATATGTGTAAATATTTGATAATGCTGTTTGTGCTTTAAGAACTCTATCTGTATGTTAGCCTAATTATTACAATGAATCTTAACTGTATAAGCAAATTACATTAGTGTGAACATAAATAATATTCATGATAGAGCCTACTCTAAATTAATGTCATCAAAAGGTTATAACAGTTCAAATAATTTAAGTGCTTTGTTTATTTTACAGTAATTGGCTTCCTTTCTTCCCAATAAAACATGTCTTCTTTGTTTTATTTTATCCCAAAGCACATATTGTAAAGCCTTATCTGGTAAAAGACAGCTCAAGCCACCATTTCCTCATATATTCATTTTGTTTTGTTTTTTTTTTGATATAGTCTATTCCATCTTTAAAATAATCTATACAATGTTTGTTTTGGTCTGTCACAATTTTTTTGGTTCCTGAGAAGACCATCATTTAGTGTCTGTGCTGTGATGGACTTTTCACTTTTGTGCATCTAAGTTTAAAGTCTATGTGTCAATTAGTTCATTTAGGCATCATGTCACTTCTTTATTTTTCCTTTAGCTCTAAATAAAGACTAATTTGCTTGATTATAATTAATTTAATGTTACTTAAAAAAATAACTTTTTTATATTTGTATAGTTTAGAGATGTTGAATGCAAACTTGATGGAAAGAAAGTTCTGCCACATTTAGTTTAGCAAAAACCCTTTTGACTGTGATCTAAGGACTGACTGAAGGCCGTGCTTGTCAGACCCCTGACAATGCTCTCAGTATGTAAATAGCTGCTTTACACACAGGTAATGATGAATTTGAGAGAGAAATCACAAGAAATAATGAATGCATGTGGAGAGGGTTTTGCTAGGTTTAAATATTTATACTGTAGCTTTTCTGATTGACAGTGGGTTGTCTGTCCTCTTGAAAATCTCACTATGGAAACTCTATTTATAAAAATATATTGTACCCTGCTTCTTTTATTATCTCTTTTTTCTTCAGGATATTAAGCAACAGATTGAGGAGACTGACTGCTATGAAGTGGAGGAGGCAACCGAAATGTAAGGAATAAATACTGTGATGATTCTTTAATGAAATAAGTGTCTTATAATTTTGTAATCACTTAGAAAAAGACTTAAGTACAATACAACAATAATAAATTAATCTGAATTATAAAATCTTTACTTACAGTTTTTTAAATGTATGTACTGTACATTTGGTGGTCCCCACAGTGTCCTTATTTTATATTTGCTGTATTTGTAAACACTTTAGGTAATGCGTATTACAGCTTTAACAATTAATAATTATTTATAGCATTAATAACTTCTTTGTCTTCACTATTGCACGCAAGTTAAAAAAGTATCCATAATATCTCTCCATTTTCAGAGCCTAACCAGCAGTATCATGCACTAGGCGAAATCCAGTCTTGAGCTAAATGCGAGTCCAACGGCAGTTACACTAATAAACACATTGACACTTGTTCAATTTACAGTCATCAATCGAGTTTAATATTTGGAGAAGAGACTGTAATAGCATACAAAGTGATCCCTTTGGAATCACTTGGTAGAGTGAGACAGTACTAATCATTGTACCACAGTGCTGCTCAGATACTCAATAAATTAAACATAATTTAAAACAACATTCCCAAAAACTCACAAACACTTCTCTTTTCAATACAGTCTTACTGTTTTTGAAAAATATCATTCAAAATTGTGCAAAGTGTTGCATATTTGCAGAAGAAAAGTATTTTTGTTGGGTGTAAAACCACATATGCAGCTTTTGCTTCAGCTGTTTCCTTACCCAGTATTAACAAGACCAATACAGGGCAATGCTGATCTAGGTCACAACTTTTCTGTGTATGCTGGGCATACGCTGTGCAATTTTTTAAATCGTGATTATGCGACTACTTGCCCTACACAATCGAGTCACCAGTCGTGTGTGTGGTCAAATTGTACGAACACATTCAGTCCAATTGACATGCCACAACATGGGCGCTCAGTCTATATGTGTACATGGCTCCAATGGACAGTTTTACCCATTCAAAAAACATTATGGCCACAAGCTTCTCAAAATGTCAAAAAGAAAAGATCTGTGCTTCTGACTTTTGCCTTTCCGTGCTCTGAAAGTACAAATAATAGAAAAAAGTGTAATTGGACACATGGATGGTTGAGGGTGTGGACAATACAGTCTATTTTAAAAGGAGAATCTGAGTTACATAGTCTATGTAATTTATTGTTGTGTGTATTTATTTTGAGCTCTTCCAATAAAGGTTTCCTAAGATGCTTTTGTTATTGACCATTTAGTTATATGTGTTTTGCAATATGATATTTACATTTGTGAAATCAAAAATGTGAAAATGAACATGACAATGACAATACTCAATGTATAATATACTGCAGAACTTGCAATCGATACACAGTGAAGTTTGACAACGAGTTCAGAAAATCGGGTCATGAGACTGTTCACACTGTAAGACATCCGTTTGAAATTTCTTGACACGACAGAAAATTTTCCAATCATAAAACAGCCCAATTGTAAGATAAAATTGGCCATCACAAGCCCTCTCACACCGCACATGAAGGAATGGCCAATGAAGATGAAATTCCGTCCGTCTCAGAAAATCAGTCAGCAACTGCAAATTGAGCTTAACATTGTGCTAAATCTGCATAATGTGTGCCCAGCGTAAGAGACAGAGGTTTTTAAACTTTTGAGCAACAGTGAACAAAACATGGTTACATTTGAAATCATCTTTGAAAACAAATAAAATGTACATCAGAAAAATTACTCATAATTCTGAGATAGTAGACATTTTGGGAAATAGGAAATTGCCCTTGAAGTTAGGACAAATGCAAATATTTTTTCACTTTTACTCCTTTACAAAATTTACAAAGTGTAAATTTTAGGAAGTCTCATGGAAACTTGAGGTTAAATTATAACATGAGCAGAAAACTGCAAATAAATGAAATGTATACTTTATCCAAGTGTTTATAAAATAAAAAGTTAAATGAATTTCTCTTTGAAGTAAAAGCACTGATTAGTTCACCAATCAATTCATATTTTTAAAGATAATTACAACCCCCTAAGCTTGAAGAATTTTTCTAGTAATGTTAAAAAAAATATTTTTATACCTTTACCTCTTATATTATGGTACTTACTTCAGACTGAAGATATACAGTTAGGTCCATAAATATTTGGACAGAGGCAACTTTTTTCTAATTTTGGTACTGTACATTACCACAATAAATTTTAAATGAAACAACTCAGATGCAGTTGAAGTGTCGACTTTCAGCTTTAATTCAGTGGGTGAACAAAACGATTGCATAAAAATGTGAGGCAACTAAAGCATCTTTTTTAACACAATCCCTTCATTTCAGGGGCTCAAAAGTAATTGGACAATTGACTCAAAGGCTATTTCATGGGCAGGTGTGGGCAAGTCAGTCTTTATGTCATTATCAATTAAGCAGATAAAAGGCCTGGAGTTGATTTGAGGTGTGGTGCTTGCACGTGGAAGATTTTGCTGTGAACAGACAACATGCAGTCAAAGGAGCTCTCCATGCAGGTGAAAGAAGCCATCCTTAAGCTGCGAAAACAGAAAAAACCCATCCGAGAAATTGCTACAATATTACGAGTGGCAAAATCTACAGTTTGGTACATCCTGAGAAAGAAAGCAAGCACTGGTGAACTCAGCGACGCAAAAAGACCTGGACGTCCACGGAAGACAACAGTGGTGGATGATCGCAGAATCAATTCCATGGTGAAGAGAAACCCCTTCACAACAGCCAACCAAGTGAACAACACTCTCCAGGGGGTAGACGTATTGATATCCAAGTCTACCATAAAGAGAAGACTGCATAAAAGTAAATACAGAGGGTGCACTGCAAGGTGCAAGCCACTCATAAGCCTCAAGAATAGAAAGGCTAGATTGGACTTTGCTAAAGAACATCTAAAAAAGCCAGCACAGTTCTGGAAAAACATTCTTTGGACAGATGAAACCAAGATCAACCTCTACCAGAGTGATGGCAAGAAAAAAGTATGGAGAAGGCGTGGAGCAGCTCATTATCCAAAGCATACCACATCATCTGTAAAGCACAGTGGAGGCAGTGTGATGGCTTGGACGTGCATGGCTGCCAGTGGCACTGGGACACTAATGTTTATTGATGATGTGACACAGGACAGAAGCAGCCGAATGAATTCTGAGGTGTTCAGAGACATACTGTCTGCTCAAATCCAGCTAAATGCAGTCAAATTGATTGGATGGTGTTTCATGATACAGATGGTCAATGACCCAAAACATGCAGCCAAAGCAACCCAGGAGTTTATTAAAGCAAAGAAGTGGAAAATTCTTGAATGGCCAAGTCAGTCACCTGATCTTAACCCAATTGAGCATGCATTTCACTTGTTGAAGACTAAACTTCGAACAGAAAGGCCCACAAACAAACGGCAGCGGAAAGCCGCTGCAGTAAAAGGCCTGGCAGAGCATTAAAAAGGAGGAAACACAGCATCTGGTGATGTCCATGAGTTCAAGACTTCAGGCTGTCATTGCCAGAAAAGGGTTTTCAACCAAGTATTAGAAATTAACATTTTATTTCAAGTTATTTAATTTGTCCAGTTACTTTTGAGCCCCTGAAATGAAGGGATTGTGTTAAAAAAATGCTTTAGTTGCCTCACATTTTTATGCAATTGTTTTGTTCACCCCACTGAATTAAAGCTGAAAGTCTGCACTTCAACTGCATCTGAGTTATTTCATTTAAAATTCATTGTGGTAATGTACAGAACCAAAATTAGAAAAAAGTTGTCTCTATCCAAATATTTATGTATCTTATGACTGGAAAGTTGTCAATCCACATAGTGGGAACCTAAATGGATCTTAGTAAATATAGACCATGTAAAATCAATGAAACTATAATCAGAAATAAGTTAGAAGGCTACTAAATGATATGCTAAATTAGATTTTAAAAAACAGATTTTATAAAACATATAATATACTTTAATTTTCGAGAAACCTTTTGTATATCTTAGTGTTGAAAATTCAAAAATCATTAACATCAAAGGTTGCTTACAAAACTGGATGTTTAATTTGCTAACTGTTGCTAGACAGAGTACAAATACAGAAACATTTTCCTCATGGGTTACAGTCATTAGTTTAGTGACTCACTTATCTGTGCTTAAAACCATTGGCTCTTTCTAATTCACATTAATGTCACACACTCAGAGATACATAGGAATCTTGTGGAATTCCCAGATTCCCACCAAATTCCGAAGGATACAAAATTCTGATGAAGACTGCAAAAACGATTTAGAAGGAGTGGACAATCTTTCAAACAGGGTGAACAATTCTCAAGTACAATTTAATGTTAACAACCGCAAAGTATAGTAGCAGCTGATTATTGGTATCTGCTGTGTGTGTATATGTATGTGCTCATAAGGCTTTTGGGATATCTTATAGGTGGAAATTAATTACCCTCTTTATCCTGATGGCTATGATGCACATGTTGAAAAAGCTTGTGTTGTTAAATTTCTGTAGTGTGAATGTGTTTGTTATTTATGATGGTCTGTCATTTTATTTAATGCTTTTTCTGACTTGCTCCTCTTGCTGCTCGATTCCCCTGATTATTAAACACATTCTGAAAACTAACTAATCAACCAGCTAGCTAATAAATCATACAATTAAATTAAAATAATATGTGAAATGTAGTATTTAGGCATACATCTCTGAAGAATAAGGATAAATCTGTCCAAATGCTTTATAATTTTGCTAATAATTCTTTTTAAGAGTAAAAGATGAAACATCAGCATACGTGAATTCCACCTGTTCCAGCAGCCCATCTGTTGAGATATCAACGAGTCTGACAGAAGGAAGCCCAGAAGTGTCTTATGTTATACCAGAATTACATTATACAGAAGGAGTTCCATCACACAGTTTAACAACAACCAATGTCAAGAATTCTGAGGAAACACTTTCAGGTACATTTAAAAAGCTAAAGGTATCTTTTTTTTAAATTAAGTAAGATAGTAAATAAATGTTATCCTACTGGATAATATTTGCAGATATCTTATATTGCTCAGTCATTTAGTATTTCATTTGAAATATTACTTGAAAATAGCAAATGACATCTTGCTCTTGTCAGTAGTGGAACACACAAACATCCACTTTTTCTTAACTTCCTGGAACCACCAATAGTTACATCTGTATTTTACAATGAATGTTGGATTCACTATTCTTTACAATCTGTTGTCTTAAGAAGAAGACTGGAGTTGAAATATTTGTCTTTATACTTATAGATGACAATGGGTGTTTTTCTTCCCTAGGTCTAAGGTAATTAATATGACTAACTGTTGTTTATTTTCTAGAGATCTTAGTCCTTCAGGTGAACAAAGAGTAAAAAATAACTGCAAATGTAAACAAAGATTTATGACACAGGAATGGATTGGGTTATTTCAATTACCTTATCACAATGAACATCTCATTATTATAAATAAATTACCTGTATTATTTTTAGTGCATGTGTCCTTTAAAGTTAGATTATTGTTTATTTGTCCCCTAGGGGAAATAAAAATTTACAGGAATTGTATTAAGCCTTACATAATTTGCACATGCTGCCTCCCTAAGCCAGATAGTAGGAGAGGGAACAGAAGCCTTTGTCTTCAATATACTAATTATACAATGACAAACTGTATTATTCATCATCCATTTTAAAATAATCCCTGGAGACTGGCTGGAGTGCTTATTGGATTCTTTATTGTATCTGGTAGAGCCCATGATACAGACTTCCCAAACTTAAACTCATCTGAAGGATCTGTGCCTCTACTGGGGTTAGTTAGGATGGAATTCCTCCAAATACAACAATGTGAAAGGAACTCTACTGATAATAATGAGGGTGCAAGAAAAACAAGACACATATTCTATTGTTAATCTTCTAACTCTAAAATACTAATAAATAACATAATTAAGCAGATTAAATAGATGATGACATGGGGGCAGCTTAGATGTGCAGTGGTAGAACTGCTGTCTTGTAGTAAGTGGACCAGGGTTCAAGTCTGAAGTCCACCCTGCATGGAGTTTTCATGTTGTCCCCATGTCTGTGAAGGTTTCCTCCAAATGCTCCAGTTTCTTCCCACGATCCAAAGATATGCAGGTTAGGTGAATTTGGGATGCTAAATTGGTGTGTGTTTGGTGTTGCCATGCAATAGACTGGCGCCCAATCCAGGGTTTGTTCCTAGCTTGCAGTGTATGCAAGCCAGGGTAGGCTGTAGCACCACCTGTGACCCTGGCCAGGATTAAGCAGGTTAGAAAATTACATGACATAGTAACATGAAAAATTAGATGTTGAAATAATCTAGGGAAAATATACTGTACAACACAAATTTAATATAAGCAGATATAATCTTAAAATATAATTTAGGATGTCTTGTAATCTTCAATTAAAAAAAACAGACCACTCAAATCTTTTGTGTATGCGTGTGTCTGTAAGTAGTACAAATACAGAAAAATAACTGCATGTATGATATACCAGTATTTAAAATGAGTTACTTTTTTCCCAAATGAAAGCTTAGAAATGCTGATAATGACAACTTTTCTGTGTATGCTTCCAAGCTATGCAATTTACCCATAATTACTACAGTATGTGAGAAGGAGACAATCTCTTTAATATTTTAGAACTTAATATATTGCTTAATTTTTAATGAAAGCTCTGAACAGAAACTCTGAAAAAATTAAATAAAATTAAATTCTGACTTATACGTACAATGTAATAACTCATGTATTAAAAATTATTTTGGATGTACAAGATAGTTTCATGTACATATGGGGCAGAAGCTTTCTCGTACTTTTTGTCACCATGTGGATCACAGCTTCTATAATTTTTCAGGGTTCCTTTTTGTAGAAGAAGAGAATCAGACCTTATGCACAGTGAACTATTTCAAAGTTAAATAAAAAAGTTACAATGTCTGTTATGTTTTTTTAATATATGCAATAATTTCATTTTCTACATGTAGTTCTAGGTGGAAAAACATCAGGTACAAATGCTGACCTATCTTCATCTCAGAATGGTTCTACTAAAACAGAAAGAAGAACTCGAATAAGTCCTCGAGGTCCAAAACAAAGGAATAAGACTGAAAGGAAATGCAGTGCAAAATCTGAGAATACCCGTAGTGCACTTGATAATATATCATTATTGATAAGTGGTGTAAATAATTTGCCAGAAGACAAATCTTTATCTTCAGAAGATGGTGTGGAAAACAATCATCCAATTAGCACAGGCAACAATAACAACTGCATGGACATTGGTTTTACTACAAAGCCATCTATGGTAAATGAAATAATATTTTATGACCAAAGATCATATCTATAAATTTCTACAAGTTGATTAACAAACTTGCTACATGGTGTATGATGTTTGTATTTCATATAATATCATTTGGAGTAATTATGTGCCATTTGCTTAGCTTGTTAATGCAAGTGCATACCCGTAAACATTTTACATAAATGTATAATTGGCTGAATGTAAGAATTTATTCAAAACAAGTGAATCTTGTAACATTCAAAACATCAAATACTATTGTACTTTTTGCCAAATTTTACAACATATACAAATGACTAAATTGATCAAATGTATAAGTTATTTACATTTTTGTTTATTTTCTATTGTGATTTTTACTTAATGCAGATTTTTACTTAATCAATATATGAAATTGCAAGTCATAGTTCATTTTCCAAACCCAGTTATAACCTCATTATTCCAATAAAAGGTCTGTGAGAGCCTGTCATAGCAGCAAGGTAGAACTGAGTCTTGCAGAGAGTGCAGGCAGAGTGCCTGTCCATTGCAAGGCACAGTACAATAAATTAGTGATTTTACCCTTTGAACTGTTTATAGCTTAGATGGTTTCAAAGTTGATATTCTTTCTCCATGTTTTTATCTCTTTGCACTTGTATAGTCAAAAGTTTAATTGATGCATTGTTCTACTGCTCCAATATGTGTATGAGTTCTGGAGTTGTGTAGTGTGCCAATAGGAACACCTATTCTTGCCTCTCTGTCTTTGTTTGTGTTATAAACTCTGGCTCTGTGAGACCATAAGTTGGACAGGGAGGTAAATAGGTAGGTGGCATTTTATTTAAATAGGACTTTGTGCTGATATTCCATCTAAAGCAAATTTTAATATTTGCCTGTTTTTGTTTTTGCTGTTCATTGGATTTAATAGATTGGAATGTAGATAGGTCTTTTTAACATAAATTACAAACCGTCACGGATTGCTTTTTGAAGCTAAGTTTATAATGGAAAATTACTAAGTATTCCACGTCCCAAGAGCCAGGTTCTGTAGCCGAGGATCAGACCGCCAAGGTCCCCGCCTTCGGCCACCACCCAACTCACACTGCACCTGACCTCCTTGGCCCCTCCCATAGGTGGTGAGCCCATGGGAAGGGGGACCCACGTTGCCTCTTCAGGCTGTGCCCGGCCGAGCCCCATGGGTGCAAGCCCGGCCACCAGGCACTCGCCATCGAGCCCCACCTCCAGGCCTGGCTCCAGAGGGGGGCCCCGGTGACCCACGTCTGGGTGAAGGAAAACGCAGTCCAAATTTTTTATTCATCATAGAAGGTCTTTTGAACCGCACTTTGTCTCATTCCTCACCTAGGACCAGTTTGCCTTGGGTGACCCTACCAGGGGCATAAAGCTACAGACAACAGAGCTCCTAGGATCATTGGGACACGCAAACCCCTCCACCACGATAAGGTGGCGGTTCGAGGAGGGGATAAAGATAAAATAGATAGGGTAAAAGATAGGGTGAGAAGCTCAGTCATCCGGGAGGGGCTCAGAGTAGAGCCGTTGTAACTCCGTATTGAGAGGAGTCAGATGAGGTGGCTCGGGCATCTGATCAGGATGCCTCCTGGACGCCTCCCTGGTGAGGTGTTCTTGGTACGTCCAACCGGGAGGAGGCCCCAGGGAAGACCCAGGACACGCTGGAGGGACTATGTCTCACGGCTGGCCTGGGAACGCCTTGGGATTCTCCCGGAAGAGCTAGAAGAAGTAGCTGGAGAGAGGGAAGTCTGGGCATCTCTGCTCAAGCTGCTGCCCCTGCAACCCGACCTCGGATAAGCGGAAGAGGATGGATGGATGGATGGAAATTACTAAGTATATATTTTATTTTGGCCTGCTAGGCATTACAGGAGATTGCTCACATGAAAAACCCAGATGTAAAACACTATTGTGGACTTGATGGATTTTTTACAATGGGACTCGATCCAGCACAGTTGGACCCAGACACCTTCACACCATGTACAACTTACAGAGCCAAGGACACAACACTGAATTATTCAACAGGTAAGAATCCATTATTGCCATTATTGCTAAGCAACTTCTATAGTTTCTCTCTGTAGCATGTTTTGCACTTTAACCACTTGCAACCAGGGTTAAAGAAGTTTATTGTTAATTAAGCAATTTGTGACAAAATATGGACTAAATAAAACACATTATACAGATATTCCCTCTTTACAAGCTAATATTGAATAAGCTGAATAGTTTTAACTTCATTGTTTGTATACCCAAGGGCACCAGTAGGGCAACACTTTTTGTATGTGAACTAAAATTTCAATTAGTGTAAATAAAGTAAAAATAACACAGATACAGTTTTATAAGCTTTCCCTTGCTAGATCTTACAGATGACTATAACAAAATCATTTACTGCATGAGAGTACTCGCTGAACTAAATACAGCATTTCTCCTACAAGGATGTTGTGATTTTTATACTAGAGACCTGAAAGATAGAGTGCAGAAAATATCATAACAGACACATCATTTAGCAGAACTAATCTAATGCAGATAAGATAGCAAAAAACATGGAAAACAACATGTGATGGCAAGAAAGAAAAGCAAGATAAAAAATCACTAGACACCAGATTGAGACTCAGGAAGGAAGTCAACATCTTCCCATTGCAGTTTGCAAAGTTGTATTGTTTAAAGTATGATGGATTATATGGTTAGAAAGGCATGCTGGTCAAGATGTTTGGTACTTCTGTATACAGCTAACAAGCCGATACAATGGTTGTGAGACAAACTCCTGGGGCAGTGTGTTCTCTCAGGATGCTGATTGGCAACATCCCTCTGATATAACTCCCATTAGACCTGCAAGGTTGCATGGGAGTTGTAATTTCAAAGAGCATCCCTGTCGTAGCCCTTTTGTGTTACTTGAGGTGGCTGCCAGGAGTAGGCTCTCCAATTATGTGGAGGTTATGCCTGACCCAGATGTATTTCCGAAGTGCAATATTGTTGTACCAGAAGTACTGCAGAGTACAGTTTGTAAAGGAACCTCTCCACTTCACCCAAGTGAGTTGGAGTTAGGAGTGGAGGAGGACAACACTCCTCTGAAAGGAGGAGATGGAAAATTGAAGAAGTCAATCAGGGCTTCACTTGTGTAGCAAACAGCATTGGGAAGTACGTGTCTGTGGAAGAAGATAGTGTACTTAATAAACAGTCTTTTTGGGAGTAGAAACTATGTCTTGATGAGTTGTGTATTGGGTTTAGGGTGTAGGATGTCTCTTATAGGTTCTGTTGTTTTATAGCCCTGTGGTTCTGACATTGTCCATCTCTAATACAAGGACTTCACAAGCATACAAGTATTGTATGTAATTGTTTAACTTTAATACAATTTTATAAAAAAGGAATAAAAAAAAGATAATCTTGCCAAAATAAACTGGAGCACTAAATGATTATATAAACCAGTGTTTCCCAGCCTCGGTCCTGTGGCCCCCCTGCGACTGCAGGGGTTTGTTCCAACCAGCTTCTGTTTTCAATTGGACTCCTGGGCTAATTAAGTGATGTGTTATTTCCCAAGTTCTGTGTTTTGGGAACAATATAGAAATTAGAAAACTAAGTTTGGTAAAAAACATATATATATATTAAAATGTACCAAGCAGTTATATGGGAATAATGTATTTTTTTCCTTTTAACAATATTTTCATCTTGATTTTCATTCTACTTTTCTAGTTGTTTTAATTGTTTAATTAATCCATTATTTACTAATTAGTGGGTCTGATGCTAAAGTAGTTGCAGCCTTTGCTTATTCAGTGTTGTTTGCCTGGGTGTCTGCTCTGCTTATTTTTAATTGTCATTAATAAGAATAGGGGGCTTCGCCCCCTGCTCGCTTCGCTCGCCAACCCCCGTGTTTGGTTTTCCGGATACACACTTTTAAGATTTCTTTTTCTTTGAATTGTTGCTATTACATTAGTTTCACTTTTATTTCAGAACTTATGTAAAAACAATATTTGTAATCTTGCGAGTCCCAATATGCTGAATCTTTTTAATGAGGTCAGGACAGGTTTCTCTGTTTGGAATTTCAGCACAGACAAAACGATCTACATCATCAGCAGTTAATCATTTTTTTTTACAAAGTAAAAAAGTAAGTAGAGTTCTGCATTGGACTCCTGTCTGTACAGTCATGCTATTTTCCTCTCACAGTTCCAAAGGTACATGGGGTTACCAAGGTGATACCCCAGCTTTTGTCTAGGTTTTTGTACAAGGGCTAGACAGAACATTTTTGACTCCTGGGGTAAATGTAGCTTTTTAAATAAGCAGACAGATAAATATGTATACACTAACAAAGTAACCAATAAATGCATGTGCCGTAAACTCCGTTTTTGAAATTCTCAAGATTCTTTATTTGTCACATGCATAGTTATACAGGACAACACGCAGTGAAATGCATCCTGATCTGCTTATCAAAAACTGTGCAAAGTTAGAAGAATATCAGTTAAATTAACAAAAAGTCATAGATTGAAAGATAACAGTATAGTAGAACATAATAAATAAGAAACATTATGTGAATAAAGTAGAATTAAGTGTTAAGGTGCAATAGTGTAGTAATTATTGTGCAAAACCAAAGTTAGACTGGTGCATAGTTAACTGAGGCAGTTTGTTTGTTTGCGCTACTGCGATCTTTACTTTTTTTTTTTATATTATGTAATTTTCCTACTTTCATATCCTTTAACTTTCTCCACATGTGTATAGCGCTGTTTTTTTTTTTGAGCCTTTCTAATTTCACTGGTTTCATAGTCTCTAACCTGCTCTGCATGTGTTTAGCGTCAATGTTTGTAAACGTCTTTATGAAGTTCTAGTTTGTCATTTTACTCATTGTCTTTTAATTCTGAGCTGTACAGTACAATACATAGAACAGAATAAATTCTCAATATAATATAAAAATAAAAATTCTAGAAGTACGGAGTAGAATTTCACATTAGATTATATCACATAATATGATTTGGATTTGTTTTAAGACCTGGAGACCTCATTCATCAAGCTGCCTCCCCATTTTGCCATTCCACATCTGAAATAGTGTTAATCCGATGAAAGGACCCCTCATTCCCACGTCTCCATTCATCAGGGATGACTTTACCTTAGGCAGGCAATCTACAATTTAAAGAGATTGTTATTTTCTTGTGAATTGTTACATATGCATTATTTTCACTTTTACTTTAAAACCTTTTGTAAAAACAATACTTGTTTCTTTATTTCCTGCCCCACGCATGTTTACATCTCTTTCTTCCCAGACGTATAATACTGCTCGTGTTTTGAAGGGTGTTGCGGCTGAACGTACGCTAAGGATATGCCTTTGGATCATTTGCTGTCTTTTTGCTGCTTGCTAGCTGCCTCTTCTGCCTGTCGCATGTCGTTGTTTTAAGAGCTCCGAGCACATGATGCTTGCCTGCCAAAAGCAATCCAACAACTGCTAGATTAGAGGTCTGTTGACTTGTTTTAAATGATGGCTCACTGCCTGGTCTCGCGTGACTTTGTAAAAGCAACACCTGTCTTTTATTTCTGGCCCCGGGCGTGTTTGAATTCTTTCTTGCAGGATGTATAATGCTGCTCACGTTTGTTTGGGGTAGCTGCTGTCACACTACCCTTCGATCTTTTTAAAGCCTGTACAGCCGCTGTCCTTTTTGCTACGGCCCTGGGACAATCTCTTGGCACCAAGTCTCATGTTTACAGTCCCCGCGAGACGCACCGTGGCAAGTCTCCTTGGTCTCGCGGGTCTGTTAAATGTCTTTTGAGATTATCACGTATCGTAGCCTTGCATTTGCTTTCCATTCCAGGATTTCCTTTTATATATAGAGAGATACAACGAAGGGGAAAAACTGCACAGAGAAAGGGCAAAATATAATGAAATCAACAAAAGAGAGTTAAGTATTTAAATCTATAGCAAAAGCAGAAATATTTCTATATATCTTATAAATGTAAAAATCATGCTGCTGTGCTTTTCTGAATGTAGAATAAAAGAAAAATAATACCAGCTAATTAAATGAGATCAGTGCTGTCAGGTGTTGTCACTGATTAGGAATCTGGTTGGAACAAAAATCTGCAGCCACAGTGTGCCCCAGGACCGAAGTTGGGAAACACTGATATAAAGCATAGGGTACAGTCTTATAATGTTGGAAAGACTAGCATACTACAGGCATACAGCCCACTGACTGTTTTCTGGAGACTTGTAGTAATATTTTATTGCAAAAGTGCAATTTTGTTGGTTTCCAGAGACTCTAATGACTGGGAAAAAATAAAGTTCAAGTGACAAACCCTTTGTCCTGTTCTTAGCCAACGGACAAGCACATGCATGACACATGCAAGTGTGGCTACAAACCAGAATACTTGTTTCCCTCAGCAATCATTTCCAATGGTTCCCTTATGGTACAGTATGTGTGCATTTTCCTGGTATAAAGTATGTTAATTATCTGATATAGCAAGGTGAATAATCAGTCAGTCAGTCATTGTCCCACCCACTATATCCGAACACAGGGTCACGGGGGTCTGCTGGAGCCAATCCCAGCCAACACAGTGTGCAAGGCAGGAACAAATCCCAGACAGGGCGCCAGCCCACGGCAGGGCACACACACACACCAAGCACACACTAGGGACAATTTAGGATCGCCAAACCTGCATGTCTTTGGACTGTGGGAGGAAACCCGGCGCACCTGGAGGAAACCCACACAGACACAGGGAGAACATGCAAACTCCACGCATGTAGGACCCGGGAAGTGAACCCAGGTCTCCTTACTGCTAGGCAGCAGCACTACCACTGCGCCACCATGCCGCCCCAGATGAATAGTGAACACCAATAAATATAAATTAATACTAACAAAGTATTTTTGTTACGATATATTGAGTCTGTGAATATTGCAATCGAGCTCTAGCCTCACTGGGCCACATGTTTTGGGCCTGCACCAAATTAACATCATTCTGGACAAAAATCTTTGAATGCCTGTCAGACAGTTTTGGTGTCACAATCACTCCTAATCCATTAACAGCTGTGTTTGGTGTACTCCCAGATGGGCTTAAAATGGAGAAGGATAAATAGATTGTAATTATCTATACTACACTACTAGCACGTATACTTATCTTGCTCAACTGGAAGAATACTGGCCCACCTGTTATAAGTCATTGGGTAACTGATGTTTTATACTATTTGAAATTAGAAAAAAAAAAAACAAATTCTCACTTGGAGGATCTTTTCAAAACTTTTTTAAAATATGGGAAGATCTAATTAATAAAATTTTGTTGTTTTTTTTAAAGATTCGCTCTTGATGTTGGCTCGCCTCTCTTTCTCTCAGATGTCAGTTGAATTCTGGTTTGTTATGTTTGATTTGATTGTATGTAATGTTATTTTCTTAGTTATATACATTAGACGTGGTCATGTGGAAGGTTATTTTCTTCAAATAAAATCAATAAAAAAATAAAAAGCCCCAAAACAATAAAAACCATGTATCATGGGCATTTCTATGGAGGCTTATTTCTGCCACTTAACAAAAAAAATCATTGCATGATTTCACAATAGTTATTGCATTACTTAGCAAAAGTATTGCATTATTTTGTAAAGAACTTTCCTGCTGGGGTCAATAATAACATGGACGGTCCTGTTCCAGCTGCCTAGTACCAGCTGTTAAGGAAAGGGTTAAGCATGTCTGTAGCGTGCAATCAAGGGACAAGAACTGAATGAGAATTATAATCATATATTTAGTTTTAAATAGGTTAACATTCAGTAAGTTCTTTCTGTAATGCCTCTGTCAATACACTCTTAAACATAAAGGTGCTAAACTGGTTCTTAAGAGCAGTGCCAGAGGGGAACCGGTTTTTGGTTCCCAAAAGAATCATTTACATGATGGTTTCAAAAAGGACCTTCATTTATTTAGACCTGTAACAGGTTGCATAAATACTGTAACAATGAATAGATAGTAACAGATTTGCTACTGTCTGTTCTTACAAAGGGTTCTTGCTGTATACAGCAACATAGGGCTAAGTTTAAGTTTTCTTTATCTGTTAGCACCCTGCTATGCAGCTTACTAAACGTTAAAGATTTCTGTTTTATTCACATATTAGGAACCTTTTTAAAACCCAACAATCCATTTTCATATACAAAGTACCCTTTCCAGAATAAAAATGTTTTCTTGTTCCACACATCCAAGTAGTGTCATTACCAATATTTTTAAGAGTGTTGCTGTCACTAGATAACCCAAGCTTGCATCTCCCTAGTAATTATTACAAAATAATACACTATTTTTGCAAAATGTCGGGAATACGCTTCCATACATTTCAGTAAACAGATCAGAATACTGTCACATTTCTCCAGTAGTGTTCCAGGAAATGTAGAATGATATGTGTAGTTTTAGTTTACTTGTGGTGACACAGAATCTTAAAGTCAGCTTCATATATGTGTTTTTTGTGTTTTATCAGTTTCTTGTGAGCTTGTGTATGGGAGTGTTTTGCATGCTTGGATAACTTAAATTGGCCCAGTGTGAAACAGCATGGTTATGTACATGTGTGTGTCCCACAGATTGCCTTCCAACCGTCCAGTGTTATATATGTACAATTCAGGGGACAATCATGCACAAACCTGCACTAATGTTCAAAAAGAAGCTTTTATTTTGCTAAAACACAAGATAGAAAGAAACAAAACAAACACAAAGGAAAAGTGACAAAACTATCCATGCTGTCAGTCCAGGACTTTCTAGACAGGTGTTTAAATTGCTCTCTAACAAGTGAGATGGCTCACCCACTCTGACACCTCCCAAAGTGCCATAAAACATTCACTTCTTTATTTTCTGTTTGTTTTTCTATCATTTTCTCACTTTACCTGAGGAGGGGTAGGAGGGTAGGGACCATTAGAATCCCATATAGGAAAATGCTAAGAGAACGCTTTGGTCTTATTTACTATTCTGCAATCCACTGGATGGATTGATGATGGTACCAGTCTCCTTACATTTGCTCATTTCATTTCTACTTCAGAGCACACAGTCACCATGAACAGATGCAAGTATAAAGATGCTTATGTGACCAGAAGCTTAAGTATCATGGCAAGAGTGTCTGAAGGACACTGCAGCTGTGTTTTCCTGAAAAAATACAGATGAAATGTATTGTTGCTCAGTAAAAAAGACAGCAAATGTTATCTCAAAGATATCTGGGCATTACAACTGCAAAAATGTTACTCTTAGAGTATAAGAAGTATTAACTGTTTTTGAATTTCAGTTTTTATATTTTAGTTTTCTTTGACAAGAGATGGCATTATGATCCAGAACTTATTAATTTCTTGTTCACTATTTTTAAAAATGCAGCATTTTTTTGTAATTGAGTAGATTTTCCTGAGTTGCTTGTTTGTCAAATATATTCCAAAGCTGATCGATTTAAATGCAGAGCTTACTTGTCCTTGGATATATTCTGCTATGTATTATGCTTCATACATTCTATGCCATAGCATACTGTAAGTACTTTCTAATTCTCTTTTGACTGTTTAGCAAACCAGTATTAATCAACTATTTATAAGAACTTTAATGTTACTCAGCAGTTCCATAAACAATTATTATAAAATTTTGGATGATATCTAATCATTTGGACAGTATGGTGACATAGTGGTTAGCACTGCTGCTTCACGAATCCAGCATTCTTTTTTCAAATCCCATTGGGCTCTAAAGAATCTGATGTAATATCTTGTACATATAACTTACAGATATTATTATCATAACCAAGGATGGTCCTAGCCTGTTTGGTGCCCTAAAGAATCTGATGTAATATCTTGTACATATAACTTACAGATATTATTATCATAACCAAGGATGGTCCTAGCCTGTTTGGTGCCCTGGACAAACACCCCCCCTGGCGCCCCCCCTACACACACACACACACACACACACACACACACACACATACATATTAAGGATTGTACATTAACATATTTTATTGTTAAAACTGTTGTCAGAACCATACTGAATTTAACCAGATAAACATATATATATGTATACATAAACAAACATAATAACTTACATATAAATTGGAAGAAATAGAACTTTAAATATAAAACAAGCACACACAGAAGTCAAAATAAGACATACATATAACAATTATTATATTAAATAAGTATAAAAGGCAGATACAATTAAAATAAGGCATTCCTAAATTGCACAATTAACATGATTGCACTTCGCACAACACGCACTGATATGAAATAATTGTCATCTAAATCAGGACCTTTCTTGCCTTCCTTGATGCAAAGTCATCAATAATGTCATCATATGAAATCTGGTCAGCAATTGCATGATTGATGCTGATGATGGCAAGCCAGTGAGGCGTTCCTGAGACATAGTGGACCTCAGATATGTCTTCACAAGTTTCAGCTTTGAAAAGCTCCTCTTTGCTGAAGCCACAGTTACAGGTAGAGTAACTGCAATTCTCAGAGCAGTCCACAAATTTGGGTATATTTCTGAGAGTTCACTGTCATGCACAAAGTTCAGCAGTTCAAGAGAGGTCATAGATTTTGATGGTAAGTCAGGCAAATTCTTAATCTCTTGTGCAAGCTCTCTGGCATCCAAGTCTGATTGGTCCTGAAAAAGCAAAGTAACACTGAGGGCCTTACACTGTTCAGTGAGGTCAACATTTGAGAGATTTGGAAAATGTGTCAGTACTCCAAATTTCTCTCCCACATTTTCCAATGTGGTGAATCTCTCTTGGATGGAAGACACTGCAGCATCAACAACAACATTAAAAAAGGTCACCTCCAGCTTCTTTAGGGCATCACTCAATGGCTCATCAAATGATTCGTAAGAGAAGTGCCGCTTTGTAGATCTCAGTCTTTTCTGTTGCAGAACAGCCTCTACGTTCATGTCCTCACACATATCCTTGGCTGACATTTGTGCAAATGCAAAGCCTGTTGCCCTGTAGTTGCGGAGACCTCTCTCTGTCTTTTTGAGGAGATTGACCACTACATCCACATGCATGTTAGGAGACTGCATGAGCTTGCTCACATGGTGGGTTTGGTTCAGGATGTCATACCACACCACTGTACAAATGCTGCATCTGTATGATCCCACCTCCTCAGACAAAGACTGGGCCTCAATCTTTATGACTGAGTCTTTGGTGTGGTCTCTCACCTCAATCAAAGCCTCTCTCACTGCAGATGCTTGGTACCTCAGGGGCTCAACGCTGTTGATTTTACTTTCCCACCTTGTTTCAGACCACATCTTCAGCGTAATGTTAGCATGTTTTTTCAGGATGGCCCATCTCTGAGTGGAGGCTGAAAACAAATTGTGAAGTTTTTGCAAAATCCCAAAGTAACTTGTGGCATCAATAAATCCCTTTGCAGCATCAGCCACAACCAAATTCAGTATATGAGCTCCACAGGGAACAAAGAGAGCTCTAGGATTCAGTTCCAGGAGCCTGGCTTGAACGCCCTTATTTTTTCCCCTCATGTTGGCCCCATTGTCGTATGACTGACCTCTGCAGTCCTCAAAGGGAATTTTCAGCTCTTCCAGCCTGTTTAAAATCATGGATGCGAAATGTTTCCCTGTGGATTCGTCAGCTTCCAAAAAACTCATAAAATACTCCTTAATATGGGGCTTCTCTTGTAATGACACAATCTGAATCACAACTGACAGCTTTTCAGTGTGGCTAATATCTGGACTGCAATCTAGAATTATGGAGAAAAACTTTGCGAGCTTGATATCATCAACCATTGTTGAAGTGATCTTGCTACTCAACAAATCATTGAATTCATTTTGTACATGGTGACCGAGATAGCTGGTGTGACTGCAAGTGCCTTTCTGGAAACGGTTAGTGTGCTCTTGCATTATGGGATCAAACCTTGCCATGAGTTCAACTTCTTTTAGAAAATTTTCTCCATTTGATGGAGAAAACAATGTTTCTGTGTGTCCCCTTAGTGCTAAATTTCTGATTGCGAGAAACTGAATGATAGAAATGAGACGAGTCAGCACCGCTCTCCATCTTATTTTCTCAGCCTGCAGAAGTTGCATCTCTTGTTTGTCAATTGTTTCACCTTTTTTAATCCTCACTACCAGTTCTTTCCATGCTTTCATGGAGTTATGGTGTTCAGGACTATTGTCATGTGAGGTGAGAAGAGAACTGGCATGCTTCCAATCTGTCAGTCCAGAACTTGTTAAATTGATGTGTCTTTTAGAAAACAGCTTGCAGCAGAAGCAAAAAAGGCTGTTGTTTTTCTCAGAATATACTAGCCAGCTTCTAGGCATTTTTTCACCGCTAACTAGTGTTTTCTTAAAATACTGGTGGTGGTGGCAACATCTTCCATCACCCTCATTTCTAGGGAAAACAAAGTCAGGTGCTAACTTACTTGGTCCTTTGCAAACCAGCTGTATTCGAATGCTGTCAGTGATACCTGAAGGCCAGTTTGCAGGGTCCGTAAGCAGGGGCTCATCCTCAGGGGGTTCAGCTCCAGGCATTTCTATGAGCATACATTTGCGTTAGTATACACAAGTTATTTGAAATACACAGCATTCATAGTGGCGGAACAGTCTTTGCAAAATATTATGCAACACACACACACACTCAGGCTACACACAATCATACCTGAAGCGGCTGCAATTGGGTCTTCATCCTCAGGATCAGACATTTGTGGAAACACATATGTGGCTGAGGAGGTGGACGGCTCCTCATCTTGGGCAGTGGCAGTGACAGAGGGTGCTCCAAAATATTTCAGAAGTTCCCCTGAATAGAAACCCAATATAAAACTCTGATACATGCATGCATCATTTTCATAATTAAAACAAATATATAATTTTGCCCAATTTATCAAATATTCAGAATTATATGTATAACAAGCATTTTATTGAATAGGCTATCACAACATCAGTGTTTGGAAGTAATGCATTACTCTGTAATAACAGTAAGATAATTTTCCTAAATAATGTAGCCTAACAGTGTAAGGGATATTTTTTTTGCTAAGTCAGCTAGACTACAACAGAATACTATCGTCTGGTTTTAGCGTAGTATAGTATGCAAATGGCTAACAAACAGCCATTATAATTTGTCATACATTGAGAATAGGAGACAAATCAACAATACACCTCTTCCAATTAATGGCTAATTAACATCATGCTGAACACGGTCCAAAAGATTCAATAAGCCACATCAGTGTTTACTGTCTGTGTACTGTTTACTATCATAGCCAAGTGGCTAACAAACGTAAACAGAAGTTTTCCCTATCCCTACTAATTAATGTTATCTTGTTTCAGGATACATGTCATGCATAATACCTGCCATTATCCAAGGACACATCTGCTTACCTTTATCTTTTGCTCGTTTCTCCTCCACTTCTTTTCTCTTTTTTCTAAACTGAGCACCTGATGGCTTTGACCTTTTCTTGTCCATCTTCCATCGATGTTAATTTTGCACTCCAGTATCAACACCCATCCTCCAACCCGAGAATCACCACAACGTAAACTAATAGACCTACACCTTAGTGTGCAGATTCGGTTTGTATAGTGTTTTTTTTCTGCGATTTCGCACAACCCAGGAAAAATTAATTGTGACATAATGGGCTTGGATTGACAATATTATGAATGAAATGTGCTTTATTTGGAAGCACCCCGCCCCCCTCCCCTTTTGACATGTTGTGTGTGAGACTGCAGCACAGCAGCAGCAGCAAGCAGGCGCAACGAGGGCCTTCACGCTCACTTCCCGCATATATGGGTGTGATAGAATTTAGAAAACACATCGGTGCAAATTATAAGTCTATATAATAATGTCTGGTGCTTTTGTGTTTGTTTGTTTGTTTTTATTTTGTTTTATTTTGCGAGCTGGTTATTAGATTCTGCTCCAGCCAGCCAGAGAATCCCCGCCGCCCCACCCCTCTCCTCCCTGTATGGCAAGCAGCAGGCGCACCTCGCAAATGGAGGGCACCCTTGCTCCCCGCAAATGGGCAATGGAAAACCGACTGGTGCCCATGCAATCCCAAAAATGCGCTGGCATGATGTCGGGGCAGCATGGGCACGCGCAAAAAAAAAAAAAATTATTTTTTTTTGCTGATGCCCATGATACCGCCCATATCAAAAACCGCCACTGATCTTAACTTATTTTCTCAAGATATTATTTGAACCCATACAGTCTTGTTTGTACAAGATTAAATAGACTGGGCTTTTTTAGAATTCAGGGGTTCCATCCAAAATGGCTTAAGAAGAGGAAAAAATCTTTAACATGCTTCCTTAAATTTGAAGGCATATTCTTAAAAGCAGAGATTTCTTTCTTTAGGTGCTGTTTTCAAATACAACTATGGGGAAACTGCACATTCAGTTTCTAAGTTTTAACAGTAAGCAGGAAGCACGGAAATGACCTACAAAATGAGCAGTGGAAGTTGTGCTATTGCATTTTTATTTTTGAATGATATGCTGTACTGCATTATATTTCTGTGACAGACCAATGGCAAACTATAACATATGTTGACAACACACATGATATCTCTCATTTATGAATTTATAATAGTTTGATCTTTGTAACGAGTTATGAGAACTTGCTGGAAAATGTAATGAAGTGAAAAGTATGCTATTTGACCCAAAAATGTAGTGGGGCAAAAGTAAAAGCATCCCTAAATGAAATTTATTCAAGCAGAGTACAAATAGCTGAAAAATGTACTTAAGTAAAGTAACGAAGTAGTCTTACTTCATTATTTTACACCTCTGACTCCAACTTCTAGTTGTCGTGGTACTTACATGGATCCAGTACCAGAAGAGGCCGGAATTCTGGAGGCCTCCAGAGGAGTCCCCAGTGCTCCCTGTAGGAATTCATTGTCGAGCTGAAAAAGGAAGAGCAATTAGTACATGCACTGTCTCATAACCCATTGTTTGCTACTGTATGTCATCATTCTTGGTGACCCAGCACATGGTTGTAGATATTCTAGGGGATATTGTACGTTGATGTTCTCATCTTCCGCACCATCACCACCAACTGTTTCAGCATAGTCTACAACATAGATACACATTTAACCAATTTGCCGTGTAACCAATCGACAATTTTCACGTGAATCCATCGTTTGTCTGTGCTAGATTGCCTATGTACTCATTTCTTCTGTTGATAACCCTTTGAGATGAAATTCTTCAATAAGACTTCGACATTATAAGTCTTCTTTTATTGGGAACTTAAAGTGAGGAAAACGTAAAAATTTATAAGAGCTGAGAGTGCAGGAACTGTGTCTGGCAAAAGCATTCACACAATTGAGAGGTCAGAGGACCAATGGCATGGGCCGTTAACTGAAAATGGTTGAGAGGAAGGTGGGACTCTTGGCAATACAGTGAACCCTCGTTTATCACGGTTAATCTGTTCCAGACTCATCCGTGATAAATGAATTTTCGCGAAGTAGGATTCTTTATTTATAAATAGAATATTTTCGCAGTTAGAGTATAGAAAACCTGTTTATGACCTTCTAAATACGTTTTTTTAACATTATTAGAGCCTCTAGACATGAAATAACACCCTTTAGTCACCATTACACTCGTATTACCCAAAGTATTAGACAAAATAAGAGAAAATAAGACATATTAGACATTACAAATACCATATTATTATTATTGTACTGTACATTTAATTACACACACACACAGTTCTGACACACAACCACTAACCTATGAAGGCACGACCGCAGTAGGAGAATCTTCAGATGATGCAGTATCTTCAGCAGGTCCGTCGTTGTCTTCTTCCGCTGAAGGAGTACTAGGAGTAGGCAGTGGGTGTCTGGGTGCGCGGCTGAAGAACATCTTGATAGGCAGTTGCTGGCGCTGTCTTTTCATATGCGTGAGGAAGCTTTTGTAGGGTATTGCCATCTTTGATCATATCCAAGAGTTTTGCCTTCTCCTGGATGGTAAGCATCTTCCTCCGGCGCTTAGTTTCATTGTCAGAAGGCTTTGAAAAAGCAGCATGTTTAGGAGCCATCGTGGGGCTTAGACAAAAGTTCTCAGAAAGCGCATGTGTAGTGACGCAAGGGTGTATGAGAAAAAATCGCGATAGAGTGAAGCTGTGGAAGTCGAAGCGTGATATAGCGAGGGATCACTGTAGTCTCATCTCAAGATTGTCTTTTATAATAGAGAGATATACTGTATTTGTGTGTGTGTGTGTGTGTGTGTGTGTGTGTGTGTGTGTGTGTGTGTGTGTGCGTGCAGTATATTATATTTCCCCCTCATTCTACCTGCATATAGATTTCTTACGTACAGTTAATAGTGTAAGAGAACGTCACTTTTTTTCTTAGTCCTTATGCTCTAATTTTTGTCTCTGGTCTGGACACTCTACCAACCCAAGCAGAGTTTCTCGGTTACTGTCATGAAACAGCTTTAGCAAAGCCACAGTTGGAATGAGGAGCTGAATCAAAACCACTCCAACCACCAAGAGGACATTCTATCACAAATATACCACACATTTCAAGTTAATATGTTTAGAAGCAGACACTCCCAAACAATTAATTGAACTCTGCATTGCTCCATATTGTACAAATCTTTTGTACTTTCATCCTTGAAGTCTAGTGTTTGGTATGTTACGAGTAGAAAAGGGTAGCAGTTCACCAGGAAATACTGAATGTAGACATATCATACAGGACACCATTGGGTGGTGTTCCTTTTCATTACTGGCAAAAATAAAGGCTGACTGCTCATTATCCAAAAGCTACACACACCTGCCATATTCTGTCAGAAGTTCTTTTTTTCTGGTAATGACCGCCTATAATAACAAAGTAGATTATGTCATATTTATACAGATTTCATTTTAATTCTTCTTTTCTCTTTATATTATTCTTATTTAAGTTCTTCTGCTTTGTAGAATTTTCTTTATATATGAGTTTACAGTAACTACCTGCAAAGCTCTTTTTTTCTTTTTATACTATCACTTGATTTTTTTTCTTGTCAGGTGAAACTATTAAAGACTCTGTGTAAAGGTGGGTTCATAGTTTAACTGATACAAGTTCTTAAACAAAAGAAAGCAGTTTTTGAAACAAGTAGGGCAAATGCTTTTGTCCTTGCTGTTTTACAGCAGACTGTTTCAACCACAAAATATTCAAAGCCTTACCTTATAGGTAATCTAAAATATACTAACACAGTAAAGCCAGCAGTAATCCATTGAAGGGAGACACACATTGAATACAAAGGGCATACCTTGCATCCTCAGATGGTGCCTTTGTCTTACTATAACAGTGTCATGCTTGACTAATATCCTTCTTTTAGTTATCCTTGTTCATCAGTGATATGTGAATGAGTAGCATTGTCTGACATTTAACTTAAAGCTAAATTCAATTCAACTGTAAGTCCACTGCAATAATTATAAACACAAATTACATAAAATTAAAACTCCAAATAAAATACTGAAATAACACCAGAAAACTAATAAAAAGGAGTTATGTATGCTTTGTATAAATTGTTCGATTAGACTGGAAAATATGTGGTTTTGTTTTCTGCTTGTAAGACCATATTATAACTTTGACAGTTCTGGCCTATATAGCTGATAAATTTGTGCAGAATATAATATAAACTGCATCTGTCCTTTCTTTTTTTCTCAATAGGAAGTGCAGACTGGAGACCTGGTAGCAGTTTAAGTGAATATGCTGACAAATTATTGGTTAGTAATGTCATTACCAGTTCTCAGCGTAGACCATCAAGTAGTCTTTCACACAAAATCATCCCTAAAAGGTTAACATCACCTAGATATTATCAAACTTCTGCTGGTAAGGATGCATAAATTAATGATTACTCATAATTATTATTGCCTCTGTTGTAAGACATAGTGAAGACTTAATTTACCCTACTTTCAAGCATTTTTTAATTTCTTGCAATGATTGAGAATTTTAACTTTTTAATTTCTTTTAATGATTGAGAATATTTAAATTAAAGTAAATATACAGTGGTTAAAGAATACAATTAGCTAATGGACTAATGTGAATGTAATTTTACATTTATGTAAAATTTTACTTATATATTATACTTTAATTTATGTCATTAAAACCTAACAGCGCTTGGTTCCTTGTGCAGTTCCAAAATGTGATGTTTTCTGTGTTGCCATTAACAATCCAAAATGTAATATTAAAAAAACTGATACCTGTGAACTGATGTGGTTATAGTCACTTGTGCTGCGTAAAAGTATATCTATAAATGAACTGGTGTCCTGGGCTATCTTCTGTGTTGAGCTGATAAGGAAGACCCAGGACCCATACAATCCTCTACTACAGGGGTCCCCAACCCCCGGTCCGCGGCCCACTACCAGTCCGCAGCCGTCTGACAGCCGGGCCGCGAGGGAACTGCCGGCAACGGCGACTCACTCAGACTTTTCAGAACGCTTGGCGGGCGGGGCTTTGCAGCGGCGCAGAGATAGGAGAGAGACCGAGGTGAGAAAGTATTACAACAAAGTATTTTTATGGTCCCGACAGTTTCCCCATATGACGCGAGTCTATAGAAATCACGTTACTACGAAGTACATTCAACAGATGCTTTCATTACAACAAAGTGACCTTGAAATGCTTGAACGAATCATCCACAGAGCAGTTAGATCTGTGCTCACAGCTCAGTTGTGTACGTTTGCACAACGATCCCCAAACAGAAACATTGTAAAATAATCTCTTTCTTCGAACTTTCCTCGTACTGTTTTTTTTTTTTTTTTTTTGCTGTTTTTGTTGTCTGTGGTTTTCATTGATTCCTTTTGCTTATTGCTTGTCAACATCTGAAAAACATCCATTGGAATTTAACTCATTGTCACCTCCTATAGAAACGGCAGACACGAAAAAAAGATTGCAGTGTTAATGGTTGTGATGTGCAATCTGTTGGATTGGCAAATGTAAAGCATATGTCTTTGTTATATGCAAAAAAAGAAGAACAATCTCAGATTGCAAACGTATGCGAACTGCTTAATAACTTTAATAATAATAGAAATGTTATGTAAATTGTGTATAAAACTGCCCCCCCGACCGGTCCGTGGAAAAATTTGCATCTAATAAAGTGGTCCTTGCTGTCAAAAAGGTTGGGGACCACTGCTCTACTATATTAAAGTGGCTTTAAAAATCAATGGATACACTTTTTCTAGGCACTCTTGCATCCATGATGTTCTCAGCAACACGAATGTTGAACCTTATTTTGGAATTTTGTGTTCTTGCTTGTTGAACCTGAACTTTTTTGTTTATTAATGCTAGCGTGTGGATGCAACTGAGGAATGATTAACTACTAAAAATCCAGAATTTATTTGTCACAATTGTCACATGAACTGGAGACAAAGTTCATCTTGAACCAGGCACACTTTGACCATAAACTATTTTAGCCACAGCTATCAAGAGTTTTGCGGAGGTTGTGGCACTTAAAGAATTCATCAAAGGAGTTTTTCATGCAGAAGGTGCTGAATGAGGAGAATGAGTGGGATAATGATGTTCACAATGAGAAATAAAAGGACTGAACTATATACTTTCAAAAAAGAGGATGTAAAAGTGTTACAAAAGATGGGGATGGTTATAGCAGCAAGCCCAACTGGGGTTTTGTCATAAATACTGAAGGCAGAAGAAGGTCTTGAAGTTAAATGACTGATAGGAATGTGCAACAAAGAAGTGTGCTCATTCAAGTATTCAGTGGAAAGTCTGACCTATTGAAATATGGGTTGCATGGAATGGTGAAGATATTGGAGCAGGTAATGAAGGTGGTTTAGAAAGCTCTAGAGGAAAGGATCAGGGATCCAGGGAAATTAGTGAAATGCAGTTTGGGTTAATGCCCAGGAACGGAACAACAGATGTGATCTTTTTTGTTAGCTAAATGTAGAAAAATTATCAAGATGACAGGAAAGAATCTGCAATATGTATTTGATGATCTTGAAATTCTCAATAATCCAAATTTAGTGGCATTTCATTTCCAATAACCTCTCCATTACTACCTCAATAGTGTTTTTTTCTATGTATTGATTGTTAACTGATGTTCGAACATGTAAGTGTTTTTGTTAGAGATTAGAGGTTGCACATATCATGGATATCATTAAAATATAATATCTCTAGCTATTGTATGTATTCTGACATGTTAGGAATACTTTCTTTTACTGCAACTTGAATTGGTTTGAAAAGTGATTTGTGATAAAGTAAGCATGAATTGTGTAGTTATCTATTTATTTGTTTGTTTTTCCTTTCATGATTTAAGGTAATACACCTGTGTCTCCCAGACCAGTCTCAGCATCCAGGTTAACTCAGTCAGCATTGGCTCCAAAACCAAACTATACTGAAGCAAGACCAATGTCAAGAGCCGCTCTGGAAATTTCTGAAATTCAATCTATCGATTGCACTGGTAAAGAGGATCCGGACCTGGAAAATCAGGCAGATCTGAGTGCATTGAAATGTCTGGAGGATGAGTTTAAAATGCTGAGAAATAATAAAGGTAATGAAAAATTTCTTTTTTTTTCATAAAAAACGAAATAAATACGTTTCATACATTTCAATTTGGCGCATAGTAACGCACAAATATCACATAAAGCCCCAGTATATATATATATATATATATATAGAGAGAGAGAAAGAATGCAATTATTGCCACTGACTTATTATTTCTAAGATCCCAATATTACAACGGATCTATACTGCAGAACGTTTTGTTTGAGAGATTACTCATATTGAAGTTTGAGGTGACATAGTGAAAAAGAATAAACTGCATATTGCCTTTGCCAGATGAAAGTTCAATTTGATTTTTCTTTTATAGTTTTTTATTACTAGCTACATTACCTGTCAAAGATAGGTAATAGAATAAATTTAAAAATATTTGATATTTGTGGACCCCTACGTGTATCTGCAGCATTCCTCCTGCACATAGTCACATAGTGCTACATACAAGGCAGTTTATGGTATAATATGGAAATAATTAAGTGCTTTAGCGTCAAAGACATTATTAAGCAATATTGGGCATGTGTTTTTATCAAGGAAAGGCTTTTGTGACATCTCTCCCTAAAAGATATGTCTTCTCTTACTTGAAGAGAATCAATTTTAAAGTGGACCTAAAGTTTATTGTCTAATTTTCTTTTACCCTGACAACTGACAGCTCTTAGGATGTACTGTACAGCCCTTAGTTTATTCCATATCATTCTGCTGTATCCATTCTGTACAGTCTGCACTTTATTCTATATTGTACTACCATAGTAATTCTATACAGCCCACACTTTATTCTGTTTATTATACCACTGTATTGAAATCATTAAGTGCCCTGTCCCTCACCTGCTGACCTATCTAAAGCACTTAGTCCCTTGTGTTAGAGTTCATTGAAATGCTATCCATAGAAGCAGGCAATTAATTAAATTTAACATTATAATGTTTAAAATATGAATATTAAACAATCTTCTATGTCAAAATGAAAGCAAATTAAACAATCCACACCATACAACCTAATTTTGCGAGATGTTCAGTTTCTCAGATGACACTGTTCTTGTGTTGCTATTCAGTGTCTTGAGCACTTCTACACCACACATATAACTCAATCATGATGGTGGAAGACTCTTGATCATCTCTTTTTCAAGATTCAAGATTTTATTTGTCACACACACACAATTATATAGGTACAATATGCAGTGAAATGAAAAAGCTAGCCTACTCCAAGATTGTGCAAAACAAAAACAAACACACACTAGAATAAATAATAAAATTAAGAAAAAGATAAAATTTAACAATATGAACTAAAATTAATTAAATTAATTTAAATTAAATTAATATCTGAAATCTGAAACAGTAAAAACAGTGAAAAGTATAACGTGGCTGTGAAATAGGTTAAAGTGAGGCAGTGCTGACCTTAAAATGCGCTCTGCTGCACTCACCACTCTCTGCGGAGCTTTGTGATCTTGGACTAAGCAAATCCCAAACCATGATGTGCAGCTCTGTGTTAGAATGTTCTCTGTGGCACCGGTATAAAACTGTTTTCAAAATGATTGGCAAGACCTTGAATTTCTTCAGCTGCTTCAGGAGATAAAGACATTATCTTGCCTTCCTGACCTGAGTTTGTGTGTGCTGGGTCCATGTCAGGTCCTCAGTGTTATATACACCCAGGTACTTGAAGCCACTCACCCTCTCAACAGGAACTCCATTTATGCTGATGGGGCAGTAGATCTGCTGCTGCTTCTGCCTGATGTCCACCTCTAGCTCTTTGGTCTTGCTGGGATTCAGTTAGAGGTTATGAGCTTAGCACCATACTGCCAGGTTCTCTACCTTGCCAAGGGGCGCATCCTCATTGTTGTTGTTAAAAATGAAGCCTAAGACCACTGTGTCATTAGCAAACTTAACAATGGTGTTGGAGCTGTGCTTGCCCACAAAATCTATGTGTAAAGAGAGTACAGCAGGGGATTCAGTACACGGCCTTGTGGAACTCATGTGTTGAAAGTGACAGTGTTGGAGTAGCAGTTGCCTGCTCTCACCACTTGAGGCCTGCCTGTTAGAAAATTTAGCACCCAGTCACATTTGGGGGTTTTCAGTCTTAGGTCTTTAGCACTAGATTTACCAAAGCCTACGAAAAAACTCATAATCCCAGCCTACCTTAAATCATTTCGCACCTCTCCGTCAGCGTCTTTTGTCTTGTAAATATGTCGATCAACACAAGCAGCCTACTATCCCATTACTAACCCATTGCCGCAGCTCAATTCACATAGAAGGCTCTCAGTGCTCAGTGTTTATGTTGGAGTGAATTGCTGGAGTTGAAGGGGGTAAATAATATTCTGTCATTTGGAATTCATAAATTTCCTATGTGTCCCAATCTATGTAAACACATCGTTAAAACAGAAACATTTTTCATGATTTAGTAATAAATGACAAAATGTGGACAAGAATTGTGTGAAGCCTGAAGTCCAAATATAAAATAAACACTTTCACAAAAGGTATAAGGATAATATAACCGCTTCCGTGGTGCAGAGGTAAGAACTGCTGAGTTGTAATCAAGCGGTCACCAGTTCAGTTCTGGGTGCTACGCAAATTTACCGTTTTGAGTAGTGAGCTGATCTTATTGTTAGTGTTATACAATAAAAACATACATTTGATTTGTCTGTAACAGCCAGTGTAAATTTATAGTACTTGTAAAAGTTAGTGTTTTGTTTTTTTTTTTCACTTTTATTCTCTCAGTCATGATCACGATACAACCCTCCACCACCCCAGATCTGACGCTGTTAGTTTTTATTTGAAACTGGGAATAACTGTAGATGTGAGTGTTGTTTTGAGACAATGGAACTGGAAATTCTCTAATCTGGATGGTTAAAAGCTGACACACAAACGCTGGTGAATCTGCCTTCTTAGTATCTCATTGTCAATTGAATTTTCTTTATTCAGTTTTATTGAGTGTTCCTGCTCACGCTGAATTAGTATGCACCTTATGATCCACGATGTCAAAGCAGCACTGACAAAAAAACAGAGACATAGGTATATATGATATTTGGAATAATTCATTTTATGACCTGTATAGTACATTTTGGAAAACATTGTGGCACTGATGCAACATTATTCATATTATTCATATTCATTCGCATACGTTCTTGCGGTCGTAATCAGTGACTGGTTTTTGTTTTTTTTTTTCCCCGATCTTGCCCAATCTGTACATTTTGGTGTGTGGTGGTGTTTCTTTTGTACTAACCGGACATGCAGAGGAAAAAATAGTACAGAGAGGTCAGTTCTGCGCTATATACAATCATCAAGTTCAAATGTTCACAGTTCCCACATACTCAAAGACTGTCCTTCCTACATTTACGACGTGTGTACCTGTTGCAATGTACACACTTCTCTCTATGCTGTTGGTTCCTATTACATTGAAGGGGCACCTGACACTGACTGAGTTTGCTTTCCTAGGGGAAGCATTGGTCTTGGAACAGAGGCCTATCAATGTTGCATCCTCTTTTTCTTTTTCCACCACCTTTTCTTGTAAGAAGCAATGACAAAGTTCATCTGCAAGGTGAGCCAAGAACACTCTTCTTTTGTCAGTGGACCCCGTGCATGCCTTGCACAGTACATGTGCAATCATCGTTGCCAGGTCAAGCATCTTGTAGCACACAGCAACTGGCCACCTGCATGTTCCTGCTCGCACTGAATAAGCTCCCGCCTTCTGATCCTTGATGTCAACACAGCACCAGGCAAAAAAAGAAGGAGACAAATATATGTGACATTTTGAAGAAATCATTTTATGACCTGAATAGTACCAATCAGAAAACATCATTGCACTAATGCAATATTATTTGTCAGATGTGTCAGATTAGGTGTGAATTTATGATGACGCTGTTAGTTAGGGTCAGATCAGGAGGGGGGAGGGAGAGCGTGAACGTGACTGAGAGAATAAAATGAAAATAAAATGAAAAAAAAGCTAACTTTTACAAGTACAATAAATTGTGACCACATTGTCACAAGAAGAAAATGCAAGCTCCATATAAAAAGCAACACAGAATTCCAATCCAAGGACTCTTCCACCTTGGTGCCTTCAATTGTTTGTAAATGTAACTGGAAGCAAACATATGTGCACCACCAATTTTCAGGGATCATCACCAGGAGCAGAACAAGAACCAATTGACAGGGCACTCTCATAAAACACCCTCAAACCAATCCAACATACAGTTGCCAATCAACCTAACACACATTTCTGTGAGAAGAAAACTGGAAATACCCACACAAACATATGGAGAACATACCATCTCCTTAAACACAATGACCATGCCAAAATTCATATTCAGTCAGGTTATACTGCCTGAATATTCATTTATGTTTCTGTTTTACTAAAAGCAGTGCTGCAGCATTTACTATTTAAAGTAGGGCAGTAAGAAAACAATCTTAATAGCCTGATAGCAAATCTTTACAAAGAATTATGGAACTAACTTTTCTTTGTAGAAAACATTAATTTTACTATGTTTCTAAACTGACTTTATTTATGATATTTGCTGACAAAAAACTAAACTTGTCATTAAAATTGTTAAATATTGTTTCTGACATTTTTCTTCTTGCGTATGTTGGTTTACAGTGTAAACAATGATTTAAACAAGATTAGATGTATCCTTTGTAATCCACCAGTCATTTGAAAACATGAATATTTTTGGAAAGCATTGCAGAAAGGAACACAAAAGGAACATTACAATTCTATGAGAATAAATTGGAAATAATGCCATATTACAATGACCAGGAGAATACATTCTTAGAGAATGACAAGAATAGGAAGCCATTTTTTGCCTGATTTTTTTTATCGAATGCTGATATTCAGCTGCTAGGCTGAGCTTTTAGCAGATATATTGAGGATTAAAAGTATACTAGCCTTTCCTGGTATTTTGAATTCAGTAACATTTGACTAACACTACACACAGTAAGTCAATTGACGCAAAAGCACAAAACATTTGTGCCCTTTAAATTTTAAAGCAATATACATAGCTGTTTGTGAAATATCTTTTATGCAAGTATCTGTGAATGATTCTTCGCTGACACTTTTCCCAAGGTGTGAAATTTTAAGACAGGTGAACGAGAAACATTACAGTTTGTGTTTTTATTATTTTGCTGATTACAGTTAACAGTAAACGATTGCCCTGCAGCCTTAAGTGTGCCGACATTATTTTAAAAAATTTCACATGTGGAAACATAATTCATACAGAATCAAGCAAATGAAAGTTGGATCCGGGTTACTTATGAATAAACAAGGTCACAAAGTATTGGAAAGAAGACATTTCTCTCCTGCTTGGCAGCATAAGTTCTAGACATGGGTGGAGACTCTTTAATACAATGGCCATTCTGGAGCTACTGTTTAGACCCAAGTACTTTAAGAGCTGTAGAGGGCTCAGGGGTAGGGACACAATATTGTACATGTGAAAATTCACATTGGCGTACATTACATACAAATACCTAATATACCACTTACACTGGCTTACATAACACAAATCTATTTTATTCACTGATTATTGTATTTTTCTCCTTAAGTGATCTATCACTGCTTTACTTCGTATTGTGCACTGTACATTTGCCCAAAATAGCTAACAATAAATTTTTCTGTAGTTTTATGATATATGTAAGTTTGATCTAGTGGCTAAGGCATTATGCTTTAAAGCACAATGTTGCTAAATTCAGACCTTACTTCTGACTCTTCATGACATGTTGGGCATGTCACATAACATGCCTATGCCACTACTATATAAAAGTAGTTTATCTCTATACTTGTAAAGCACCTTAGACAGGTCCATTTAAAAAGACACTATGTAAAGTCTTGTGTTTGCTGTCTTTGACTAGGCTATAATTAGTAAGCATCAGAATTGATCATTACTGTGGAATGAGCTTCGGCAGATGTTTAAGGTAAACCTTGTCTTGCTTACATTAGGTAAATAACAATATGGCACTACTTTGGCTAAGGAAAGGTGTATAATCATGAGTATGTTGTCCACTGCCTTGTATACAAGTCAAAGTAGTTCTCTGTTAGTTACCATTGCTGGTTAAAGTCAAAAATACATATCTTAAAAACACAATACATATGTACAGTAACATTGAACCCATGAATTGTGTGTATACATAGGAAAACACAATTTTCTATTAAATACATACTTGTGTATTGTGGTGGGAGAGAGTGGTGACTATGTTGGTCAGACATGCAAAAAAGAATTTCACTGTACTACTATTGTACTACTGCTGCTACAACTACAATGAGCTTTCTCCTCATTTTTTGTGGCAGAATTAATATTTTGTTCGTACTATGTAATTTGTGATGTAACATTTTCTGTATAATTTGTAATTGATATTGGATGTTTCAAGATATAAAAATAAGATAAATTTTTTTAGATGAAGAAATGTATGCCCTGAAGATCAAAGAATATGCATTCAAAAAAGAAGATGGTTTAGAACTGAGGAAAACAGCTATTCCTTCCAGGTGAGTAGCTCGGAAAATTGTCTGACTAAAGCTGCATTAGCACTTAAATACAAAGTCTTATTATCCTCCATTTAATTATTGTATGTAATCTTTCCTGGATATATGATTGCATTGGATCTTACAATAGTATAACAAGGAATATAAGGAAGATTTTTATAGCCCCTTCTCTCTTGGATGATGAACAGCATAAATGCCGACAACCTTCTTGACACCAGCATCCAAGGAGAATGTTGTTTTAGAGGTGATGGAGACGTTTGTGAAGGGGTTAGCTCAAAGAATGTTCAAAAGTTAGTTTACAAATGAGTAGGAGCTTGAAGTTTAATTGAATAACTGGGGGAGTGTGTGACTGGAATAGTAATGTGTTCTGCTTGAAATGTCTTTTAAAAGAAATAATTGATATTCTAACCATAAATTAGTGAATATTTTTCAGTCCCAAAGATGACATCAAATGTGTTCATTTACTTTGTGTTATAGTCAGAAACCGATCCTTGTGTTATAGATTAAGTACCGGTAATTCATATGGTTTAAGATACAACAATGACATTGTTTTCCATTACAGTTTGGTGTTCATGTACCTTTATTATTCTTATCAGTTAAAACTCTTGAGCAACCGATCTGTAGCTATGACTCTTGAAATTGTTAGATTAACGTTGTAGAGTGTCATATTAACATTTTGCACAATTTATCAGTTTTTTATTTTTAAATTAATTACTCACCTATTTCTAAAACCCAATCCATGGTCACAAAGAGGCCGCTTTTTTCTCTACAACAAGGGTCACAAACCAGGAGATGCAACACATATTTCTCTACTACATGTACAAGCCCATTATATTTTTACCTCCTCCACATCCCTCCCCTATTATTATGGTAGATTCAAAAGACTACCCAGTGACTCCTTCATCTTGACAAAGTTTCAAGTGGAATCACATGACAAAGCCCTCCTTCTACTTTCTGTAGAAATGCAGTGTAAGGTCTGAAGAAAGAGGGAGATAAAACAATTTTTGAAATGCCTACCATCTCCGACACACAGTCCTGAAGACTCTCTGAGTTACATGAGAAATCAAACAATTGTCTTGTTTTGCCGAGGTGAAAGTAGGCTTTTTGGAGCAAGTGGATGAGAGTATTGTGTGCTGCTACATATGCCTGGTAGGTATATTGCATGGGATCAAGGTATGGCTCAGATGCATCATTGTTGAGATTTAAGGAACCTGTCTTGTCATTTTAATTTTCAAAATGTAATTTTATATACTACTTTGAATTTTATTTTTTTGAAAACGTATTTAATTATTTTTTATTTCTAACTGCATCATGTTGAAAGCTGCCGCAAGCAGTTAATGAGTTCCTGTGGGACCTTGCCTTTTTCCTCCCAGTAATAAGTTAAATTATAATGCAGTGGTGTCAGCGGCTTTGTCCGAGATACTGGTTCAAACAGTGAACTAATACGTATGAAAAGGTCAGTGTTCGGTTATTGACTGGTTTTGACTATTGGTTCTTTATCTCAACTTGTTTTTTGTTTTAGTCTTGTCTGTGGTTATTAAATAAGATTTTCGTGGTGAATGACTTTTGAAATTCCATTCTGGGTGTGATCACTTTTAAGCCCTTCAGTTAAAAAAAGCAGTTTTTGTGCTCTGAAAATGTTTTTAAGTTTATTTCTCAATCTTCGAGAAAAGGAAATCTTTATTTCTCCTCGGAAGTAAACCTGTATTTTCTGGTCAGCTTCATAAAACAATTTGCCAGTTTGAAATTTGAGGCAGTCTGTATGGGAAAGAAGACATGCAGTTGGTTTGGTAAAGCAGACAGCCATTGGTCATCTGTATTGCAGGTTTTTAGAACATTTCATTTTTGTTCTACCTGGTGTAACAATGATTCTGTGGTGACAGCTACTGCTCTGTAGTCCTTATAAGCACCCTGCTGTCCATTTTTAGGCCCTGCAACTGTGTTGTCATCCAGGTTCAGACTGGTAGTAAATAGGTACTGAAAGGCCACAAAGAGGTGTCTGGCACATGCCTTGACCACCCTCAGACTGGTGCCACTTGGTCCAGATACCTTGTCTAAGATGTTTCTCAAGTTCTCTTGACAGAAAATAAAATAATGAGTTATTTAGTGAGTGTTCTAATGCATAGCAATAAATTGAAGAAACTGATTTTTTTCAAAAGGCTATGAAACACCATTCTGCAATTTAATTGAAGACATGTTTTTGCATCACAATATCTTCCAGTAATTTATTCCGACCTGTTTACCACAAAAAACACTCACATGTTAGCTAGAATTTGCTAAAGTCAAGTTATTGGGGAGCATGCTTGGTTTTTTAAGGGTTTCATTAATTTGCTCTTTTTAATGGTTACTTTTTGTAGAGTTTCAGACCTATAAATTTTAGATTTTGTATTTATTTATTTTACTCAGTACTAGGCTCTTAGAATTATTTATTTACTCGATTCACTACATTTACCCGTTAATATTTCCCATTTGAACCTAAAGTAAATGTTTAATTGACATTTTGTAGCACTAATGCATGTATTTTATTCTTTACATCAATTCAGACAGTTTCTGTCACCAAGGTTTAGTTCATTTAGATTTGGTACAAAGATACCTGTCACTTGAGCTTCATCACAAATGAACCTTAAGTTTTCCATTGCAGATTGTGAGCTCAAATGATAGTTCCATGCAGTATCTTTAGATTGAGCCAAACATAACTACAGGGTCGCTGAGTCACTATGTTATGATAGTGAACATCAACCGTAGGCCTGTTTATTCAGGAGTCGGTACCACACACTTTGTTCTGGGTCTGGTCCCTCATTTTAGTGATTTTAATTTTGTTCCCCTGCTTTTACTGTATATGACTCTGATCACAGAAATGCACTGGAACATTGTTTAGTTGAGTATGACATACTTATGACGAGAATCAGCTTCTTAAAACCTAAGATCATATCACTTCCCCAGAAAAGAGTGGTTTACTTTTGCAATTAAGAGTACAGCAGCTACCCTAAGTGAAGAAGTGAGTATCTCATAGAACAAAGGTTATAGTGAGATAGATAAAAGAATAAGTACAGTCGGTGCAGTACTATGGGCAATGGACCATGGTGTCAAAGGTTTTGCAGTGGCTCATTCTACCACCCATTTTGTCTTATACTGGTATTTCAAGAATCCTTTATTCAACACTATCCAACTTCTGAAATTACTCCATGAGTTAGATTTTAAACACATTGTGGCAGACATGAGCTGGGTAAACATACATACCTACATAATTGCGTAGCTGGCCATGCTGATCTACTTGGTTGATATTCACACAGATTAGATAACTGTTTCTAAGTGTATATTTACAGATTTAAAGTAAGGCAGAGTTGGATGAAATAAAATGGCAAAAGTTATCTTTTCATTATTAGGACATGTTCTTGAAAGCATAAGGTCAGGAAATGCTGAGTCAGACTGAAGTGACAAAAGCAATAATTTATACAGGCAAGCAAACACTGACAGCTATTTTTTTCACACAAAAGGTAAAAATGGCTTGTTGAGAGTCTCTCCTTGACTTGCCGACCCTATCAAGTAGCAACAAAAGAATGTTCAAGGTTACAAGCCTCTGATTAACCATGATAGCCATCTATATTATTGTGGAAGTTTCTGTGTTTATTATTTTGATTAATCTGTGCTACATAATTATAGCTAATTATAGTGTGTGAATGAACACTGAATATATCAACTTTATAGTGCCCTATGTGAATAGCGTCATCTGCACATGGTCAGCTGCATTAAGTAAAATGAGACTTCTGTCTAACTACCTTATACCACCCTACATGTAGGGGCTTACCTGCATGTGGACAGCTGCCTCAGTGCTTTATAGCACTCCAAGAGTGCAGCTTAATTTTCATGTGACCAGTTGCCTCAAGCAAATAGACATACTAGCCTCGTATAAGCAGACCAAATGTCTGTCTGTAGACCTGAGCATCACTGAAATCCTGTGTCACTCAAAGCTAACTACGCAGTTATCAATTGAAGGCATCCCTTCTTAGCCACTTTCCCATGTGGAAATGCAGCAGTCACCCACACTAGGTGCTCTTAACACTGTGTCTTGGTCCAATCATACAATATAAAGTTGCAATTTCAATATAGCAATAAAGCAAAATTCATAAAACATTGTAAAACCAATAGCAAATGTAGTAGTAAATGTATTTAAAAAGAGTCTCATTGAAAGATACTTTTATACGAATACAGATGATGATGATGAGTCCTTCTAAGTCTGGGTGCATAGCTTCTTAAAATGTTTCTTCAGTCCTTCTAAACATCTAAAATAGCAGTTAAAATTTGAGCAAACAATCTTTGGTATTTCTTATTTGGAAAAAAAAAACATCAGTGTAGCTTATCTTTATTACACCCAGTTGATCAATTCATAATTGAAAAGTGTTTTCAAAGTTTGTAGCAGCTTACTTATCAGTCTTAACTTAAGGTTCTTATCTTCAGTGACACTTTAGTTTAGGTTCTGCAAAAATGTTCTCTAAAACACAGTTACTATTATGTAACAAAACCTTAACACGGGCTTCTTTTGGTCTCCATAGTACTTCTAAAACATTGGTAGATAGGTTATTCATCTCTGTGCAGTGTAGCATATTGACATGATGGTAAAATGACTTGCTAATATAGAGGATTCACAGGCCTTATACTAAACTTGTAATATCAAGAGAAATGTGTCCCAGTTAAGCCACCTCAGACCAATTCAAAGTGATGTTTTGTTAGTTAGGTCACATTGCAGAGCTGAGTAACCTATCTACTGATGTATTAAAAGTGTTATGAAGACCAACAGAAGCATTTGTTAAGGTCTTATTACATAATCTCTCTATATATAAAAGAAAATCCTGGAATGGAAAGCAAATGCAAGGCTACGATACGTGATAATCTCAAAAGACATTTTAAAGACCCGCGAGACCAAGGAGACTTGCCACGGTGCGTCTCGCGGGGACCGTAAACATGAGACTTGGTGCCAAGAGATTGTCCCAGGGCCATAGCAAAAAGGACAGCGGCTGTACAGGCTTTAAAAATATCGAAGGGCAACGCGACAGCAGCTACCCCAACCGAACGCGAGCAGCGTTATACATCCTGCAAGAAAGAATTCAGCCACGCCCGCGTCCAGAAATAAAAGACAGGTATTGCTTTTACAACGTCACACGAGACCAGGCAGTGAGCCATCATTTAAAACAAGTCAACAGACCTCTAAGCTAGCAGTTGTTGGATTGCTTTTGGCAGGCAAGCATCATGTGCTCTGAGCTCTTAAAACAACGACATGCAACAGGCAGAAGAAGCAGCTAGCAAGCAGCAAAAAGACAGCAAATGATCCAAAGGCATATCTTTAGCATACGTTCAGCCACAACACCCTTCACAACACGAGCAGTATTATACGTTTGGGAAGAAAGAGATGTAACCACGCGCTGGGCAGGAAATAAAGAATTGTTTTTATAAAAGTTTTTAAAGCAAAAGTAAAAATAATGCATATGTAACAATTCACAAGAAAATAACAATCTCTTTAAATTGTAGATTGCCTGCCTAAGGTAAAGTCATCCCTGATGAATGGGCACGTGGGAATGAGGGGTCCTTTCATCGGATTAGCGCTATTTCAGATGTGGAATGGCAAAATGGGGGAGGCAGCTTGATGAATGAGGTCTCCTGGACTTAAAACATAACCAAATCATATTATGTGATATTATCTAATGTGAAATTCTACTCCGTACTTCTAGAATTTTTATTTTTATACTGTATTGAGGATTTATTCTGTTCTATGTATTGTACTGTATTGTATTGACCCTCTTCTTTTTGACACCCACTGCATGACCAACCTACCTGGAAAGAGGTCTCTTTTTGAACTGCCTTTCTATAGGTTTCTTCCATTTTTTCCCTACAAGGGTTTTTTTTTTGGGAGTTTTTTCTGGTCTTCTTAGAGGGTCAAGGCTGGGGGGCTGTCAAAAGGCTGTTAAAGCCCATTGCGGCACTTCTTGTGTGATTTTGGGCTAAACAAAAAATAAATTGTATTGTATTGTATATCCGGTAAACCAAACACAGGGGTTGGCGAGCAAAGCAAGCAAGCAGGGGGCAGAGCCCCGTAGTAATAGTAAAAGAATAAACATCCACTCTTACTCATATCATATACAGGGTGGTCCAGATCTAACTATGCAATTATTGCATTGCATTGCATTAAAAGTTGCATAGTTAGATCTGGACCACCCTGTATTTATTTTTGGTATCCAGAAAAAATGTTACATTTTATTATCTTCCCTCCTTAAAGAGGGAATAATAATAGCTTAAAGAGTTAAAAAAGGAGTAAAAAGTATAGAAAAATTATTTATAACAGCACACAAGTTTAATGTCTAGCTTAATTAAAACTATGCTTAGATGGCTACGAAGGACAGGAAAATTACAACCCCAGTTGGAAGAGTGTTGAGAAAAATAAATCTTTGGGATTCCGAAGGCCAAAGACCACCCTGAGCATTCTACAGTCCATGAATTTATCATCATTAACAGGATACTCTTGTAGAGCTCTCTTAATATTCTCAACATCCCAGATAGTTACAGCATACTTAGGTCAGGAGGCAGTGGCCACCACAGAGTATTGGAAATAAAAAATGTGATTAGTGACCTGCCTATAAAACAGCAAATAGAGCTGCAAAAATCAATTTCCCCCACCCCCCTCAGTATAAAGCAATGTTAGTGATGCTAATATTTACTTAAGTGACCAATATATCTGTAGTACTAGGGTGTTGTACCGTGTTAGTCATTATGAATGTAGAGAAAAGCCAAGCAAAATGACACCTTTTATTGGCTAACTAAAAAGATTACAATATGCAAGCTTTCGAGGCAACTCAGGCCCCTTCTTCAGGCAAGATGAAGGGGAGCCAATACCAGCCAAAACAGGGCGCAAGGCAGGAACAAACCCCGGGCAGGGTGCAAGCCCACCGCAGGGCACACACACCCACACACCAAGCACACACTAGGGACAATTTAGAATTGCCAATGCACCTAACCTGCATGTCTTCGGACTGTGGGAGAAAACCAGAGGAAACCCACGCAGACATGCGGAAAACATGCAAACTCCACGCAAGGTGACCCGAGAAGCGAACCCAGGTCTCCTTACAGCAGCGCTACACCATGCTGCCCCCTCACCAGTTATTTTATGCTTTACTCTTGGAAGCAAGACAGTGTTAGAGGATCTAAGATCATGATTAGGACTGTAAAGGAACAAGCAGTCCAATTTATAAGATGATAGATTTACAGCCTTACATATACAATTGAAAGTATTCTAAAATCAATCCTGAAGTACACAGACAGCTAATACAAAGATGCTAAGACTGGTGAGTTGCCTCGAAAGCTTGCATACTGTTGTATTTTTAGTTTGCCAATAAAAGGTGTCATTTTGCTTGACTTCTCACTACATTTTTAGCTAAAATTCTTGCGGCTGCATTATGGAATAATTGCTGCCAACATATATTTTTTTGGTAGGAGTTGCAAAAATCTAGATGACTAAGGACAAAAACATGTATTAACATTTCAGCATCATGCAGTGATGTAGAAGATGTAAGTTGTGCAATGTTTCTTAAGTAAAACCAGTGCAATCTGTATATATAACAAGTGCAATTTGTATATTTTGTAAAGTACTTTTATTACTATTCGGTTTGTTGTTATTTTCTCTCTTCTTGTCTTTTTAACTCTTATGCCTCACACTGAGTCGACTGCACCTTCAATTTTGTTGATCCGTTGTAAAAGTGACAATGACAATAAAGATCTATCTATCTATCTATCTATCTATCTATCTATCTATCTATCTATCTATCTATCTATCTATCTATCTATCTATCTATCTATCTATCTATCTATCTATCTATCTATCTATCTATCTATCTATCTATCTATCTATCTATCTATCTATCTATCTAAAATAGTACAATCTTAGTAATATACTCAGTTTGGAATTAAAAGTTTAGCTAAACTAAAAATTATATTGAGATTTTTTTTACTTTTGGCCTTATTTGTAAAGCCAGGGGACCTAGTTTATTTATAATGTCCTCTCTTTTTTGTTTGGTGCCAGCAATCAAAATTTCTGTGTTTTCCTTTTTAACTTTTATGAAAGTAATACTCATCCATTCAATAGGGGCATAGGGTTTAGAGGCTCAGGGTTATCTAGTGCTATTGACAAATAAGCCAGTATACTGTCACATAACTGTGATAATTTGGTTTGTTTTGGAATGTTCAGGCATAATGGGAGCATGTAGTACAGTAAACATGATATAAGAAAAAACTAAATAGAAGTTATGTTCAAGTTAGAGGCTACTGAAGAGTACATGCACAACATCATGCAGTGAAATGAAACTCATCTGATATAGTATGTCTACTATCGAAATGAAACTGAAATACATCACTATATGCCATCGGCAGTGTTTGGTGCTTTCTGAAGAATAAAACAAAGTAACTTATCACCTCTTGTTTCTGCACAAAGCAAACAGACTATGAATGCAAAAGAGATGGAACACTGACATCGGCCATCTTGTTTATTTTAAAAAAAATTAAAATACTGCAAAATATTTACAGTATGAAAACCATAGCGGCTTAGGATATGTCATCTCACTTGAGCATTATACAAGTAAAGCATCCTCTTCATTAACTCTTGAGCCCAGAGTTCAGCACTTCCCTGCTCCTCTTGATGATGATACAAATGAACTAACCTGATGCCCTCTACACAGTACATCTCTAAAGAGCATCATCTCAACATAACCTTATACTAACTGACACATACAGTATATATAATATATATATATTATCAGTGATCCCTCGCTATATCGCGCTTCCCCTTTCGCGGCTTCACTCTATCGCGGATTTTATATGTAAGCATATTTAAATATATATCGCGGATTTTTTGCTGGTTCGCGGATTTCTGTGGACAATGGGTCTTTTAATTTTCTGGTACATGCTTCCTCAGTTGGTTTGCCTAGTTGATTTCATACAAGGGACGCTATTGGCAGATGGCTGAGAAGCTACCCAACGTACTTTTCTGTCTCTCTCTCTTGCGCTGACTTTTTCTGATCCTGACGTAGGGGGATTGAGCAGGGGGGCTGTTCGCACACCTAGACGATACGGACGCTCGTCTAAAAATGCTGAAAGATTATCTTCACGTTGGCTACCTTCTGTGCAGCTGCTTCGTGAAGCGACATGCTGCACAGTGCTTCACATACTTAAAAGCATGAAGGGCACGTATTGATTTTTTTATCTGTCTCTCTCTCTCTGCTCCTGACAGAGGGGGTGTGAGCTGCCACCTTCAACAGCTTTGTGACGTGGTGCTTCGCATACTTAAAAGCAAACAGCCCTATTGATTTGTTTGCTCCTTTGAAGAGGAAGATATGTTTGCATTCTTTTAATTGTGAGACTGAACTGTCATCTCTGTCTTGTCATGGAGCACAGTTTAAACTTTTGAAAAAGAGACAAATGTTTGTTTGCAGTGTTTGAATAACGTCCCTGTCTCTCTACAACCTCCTGTGTTTCTGCGAAAATCTGTGACCCAAGCATGACAATATAAAAATAACCATATAAACATATGGTTTCTACTTTGCGGATTTTCTTATTTCGCGGGTGGCTCTGGAACGCAACCCCCGCGATGGAGGAGGGATTACTGTATACACACACACAGGGGTGATCAAAAGTAAGTTTACAAGATTGTACCTCAGTACATTGTGCTATTGTGACATTCTTCTGAGTTAATAAAGCTATTATAACAATCATATTCTACATGTCTTTTTCCATACGAGCAACTGTAAACGTACTTTTGCCCATCCTTGTCTGTATATAATATAATCCTTGTGTGTATATAATATATATACTATATATATATTGTGAGAGGTAGCCCAAACACCATCAGACAGACACCGGCACTATTATAAAACACACGTTTATTTTACAAAAGTCCCCAACACAGTCCCGCACAGCACACAGTGCTTCCGCACCATTCACCCTCACATGGGCCTTCAAACGTCATTGGGCGCCTTTCTTCCTCTCGCTGGAGCTTCGTCCTCCTCCAGCACCCGACTCTCACTCCCCGACTGTAGGAAGGCGGCCTCTTTTATAATCACCTGGATGTGCTCCAGGTGCTCGCTGATGTCCTTCCGACAGCACTTCCTGGTTTGGCGGAAGTGCCGCATGAGCACCCGGAAGCACTCCGGGCGTCCCTGGAAGGTTCTCCATACACCTTCCCAGATGTGGCGGAAGTGCTTGGGGCGCCTCCACGCTCCGTCCCCGTGGTCCCCACACTATTCCAGGGCGGTTGCCCCCTCGTGGCCCAGGCGATGTACAATCTGCCGCCCGGTCCTTCCAGGCGTCCCGGCTGGATCTGGCCCCCAGCCTCCTGCCACACTATATATATATATATATATATATATATATATATATATATATATATAAGAGAGAGAGGGAGGGAGAGTGATATAATATATAGTGTATATAATATATCACTATATATATAGTGACGATGGCAGGGTCTTTTACCCGGCCGGGATGCCTCCGTGATGGAAGGACTGGGGGAGAGAGCTTACACAGGGCAGCATATCCCCTGGGACGACAGAGGGCAGTCCCTCTTGCTTTTTATGGTGCCATAGGCTTTAAGCATGGAAGCTCAACCCTGCTGGGGCCTGTGGTGACCGGCAGGGGGCACTAGTGGAATGGCTGAGCCCTCCTCTGCAGGATTGTAGCCACACCTCAAAGTACACCCAGAAGGTGATCACAGGATACCTGAGATACTTCTGGGTGCTGTATAAAAGGAGCTGCCTCGCTCAATTCGAGAAGCCAGAGTCAGGAGGAGGAAGACGATGAAGCCTCCCAGAGGAGAAGTGGAGGTGGAAGGAGTGACAGAAAGAAAGAAGAAAAGAAAGTGCTGTGCTTTGTTGTACTGTGCATTGTGCTTACGCTCACTGAGAAGCCATTTCTGTAAGCATTTCCCACAGTTGAATAAATGTGTGTGTTGCAACACTTGTGCCTAGTGTCTGGCGTTTGGGGAGCTGTACGGCCCTGGTAGTCACAAAAAAAAAAAATATATATAAATATATATATATATATATATATATATATATATATATATATATATATATATATATATATATATATATATATATACACAGAGAGTATATACAATATCTTACATTGATTTATTTTTTTAATTGTTCATGTGTCTGCTGGGACACATATAGGGTCTTGTTTCCTGTGAAGAATCATTATGTTTTTCATGCTTATTTCCCACAAATAAATTAACTATACATCATTTTGCCAGTTCAGACATGGTGCATCATGATGAAAGAGGTACTTGAGTGTATGTAATAAATGTAATTAATTTACTTTTCACTTCACAAATTAAGCACTAATTGCAACTTAATGATCAATGAGAAAAAAGTGTCAGAATAAATATAACTCCTTTAAGACAATCTTGGAAAAAGAAGAAAAAAAAACTAAACTAAAAAGAAGAAAGCAACAATATATAACGAGCATTGTACATCTAATTTAATTTCTGTCTTTAAACCTCATATATATGCATTTGTATTATCTATTTTAAATTATTAATGCTCATACTGAAATTATAATTAACAGCTTTTTATATTTTTCAAGAAAAACTTATCAATACAGTGACAACCAGAAGTCAGTCTAGTGTAATTTAGTTGATTTGATACTGTCATATAAACATTTCAGTGTCGTAGACCATATTTTTGGACAGAGTAATGGTTTTTGCCCATATATTTCATTTACACATTCCAATGCAGGGTTCACCCACATACCCACACTTTTTTCTTACCATGCCAGTTTAGCGACACCAATGAAATGAACCACTGTGGCTTTGGGATGTGAAATGTAGAATAAACCCATCCATGCAATGAGAGAACATGCAAACTTCATATAGTATGTCCAAATCAGGAATGTCCTCCAAAAGTCTGGCGCTCTGGTGTAGTAGAGCTAAACACTACACCACCAAGCCAGCCCTTATTTTTTCATTTTTGTGTTTAATTCAGCTCTGATTAATTGTGCAATTATTATGTGTGTGTGTGCATATATTGTAATAAGGCGCTATATATCGCCCGACCCGGCACAGACTGACGCAGAGGCACATGTAAAAACATGCAGGCTTTTTATTTTTCTTCACCTGTGGGACACATCTTCCCCGTGAACCCCACAGGCAATACACAGTTCCAAAAGCACTCACAGTAATCAAAAAACCCTTCTTTTGGCACCACCACTCCTCCCAGGCAACCTTGTCCTCTTTCTCCCGATTCTGGCCGTCGAGTGGTTGTGGCTTGCCCCTTTTATAGCCCACCCGGAAGTGTTCAGGTGTTTGACCACCTGGTTCTAATTGCACTTCCGGGTGGGGCTGAAGACTCATCCAGCCGGGCTGTTGACTCCAGGCAGCACCCCCTAGTGGCCACCCTAGCTCCCAACCAGGCTGTGGGGGAAACCGTCAGCCAGGGGGGCTGCCACCAAGCGTTCCGGGGGAGGTATTGAGCTGCCCATGGTTGCTCCCCTGGAACATATGCAGCAGGGGCGTCCCAGCCGGGCAAGGGACCCGGCCACCCATCACAATATATATAGCGAGAGACACTTTAACTTGTGACAAGCAAAACACGCAGCTCGCCAGCAGCAGAAACCCAGCAGATGATCCGACCGCTCCTTGTGTACGTTCAGCCACCCTAACACCCCCCCCCCCCCCTTTATAACATGAGCAGTGTTACACGTCCTGCGTGATAGAGATGTAACCATGCCCGAGGCCAAAAATAAAGGACAAGTATTGTTTTTACAAAAGTTTTAAAGTAAAAATGAAAATAATGCATATTTAACAATTCCCATGAAAATAACAATCTCTTTAAATTGTATATCTGGTAAACCAAACCTGGGGGTGGGCGAGTGAAGCGAGCAGGGGGCAGGGCCCCCTAATATATATATATATATATATATATATATATATATATATATATATATATATATATATCTATATCTATATCTATATATATAATTCACTAAGGCAAGACAACCATGGAAAGCACGCAGGAAGGGGGCGTGGATTCACTAAGCTGCCGACAAGTAAGACACCCATGGCGCACGCAGGAAGGAGCCACGCCCACCAACTCTAAGCCCATTGGATACGATGACAACTCACAGAGCCACGCCCACCAAGTCGGACGCGACGCCTCCGAAAACATGCCGTCATTTCTGTTTGTCTGTGCCACAGTGTACATACAGCTCTGACCCATGTTGACTTTTCATTAGTCAACCTCAGTGGAACCTTGGTTCACACAGAGGCAGCACCAGAGAGAGACAGAGGCACACACAGGCAGCCCGAGATAGAGCCACGCACATACAGGCAGCGCGACAGAGAGAGCCGCGCAATCTTTTAAAACTGAGGTTAAAACACAATGAAGCAGTCTTTAAAAACCAATAAACCCTGTGCCTCTTTTTCATTAGCGTCTCACCTGCTTCACCGCCCTGCAACAGTCGAGACGCTCTCTCTGCAGCTGACCTTCTCTGTGCCTGACTCCACTACTGTCAGTCGCCTGATTAAAAATGGTGAACTCCTGCAATGTTACTATCTTGCTTGGCTTTTAAATAAAGTTTTAAAGATTTGTTGAAATGTTCCTTTTTTCCCCCCTGAGAGACAGAGAGGGGGGGGGGGGGGCTGGGGAGGCTTCCGTGCTGCTGAGAGAGAGCGAGGGAGAGAGGGAGGGGCTGGGGAGGCTCGCGTGCTCCTGAGAGAGTGGGGGGCTGGGGAGGCTCGCGTGCTGCTGAGAGAGAGAGAGAGATGTGAGAGAGAGAGAGAGAGAGAGAGGAGGGGGGGCTGGGGAGGCTCACGTGCTGCTGAGAGAGAGAGGGAGAGGGGCGGCTGGGGAAGCTCGGGTGCTGCTGAGAGAGAGAGAGAGGGAGAGAGGTGGGAGCTGGGGAGGCTCGCGTGCTGCTCAAAGAGAGAGAGAGGGGGGGCTGGGGAGGCTCAGGTGCTGCTGAGAGGGGGGGGCTGGGGAGGCTCGCGTGCTGCTGAGAGAGGGAGGGGGGGGCTGGGGAGGCTCGTGTGCTGCTGAGAGAGGGGGGGCTGGGGAGACCCGCGTGCTGCTGAGAGAGGGGGGGCTGGGGAGGCTCGCGTGCTGCTGAGAGAGGGGGGGGCTGGGGAGGCTCACGTGCTGCTGAGAGAGGGGGGGCTGGGGAGACCCGCGTGCTGCTGAGAGAGGGGGGGGCTGGGGAGGCTCGCGTGTTGCTGAGAGAGAGACTATGTTGCTCTCTCCAGAGGTCCATCTTTTCATTCACTCACACTGGTATCCACAAACCCACCCCATTTGGACAACTGTGTCGTTCAGCAAGTGTTCACCCATCAATACATAATTATGCGGCGTATGTTACGCCGCGGGTTGGCTAGTATATATATATATATATATATATATATAGAGAGAGAGAGAGAGAGAGAGTTTCCTCCACATCTGTAAATATTCAAATATATAAAATGTTTAAGTTGTTTAGAGATTTTAGGAGATTTAAGGACAGATGAACACTGAGTTGATAGAAGTAAACTTGCCTAAATCAGCTTTTGATTTGAATATTGGCAGATGACATGATAATTACCAGTAAAGTAATGTACAGAGTTGTTCATTGAAAGAAGTAACAAAGATAATGATGGAAATGAAAATTAAAAGAGATGTAGAGGCTTGAACTTTTTTAGCCTCAGGTCAGAACCTTAACAATATGCATGTGCTGCACTGTGGAATTCATTCCAGGAAACAGACATTAAATAATGTATTTTCTAAACCAATCTCGTTTTTTATCTTGCAGAAGCTGGGATGCTGAAGGTCACACAGATGAAGAAGAAGAGATACTAAGAGACAAACAGAATGTAATGTCACTGCCCTGACAAGAGGAAGATCTGTTTTAATGTTGCAGAATCCTTTTATGAGTTTGTCTTTAGGCATGATTTAGATAAGTCCTTAATTTATTGATTTTTTTATGCAAATACCATATTAATCCTTTAAGCTGGTACAGTTCATCATAGGCACAATTAGGTATTTTAATCATTTGCAATGATAGTTTCCAAGAATGTAACATGAGTATGTTTAGATGATATTGCTCTATTTATTTTTATTATTTGCAGATTAAATTTGTTTTCAATCTTAAATGTATTCCAATTTTCTCATTGCTGTGCCATTTGTTAAAGAATTCAGGAACGTTCATCTCTTTTATAAATAATAACTACAAAAACATCCTGAACAACGGCATCCTTTACTGATTTGGTTATTGTTTATTGAAAGAATAAATAAAGAAAACACATGAAATGCTAAAGGGTGATAGTCTGGATTATGCCACGTCTATGACCTCTCACACATACTGTATGTCAGCTCCACACAACTCGAAGGAGGCCATGCATTGCCACTCAGATCATATAATCTGCATTACTGGTAAACTGTAAACAAAGCATTACAGACGTCAAACCACCAAAGAAAATAAAAACCTCTTGTATTGCAAATCACTACCATACATTCTAAACTTTTACAGTTTTTTTTACAGAGTGACTACTGCACAGTAACTTTAAAAGATGAATTTATTAATGTTCCTTCATAGCTTGGGAGATGAAGGTCTCAAATGCTTGTCCTCTGTCTCGAGGCTGTATATTTATCTTGAATTTGATTTTTACCAATTACATACAGTATTTTCCTGGTTAGCTACAAAGAAACACCGTCGTGAGCTTCGGAATAAGAACATTGATCAGATGTTGTTTGTATTTAGGTTAAACTGATGGCTACTGGTAATTAAATGTAGTTCATCGCACAGCCTACTATAGCAAAGTCCTTCATGCAAAATGCAAGATCTGCACAAGTTATTAAATATGCGACATATAAAGATTTTTTTTTATGAATAAGTCAGAACAACTAAATTGAGGATCTGACATTTAGGGCTGTCCCAGGATATATGACACATCTGGCCTTAACCGATACTGTAATGCCTTAACTGATATTATAAGCATGTTTTATGTCAAATTGCTTCCAAATCTTGTACCCTTTGGAGACCACCTTAGTTTCTTTGGAAATAAGACATACTGCCTTTCTTTTCACCTCTATAAAAATATGTTTACCCTCATTTTTCTTTAAATGGACACTTTCCAGTGTTTTGACCCCTTCTTTCCTGCTCAATTTCTGTATTTGCCACCTGTGTCAGGAGAGTCCCTTTATGTATAGTCTGAGATGCACATAACAAATGTTGCCTTAGATTACTGTCAAGAAAACTGTTTACATTCACTACTATTTCACACTTTAGTTCTACAGGCAAGACAGGAGCAATTCTTTTGATAGAGCTTTATTTGTGTATATACTCCATATTGAATATAAAGAGATTCTGAAAATATTTAGATCCCTTTGCTTCATTTTAAATGGATACATTTGCCATTTTTCTCCATCAATCTACACTCAGTAACCCATAAAGTGAAAATGTTTTCAGCAAAGTTTGCAAATTTATTAAACAATCAAAAACAGAAATCTGTCATTAATTCTTAATTAAGAATTAAATAATCCTTAATTCTTTGCTTTCTAGAAGCACCTTTTGCAGCCATTGCAACTTTTGGTCTTCTTGGGTAAGTCTTTAGAAGCTTTGCACACTTTGATTTGGGCAGTTTATCCCATTCATCCTGGTAGATCCTCTCACATTCTATTAGATTGGATGGGAAGTGTCTGTAAACTGACATCTGTTCACACATGTTCTATAGTGTTTAAGTCTGGGCTTTAGCTGAGCAACTCAGGGACAGTCAGAGACTTGTCCCAAAGCCACTCCAGTATTGTCTTGGCTGTATGTTTCTGTTATGCTGAAAGGCGAGCTGTTGCTTATGCAATCTGGAGCAGATTTTCTTAAGGTACCTTTCAGTATTTGGCTGCATTCATCCTTACCTCAATTCTGACCAGTCTCCCTGCCCTTGCTGTTCAGAAACTCCCCCATAGCATGATGTTGACTGTAGAGATGAAATTAGGCAGGTGATGAGCAGTGCCTGGTTTTCAACAGATGCACTGCGTGACGTTCCACCAAAACAGTGAATGTTTTGTCTAATCAGACCAAAGATTATTTGCCTCCTGTTTTCATAGTTAAATGTAATTTGGCACGCTCCAAGCCTTTTATTCAAGAGTGGCTTCCATCTAGCCATTCTACCCTAAACTTCTGATTGATGGAATGTTGCTAAGATGGCAGTCCTTCTGACAGTTTCTATGATCTCAGCAGAGGACTTCTGAAACTCTGCAAGAGTAATTATGGGATTCTTGGTCACCATCCTGTCCAAGGTTCTTGGTTACTCAGTCTGGCTGGTCAGCCAACTTTAAGAAAAGTCCCAGTGGTTCCAAACTTTTTTCAATTCACAATTACTGAGGCCACTGTGCTCCTAGAAACAGTGAAAGCTTTACAAACTTTTTTATACCTTTGCCGCGGCCTATGCCTCACCACAATTTGGTTGCAGTGGTCTACAGAGAGTTCCTTGGAATTAATGGCTTGGTTTTTGTCCTCCATGTCACAGTACAACTTGGACTATCAAATGTATCTTGTAAACAACTAATACCTGTTGGTATGAATTATCCAAAATATCAAACTATGGAGACACCGCCAATCAAAAGATGACTCTACGACAGGATGGCACAATGTTTTCTATACCTTGTCAACGAGTCGTCCTTGCTTTGGTTGGTGGTGTCTACATAGTTTGACGTTCTGGATAATTTATATCAAGAGGTATTAGTTGCAGTCTCTCCATTTCAACTATTATTCTTCCCTGCTCCCGACTTAAATCCTTAGTGATGAAAGCCTGGAGAGCCCATCATTGGTAAAGGCAATTAATGAATATAATCTAGCCCATGATTCACACCACTTTCATTGCATGGATGTTGGCAGTCTGTTTGCCATTACACTGTATTCAAGGCCAAGGAGTAATTGTGTGTTACAACTAAAATCTAAAACTAACATCTAGCAACATCAGATTTAAATATTAGTATTTTCACAAAATTGCATTTAGCAATTGTACCACAGAATTTATGTTAAGATGTGAGTACTGGCAAAAAGTAGTCCAGCCTTATCTTTGACCGTAGTAAATGGTGCTCAGTGCAAACCATATTGAAAACTATGACTAGTCTAAAAAGAAAAAGCTTTGAGCAACCAGTACATCAGGATGTAAAGTGTAAGCAATATGGACAACACTAGGGGATGCTACCAATAAAGAGAATAAAGCCGGGGGGAGTTGAAATAAGGCCACAATACCTTGAGCCAACCGATGGTAACATGAGGTCTTTACAGTAACTGGCAAAGTTGGGACCACTTTAAGGGGGAACTGTAGATGACTGGCAGGAGGGCAGTACCTTCCCTTAATGTTATTAGGCAGGAGAAAATGGTCTCTGACTGGAATGGAGTTTTAAAATCTATGGTTAACCAGAGAAGTATGATTCTGGAGTTCAGAAGTTAGTTTTCAAGAGGAAGAGAAGGCTAAAGAGAGAGAAAGGAGGTAACAAGAAGGTGAGCCACCCTGCCAGACAGCTTTCTGGGAAGACTCTGAAGGCATGCATGCTTTTTTTGTTGTTTTCTTGTTTGCTTTTATAGTGTGAGATGTTCATCTGTTTATTTGAAAAAATACACCTACTGTTTTTCAGATGTTAGTGAAGGGCTATGTCAGTATGTCTGTAAAAGGGAAAAAGGTAAAGGTTATTCTCATGCTAAAAGAAAAGAAAACAGAAGAGAGATGCAACATTTTAGCTGTATAGCCTAAATAGAAAACAAGGTTTGGAGGCTTTACAGCTGAAACATTCTGTTTCTAACCTTACCTTCTATTTTTCAGCAAAATGCTGACCTCTACTTATTTATCCAATTTGTGTATCTTGCCATTTTTGAGATGTGGAGAGATGGAGTAGCCAATCTCACATTTGCAATATATTGTCCCTTCTTGAAAATCAAGTCTGATTGCTGTGGGTGAGTAAAAAGGTTCAAGTGAGGTTCATTCAAGCTGAAAGAAACTCTTTTACAGATGAGTGAACCTGTCTTTATTTTAGATTGTGTTGAATCTACAACAGTTTGCACTGCATGCAAAACCATTCCCCAAGTGGATGTTTCCACCTCATTCAGAGGCTTGCCTCTGGAATGTATATATGTATGTGACACTGTCACCTCCACATCAGCACAAGGGCGTGATGCAAGGACAATGCTATATTGCAGTTTGCCTGTCTATATTAATTACATTTTAATTGAAACTCTGGTACTAGGCCTCAACCTGAGAAAGCATTATGGAATGACATTTTCCATTCTGGTAGTTGCTGGTGCAACACAAGGACCAATATTTGATGGGACACCATTCTATCACAGGTCACACACATACCAACACTTATACTCATTTGCACTGTGAGTCGATTTGGACATGCCAGTTAACCTAAAATGAGCATTTTAAGGATGGATGTAGTGAGAACAGAGCCGGCCCATCAATTTAGGTGAAGTAGGCGATTACCTATAGTGGCATCTCAGCAATGGCAGCCGATGTACCAACTACCCCTTGCTGCAGGATGCAGTCGGACCTCCATCTCATGTCCTTTTCCAAATAGACTACACTATTAGGAACTTGACGACACAGCATGACATGTACCAAGCTCTCATCTACTATGTCAGATTGCTAAGAAATGTGCTCAGGTTACCCACCCCTGAATCTGTCACTGGTGACAATTTGGCTGAGGTGGAAATCAGATAGCTTGAATCAAGTCGGTCTCAGACTTAATTTTTCTGATCTGTAACTTGCTTAACAACATTTTTTTTTTAATTATTGGACTTAAGGCAAATGGTGTACAGAGTCTCACAATATACTGCCACAATTATAATTTTTCAAATAGCATTCCTTATATTCAAATTCCCTTAATATACAGTACTCAAAGCACTCCATGCCTACAGGACTAATCAGCGTGTTAGAGGACAACAGAAATAGAGGGATCAGCACCAGAGTTTATTAATTTTGAATATTTTCAATTTACCGCAGACTACACTGCAAAGCATGGAATGTCCATCTGCAAGATCCAGCAGTCATAAATCTCCGACATGACAATAAATCTTAAGTTTGCCTTTTCAACATTCTTGAAAACAGTTAACGCTTACTGGAAAGTTGGTCCCAAATACTGTGATTGATGTGTCATTATACCGACTAATGTACTACTTCACCCACATATCCTAATTTCACATTGTCCCCCTCTAACCCGGACCCACAATTGCCCACATCAATTTGATTCACCCACTGTACATGCGAGTACAGCGCATAGTCCACTTCCCATCTCTGTAAACCACCAATGTTAGTGGGGATCTGGGGGTTGCTGCCGAGAAGTGCGTCACAAGTTCTTTACCGTATACAGCTGGTGATGTCCTGCACAAGGCTGTTGTTATGGCCAATGTCAAAGTCCCTTCTGTAGATTTGTTAGAAGGGCTGACACGTTACACAATGTGCTACCTGAGTTGCATGAATTAGATAATGTAAACACATAACATAAACTAAGGGATATTAGAGTTAAGATTACTTTAGCTCTTTAATTCATTAGCTACATGCCAGCAACCCTTGTGTTGTTTCATTATAATGTGGTAACTTTGATTTGTTTCATGGGAGATGAGAACATATTGCCTACTCAAAACAGACATGCGTGGAGTTTGCATGTTCTCCCTGTCTCTGCGTGGGTTTCCTCCGGGTACTCTGGTTTCCTCCCACAGTCCAAAGACATGCAGGTTAGGTGCATTGGCGATTCTAAATTGTCCCTAGTGTGTGGGTGTGTGTGTGCGTGTGTGCCCTGCAGTGGGCTGGCACCCTGCCCGAGGTTTGTTTCCTGCCTTGGGCCCTGTGTTGGCTGGGATTGGCTCCAGCAGACCCCCGTGACCCTGTGGTTAGGATATAGCGGGTTGGATAATGGATGGATGGAAAACAGAAATAGTTAAACATTGCCAAAGGTGCACAGTAAAATCTGCAACTGGCATGTCATTTCATTTTTGCAGCTGGCATGTCATTTCATTTTTAACATCATTTATCTTTTATAACTTACTTTAGTAATTTCTATATTTTTTGCTTGCTAGCGATGACTGTGGTTAAATGAAGAACACGACCCAAGAGAGTGAAGTTGTGAATCAGAGCTATATGCACGATAGCATAAAGAGCAAAAAATAAAGCTGAAAGTTGCAGTGCTTTGCTTCATTTGAACAACCACTAAATGGATTATCTGTGATGCTCACACAAGTCTTAACGGACTCATTGTTCGAAGTGCCAGTGAGAGCGCTCATAGTGTCTTTGTCCAGTTACCTTGTTTAGCAGGTCTTTAGTCATGAAGGGGTAATAATGCGGCCATGCTGTCCACAAAATAAGTGGTAAACATTCATTTTCTGGAAGGCAGTGGATTCTAAATGATGGGGGGGGGGGGGGGGGGGGGGCTGCTGTAATATTTAGTTATTTAATTAATATGCAATATTACATAAAGACATTTTTAAATGAGTGTTTATTATGTAACCGCACTCTGAAGTGGGTGACTGGGTGGTGCAGTGGTAGTGCTGCTGCCTGGTAGTAGAGAGACCAGGGTTCACATTCCAGATGTTCTCCGCATGAGTTTCCTCCAGCAGTCCAAAGACATGCAGGTTGGGTGGATACATACGATATAGCAAGGGCTATTTCTGTTTGAATTCTAAAGTGGTTTATCTATCAGGAGGGCAGAATTACATTTTTTTTCTGGACAATCTTACTGACACAATTAGGTTAAAGTGAAGCACGACAGCCACTGCCGTTAGTGTTTGTGATTCACTGCTGACTCTGTGCCATTTTCTGACAAAAACAAAGTCAGCAGTGCCATTACATGTACACTGGTTTGCATTCATCCTTTTGATTTCTTTTCAGAATTTCAAGCATTCGCAGCTACTCAGTCCATGGCTTCACAATGTGGGGCTTTTGTGTTGCAGAGTTTCCTATTTATTGTAGCAGGCAGCGGCATTCCTTTGTAAAAATAAAAACAAAAATGAGGCACTTTCACCACTAAAAGAGGAGGATTCCCCTTTTTCTCTCCTGACACCTTTTAACATCTATTTTTTGCAGCGTGGGTTTTGATGCAACTGGCATGACAGGTTTTTGCAATATAAACCCCCCCACCAAAAAAAAACTAAATCAACACAGAATTCAAACTCGAGCAACTCTGCCACAAGCTTTAGTTGCTATGACAACTCTTTCACATTAATAATGCTTGTCTTTAGATATTTATATCCAAATGTTATTAAAGAGTTGGCTAGTGCAAAAATCACATGGCATGCCAGTGTCAAATGCAGAAATAATAAGAAATCCTCTTTGCTTTTCTTAATGTCATGTAATTTGGTTTTATCATAATGCACATTCAGTTACTGCACTTCCAATTGCTGTGATTGCTTCTCTTACCTTAACTAGTATAAAATCTTAACACCATATCAGACCCTTCAAGATAATTAAATCTTACCTTAAAGTTCATTCTTCCTTGTATCCGCACAATTATTCTAATAACAGATCTAGTGGAACTGGAATCTATCCAATCTGAGACAGGGTGCCAGGCTATTCCAGGGCACACTAAATACCCACACCCACATTCACTCATGCTGGTCCAAATGAGAATCACTAGTCAGGCTAACTGGCATCTCTTTGGCACATGGTAGGAAAACCAAACAGCTGTGTAGTAGACCTCACTGACACAAGGAGAACATGCAGACTTCAAAAAGAGAGTAGCCAGGCCAGGAATTCAAACTAAGCTATTTGAGTTTGTTATGCTGACCCTGTCAAATGTCATGTGTGTGACTGCTTCAAAATAATCTGGAGAAGAAGTCACAGGTTATTCATTCATGCCACCTATTAGCAACAGCTTAAAAAGTATGAAAGTCAGCCACATGTTTAAATAAAATAGAAAAAGTATACAATACCAGGCTTTATAGGGATGTGCCTTGGGTGCTTCTGGGGAAAAGCTTGACAAGACAATGCAACATGTTTTTGTATAATTCTGTACTCCTCTTCAGCATAGGTTCAGCATTACACCTAAAGAAGAATTAAAAGCAGCAAACACATGTTCTGGAAGTATGATAATTTGGAAGCAGAACTATTTATGCAACCAACCACAAAAACTAAGGAAATATCACTACAAAGTGACTGGTAAATAGAAGGGGCTTTTGTGTTATATGCTCAGTGGCTCAGAGTCATTTTGGATGTTTTCAAATCATATCAATGAGAAGAAAAATGAGGCCAGTTCAGGAGTATCCATATAGCTCTAATTGTTGCCATGCAAAATGTGCGAGGTTGCTATGCAAGCACCACCTACGTCAACCCAAATGCCGCAGTCAGCTCTGTCCCAGTGGCTTAACTTCTGTTTGGATTATTTCCTTGTTTTTATTAATGTTTTGCTATTAAAGTTATTATTTGCCCATCACAACTTTTATTTATGACATTGTGAAACCTAATAAAGATTTAAAGTAGACTTGTGCAAGAACATAGAGGAATATGGCAGAGAAAAATGCTATAGATCTTGTTTGGACATACTATAAAAGCCCCTGCAAGTTAAAAACATTTAGAATGTTGCTTAAGTGTTTTAAATGAAATGGCATAACAGTGCCAGACAGAGTAGCCGATATTCTAGATGCAGATTTCTAACCTAGTATAGAAAAATGCTTTTGAAAAACAAGTTAATTACTAGGAACCTTCAATAAATGGATGTATAGTGGCCTGCAGGTGCCACTCCAGCTCCCCAAACCTGATGCAGACAGACACAAGTCCAGCACAACACACAATCTTTTTTCTGTTGTGGGAAACACTTCCCTGTTGTTTCCCACCAAAAAAGCACAGTGCAAGTAAGCACAATAACAAAGCCCACAGCACTTTGTCTTCTTTCTCCTTCTGTCTTTGTCCTCTCTTTCTCTCTCTCTCTTTCTCTCCAGCTCCACTCTTCCAGCATGCATTGTCCTCCACCTCCCAACTCTGGCTCCCAGAATGAAGACAGTAGGCTTCTTTTATGCTGCACCTGGCAGTTCTTTCGGTGGCCTGTTATCATGGTCCAGAAACACTTCTGGGTGAGGCAGAAGCACAACAAAGTCTATAGTCCCCACAGCACCCCCTGGTGGCATCCATAGAGCTCGAAAGGGCTGAGTTGCAGAAAACCATATCCCATGGTGCCCTGTGGGAATCCAAGTCACCACTGTAACCCGGGGTGGTGCCATCTAGCAATCTGGGGAATATAGTGGCCAGTGCACACACTCTCCCCTACCCCCAGTCCTTCCACTCCAAACACATGCTGGCCGGGTAAGGGCATATATATATATATATATATATATATATATATATTGTGGAAAGACGCCTGGAACACAGACAGACGGACTCAAAATGTCCACAGCACACACGTTTATTATGTTCTGCTCCTTCTTTACAGTACAACACAGCCACAATAAACTCACTAGGCTCTTTTACTTCACTGCCCCCTCCACTCCTCTCTCGCAAGCTCCGTCCTCTGCCACCCAACTCCGGCTCCAGGTGCACCCTGATGATTTTCCTGCAGCACTTCCTGGTGTTGTGAAAGTGCTGCATGGGAACCCGGAAGCACTTCAGGTGCGCCCGGATTCTCCACCGGCAGCACTTCCTGGTGTGGCGGAAATGCTGCAGTCCAAGGCTCAGAGATTGTCCAAGCGCCCCCTGGAGATGGCCATGGTCCCCAACAGGATTTAGCTTCCAAGCTCCAGTCCTGTGGCCCTGATGCAAATCAGGGGGGCTGCCCTCTCATGTCCCGGGGAAGGTATTGCCTCTCTCCCGGTCCTTCCGCTCTCCAGGCGTCCAGGTGGGTCAAGGTCCCCGGTCGTATATATATATATATATATATATATATATATATACAGTCATATGAAAAAGTTTGGGAACCCCTCTCAACCTGCATAATAATTTACTTTCAACAAAAAAGATAACATTGGTATGTCTTTCATTTCCTAGGAACATCTGAGTACTGCGGTGTTTTCCGAACAAAGATTTTTAGTGAAGCAGTATTTAGTTGTATGAAATTAAATCAAATGTGAAAAACTGGCTGTGCAAAAATTTGGGTCCCCTTGTAATTTTGCTGATTTGAATGCATGTAACTGCTCAATACTGATTACTTGCAGCACCAAATTGGTTGGATTAGCTCGTTAAGCCTTGAACTTCATAGACAGGTGTGTCCAATCATGAGAAAAGGTATTTAAGGTGGTCAATCGCAAGTTGTGCTTCCCTTTGACTCTCCTCTGAAGAGTGACAGCATGGGATCTTCAAAGCAACTCTCAAAAGATCTGAAAACAAAGATTGTTCAGTCTCATGGTTTAGGGGAAGGCTACAAAAAGTTATCTCAGAGGTTTAAACTGTCAGTTTCAACTGTAAGGAATGTAATCACGAAATGGAAGGCCACAGGCACAGTTGCTGTTAAACCCAGCAGGTGTGGCAGGCCAAGAAAAATACAGGAGCGGCATATGCGCAGGATTGTGAGAATAGTTACAGACAACCCACAGATCACCTCCAAAGACCTGCAAGAACATCTTGCTGCAGATGGTGTATCTGTACATTGTTCTACAATTCAGCGCAATTTGCACAAAGAACATCTGTATGGCAGGGTGATGAGAAAGAAGCCCTTTCTGTACTCACGCCACAAACATAGTCACATGTTGTATGCAAATGCTCATTTAGACAAGACAGATTCATTTTGGAACAAAGTGCTTTGGACTGATGACACAAAAATTGAGTTATTTGGTCATAAAAAATGCACTTTGCATGGCAGAAGAAGAACACTGCATTCCAAGAAAAACACCTGCTACCTACCGTCAAATTTGGTGGATGTTCCATCATGCTGTGGGGCTGCTTGGCTAGTTCAGGGACTGGGGCCCTTGTTAAAGTCGAGGGTCAGATGAATTCAACCCAATATCAACAAATTCTTCAGGATAATGTTCAAGCATCAGTCACAAAGTTGAAGTTACGCAGGGGTTGGATATTCCAACAAGACAATGACCCAAAACACAGTTCAAAGTCTACAAAGGCATTCATGCAGAAGGAGAAGTACAATGTTCTGGAATGGTCGTCACAGTCCCCTGACTTGAATATCAACTAAAATCTATGGGATGATTTGAAGTAGGTTGTCCATGCTCGGCAGCCATCAAATTTAACTGAATTGGAGAAATTTTGTATGGAAGAATGGTCAAAAATACCTCCATCCAGAATCCAGACACTCATCAAAGGCTATTGGAGGCGTCTAGAGGCTGTTATATTTGCAAAAGGAGGCTCAACCAAGTATTGATGTAATATCTTTGTTGGGGTGCCCAAATTTATGCACCTGTCTAATTCTGTGATGATGCATATTGCATATTTTCTGTTAATCCAATAAACATAATGTCACTGCTGAAATACTACTGTTTCCATAAGACATGTCATATATTAAAAGGAAGTTGCTACTTTGAAAGCTCAGCTAATGATAAACAAAACTCCAAAGAATTAAGAGGGGTTCCCAAACTTTTTCATATGACTGTATATATATATATATATATATATATATTAATTGCCCTGGGGTGCAAAAGTGCAAAAGAAGGATAAATTGCTTTATAAGGACAATTGCTTTTGTTTGGAGACTGGACCTGATACCTCCTTCATGACCTGCTCCTTTACACCACACAGGCCTTCTGCAACTTCTCACACTTCGAGCTGCTTTGTCCCTATCCCGTCCCTTATCTGTATATTGTTTTCAAACAAAAAGAACAAAGAAAAAGATGTGGTGTCCCAGATTCCCCATTTAATGTCCCAGTTGAGAAAAATAAGTAAAAAAAAAAGGAAATAAGTTTTGAAAATGATGAATAGTGATAAGTTATACCTCCTCAAACTGTTAAAAGTTGCTGTCTTCAAGAAAAGTTGTGTCTTCTTCAGAAGCAGGTCCAATTATGAACAGATACTTCATATATGGCCAGTGTATATATAGTGGTGGAAATGGAAGGGGCGTGGCTAATGTGGGGCAAAAAGGAAGTGATGTCATTAATCCTCTGGGGTGTCTTCCATTCGAAGGGAAACAAAAGAGTGCTTCGTGGCAGTGTCATATCCAAACCGTTCCCTGTTTTTTTTGGTACGGATATGACCCTGAGACACTCCTGATGCTTGCATGCTTGACAATATACTGTATATACAATAGGAAGCTAATACTTATCCTCACTTTGTGATTTTTATGTTTGGGTTGGCTGTACAGCTTTCCTGGTGCACATGTGGAATTATTTTTTGTCTGTGGTCCTAGAAGTAAAGTTGCAGCACTGTTGAATCAATTGCTCTTGTTGTTTTCTAGGAGTAAACATGACTGCTCGGCTCCCTGTTTATACTAAAAAAGAGCAGTGAGCAGTGACTTCTTTTTATAGATTAAAGAAGTACCAGGACTGAAATCAGCAGAAGTTTTTCTACCCATCATGGTGACAGTACTTTACCATGGCGGAGTGTTTATGAATGAATTGAGAAGTTCAAAAATGGTTGAGAAGATGTTAGACAAGATAAAGGGGCAGGATGGCCTTCCACATCCAGTACCAAAGTCAACACTGAGCAATTCCGCACCTTGATTCTGACAACACAATGAGGATTTCAGTCCCTGGTATTTTTTTATCTGTGTGTGTTTGTCATGTTGGTATTTAATTATTGTTGCTGTTGTGAGGAGTCATGCAAGTAAGACCTTCCCCTATTCTATTCACACAGGACAATGAACTTGAACTGGCAGAAGTGGGCACAACTCAAGAACTCATCTTAGTGGGAGCATAGATTGTCCTGAGTGTACACACACATTTTCCATCCATCCATTATCCAACCCGCTATATCCTAACTACAGGGTCACAGGGGTCTGCTAGAGCCAACCCCAGCCAACACAGGGTGCAAGGCAGGAAATAAACCCCGGGCATGGCTCCAACCCACCGCAGGGCACACACACCCACCCACTAGGGACAATTTAGAATCGCCAATGCACCTAACCTGCATGTCTTTGGACTGTGGGAGGAAACCCACACAGACACGGGGAGAACATGCAAACTCCACACAGGGAGGACCCAGGAAGTGAACCCGGGTCTCCTAACTGCGAGGTAGCAGCGCTAACACACATATTCACACTTACTAAACCAATATATACCTGCCAAGTAAACTTAAAGACTGTTTTGAATTGAAGAAATATACCTCTGGTCTGGGACAAAACACAAACTGACATAGGAAGATCTTATAAACTCACCGACAGTGCAGTCACTGTGCCCCTGTGTATCCCAGTCCTCCTTCCCTAAAATGTTCGAAAGCAAAGAAATGTAATGCAGTTAGCAATCTATAAACACAAATTGCATTCTCTGACTAAAGCCTTTCCAATTTCTCAGTATACCAGCTTTCCTATCTTGCTTTTTTTTGCTCACTAAGGCGTTTTCCTAAGCATATTAAAGAAATACACACTCACTCATACATAAAGAAATGGTCTTGTAGCCAGTCCTAGAAAAAGCTCCTAAAATGCCAAACTGAAAATTACTTACCATGACTTTCACCCTCATATATTACAATTCGATGACAACTATGCATATTCTTGCAAAAAAAAAAATTTAGAACATTAAAACATTCTAGATGAAAACAGCCCATCAAACCTTGCTTTTCCTATCCACTGAATTCTTCTAAAATAACATCAAGTCCAGTTTTGAAACTCCCTAAATATGTATGGGCTTTATAGTGAGGTTTCAATTCTAAATAAGAGCCTGAATTCAGATGTACATTTTTAAAAATAAATGCTGCACTGAAAACATCTGATCAATAATATTGCATATTCAATGTCTTTTCAACATTCCCTTCATCACTTTTTGGGTTCTGAGGTGCTGAAAGTCAGCTGGACCAAAGTTAGCATAATAAAGCAGTCAGTTTCATGCCAACTTTGTTGGATCGATATCTATACCAGATAACACAGGTAATTTTGTTACAATATATAACTTAATCATTTGCATTGATTTGCATTTCTTTTGCATACTAATTATATAAATACACTCCCACAAGGCCCCTTATGTGCAGGGTAAATTAAACTGGCATTTAGTCGTGCCATTGATACTTGGCTTTCAACCTGGTGTCTCGTCCTGCTTTGTCCCTACACAGTCAAAGCTTGTTTTAGATCTCTTGAGGAGGCACCTGTTTTTAGCTGGTGAGGTTTCTTTTTGTTTAATCCAAGCCTGGAGCTTCAATATTATAATTAATGCCATACAGGCAACAACTAGGGACTAGAATTTTCTTAAGAGTGCAAGTACATGGTGTTCCTTTTTATGGGTTTCCAAAAAATAGGTTTATACTTCTGAAATATGATTTCATTTTTTTTTTTTTTTTGAGAAAGTTGATTTTAAATATCCCTGTTAAATCTATTCATTTTTGAATGTCAGATTATGTCTTCATTGTTATTTCGGTACATTTGAATATCTAAATGTTTACTTTTCGTTTTGTTAAGTCGGGATCAATTTTGCTTTAAAATATCAGGTGTTTTATACTCATTGCTCCGAATTTCTGTGAACCTTAAATAGACTTTTGAACATTTATTTTGTCACATGAAGAATGGAAAGGTGCTCTTACTATATTATGTTTATCTGAACTCATGCTGATATTTCTAACAGTTCCAATGCTCCAAAAATACAAAGACATTCTGCTCAATGGAGATAACAGATTACTGTTTGAATCTAACAGAAGCAGGCTGATGTCTGAATCGGATCCAACAGTGTCATGTTAGCGCTTTAATTGCTGTGAGCTCACACACAAACACTGCTTATCATGCTGTGAAGGGGCTATTGTTTTACACCTGGGGAAAAAAGGACCATTTCTTCCTATTATTTTTAATTAAAAAGTGACTTGAGCTGCTTTCAAAATATGATTATTTTAATATTAAAAAGGTGGTGCTGAGAAAATTAGTCAATATTTTAACATTACATTGTTATTATTTATTGGTGACAAACATCAGAAGTAATACATCCAACTGCAATTGCAAGCCAACATTATGGTTATTGTTTTTTAATTATGTCATTAATGTATTGGCTATTAATCATTTTAAACATGTGATAACTTTATAGAAAACATTAAAATCATATTCTGCCATTTGATTCCATTAGATTTTCAATTATTTTTCTTTCAATCAGTACATTTATCTAATACATCACATCACTCCAATCTTTAGTCAAATCAGACTGCAGCAAAATCTAACACTTTAAAAATACACTTCATTGTTTTATCATTTTAACTGAATAAATGACTCTGTGTTATCACCTAATGAGATCCAGCTCACACTTGTCAAAGCAGCCACATGAGTCCTTAATGTTGAAGTGTTTAAAATGTGTTTGCATTTCAAGCAATGGGAATGTCTGTGGAAAGAAGTTGTACTAGCAATCTCATTTTAAACTTATAGCTGTAATATCACAATTTATATATATTTCTAACAACTGAATTACAGACAGGTAAGGTGACTTGCTCACGGTCATACAATAAGTCCACGACAAGGACAGGGCCTTCAGTCTTGTGACTGATAGTCCAATTGCTTGTCTTCTGGGCCACCCCGTCTGTCTGCCTGCCTGCCCTTAAAGGACCCAGACTACCTGTGTTTTGCGTAAGAGCAGCCTGTCACTGATTCATCCAAAAGTCAAGGCAAAGCAGAGCCCCATGGTCAGGAGTAAACAGGTAGGAAGGTCCATAGACTGGATTTCCAGCCCTAAATCAGCAGCATATGTTAGCTCTCTAAATAATGTAGTACTGTGTTCAGTTTTGGTCTTGACATTACAAAAAAAGACATAGCAGCTCCTGAGAAAGTGCAGAGGGAGAGCAATTCGAATGATTCCAGGGCTAAAAGGTGAGTTATGAGGAAAAAGTGAAGGAACTGAACCTTTTCAAGTTAAGCAAACAGAGATTAAGAGGTTCCATGATCAAAATGTTTAAAATTATGAAAGGAATTAATACAGTGGATCCCAGCTTTACCTTAAAGTAAATTCTTCAATAAAAATATGCGGGCACAGTTGTAAACTTGTTGAGGGAAAATTTTGCCCAAATGTTAGCAAGTTTTTCTTCTCAAAAAGAATCACTGACACGTGAAATAAATTACCAAGTAGTGTGGACTTTAGGGACCAACAGAACTTGACTTGATGTTATTTTGGACGTTTTACACTGTTAAAAGTATATTTACAGAAAATGCATAATCAGATTGTACAGTATACTCATGTTATTCCAAATATCCAATATCTTCTTGTATAAAAACAGAATTGAACTGCAATTCAACATTTTCTTTGTTATTTCAACATTTTGTTCGTCACTTGTTATTGTTACAACAATATCCTCCTTTTTAAAGAAGGTCATATTGATTTTACATCTGTAAATTTAGTTTAACTTGGAAATTCATGTAGTATTACAGAAAAAAACTATTCAGAATAAACACAAAAATTATATACTGTAAAAAAAAACAAGTAAAAATATGGTAAAAACTACAACAGCGATAGATGCCAACCAAAACCGTTAAAATGACAATCATTTGCTATATTTAAAAAATATAGAATACCCTTAAAACCACAGAAATTTCTATGACATCATTAATTGAAAAAAGACTGATATGGTTTATATTCACAAGCTAAATGTCTGTGAAAAACATGTTTTACACATATTGAAAGGTTTGAAATAAAAATGAGTACTGAAACCCTACAATAATGCAGCTGTCTCATAAAACTATAACACTTTTGCCAGATCATAGTGAGTATAAAAGAGTCTTTTTTTTTACTGTTAACTGAATTTTCAGATTAAGTTTCAGGTTTGTCTTCACCTCAGTTAATTCTCAGCCAGTTCTACATAATTCCAAATCAATGATTAGAATGCATTTCAAAAGCTCTACCAGTAGGAAGCATAAGACTGTAATTAAAAAAAAATGCTCTTTTAAATGAACATGTATCAATTTTGGACTTGGAAAAGGCATTCGACCGTGTCCCTCGGGGAATCCTGTGGGGGGTACTCCGGGAGTATGGGGTACCGGACCCCCTGATAAGGGCTGTTCGGTCCCTGTACGATCGTTGCCAGAGCCTGGTCCGCATTGCCGGCAGTAAGTCGAACCCGTTTCCAGTGAGAGTTGGACTCCGCCAGGGCTGCCCTTTGTCACCGATTCTGTTCATAACTTTTATGGACAGAATTTCTAGGCGCAGCCAGGGCGTTGAGGGGGTCCGGTTTGGTGGGCTCAGGATTGGGTCACTGCTTTTTGCAGATGATGTTGTCCTGTTTGCTTCATCAGGCTGTGATCTTCAGCTCTCTCTGGATCGGTTCGCAGCCGAGTGTGAAGCGGCTGGGATGAGAATCAGCACCTCCAAATCCGAGACCATGGTCCTCAGCCAGAAAAGGATGGAGTACCCTCTCAGGGTTGGTAGCGAGTTCCTGCCCCAAGTGGAGGAGTTCAAGTATCTCGGGGTCTTGTTCACGAGTGAGGGAAGAATGGAGCGTGAGATCAACAGGCGGATCGGTGCGGCATCCGCAGTAATGCGGGCGTTGCATCGGTCTGTCGTGGTGAAAAAGGAGCTGAGCCGCAAGGCGAAGCTCTCAATTTACCAGTCGATCTATGTTCCTACCCTCACCTATGGTCATGAGCTATGGGTAGTGACCGAAAGAACGAGATCGCGAATACAAGTGGCTGAAATGAGTTTCCTCCGCAGGGTGTCTGGGCTCTCCCTTAAAGATAGGGTGAGAAGCTCAGTCATCCGGGAGGGGCTCAGAGTAGAGCCATTGCTCCTCCGCATCGAGAGGAGTCAGATGAGGTGGCTCGGGCATCTGATCAGGATGCCTCCTGGACGCCTCCCTGGTGAGGTGTTCCGGACACGTCTAACTGGGAGGAGGCCCCGGGGAAGACCCAGGACACGTTGGAGGGACTATGTCTCTCGACTGGCCTGGGAACGCCTTGGGATTCTTCCGGAAGAGCTAGAAGAAGTGGCCGGGGAGAGGGAAGTCTGGGCATCTCTGCTCAAGCTGCTGCCCCCGCGACCCGACCTCGGATAAGCGGGAGACAATGGATGGATGGATGGATGGATGGATGGATGGATGTATCAATTTCAATGATTTGTATCTTAATTTTTTTTTCCGAAAACATGGTCCAGTACAACAAGTGAAGATAATGAAGAAAATGAATTGAGAGAAATGTCCTGAAAGTTTACTCCTACTGTGTTCCAGTTCTCTGACGAAATTGCATGAACCAGCAGACACAGGACACACACATAAACCCAGGATGAAACTGTAGTCCGGAGGTGGGGTAAGAAGCACTGAAGCAAATAAACACAAATGATCGTGAAACTCCCAGCGTGTGTTTGGCTCCTTCTTAAAGATGCTGTTCCTTCTTCCCAGCAACCCCTGTATGTTCAGAATCTGCCCAATGGTGTAATACTACCGGGATTGCTGGGAGTTGTAGGCAATTTAAGTAGCTCTGCTACAAAGTGGTAAAGCACTCTGAGTTACATCCTTTGTATAAAAATGTGCTATAGAAATAAATGTTGTAAAATGATGAATGGGTTCTGCAAATATACAGTAAATGTATATTTTTAAATAGATGCATTATACATTTATATTAACAGATAGATTTTGTAATATTTTTATGAAAGATCTGCATTCGTTTAGGATTTCAGTATTATTTTGACATGTAAAACTTTTTTTATGTGTAAAACATGTTTTTAATAGATATTTCTCTTGTGAATACAAGGGGAATCTGTGAATTAACAGTCTTTTGTCACTTAATAGAAATTATTGTGATTTCAGGGGTGTCTTATTTATTATTTTTTTTATTTGAATACGGCAAATGATTGTCATTTTATGGTTTTGGTTGACACCCATTGCTGCCTTACTTTTTACCGTATTTTTATTTTTAGACTTTAAAGGTGAATAGCATGGATGAATTAACTTGTTGGGCTGAATGGATAGTCCCATCACATTTATTCTAATGTTTTACTAACGTCAAGGTTACAGAGACTTCCAATTGACTGCACTGCAAGGTTTTACCACTAAAGGAATTATAATTCTTTAGCATTGAGCAAAGAGAACTGTACAGGGATCATATCCTGGTCTTTAATATGTAAAATGCATTGAGAAAGTTGATTCAGAAACATTAGTTCAATAAAAAAACTGAATCTTGTTTGTGAGGAGACTGGTGGAAATTAAGTGAAAATAAATCTAAAACAGAAGACAGGAAGCACTTTTATTCACAGCAACAGGTTCCGAGGATATGGAACAAAGTATCTGGTCATGTACTGCAGATGAAATTAAACAACATTTTAATGACAACATTTAATAATTTATCTGGATAATATCCCAGGACTACGTAGCTATTAGCTATCAAAACAAGCCTTCTAGAATGATAGATTGGCTTCCTTTTGCTTCTTATGTTTATATCTGTGCATATACTGGTTGTGACAGATGTAGGGTCCCCGTGACCCCTTGAACCCTCAGACCACACATCAGACACCAGGTAAAAGTCCAAATATTATATTTATTTAGACAAAACGTGCACAAAGCACCCTCTTCTCCACAATATTCAAATAAATACACAATAAACAATCACTAATCAATAATAACAATAATCCTCCTCACTCCCAGATGCATTGCCACCCTTCTACCCAGCTCAGCTCAGCGTCTGGGATTTCCCATCGTCCTTTTATATTCCCTGACCCGGAAGTGGTTCCAACCCTACAGTCCATGTGATTCCTCATCACTTCCGGGTCAGATAAAAAGTCCTTTTCTTCATCCCGGAAGCGCATCATTTCCTTTGTCGCCTTGCCTACGACGTACGTCCGGGCTATAGGGCACAAACAACTCTCTGGGCCTCCCTGCAGTTTCATCTGTTGGCCCCTGTGGTATCCAGCAGGGCTGTAAAGGAAAACTCCATCGTCCATGATTCCCTGCTGGTATTCGGGGCACTTCCATGCCGCAGGGAGAGTTCCATCTGGCAGCCTGGGGGTGTTGGCCGGGATGACAGGCCGGCCGTATCCCACATGGTTTATAATGGAGAATGAGTTGTTCATAAAGTAGATTTCTGCCAAATAAGAGAAATTTCAGAAACTTTGTGAGTTAATTTCAAAAAAGCATTGCAACTGATATAAAATATTTCAGCAAAGAAGACCTGAAGACTGTGCTAAGATTTTTTTTACCCATTTTTGCCAAGTGTAGCCATTTTCAATTTAACTTAAGTCATTTAATTCTCATGAAAGTTGTATCTGATTATTTATGGAAATTGTTTATAATTTTCCAGATATTTATATACCCCCATAAAACAATCATAGTCCTTATATAAATGAATGCAAAACATGTCAGAATGGAAGATATTTTAACAAAGGTAACTTGCTAAAGAGACCAGAAGGAGATATTGTCCTCAACTAAACTCGTTATGAAAACATGTCAGTGTTGGTGGGAAAGGATTAATAAGCAAATCTGGCTGTCTTCTTTTTCTTTCCTCTAATCTAAAATACCTTCAGGAAGTTGTGTTACTCTTCATAAAACAATTCAAAGAAGACTGATGCAGACATTTTTTTTTCTAGGAGCAGCACACATCAAAATGCAGAAATAAAAATCTGGTAACAAAGTAACTGAGTCAGCTTGAGATGTTAATTTGTATTTACACACAATCTGAGAATATTAAAGCAATGGAGAAAACAAATACTGCAATAGCATGAGATTTCAATTGTAAGATTTATGAAAGATCTGAAAAAAATCTATAAAACATATCAAAACTTACTAAAAGATTACAACCTGCAAGATACAGCTCCCAAAAGAAATGGATGAAATAAAAAGCTACACCTAGCAAAGTGCAGGAAGTAAGCATTATTCAGGAAATAATTACATATATAGTTACCAGCCACAAATACAAGAATAAAGACATACACAATATTTCACATTCTCTTCAGATGTTATAATGAGCAATGTATTTGCCAAGGCAGTAGGGCAAGATAGCATGAACATTTATATTTCAAAAATGGTGTAGGAATTTAAATACATGAAATAAAAAAATAAACTGAAAAAAGAAGAAAGCAAGTAAAGAAAAACAAAAGATAAGGATATGTATTAGACATCTTTATCAACAATAGAAATAGCAGGTATAAAATGAACATTTATCAATCTACTTATCAGTTTTAATGGTGTTCATTCCAGCAGCAGGAATCAAGCATGGCCACAGTATCAGTTCATCACAGGGTTGTAATGCACACACTCACAAGCACTCACACCTCCAATTGAAGGCATACTCCACCAAAAAATAGTCGTTTTTATGTTGCTTACCCCACTTGGTTTGTAGTCATGGACAAGAAATATTTTACTCTCAGGTTTTCATAGAGAATGAAGATAACAAAGTCAATGTTGACCAATGCTGGACAGCAGCAAACTATACTAACACGTCCATGAAAATAAAAATGAATTCTAAAGCTTTGTTTTTTCCCAACCGCACATTGGCCTCAATAATTGGTAAATCGAAGAAGTCTAGAACGACCAGACCTCTTCCTAGAGTTGGCCTGACTAAACTAAGTAACTGGGCAAGAACGGCCTTCGTCTTTGAGTTTACCAAGAACTCAATGGTTACTCGAACAGAGTTTTAGAAGTTGTCTTCAGAGATGCAAGAACCTCTCAGAAGCCCAACTGTCCCAGCAGAACTCCATCAATCAGGCTTTTATGGTGAAGTGACTAGACAGAAGCCACTCTTTAGTAAATGGCATACGACAGTCTGCTTGTTTTTCCGCCACACACGGATGTGCTGCCAGAAGAAGGTCATTGGACACCTGGAGTCCTTTTGGGGTGTCCTATAAAAGGAGCCAGGGTCGGGAGGAGGTAGATGAAGCTTGCTGCCAGGAGGAGTGGAGACGGAGAGAGAGAAGAGAAAGAGAAGAAGAGAAAAGGGTGCTGTATTGTATTGTGCTTGTGAACAGTGGTACTGTGGGGAATGAGACAAAAGTGTTTCCCACAGCTGAATAAATGTGTCTTATGTGCTGAACTTGGGATCTATGTCTGTTGTGTCCGGGGTTTGGGGAGATGTATGCCCCTTGGTGTCCACACTGTAGTATCTGTTACATAACAGCAACAACAAATAATGGCAGGCTTTCAGTCTCCACCTGCAATGCTGTGCTCTGATTTAAAGATTACTGTACACAGAGAATAAGCACCAAAAAAAGGCAGGGAATAATGTATGTAGGTCTGGTGGTGACAATGCTTTATAACAAGGTGGTGCCAACAGAGCATCACAGCCTATGTTTCCACTAAGCAGCACTGCACAGCACTTTTGAATCTTGCCACTAACCCCCCGACACCCAAGCAGCAATTTGGAAGAATCGCGTAGCTCTTATGACGCCTTTCAGTCTTGTGTAATTCACAAATCTCCGCTGGCTCTGGCATCTCACCCACTACCCCCTGAGCTTATTGTTCATGTGCTGGTGGACCAGCAGCTCCTGAATCTCCAATGGAGCTCAATACTTCACAGAGGAGCCCCCATTGCTCATACAGTGGTGCACTTTTTAAGTAAATGTCAGAATTCACAAAGAAAAAGTGACATTTTAATGGAACATATTTTTTTTCATACAAAGAGCATTGCAATTACTGCAACACTGATCATTTTACACACTGCCAATGAACTGTAAAAACTTAAAAAAAACTACTGGAACAATATGTACAAAGTGCACCTGACGCCATGGATGAAATTCAGTAAATCACAGAGCTAACTGCAATTGAACTGGCTGCACCCAAGCACACAGAGGTAAGCGCTGATGCTTGCAGGCTAGTCTAGTGCAGCGGCTCAATCCCAGGGACAGTGAGGCTGCAGTGCTGCAGGGGGTAGCAGTGGTCATGAGCCAGCTGCTCAACGAATGTACACCACTGACTGATCAGCTTCAGCGTGCTGGCAAATTGCAGTGGGAAGTGACTATAGCCAGTTACGGAGTTCAATGAATGTATGTCGCCAAATATACTCGGCTCTGGCATGCTGGAAAATTGCACTGGGAACCGACTTTAGCCAGTTGCAGCATTCAACGAATGTACGTTGCTGAATATGCTCGGCTCCAGCGTGCTGGCGAATTGCATTAGGGTTAATTCAATAATATATTAATGGTGTGAATGAAAATGAACCTACTTATTGTGTACATCTAGACATCACACAGTACACGTATCCTATGATCAGTGCCGGTGCTAGGTTATTATGTGCACTAAGCCAAACTTATTACAATACAATACAATGCAATAGTTTATTTTTGTATAGCCCAAAATCACACAGGAAGTGCCGCAATGGGCTTTAACAGGCCCTGCCTCTTGACAGCCCCCCAGCCTTGACTCTCTAAGAAGACAAGGAAAAACTCCCAAAAAAAACCTTGTAGGTAAAAAAATGGAAGAAACCTTGGGAAAGGCAGTTCAAAGAGAGACCCCTTTCCAGGTAGGTTGGGCGTGCAGTGGGTGTCAAAAGAAGGGGGTCAATACAATACAATGCAGTACACAGAACAGAACAATTTCTCAATATAGTAAGAAATAAAAAATATAAATTTTAGAAGTACAGAGCAGAATTTAACAGTAGATGATATATCCCATAATAAGATTTGGATTTGTGTAGAGTCCTGGAGACCTCATCCTTCAAGCTGCCTCCCCCATTTGGCCATTCCACGGCTGAAACAGTGCTGGGCCAGCCATCAGATGAAAGGACCCCTCTACCCCATGATTCCTGTGATCCTCCATCAGGGATGACTTTTCCTTAGGCAGGCAAAACAACTTGGCAGGTGGGCCATGGCACCAAGTGCCACATTTGAGTACCGAGAAGAAAAACAGAATAAGTGAGGGTTATTATACAATTCTAACTGTCATGTTACTTATGTTTAAGTGCTAATGACTAACAACAGAGATGCAGTCTGTACAGTTAATCAGCAGCTCTAGTCAGGATATGCTAAACTGAAGTAGTGAGTCTTCAGCCGGGATTTAAAAGCTGTGACCGAAGGGGCATCTCTTATAGTAGCAGGCAGACCATTCCACAGTTTAGGGGCCCTGTAACTAAAAGCTCGACCTCCCACTGTTATTTTATTAAACCTTGGAATCATAAGCAGACCAGCATCTTGAGATCTTAATGTGCACATTAAGATCTTAATGTGTGCTTATTAGTGCACCAACTGACTGTTCAGTAGCTAACCCATGTGGCTTGGTCCCCCCCTTATGATCTGTGCCCTAGGTGAATGCCCAATTCACCTTAATGGTAGTACTGGCCCTGCCTGTGATGAAATATGCACAATTGAGAATTGAAAACCAATCTAGACCTGTCTGATGGAAATCCATTACTGAAGCTGGTGTTTGGAGCTGGGATGAAGATTGTGCTGCAATTTAAGGATCCATGTGACCAAGCTCGCTAATGAACAAGATTCATTCATTTATCTATTTTTCCAACCAACGCTTCCAATTAAATATTGTCAGGAGTTGGTGTCCATCCAAGCAGCACCGGGTATAAGGCAGGAAGCAACTGTGCAAAGGCTGCCAGTCCACCACAGAGCATGCTGACTCACTCTTACTGGGCCAATCTTTGGGATATGGGAGGAAAATTGGAGCACCTGGAGGAAATCCACACATGCAAACTGAGAAAGTGTGCAGACCCTACACAGGCAGTGCCCAGGCCAAGGATTCAGACCCAGGATTCTGGAGCTGTGTGGCAGCAATGCTAAGCACTTTACTGTTAAGCTACCTACTTTTGAATGCACACTCAAAATTGTCAGACCAATTGATTAGGTGATTGTAAACATTAATGTATGAACAAAATGCAAGGATTGTGATATCAGCTGTAGACTGATATCCCCCCCCCCCCGACATTCACAAAACACCAAGATTTAATTATCATTTGAGAAAAGACCTGTTAGAAACAATATCTTTTTTTCAGGTATATCATGCCGATTGCCGACAGGCTGTAAAAGCTGCAGTTCTTGCCTGGGAAAAATGTATTAATCATTGTTTGTGAGTGTATAAAGTCTAAAAGTTCTCAGGGGAAAAACTAGTTAACAGTTGGCCCTCAATCTTGCATGATAAAGTGTGGACCAAATGAAAACAAACTGTTACACTAAAATAAGTGACTGTGGGTATTATTAGATGGGCAGGGGCACTGGAAACATGACAGAGCTCCAAAAGGGGAGATGATGTCAGTGGGTTGCAATAACCAGAATTTTGCAAATTACCCCATGTTCAGGGTGCATATTTGAGTCTGTTAGTGCTTAGGAGGTGGGCTGAATCATCGATAGTTGGCTGCCATCACAGAAAGAACAGGGAGTGACTATGTCAATACTACAGAAGTCTGCAGTTTATAATATATAACAGGAAAGTCTTCCAAATTATTTAGACCCACTAAATAAACTTTATTGTTCTTCGCTTCCCGGGTCCTCCCTGAATGGAGTTTCCATGTTCTCCCCTTGTCTGCGTGGGTTTCCTCCGGGTACTCCGGTTTCCTCCCACAGTCCAAAAACATGCAGGTTAGGTGCATTGGCAATCCTAAATTATCCCTAGTGTGTGCTTGGTGAGTGGGTGTGTGTGTCATGCGGTGGGCGGGCACCCTGCCTGGGGTTTGTTCCTGCCTTCCGCCCTGTGCTGGCTGAGATTGGCTCCAGCAGACCCCTGTGACCCTGTGTTAGGATATAGCAGGTTGGAAAATGACTGATTGACTGTTCATTGAGATTGTAGGGACTTATAAAACGGCTCAGAAGTGTCCAGAGGCAGGAGACATTCTCCATGGAGGTCTGTAGGCCAAAAATCACCAAGAAGGCAGAAAAGCTCAACCCCATTGGTTACTATCTACCAGTCTGCAACCAAAGCCACTGTCTATCTGTTTAGCTGCCTACCCAGGTCATATGGCTCATTTCCATTCATGATGACAATTGTAACAAGCTCATTTGGTAAAATAGCTCCGGTGGACATTAGGCCACTAGATAGATAGATAGATAGATAGATAGATAGATAGATAGATAGATAGATAGATAGATAGATAGATAGATAGATAGATAGATAGATAGATAGATAGATAGATAGATAGATAGATAGATAGATAGATAGATAGATAGATAGATAGATAGATAGATACTTTATTAATCCCAATGGGAAATTCACATTCTTCAGCTGCAGCACACTAGTATCATTATGTTTAGTCTATATGCTCAAAGTAGTATGTTAGCACCCTAGCACACCCTCACATGTGTTGTGATCACGTTTTTGTTTAATTTTGTTTAGTTCCTTGTTTCCAACTTTCAGATTATTATATCTAGACCTATTTATGTGTTTGTTGATACTGAGAATCGTTTGGCATTCCATCTGCAATAGTTTTTTTTATCATGTCTTATGGGACCCTATGTTGTTTTGGCAATAGATGTCACCATTTTATTTCAATTGCTTCAGCATTGCTTTGATGCCACATGGACAAATAGAAGGACTGGGAGATAAGGATTTGAAACAAAGCAAAGATCGTAACCAGGACAAGAGAGCAAAGTGACAAACCTCTAAACAGAAGACAAACTTATAACACAAACGTATAGTCAAAAACCAAAGAAAGACAGAGATCAGAGAAACAAGAAATCACTTTTGTTTTTGTTAGTGAAATCTGCATATTCAGACAATTAGGAAGGAAGCAAACTATAGGTATATACCACGTGATCCATAACATCACTCTGTTCCTGACCTCTGACGTAGCTGCTAGAAAACTGCACGGCAGCTAGAAAATGAACTACACAAAATAGCAATTCCCTTGTAAAAACAAAATGGTGTTGAAGGAAGACATAAATAAATAACAAATAGCTTTAAACAACGCTAAACCAGAAAACAAACATCAAGAAATTCTTCATTGACATTAAAATCCATAAAAGAATAAAATCCTGACAAAAAAGAGCTTTTGTGTTTGTGTGCTGTGCAAGACATCAGATAAACTGACCACTCCCTTCATCATCTGACCCTGCAAATCCCCTACTCATCCAGAAAATGCGTTTCTAATTTTAATCTTGTCAACTATTATTTGCTGATCAACTTCTCAACTAAAGAATTTTTTTCTCCTTTCTGTCATTCCCAATCAAGACATGACATTTTAATTTTCAAATCATGTGCTTCCTTGACTGCTAATGCTTCCCTTGCTACTAGTTTTTTTTTTGTGGACATGATAGAATTAATCTGAATGATGCAGAATGTCCTGGAGTGAAAAATCTTCATTTTTTGAACTGCAGACTGTTTATATTAAGTTTTTAATTATTTTGCTCAAACAAACCAAGATGAACTGAATTTACAAGACTTAAATTGCAGGCACTTCAAGCATTCTTACTGTATTGTATCAGTAAATTATACATTTGTTCCAGTCAGTTTCTTTTTTAAATAGGTTATGACATGGAATTGGGAAATAAGAGCAACTGCCATAGATCCTGTTTTAATTCATTTATAATCTGGGAACAGATGGACATCACAGAAATGAGTTTATAGCTTGAGAAAGGAAGAAGTAAAGAGGTACTTAAAAGATCAAACACTTTGACCAGGGTAATTCGTCATCAGGACAAGATAATCAATCAAATATGTGCAATGCCACATGTCCCAAAACCCGATATGTACATTTTCGCCTAAATATGGCTTGTACGAGAAACCAGAAAAATATCAGACAGGTAACAGAGGAAGCAATGTCAGAGATAGAGACGTGTTTGACCATTTTATCTGGATATCAGAAATTCTAACTATCAAAAATGCTGATCACTAAATCAACGAGACAACTTCTCTCTTTGACATTTCTGCTTTTCAGTAAGCTTTTCTAAGACTGTTTTATATCCAGAATTTCCTATAGTACAGTATATATTTTATTTACTTTTATATTTTCTTCTATTTAGTATTGTTCTACATTTATAAAAACACATTGCTTCCATATCTTTTATACTTTGTTTTTTATCTAGAGTGATTGAAATAATAAGGGCACCAAGAAGTGTGAGTTACACCGCTACTTTCTCATTCACAGTGTTTATCAAGGCTTTTGAGATCACTCAATATTAAGATATAGTTTGGTTAGTAAATGGAAACAAGCTGCACTTTTATGTGTGTTGTGAGGGCGCCTGCAGGTTTGTTAGTGCTGGTGAGTCCCTATGTAGACAATGTATGCAGAATGTTGTTAAGTGACTGGCAGTTGGCACCACTCAAGACTTTTTCTGGATAGAATCTGTCTGGCTATGTGTATGTGTGTGTATCGGTGTTTGTTTTAATCTTCAATGGCGGGAGTAGATGAACCCACTAAACATTCCTGGTAAGTCTCACAAACTTCATGATAATACACAATGATGTACGGAGTACATGGACAGGCATCCCGGCTGGATGGATGGAGCAAGGTTCCTTACCTGGACATTGGGCTAGCCCTTCAATAGTACAAGAAACAGGGAGAAGTTAGTCATGCCTCAGCCAGAAGACAGGCAGAAGATGCACTGACATCCTGATAGGATTGGGCCAAGGAACAATACACGCCCAGGAGGCCAATGTAGTGGAAGGTCAGGGAGAGACAACCTGGCAGGATTACATGCTCTCCCGACACACTAGAGTAGCAGCCTCCCTGGGCGATGCTACCTGTACGGACACCTGAAAGGCAGGCTGGGAACTGTAGTCCCATAGTGTAGCCTTGTTGGGTTCTGTGGGTTCTTCTAGGGGGCACTGCAGGGATTTATCATCCCTCCACTCAGTAGTATTTCCATCAGGCTATACCCTAGCACTGGTAGTGCTCCTGGGTCCAACATAAAAGAAGCTGCTCAACTTCATCCAAGTGAGTTGAAGCTGGGTGTGAGAAGGACAACGCTTGTCTGGAGGAGTGGAAGGAGAAAGAAAAAAAAGAGAAGAAGAATTGTGTTGTGTTTATGCCACTGTTGAAGCCTTTTAGAAACAGACTTGTCCTAATAAACCTTTTATATAAACTGGGACTTTGGTCTGTGAGGTTGTATCTGGGGTTTGGGGTGCTGCAATGCCCCCTAGTGGTCACAACACAGACTGAACTTTCTGAGAAAGCGAAAGTCTTTTAATGTGTGCAGGAAGTGTCTAACTACTAGTTTGTAGTGGCTAGTGTCTTGTTAGCATATACCTACGTCTTTTGTTTTTTGAGCCAAAATGGTGCAGCTGTTGGCACTGCTGCCTTAAAGCTCAGGCTACGGTAACCTGTCCAGTATAGTCGTCAGACACTTCTGCAGCTTTCAGACACATTAAATACCATTATGCCATTATAATCCACCCAAAACGAATCCAGTTACTCTTTCTCCATTGACTTCAATGCATTTCGCTGAGTTTGGCGAAGTTCCTGAACATTTTCCTCGATTTCACAACTGCAGACTCACTTGGGTACACAGCTTTACCCTGAGTCAGTCAAGTGTCATAATATAATCATAATCCAAAATAATAAAACACAAGCCATCACAAAAAGCATTTTTTCTAATATATCTTGATTTTAAGTTTAAATTTAACAAAGAAAACCTATCGAATTTCAAAAAATTCAACGGACAAGTTAGAAAAAAGAGGAACAGTGAATACAGCGAGCCTGACCATTAATAGATGTGCAAATAAAGGCTGTAGGTGTACTGTATGTGATTAAGCAACATTTCCAGCTGACCCATCACCTTACAAATTAATTATAGAACAATTACAACTGATTGCCAAAGCATTTAGACTTCAATTGACTAGCTTCAAGCAAACCTTCCTATTTAGATCAATTACAATGCAAAGACAAATATCACAGAGTTATCAGGATAGATAGATAGATAGATAGATAGATAGATAGATAGATAGATAGATAGATAGATAGATAGATAGATAGATAGATAGATAAAAGGTTCATCTTTGAAATGTACTTCCAGCTGTCTCATTCTGCACAACACAAGATAAATGTAATGTAGGACTCTGCAGTGTTTTTGGTGGGTCGTTTGGCCCACATCTGATTTGTGACTGCGTGGGTGACAATAAAATGCAAAACTGCTGCTGGGATATTCAAAGTAAAGATCATTTGCAGAAGTTCTCAGCAATACGTTTCTTAATTTAATTGTTTTATTTAAGAATTAAGTTTGTTTATCCTGTCATGTAGTATCATTTAAAAAGGCATTGTGTCTGCCAATTTGCCTGCAGGAGCTAACAAACAGTTTGATTTTTCTTTGTTGTCATCACAATTTGTATCTTAATTAGTTCTGGGCATCTCATAGATCTCACATTGAGAGAAACAAATTTTTCTGTAGGTGATAAATTATGTTTATGTGCAAAAATACAAGGCAGCAGCTCTTGGCAAGAGATTGATAAAGCAATGTAGCTGTTTACTGGTTTTTCCAGGGCTGTTTGCTTTGCGCTTACTACACAAACACAATTCATCATCCCTCAGACAAGCCACAAGCCTTGTCAGTGTGCGACCAGAATGGCTTTTTAAAGTGATAGCACTTATAAACTGCCAGATAACTGTATCCTGAACTAAAACTTTACTAATTTGGAATGTTCATTTCTTTACCTGGTATGAATTTTACACAACCAGATTATTTTGGGCTGTGGAATAAGAAACTGCTTTATGGCCTTAGTGTTGATTGTAGACATTTACTTGATATGTGTTGTGTTCTACTCATTATTTTTTACTACATATATGCAGTTTTGAGGAGCCTGTGACTATCCCAGCAGCAATGATTATAATTATTATGTATAATAATATATATAATCATTGTTATGTATAATCATGTATATTATACAGTATATATATATATAATAATATAATTATATATATATCCATCCATCCATTTTCCAACCCGCTGAATCCGAACACAGGGCCACGGGGGTCCGCTGGAGCCAATCCCAGCCAACACAGGGCACAAGGCAGGGAACCAATCCTGGGCAGGGTGCCAACCCACCGCAGGACATACACAAACACCAAGCACACACTAGGGCCAATTTAGAATCGCCAATCCACCTAACCTGCATGTCTTTGGACTGTGGGAGGAAACCGGAGCGCCCGGAGGAAACCCACGCAGACACGGGGAGAACATGCAAACTCCACACAGGGAGGACCCAGGAAGCGAACCCAGGTCCCCAGATCTCCCAACTGCGAGGCAGCAGCGCTACCCACTGCGCCACCGTGCCGCCCCAATTATATATATATATATATATATATATATTATATATATATAAATATAATTATAATGATTATAATTCATTTTATTCATGCAGCTCTGTAAACTGTTCTGTTGATACTTTTAAAAAAAAACAACAAAAATAAGCACATTATTCAAATAAACATAAGGGGTGATGGATTTCACTGGTGGCTTTCCCTGTGACAAAGTGGATAGCGCCGCTGCCTCATATCTTTCGGAGACTGAACTTAGTCTGGTCACTGTGTGTGAAAAGTTTTCATATTCTTCCTTGAGTGTTTTTCAATGTTGTGGAGTTTTCCCTCACAGTTCAAAAATGTATGTGTTAGTTTAATTGGCCATTTAAATCCGTCTCCATTTGTCTGTCCACCAAGGTTGTTACCAGCTTTTTACCTAAAGCTGCTGGGATAGGCTTTTGCCCTTGTAGCCCTGAACTGATTAAAGTAAATTCAAAGCAAGTAAATGTTGTCTGCTTCTCTTGAATAGTCATTAAAAATATATTTTTTAGAACTAAAATGGAGCTGCTACTGCTTCCTCACATGCAACCCTGTCTTATCTCTATCCTTTCTTCCTGCTATTAAGAGTATCACCTCTTGTTCCCACTCTCAGGTCATGCTGAGCATGAAGTAATTTACTAGAGTGACATTTGCCATTAGAAGTCACATTGGTCAGACATGCAAGTCAGAATTTCTCTGTACTCAGCACACTTGGCCATACTGCTACTACTAAACTGCCTCCTATTGGGACACTGAACCCTGCAGGTCCCTATGCTGTTAAGGGGCCAGACGCCATTAAGGGACTGTAATCTAGGCAATAACTGCACATAATTAGGCTTCTGCCATCCTTCTAACCTGCCAGAATCTTCTTCCCTTCTCAGATATTGATTAATGTTTCCCCTTCCACCTCCTCACTGAAGCCATCTTACATATGAAGCTGCTGGGCAGCACTAAAAATGCTGTACTCATATGATAGAATTGTCAGCCAAAATAGAAAGAAAGTGCCTCATTCACCTTGTTTAAGCCACATGCTTTGTCTAGAGTTCCCTGCCTTCATTAGTGCCTTTCTGATATACTGGATTTGTGCTGGTTTTGTGGATTTTGGCCTCATCTGCACACTTGAATCTGTCCCTTTTCATGGTTTATCGAGTTCTTTTCAGCAATCAGAAGTCAAACCTTAGACTGTTGGGCTCAGCAGATGATCCACACTCACCAAACATGACAGCCATAGAGTGAGAGTCTACCTTAAGTGCCCTGTCTGGTATCACTTAGGCTGGCCTGAATGCTCAGTCTGCGTCTGTGGCTGTTTCTTCACTTGACCAAGTCTTAGTCAGACAGATAGGTTCGCCATCGAAGTACAGTATATAACAAAACCTTGTAATACAGTCCATGGTTGTTGCTATGACAGCTAAATGAAGTGTGGGAGGATATTTTGCTTGTTTGCTTCTATTTTTATGTATGTTCTAAATGAGGCCTATTATAATTTCATTTTTTTCCTTAAAGCTTAAGAACCAACTGGACACTGGATCTGCCTCATTGAGATGACACACTAAGACTTTCTACAGATAACAGGCTTAGAACAAAGACAATCTGCATTATGTAAAGAACAATCTCACCAACCCATCATCTTAATCACCATTTACCTTAACAACTATATTCCAGAGTTATAACAGGCTTATAATTTATTTAAAGCCTGCTACATACTTTGTACTTAGTGTCTAGCACAGCGCTGGCTCTTTTTAAGAAACATCTTTTTACCATTATTAAAGTCCCCAAGATATCTATCTATCCATCAGTTTATCTGTCCATCAATTTACTAGCCTGCTCCACTAATTCAGGATCATGGTGGGTCACAGCCTTATCTCAGCAACATTAGGTGCAAGGAAGGAATTAGACTTCACGGGGCACATTCTCTCAAATTCACTCTCACTCAGCCTCAGGTCAATTTAAATTTGTCACTTTATGAAATCAGAGTACCTGCAGAAAAACTCATGCGGACATGACAAGAACTCACATCTCTCTTACTATAATGCAGCAGCACTAACCACCATGCCAAAGTGTCATCGCTCCGAGAAATTAATCTAATTACTTGTCAAGTGGGACTGCTAATCCATTTGCCTATCGCAGTACCACACCATACACTACCTTGTTCTTTCCATGTCTCTCCCTGTTTATCTCCAGTGTCTGGGAGGCTCTGTATTTGCTACAAGGATGCCAGGAATGAACACTGTCTGGAATTCTTGCACCACTGTCTTCTCCTTTGCATTTTAATGGCCAGCTCTCTTAGTCAGCTTCTCAGCCATCTGTTATATTAGAGAGGGACAGAATTGACTCATATGTTTCCTTCTGTGCTCTCTTGCAACTAGGAGGTGTTGTCATCTTTGTCATTTCCATTTACCTGGCCTCACTTTAATTACTTTGTTACATATCCCCAGCGACCTGAGACCTTCTGTCCACTAGCCTGTTCACAAGCACAGGCCTAGGAATTTGATTGAATGAGAACAACTTTTAAAAGAGGAATGGGCAAAAATCATTCAAATCTTTGTGCTAAGCTTTTCTAAATCCTTCTTTTTGAATATGAGCTTTCAATACATATATATATCATATACATGTACAGTGGAACCTCAGTTCACGAACGTCTCGGTACACGTACAAATCGGTTTACAACCAAAAAATTTGCCAAACTTTTGCCTTAGTTCACGACCACACACTCGGTATACGAACAAGCCAGGTTCCCATTTGGTTTGTACATGTTCAGTCTCTCCCTGTGCATTTCCTGTGCAGCGAGCAAGAGAGAGAGGGAGAGCGCGAGACACACATACACACACACACGGGCAGCACACACACAGGCAGCGCGAGAGAGAGAGCCGAACACACACACAGGCAGCACGCGAGAGAGAGCCGCGCACACACACATAGGCAGCGAGAGAGATAGAGCCGTGCACACACACACACAGGCAGCGAGAGAGATAGAGCCGTGCACACACACAGGCAGAGAGAGAGAGAGAGAGACAGACATGCACACACACAGGAGCGCAGAGATGTACACACACACAGGCGCTCCAGGCTCGTAAAAGAGAGAGAGAGCGAGCGAGTGAGCGAGAGAGGGAGGGACGCATAAGGTAGAGAAGGCTTGTTTTTATTTTCAGTTCTGTTTACTGTGATTGGTTCGTAGCATGCATTGTTGCAATGTTACTTTTCTTGGTGGTTTATTAAATTATGGATTTTTCAAATGTTCACTTTTTCCCCTGTGCATAAAACTCATTAAAAAAAAGTGTGCGAGCAGTTCCTAGCACTATAGCGCGAACAATTGCAGTATTAGTTTTCTCTGTTGTTCAAGGTTTTCTCAGTGTTATTCAATGTTTTTACATTTAGTTTACTATTACGCTGTGCATTCTATGGTATAATTAACTAAATTAAAAAAATATATATATTTACATACAGTTCGTACGGTCTGGAACGGATTAATTGTATTTACATACAATCCTATGGGGGAAATTGCTTCGGTTCACGACCAAATCGGTTTACGACCAGAGTTTTGGAACGAATTATGGTAGTGAACCGAGGTTCCACTGTACAGTGCTTTCTCTCTCTCTCTCTATACATTGTGGCAGACAACCAGGGTTCCTGTCCCGCTGGGACGCCAGGAGGAAGGATGGATCGGGCAAGTGGCACAACTTTTCCCTGGGCGCCTGAACAGTCCTAGAGCCCTGGAGGACAGCACTTCCGCCACACCAGGAAGTGCTGCCAGACCAGGGATGGTGTACGCCCAGAGTGCTTCCGGATGCAAGGGCAGCACTTCCGGCACACTGGGGAGTGCTGCCAAAAGTTCGTCATCGTGCACCTGAAGCACATCCGGGGCAAGATAAAAGGGGCCGCTCACTCCATTCTGGGAGCCGGAGTCGGGTGGAAGAGGACGGACTTTGCGAGAGAGGAGTGGAGGCAGCCGAAGGAACTAGGACTGAGTGATTTGTAAATAGTGTAAATAGCGTTGTGTAGAAAATAAACATGTGTGTGTTTTGGACATTCTGGTGTCATGTCTGTCTGTGGCTGGGCTATCTTTTACAATATATATATATATATATATGTAGTGTGTGTGTATGTATTGTTACACAAGTGCAATTGGGAAGGCAGCTAAAGGGCCTGAATAATAGTAGTACCACGTCAGACCAGGAGATGACGAGCTGTACCGGCTTCTCTCTCTTTAATCCTCTGCAGACCATCCACGGGAAATCCTGCTAGGTTCTGGCACCATTAATGACATCACTTCTGATCCATTGATGACATCAATTTCAGTACCGGCACTGCTGATGATGTCACTTCTGGACCCAAAGACATCCGGGTCCCGTGCTATGGATTTAAGTCACTTCAGGTCCTGAGGACATCACTTCCTGTTCCGCTTCCGATGACATCACTTCCTGTCCCGGCCTTTAAAGCCGCCATACTTTCAAACTCAAATCAGTTGTGTTTTGGACTCTGACTGGTGAACATCTCACTATTATTTACCCTTTTGCATCCAGGGCATATTATATGGGTGGCTGCCCCAAACCTTTTTGATGTGTTTTGGTTGTATTTGCGACAGTATTTATATCATATATGCTGTATACTATGAACTGTCTTGGTGAGCTTGCTGAGTCTCTTATGAAAACTGGTTAACTGGTTTAAAAGTACACTTGAGGGTTATACAGTCTATCACATTTGCTCCTTGCAGACTCCTTGTCTTCCTGCCACTGGATTATAAAGATTCCCAAAACAGAAAGGTGGACATCAGCTGTGTTGACTTCATGCACTTTTGTTTAATTTGCCTTAAGGCTATGTCACAATATAGCTTTCATTTTTATAATCTTAGTGAGTCAAACTCAGTTGCTAGTGCACTCCCGTAAAGCAGATCCCCTAATGTGATATACCTGTATCCAGTGACTCAGTCCAACTAGTCTACAACTCTCTCCGGTAAGATTTTGTCTTTAATCATTGGGCATTGAGCTCTGTGTGCATGATAGCTGAAACCAGTGAATGCCCATCCAGAATTACAATGTATAGAATGTACTGCTGAGGAAAAAGGAACATGCATGTTTTGAACCTCGCAAACAGAGGAAAGGCTAATCTTTCTAAAGTCTCATGTTTTACATACTGAAATGGGAAAAAGTGCTGAGATTATGACTGAACACATCGTACCTGTTAACCCTTCATATAGAGCCATCTCTATCAGGCAGCACATTATTGGCTATCATAAATAGGGGCAAACATGCCTGTGGTGGAAAGTTGGCACTCAGCTGGTAAAGTAGACATGATCAACAATTTTCAGTCATTTAAACTGACATGGTCTGGCATCGGGATCAGCAATTGCGGTTGGCAAATCGGACAAACTACATGACAAGCAGTCACATAATGTGATATCGGCTTTACCTAAAGGACTGCTCCTTCCAATTTTTCTGCATTAAAATTGAGATATTCAGATATGGCTGGAGAACTGGGGTTTTCTGCCTGGAACCCCAACTCCTTTTCACATTTTTTTTTGTTTTAGTTCAAAATATATGTATATGTATACATACTAGCCACACTACCTGTCGGTGCTGTTTAAAAATATTTGCTATCTCTTGCCCTACATGTACCTTCAGCATCTTTCCTCAGTATCCTCATGTATCCTTGAACCTCTCAAGTTCATTCCTGTAAAGCCTGCTTCTATGACTCTGTTATTAGTTTCAAGGCACCTTTCTCACATCCTGTCTGTTTTTATAGTTCCTGTCCTTGAAGGCGACTCTGTCAGCGTGCATCCTATGCCTTTTCTTCTCCTGGTGTGTCTCACACTTGCACTTCCTCTTTCAATTACATCACCAAAGCCAAACTGGCCAAACACGCCAAGGCCAATCTGACCTCTCAGATTTCTCTAATGTAGTGGGCACACACAGACCTTAGTGTTTTTTTAAATATACTAGATAAATACATATATACACACACACTACTGTGCCCTGCAAATGTTTGATGTTTGTGTTTATTGTCCCATGCACCCCTTAATTTGTTAGATTCCATACTAAGCCATTAGCACACTGGTTCAGCTGCCTCATTAATCTGGATCAACATTGCTATTTGTAGAGTTTAATAGAGCAGCACAGCCTTACTTTGACTAAAGAGATACCAGGCTAGAATGTTCCTTAATGACTCCTAATGTCTCTGAAGCCTTGAGCTTTCTATATATCTTAAAGCATTGGGACTCTCAAGCAGGCTCCCTGCTGACCCTTCCACTCTGACTTGGCCTTGTCTAACATACAGAGGTTCTTCTAGCCTCCTACATGACCTCCATAGCATCTGTCTCTGAAAATGCCACTTTCGTTATAAGAAAGAATGTTTCTTTTCCAGTTATTGACTAAGGAGGTCTTGTTTTATCTTGCCTGTTTTTCAAATGTAGAATTAGGTAGTCCTGGCACACACCCTCTAGTGTTTTGGAGTGACACGACTTGTTTCCTTCCAGGTTGCAACTATCTTACACCAGTACTGCTGCCTTAATCACTTTGAAAAGATGTAAGATTTGGCTGGGAATACAATATATCAATGTCTGAAAGTCTTACAGCCTCTGGTAACAATTATCCTAATAAACACATGATAAATGATGTGAAGAAGCACAATGATACATGTTAGTCAAAGCAATAATAGAATTTTTATTTTCTTCTTTTATCTTGAACACTCCTAAAGTTTTAAGAGAACAGCAAAATGAGTATGGGCCTTAGAATGCTGACTGCAGAAGTAATCTGAGTAGCTAATGAAATGTTCAATTTCGTATTTCTAGCTGCTACAGAAATTAAAAAGAGTAGACACCAGTCCAGACCCATACACCATGCCACTGTTTTTTTCAATGAATGTAGTTGCAAATGCAATAAGACACATTTAACGGCTAGTTTAAATGCACACTTTGTCTTTATCATTGTGTAGATATTTATACACATTGGTGTTTCTTCCTGCTTCCAAAATATAAAAAATGACAACCAACAGGCATCATTTTCCAAACTGGTTTGAATTAAAGTGACACAACATAGTGTGAACAAGTCCAAAAAGTACCTCTTATTTCCAAAACCTTTTCAGCAATAGCTGTTTAATGTATATATTTTTCAATCCCTCTCTTTCAGCCATTCATCAAACCTGAAAATATCAAATATAAAAATGTAGAGCCAGAGGACTTTATTTTTGTTCATAATTCTTGGTCATTAATCCTTATTACATGCTGTATATAACTTTATACTCTGAGAATTTATCACATTTGAGAACGGGGGAGTTCAATTAAGCACATGGGCTTCACAAATTTGGGAAAGTGGTTTTAAATTGCAGAACTGCCTCTTAATATACTGTATGGAATTGCATTACACACTCATTTTTATAGACAGGTTTGCAGTGAATCAGAGCGTCTCTCCTCAGCGTTGAACACAATACAAGAAGCAACACTAAACAGAATGACACTAGATTAAAGTAACTCCTGCTTATTCACACAAAGTAATTTTTAAATTGCCAAGTGACCTAACAGAATGCCTTTAAACTTTAGGAAGAAACAATGGTCAACTTTAATATGTTTTTGTGGTAACAGCACCAGCTGTATAAAATGTGATACAAATACAAACATGTTTATGATTACACAACACACGGATAATCACCAAATACATAAAAATTTGACTCACATCCCAGACTAATTTACAGTAAGTTATAAGGCCCTGCAATTGACAGAAGGGAGCTGCAAATGAATTAGAAATTAACAGAGAAGAAGGGTGAGGTACAGGTCAAATCAGGTCAGGTCAGGTCAGGCCAGGTTGGGGAGCATGGCAACCCCCCAGTCTGGTCCCACCCCCCCAGAAATTACCATCTAGCTTCCACAGCCAAGTGTTATGTGGGCATCCTCTTGGCCTGGTCCAGCTGCTTATGTCCTCAACAATGAGGATTATGTGAGCCAGATCACCTTCTGGGAATCGCGGCCTATGATCATAGGGCCGTAACTGATGCTCCTTCACAATGCAGGTAGTGTGCCTCATTCAGGACTCCATGAGCAAACAGTTGTTTGACACAAAGTCAAACCAGCGGTACCCAAGAATTCTCCAAAAAGACACAGAACCGGAGAATTCCAGTCTTCATCTCAGGTCACTGGATAGCATCCATGTCTCACAACCATATAGCAAAACAGGAAGCAGTAGGACTCAAGAGTTGGACTTTTATCTTTTGCTGAGAAATCAGGAGTATCTCACACTCCTTTCCAGTGACTTCATGACCCCCCCACGCTTTCCCAATCTGTCTGCTGACTTCATAGGAAGAGTCACCAGAGACATGAATGTCGCTGCCGAGGTAAGTAAACCTCTTGACGCAGTTGACACTCTCTCTGCACACAGACACAGGAGATCATTAAAGACCTGGATCTTGTTTTTTATCCAGAACACTCGGAAGCCCAGACACTCAAATTCCTCACTCAGTCTCTCGAGAGCCCCAATCAGAGCCTCCATTGGTACCACGAAGATCACAGCATCATTAGTAGAGTCAAAATCAGTGAATTTTTCATCAACAACAAATGCCCCGTCAATATTACCCCATAACGCTGCCCAACACAGAATTCATGAAAGCATTGAACAGAGTATGAATAAGAACACACCCCTGACAAACCCCAGAATCAACTGGGAAAAACACAGATGTTCTGAATGCATTCTGCACAGCACTCACAGTACCAGTGTGCAGGCCGGCCATGACATCCCGTGATGTTTTAGGATGTCCCACAAGGCAGCTCAATCAACTGAGTCAAACACTTTATGAAAATCAACAAAGGCTGCAAAGAAACATTGTCGATATTTCGTTTGTGCTCCATGAAAACCTTCAATGCCAGGATGCGGTCGATGGTAGACTTCTTAGACGTAAAACCAGACTACTCCGTTCGCTGGTAGATGAGCAAGTGATCACAGATCCTATTGAGGATGATGCTAGAAAGGACCTTACCTGGCACCAAGAGCAGTTGTTATCCCCCTGTAGTTGCCGCAATCCAGGTGATCACCCTTCCCTTTCCAGATCAGCTGAGAGGACACATCTCACAAAGGATGCAAAGATTGCATGCAATGACAGGAGGACAGCCTTACCACCAGCCAGTAAAAGTTCACCCCGGATACCACAGATCCCTGCAGCCTACCTTACCCTCAGCTGGTACGCCACTTGTGGAATCTCAGAGAGATTCGGTGGTTCACAGTTAATTGGAAGATTAGCCTCAAGAACCATGGAGCCAGCTATGTCCAACATCCTAGCCAGAGGATCAACTATGAAAAGCTGCTCAAAGTAGCCAGGCCAGCAGGTCACAACTGCAGCCTCAGTTAATGTGAATAAGTGAATTCTGAATGTTCATTATGCCTTTGAGTGAATATTATGAGTTAAAATAAAGTAAAATTTGTGAGTGAAGTCTGTCCTAATTGAACAGTATGACACAGTGTGACGCTTTTCTTTTCTTTACCAGTGCAAATGCAATTTTATTAAAACTTTGTCCATCTTCATCTATAAAGATATTATATGCAGTTTATCCACATATCATTGGATTTCTGAAACAACAGAGAGTTTATTCAAAAGAATTCCAAAACAGTTGTGTTCAAGGAGTATTCTGAGCAGTTAGCAAATCTGATGCATGACAGAGCAGACTGAATTGATGACTGAAAATGTCACTTTTGGAGTTCCAGCTAACTTATCCATTTAATTATACCAGTGCTGATGTGAACCCCTGCCTTGGTTGGATTCATTTAGTTTCATATAAACATGTGTATCTACAGCAGAACACAGCACACTAAATGCACTGACAGCCTGCTTAATGCTATCAAAGCAATCATGCAGTTTGTCCGTGAGAGAAGAAATAATGTTTAACGTAATAGAACAAGCATATGGGAAATTGCTTACTGCTTATTTTCTAGTATTCTTATTATACGTCGTCATACATAAATACATTAAAATGGGGAATTCTCTTAAAAGGCTGAGCCCATGAATGCCAACTATTGTAAAACCATCCTGAGGAGCCAAGGATTTCACTTCTGTCAAACTGACCTTATTAATAGTTTGTGCTTTTTCCTCTGCATTGATCTGCTCAAAAAGGCATATTTACAAAATAAACTCAGTTAAAATTCAACTCTTTACTGACAATCCTTTACATAGTAAATCACATGTACAATCAAGCTCATTCATCCATTTCAAAAGCTGCTCAATCTAAATATAAGCCATGGCGTCCATCTCAGCAGCAGTGAGTTCAACGCAGGAAATGGCCATGGAACGGACACCATTGTGTAGTACTTCTCATTTAGGTAAAGAATGTTTTTTTTACTTGTCTGTTAAACATTTTAGATGTATTAGTGCAAATTGGTAAATTTGCAAAATTTCACTAATACTGAAAACCACTAGTCCATATCTCAAAGCAGCTGAAAACATGATGCACGGTTATCCAGCTACTAGCCCAGTAAGTCCACAAATGTTATGCAATAATGTAAATGATATGCACTTCTAAATATAAACAAATACATTAAAATGTGATGTAACTTTAACTTTTGATCACATCACACTACTTTCCCTGCATACATTCCTTGTCGTATATGTATGTACAGTAAAATCTAAACAAGCAATTTCTCTCAAAATCAAAAGGCTTATAGCACTCTACAGTGCCAAGTTTGACTCGGACTGAGTGATTCATTTTTTGAGATGTTGTGTCCACAAATTCACATCCAGACACACATAAACACACATATTTCACTTTGATGAGGTCATGGTTAGGATTACCCAAAAGGTGTTTGTTATGTTTCAGCCAGGGTGGGTTCCCAGGGTTATGTTTATTTCACATTCCTGCATTTTTGTTTATTGTAAAGATTATTTTTCTGATTAATGTATTTTTTGGTACAGTTCTTCTGTTTATTTACTTACTAAAGTATGTTTGCTCAGACAATATTGTGTGTGTATAAATTTATGTATTTATTCATTTAAAGAGGTTCTGTAAAAAGCCAAATTTCAGATAACAAATAAAGTTCTGTCTATTTACTGTGTATTTATTACCTCCATTCCTTTGTTCGTTTTGTTTTATGGGAGGAACCCCCCAAGAGGCGGGATCATACTGATGTCACTACTGAAGCACCGCCCACAGCCAATTTATTTGTAGCTGGGAAGCAAATCCTTTAAAAGTTGGCTGATTGTTGTTCTGAACTGCATTAATGTATGTACTGATTACTGTGGTTCTACTTTACTTCACTTCTGGTTTGTTGATTCTGTTTCTTAGATTGTGATTTGGAACCTCTCAACTTCTGGCTGCCTTTTTAGGCAAATTCCTTTTGCCGCATTTTGTGTTTTTCTATCATTTTTTTGCTTCTTTTGTTTATTACAAATAAGTATCTTCTTTTCTAAAGATTTGTCTCATTTAGTCAGAGGTTATGCAAAGCCAAAATCCCTTCTAAGCCTATGTAGTCTGAAGCAGGCTAGTAAGTTTTTTGGGGAAGGCTGCTTGGGGTGAGACCTCTTTATGGACAGGTTAGGGAAGGACCTGGAATGGTTTATGGGTCTTTTTCGAGGTCTCACACCCATTTACCATTTTGAGTGTACTGAATTATAAATGAGTGAAGAACTCAAAATTCTGACCCCTTTACAATATTTTCTTTATATATTGCACCAAGATATATATGACAAATAAAAATGAAAGATTCTAATTATAGATTACGATTTATTTTCTGCCAGATCCTGACTGCATTAACCTCTATCTGCACCGTTATCTGACTGACACACAGACTGCCAGAAATAACTGATGCAGTACAAGCCACATATATCTATGACATTCACCAACTGTGATCTTGGTGCAAGTTAATCAAAGGGCACACTCAACCACAGTCCCACCGAGGAATTTTTCAGTCAGTTTTTAACTAAATACACCCAATGCATATTTGAGATGTAGGGATTTGAGATGGGAAGAACCTTACACATCCATGGAAATCCATGTGTGAACTCCACAAATAATGTGATTAGGCCAGTAATCTGAACTTGTTTTTGAAGCAGTTAAATAGCAGAACTACTGTGCCCTCGTGATAGCAGGAATAAAATATTATTGTTAATTAGAGAATCCTGGAAACAGGTACTGGTCAAAGGAGTCAAATAACCAAGTAAGGAAGTTACCAGCTTCTCATGTTCTACTTTAAAATATTTGCTATTGCTTGTCATTTTTGTAACTTCTAATTGCTAAATTTGCTGATTTTGTAAATCGCCTATAACAAAATAATATACCAAATAATGAATAATAATAATATTCCGACATGAACTTATAAAGAAGGAAAGAAGAAGTCTTAACTCAACAATTTTAATAAAAAATACAAATGACCATTTTATGAAGAGACAGAATGAGAGAACAGACTTTTCAGCATTGTGTACATTAATATAGTTAGTATAAAGTCCACATCCATAAATAAGAATAAGAAATCATATACCTTTAGACTGATTCTCATTAAATGATTCAGACAGAAAGTGTGCTAACCCATTTAGGTAAACGCATGTTGAGACTGACGAGGCTATTATAATCTAAATGGCTAATCCTGGTTTTCCACACTTCATTTTTTTACCTTGTACATATTAATAACATTTACTTAAAAAGTTACTCTTTACGTTTACCATGGCCCTCATCTTATAAATGAGATGGTTAAAGTATTGTCTAGAATTAGAACTGGAGCGATAAATGGCTCCTAGCAATGAGCAGCCACCATAAGGAAAGTTTCAGTAAAAGGCAATATTCAATGCAGGTCAGCAGAAGGGGAATGTTTTAAATATGCAACAAGGTCTTGTTTTAGCACAAAAAATTAAGGCTATCACTAATTTGGGTTTGTGTAATGAAATCAACAGAGGTTTCTTTCCCTCATTATAGGAATAGTGTATGGAAGGATTCCTAACTGTCAAAATCTACTTCCACTGTTTACAAGGCCTCAGCGAATAACCACAAAAAGAGCACTATCATTCTTTGTATGTTAATGAAATACAAGAAAACAAACATGAGCTGTTGTGGAAGACTATGTTTGTTTCTATAAAAAATTAAACCAAATCTTCAAGAGCAAATACTGAATTGCGTTCAAGACTGAGACAGGACAAGATTTGAAGTGCCTGAAGGCATAACTCTGCAGCTGACTAGCAGTGAATTTAGATATGTAATGATGTCTTCAGCAGACATACCAGCAATACAAATTAGACATCAAAACTCACAAGGCTCCTGCTTTTGACTGCTGTCTCTGCTGACGAGTTGGCTAAAAAAAGTGACATCACTCAGGTCACTTATGATAACGCCACTGGTACAGCACTGCACCACCCATGTAGTGGCTTTGAGAAGCTAAACAACAGAAAAGTTGTGCTTATGAAAATATATAAAAAACCCAATATGAATATCTCATTGAAGGATGGAAAGCACCCACCTGCTAAAGGGCTTTGGTGTGTAAGCTTTAACAAAATGATTAATCTCTTTGTGTTTAGCATCGCAGATGACTGAGAAGCAAAGAGACAAAAACTAAAATGCAATTATTACACATATATGCTTGGCTGGCATGGGAAAATGCTAATGCAGGCTCTATAATAATGGAATTGCTACTGGCTTCTGATTTACTGGCGATATATATATATATATACAGTATATATACACAGTACTGTGCAAAAGTTTTGCTGTAAAAAAATGCTGTAAACAAAGAATGCTTTCAAAAATGGAAGTGTTAATCATTTATTTTCATCAATCAACAAAATGCAGTGAATGAACAAAAGAGAAATCTAAATCGAATCAATATTTGGTGTGACCACCCTTTGCCTTCAAAACAGCATCAATTCTTCTAGGTACACTTGCACACAGTTTTTGAAGGAACTCTGCTGGTAGGTTGTTCCAAACATCTTGGAGAACTAACCACAGATCTTCTGTGGATGTAGGCTTCCTCACATCCTTCTGTCTCTTCATGTAATCCCAGACACACTCGATGATGTTGAGATCAGGGATCTGTGGGGGCCATACCATCACTTCCAGGACTTCTTGTTCTTCTTTATGCGGAAGATAGTTCTTAATAACTTTGGCTGTACGTTTGGGGTCATTGTCCTGCTGCAGAATAAATTTGGGGCCAATCATACGCCTCCCTGATGGTATTGCATGATGGATAAGTATCTGCCTGTATTTCTCAGCATTGAGAACACCATTAATCCTGACCAAATCTCCAACTCCATTTGCAGAAATGCAGCCCCAAACGTTCAAGGAACCTCCACCATGCTTCACTGTTGCCTGCAGACATTCATTATTGTACCGCTCTCCAGCCCCTCAACGAACAAACTGCCTTCTACTATAGCCAAATATTTCAAATTTTGACTCACCAGTCCAGAGCACCTGCTGCCATTTTTCTGCACCCCAGTTCCTATGTTTTTGTGCATACTTGAGTCGCTTGGCCTTGTTTCCACATCGGAGGTATGGCTTTTTGGCTGCAACTCTTCCATGAAGACCACTTCTGGCCAGACTTCTCCAGACAGTAGATGGGTGTACCTGGGTCCCACTGGCTTCTGCCAGTTCTGAGCTGATGGCACTGCTGGACATCTTCCGATTTCGAAGGGTAATAAGCTTGATGTGTCTTTCATCTGCTGCACTAAGTTTCCTTGGCTGACCACTGCGTCTACGATCCTTAGCGTTGCCCGTTTCTTTGTGCTTCTTCAAAAGAGCTTGAACAGCACATCTTGAAACCCCAGTCTGCTTTGAAATCTTTGTCTGGGAGAGACCTTTCTGATGCAGTATAACTACTTTGTGTCTTTTTGCTGTGATCAACCTTGCCATGACATGAAACTGTCTTCCACAACCTCACCTTGCTAGCAGAGTTTGGCTGTTCCTCACCCAGTTTTAAGCCTCCTACACAGCTGTTTCTGTTTCAGTTAATGACTGTGCTTCAACCTACGTGTGACATTGATGATCATTAGCACCTGTTTGGTATAATTGGTTGATCAAACACCTGACTATAATCCTACAAAATCCCTGACTTTGTGCAAGTGTACCTATGAGAATTGATGCTGATTTGAAGGCAAAAGGTAGGAACACCAAATATTGATTTGATTTAGATTTTTGTTTTGTTTGCTCACTTTGCATTTTGTAAATTGATAAAAATAAACAATAATTATTTATATTTCTGAAAGCATTCTTTGCTTACATCATTTTTTCACACCTGCCAAAAACTTTTGCACAGTACTATATATATGTATATGTATATATATATATATATATATATATATATATATATATATATATATATATATATATATATTGCATATTTACTAACAATGCAGTATTGAATGAGGTTAAGCACTAATCTTAAACATTTTTTATGTAGCAACTTGAAGTTTGGGTGCGATAATGGTTAGCACTTTTGCATCGGATATCCAGCAATCATGAAAACCATGCCTGGTCATTGTCTGTGTGCCATGTCTTCATGTGTTTTCCTCTCACATCCTCAAAGATTTACTGGTTTTGCTAATATAAATAAGTCCCTGTGTGATTGTGAGTGTGTATGAGTGGGCCCCTGTGATGGACTGACCCCCAGTCCCTGTTTCCTAGTTGTTTTCCAAGTGCTGCCAAGATAAGCACGAGTCCCTTGTGGCTATGGAATGAATTAAGCAGATTTGGGAATGGTATGATTTTCATTTATTTATATAATTCTTTTTTTTCCCAATCTCAGTGAGCACTTAACCATAACATTTTCAAATAGGCCACTTAATTGAAGTAGAGGTCAGGCTAACAAAGACAAAATTTTCATTCAAATTATTTTCCTAATTTAAATACTCATTTTTTTCCTATTGGCTAATACTCCAGGTAAATCTTTAGGCTTTTTTCATAAATCAGTTTTGATATTTTTGGCCCTGAATGACGAAAATGATGTAATAAGTAAAGTAACTATTTAAACCCTGTTTTGGAAATGAAATTAAATGTGCCAACACAGAGCTGCCTCAGTTTGCAAAGACACAAGAATGGAAGTAATGCATTCCTAGATTGTCCATGGCAGGGATGACAGCTGTCTGTGGGGCAGGGTGGGAAAGGTAAGTTAAGTGACCACCATATATTATTTACCTGTCCAGGATTTGTCCTTCTTTAGTAATGCCAAGTGTGCCGGTGCTAGGTTATTTTGCGCACTAGGTCAGGTAAATTAGTGCGTCATCCAACTGTTCACTAGGTCACCCATGTGGCTGGGTCCCCCCACATCCTTAAGATCAGCATCCAAGGCAAATGTCTAATTTGCCCTAATGGTGGCACTGGCTTTGGATGCCACATAAAAAAGCACAAACAGCAATGTTCTAGGTGATTACTAGAACAAGAACACAATATCTGTCATAAATATTAGCCACATCAGTGATTTTCTTGACTTTCCTGAACCACTCACATCTCCTTAACACTCATACTAAACTAAAGGAATATTCTTCTAGGTGAGAAGGTAATTGCAGGTGTTGTTTTCACTTTTCATTACTGCTAACAAACATGTCAATGTCATTCAGATTTAGATTCAGGTTCAGAATAATTTAATGTCAGCATGTCAACCATACAAGAATTGAAGAGCTCAGTTCCAAAATCAGCTAAGTAAATAAATAAATAGGAAAACCTGGGCCCGTAAGCAGATGTTGAAACTAAATCCCTAAAACTATAGCGCTACACTGTTGCAATTAGCAGGTTTTGAATTCAAACATATTTTTGGCGCATGACCAACTGCATGAAAAGTCATAATCACGTGTTCACTAACTTTTACCAAAAGGTGTAATCAGCAGATTTTGGACCTCATATCTTCAATAGGTCTTGGCATGTCATATGGCATTAACAGAATCCATTGTTTTTCTCTCATTTAGTAGCACTCACCCACCTCACTGTGGCAGATGTCATTACTCTTTTGCTACATACAAGTAGCTCACAATCTCACTTTTCTTTCTACTGGAAATGCATGCAAGCAATTAATAAATCCACATTACTTTGGCTTGTGCTATTCAGAATTTATTTACTACATAATGTATACATAATGTATAATGCATACTTATATTAAAATGTTCCAGATGTGTAAACTTAAGGCTAAGTCACATTAGACGATTTTTCAGTCATAGTCTTCATTTACATAGGCCAGTTGGAGGCAGTCAGTGACGCATTTCCATGAACCTGAATGTCTAATGTGACATACCCAATGGCCGAGACCAACTAGTATGAAATTGTCTAGGATGAAATCAAACTGGTTTGATTTTCTGTTTGGTTGGAGGGGTGTGCTCTTTGCTTGCAAGAGCTGAGAACCAATGAGCCTCCAGCTGCCAGTATAATACATAGAATAGAATGATGAAGAATAAGGAACGCATGTGTTTTGAACTTCACAGATAGAAGAGAAGCTTGCCTGTCTAATGTCTCTTGTTTTATGTGCTAAAACAGAATGGAAAACGAAAAACATGACTGAGACCACAGCTGAACACACTACAGCTATTAACCCTTCACACAATTTTGGTACAGCGCCAGCTCCATCAGGGCAGTACATTGGCTGTGGACTTCACAACAAGTTTGTCTTAATGTCCCTGTGTGGATAGCGCTTTGAGTACTGAGAAAAGCGCTATATAAATTATTATTATTATTAATATTTTACATATCATAACAGAGCGGAAAAATATTAATAAAGGGCAGAGATTGCTGCTGAACTTGTTGCAGCTGTGAACACGTCATAGAGTGCTGGCTCCATCATGCAGCATGCTATTGAAAGAGAGAGAGAGAGGTTAGGAGCACATGCTGATACAGGTTAGGACCCAAGTGCAGCCATGCAATGGGTGACACCTCAGCACCATACTAGTTCAGATGGAATGAAACTGTGTGAGTTTTTTTATGGTGGCTGGAGTACCAATTCTGCAACCAACCCCCAGGTTTTTACCCTGCAGGTTTTAGGGCCTACATGTAGGGATGGATGCAGATTAACATCATACCCAGGACGCACACTATTGGCTGACAGAAAAAAGGACAAGCATGACTGTGCTGAAAGATCAGCGTTCAGTCAGTAAATGTGAAATGGGCTGCGATTTTCAGTTACGTAATTTGACTTGGTGCAGCAAAGAAATTAGTGACTGTGATTGGCAAATCTAACATCCTCCACAGCAAAAAGTCACGCAATGTGACATCGTGTTAAGTAAGTATATGTTTCACCTATCATGCTAATTTGTGACTGCCTAACCAGGAAGGAGGGTTTACTTAATGGTTGCCAAGTGGGGGCTGGCCAGTCTCGTAGCTTCGGAACCCCAGCAGATTTTTTTTTTGTTTTTTCTGTCCTCCTGGCCATCAGACCACTTTACTTGTGGTACTGGATTCCCTTTCAATTTCTATCATTCATATCCAATCTGAGTTTAAAAAGTGAAATCAGATTTTCATTTAAGGATGTGGCTTGATTACATCATTTTTGTCAACATGCCACACGGAAAAAGCAAAGAGGCACAGGGAGAACTGACTGCAGAAATATCAAAATATTATTTGCCTCATTTGAATGTTCTCCGGCCATTGTGGATTCATTGAGGCGGTTATACAGTACAGTCCTGCCAGTTATACAGAAATTACTAAGGCATATACTGTAATTCCATAGGCCTTCTGTAGAGACTCACCCTATTTAGAAAATGAGCTCTGCTCCTAAAATGTTGCAGACTAATCCACATATATAAACGCTCTGACCACTTCTAGACCATGTAATGTAAACAGTGCAGACATTGAATGGATTTCCTTACCAATTCTAAATTGGGCATCTAAACCTGGTAATGATAATGTCTGTTATATTTAGGCTACTGTTTTTTCTTCACCATAATCATCTTTTTATTGTACAAAATGTCTACTGTCATTTTTTCTACAGTGTCTGACTCTCATTGATTAAATAAATAAATATGCCCATCTGAGGACATCACAAAAGAAGTTATGTGATTGTAATATCACTACATGAACGTTAAGCTGGGATATCAACCTAAACATTGTATATTATTTTTTGTATGAATACTACAAAGGCTAACCTATAAAGAATTCATCTCAGATGCACGAATGCTGTGTAAAAATTAAATTTTTTGTATTTATATTGTACAGTACGTTGATGAGTCTCAAAAAGTACTAAATAAGATGCTTGAAAATGTTGTTTGAAATTAGTATAAAGCAACACTTACTAAATGCCAAGTAATCGTAGCCTTGTGAGTCAACAGAAACAATAGAGATCAAAACCCTGAGGTAGAAACTAAAATGTTTCAATATTTTGGGAATGCTGTCTTTCTGATTTTATAATATTCTATTTGGCAGGTACGGAAAGCATAAGATATTTTTTTCAAAAATTGTGAATTGACCCCAACAGTTACTATGAATGTTATACCCCACTTTGTCCTGGGTCGGTAATGGTCACTAACTCATTAAGTTATTTCACAGTTAACTTTGCTACCAGCTTTGCAAAATGAATTTAATAAATTCTGCCTTTGTAGGAAAACTTGAGAACTAAAGTCATTGATCAAATATAAATTTGAATAATGGACATCAGAATTCCATAGCTAAGCTTTGACATCACAAATAATTTTTACATTCACTGACACACTGTGGCTAACAAACATGGATAAGGAAGGTGTCGTGATTCACACAGGTATTTAGTCAGACTGAGAGGATTTACCAAGGAGAACGAGATAATCTGCCCAAATCTAAGTTGGCAAAGCATGTAGAGACTTTCCCAAGAACACTCAAAGCTGCTACCAAAGGGGTTTTCCACAACATACTAAATTAAGGGTCTGAATACTGTCACAAGAACGACACAAAGTCATCAAAGAGGTTTGGGGCCGCCACCCGTACATTGTTCCTTGGCTGCAAAATAGTTTTAAATTGAACAGAGGTGTTCAACAGAGGTGTTCATAGATCAAAACGGAACTGAGCTATGTAGTTAAGATGGCGGCTTTATATGGTGAGAAAAGGAAGTAACGTCATCAGTGGTGCCGGACCCGGAAGTGATATCCTTAGTGGAGCAGGACCCGGAAGTGACGTCATCTGTGGCACCGGAACCCTGCGGGATTTCCCATGGATGGTCTGCAAGGGATTGAGAGAGACAGTCAGTGCACCCCGCCGCCCCCTGGTTTACTATCATTCACCTTAAGCTGTCTCCCAATCGCATGAGTGTGACAATACTCATGTGAATGAGAGAATTCAGTTTTTCATTTTTAATAAATTTACTAACCTTTCTAAAAGTTTCACGTTATCATTATGGATCATTGAATGTAGAATGATGGGCAAAAATGGCATATATATCCATTTCAAATTAAAGCTCTAACACAATAAAGTTTGCAGTTAGTGAAGAGGTCTGAGTACTTTTCCGAATCCACTGTAGCTGAAGAACATTATTTCCATTCAAATGTAAATCATTATGTGTGCCTTTTAACTGAAAAAAGATTACACTTATGCAACTTAAAACAACTAAATAATTTACATTTGTCTTTTGTAGCTATTTCTTTAATAAGAGTAAGATATGAACTGGGAAGTAAGAGATATGAACTACAACTGAAAAAAATTAATTTTTTGATTTATATTTTCATTTAAAATGTGTGTGGTATGCAATCGTTGTAATAGTTTTTATTCTAAAGAATCATCTCTCAGGCAAACAAAGAAGATGAATACCAGTACTTCTGTGGAAATGTGCTTTCAAACAAATCCTTTATAAATTTCCTTGTGAATGATTAAGAAATGTAGCCATACAACAGCATGATCATTCAAGTCACTAGTGCAGGTTTTTTCATCATATGGATGATAGCTGGAATGCACATATTGATTACTTTACAATGTAATGTTCAATACCATAATATACTGGGGCTTATGTCTCTCGTTGCTTGATGAGCTGCTGTTTTTGTAGCAAATAAAGGCAGCCAATCCCTCAGATATTTTATTCAGTCAATAAAGTACTCTGATGAGGCCAGGGTGACACCAATCAAGGGAATAAAGCTAATTTATTGACTACAACATTTTTTATAACTTAGTCATACCAAACTACCTACAATATAAGATTATTTTTTTAAATATAGATGTATATTATCTTTCAGTGCTGCATATGTTTTAATGTACAGTGTTTAACCTTGTTTGACGCATCAATTGCTTAAAATGAGTGAACAATATAACACAAAAGCTAAGGAACAGGACAGTTGGACCACTGTCTGGTGCTGGAGCCTCATCCAGATGCATCATGCACAAGGTAAGAACAAATCCTTAAATAGAAGGGAGTTTATATAAAATGATTTAAGTGCATCTGTTCATCATAAAACTCTGGCTCTTTAAAGAGCATCTATAAAAAGCCAGATTTCCCCCAGGAACAAATAAAGTTTTATCTATTTATCTATAGAAACCATAATTTGGAATTTTCTTCTTGTGATTGTCTTTGCATTGTTGTAAAGTGTGCTCTCAGTATGACTTGGTTATAGAGTGAGCACCTACAACAAGATAAAAATCCCTACAGCACAATTTTCACTCAGAATGTACTCAAGCACTGGTAATAATTTCAACAGAACCTGATATTTTCAAATGCACTCAGTTCAGGGGTCAGAGGCCTTTTGTCAGCATCGGATGAAGGTTAGAATCCAGTGTCACACACGGGTGAATTGGAGGCAGTCAACGGGCTTGGTTGAACGTGATAATGCCAGAACAGGGTCTAATGGGATGCACTAACACCTTCTCTCACTTTCTCCTCCAGATCCTCCAAACAGAAGCCTGCCTAATTCCACCTTCCCTTCCAGAACCTTCCTTACCAGTGACCTCACTTCTGGTTCCACCTCCTTGGACACACCCCTTCCAACTCTGCAACTATAAAAACAACCCTCACTCCTCAGTCCCGTTTTAGACACAGTCTGAAATGACTACTTGCATCCTTTGAGACCCGCTCTGTATTTCTTCACAGATATTTGAATATATGGAGTAGAACCCCAAACATTTTCTTTATCTCTTTTGTCTTTCTTACACCAGCCATGAACAACTCAGCAGTCTATTGCAAGACGCATTCATGCATAAGCCCAGAAGGCCAATTTAGAATTGCCAAACAACCTAACAGGCATTTCTTAGGAGGACAGTGGAAGTGCTTAGAGAAAAGCCCACGTAAGGTGGTTGCACTGACAATTGTGTTAGCTCTGCTACCCCATTAGCTTCTGTTTAATGTGTCACCTGTATGTAATGGGTGGCACAGTGGCGCACAGTAAGGAGACCAGGGTTCATGCCTTTTGCCCTCACCGCATAGAGTTTGCATGTTTTCTTCATGTATATATGGGTTTCTCCCACAGTACAAAGAGATGCAGGTTAAGTGGATTGGTGATACTAAATTTTTGTGAGTTTGTGTTCAACCTTTGATGGAATGGTGCCCTAAGCTAGAGGAGATAGGCTCCAGCACCCAACCCGGCCCTGTTAAGGTCTAAGAGGAATGGACAATGACTTACTGACCTCTACGTAATGAAAAGAAATATCAGGATAATTGAGACTACAATCCGCATTATGTTATCTCTGTAAAATCAAAAGGCACAATGCCTTGGACCTGAAATAATCTTTTGAAGGTGTTTAAAATTTTGTCCAAGATGGCTGATGTATATCAAGTACTTTATTAGGATTTAAAATACAAAAAATGTAAGCCCCGGAAAACAATATCACATTCTTAATCTAAGACCTCTACACCAGCTAAAGCAGATTTACACTATGATTGGTTACAAACTAGCACAGGAAAAGCCATTTCTGAACCTTGAATAAAAAGTACAGCCATGAAATATTGTAATTATGTGAAAAATGTAAACGTTAATTTATTGTTTTGTCTTTTAATTTGAAACTATAATGTTATAAACACAAACTTGAATGATACCATTTTTAAAAGGAATAAAAGACCAAATTGTTCCGATTGTTTATTATTATTGTTTCAAACTGAAACCCTACTGCATGCACAGTGAATATAACTTAAGATCTGCTGATACACAATTATTGCACTCTCCGTTCTTCTTCAAAGAAAGGATTCTTGTCTCAACATATGTGTTATTATTTTTCCAAGTGTCTTAAACAAAAAGATGCCGTCTAAGGATCACTTGGTCATACACAGTCCAGCAGTCCTACAATCTTAAAAATAAAATTGCCATAGTGGTACTTCAGAATGATGGCATAGGGGAACCATTTTTGGTTCGCAAAACACCCATCCACATGAAAGTTTCAGAAAGAACTTTTTATTTATTTAGATCTGTGACAGGCTCCATATGGAAAATAACCATGCCTAGATGGTAACAAATTTGTGAAACACCAACGGCTCGTGATTTTAAAAGAACTATATAAGGCTATGTAAGTCCAGGTTTTCTAAATGTGTTTTTTTGTGCATATTAGGAGGTTTTTCAAAGTACAAAGAATCACATGCAAAGAAACCCTTCCTAGAATGATATGGTGCTTTGTCAAGCAATGATTCAACAAGGAACCATACAACCCAGTAAAGATCCATAAACTGCTATTAAAGAACCAGGACTTTTAAAAGCAAACCTGTCAGACAACTTAATGAAGAAACATTGTTAGTGATTTCTATAGGGAACTCCATGACATTCTACTGTTTGTGACAGAATGAAGTCACATTGTCATTATTTCGATTTGGTGTGCCTGCCTTTCATTAAGGTTCAGTCCACTTTGTCTTAGATTATTAAGCATATGCTTATGATTTTGTTGTGGAACGCTGAGCGTAACCAGTTGGCCAATGTCATTGGAACTGTGACTGTCTGTTATAGTTGACCAGGACCCGCACGAGTGCTGTAAACTGGAGGTTTTTTTTTATTTTTTAATTCCTTCTCCTTAACAGGTCTTCTTTCAACTCTTATATTAATGTAATGTATTGTTGATTTGCTTGTGCTTTTTCTAGAAAACTTTTTACAAGGCTTTTTTGTGAGTTTTTTCTTGTCATCTTAGGGAGTCAAGGTATAAAATAGGGCCTGTTAATGCCCATTGAGGTCTTCCTTGCATAATTTTGGGCTATGCAAGAAATAAGATGTTGTTTCTTGTAATTTAAAGCATGTGTAACACAGTTTACATACATTACATGATTAATAATTTACATTTCATGTATGTGTAACGTGTAAATCTTCTAAACCTGTACTTGGTGAAGCGCACTCGTAACAATAAATTGAATTACACATGCCTTTCACTTCTTATCCAAGCTAAACATATTAAGATGCCCTCTAACCCAGAAATCCACTTTAGTATCAGGCTTTGTTGTCAGTGCTATCAACCAAAGTGATGTTCACAGTTGGGTTATACCAGGACATTCAGAATCTTTAATAACAGTATTGATCCTGTAATCTGTTTTGTGATATACAACCAGAAATTTTATTGACTTTCTTAATTGCATAATTTCGGTGCCTGCACGCCTTAGGTCAACAGCTCTTAAATGATAGCTCACCAACCAAAGTAGGTCACAGAGATTCTGATGGTTGGGTCACTCAGTCATTAGCAACCTCCAGATGAGAATAACGAAAATATTGCATGGGATGCAAAATGCAAACAGTGGACTGTGAACAGGGCTCCTGTTATCTCTTCATCTTAGTTAAGCTGTAAGTAGAGCTCTGCTAAAATTGTGAAATTTGATGAATTCGGTGTCACTTTAGACAAATTGTTGAGTTTCTTATTCTTTTGCTTTATTACACTTTAAAACTCAGTTAGCCGCTCAGAGATATCTATTTTTTAGTATCATCTGTCTATAATTGCACAGTCATAAACACAAAAGTACTCAGCTTGTTTGCCGTGGTATTATTATTTTTTATTTGTTTTATCTGACAGTTAAATTTGGAGTAGCAGCTATAGCTTCTAAGCCCACTGAGTTCACTGAGTTACATTATTTAAACAAAATTCTTCTGTGATACAACATGCCCTACCTGCTGAGATCTACAAAGATGAGGAGAATGCTTGTGGATTAGGAAAGGCAGCACAAGTTTGTTCGTTCTGCTTCCTTTCTACAGTTGATCTAATATTTAATGCAGCATATTCACCTCACAGGAAGGTAGCTGGCCTTTTGATCACTGATAAATCCGTTGTTATATAAACTGTATTTATATGCTTATTTTTGTATGCTCCACTCTGGGATGTCATTCAGGTTTTCTCAAGCCTCCATTTAAAGCTGCTTAAAAGTTTTCATGTGTGCATTATGTGGTACAATTTTATTTTTTTAGTCTGGCATTGGTATTGTAGTAAACTGCAACCAAAATACATCTAGATAAGTCAAACATATCTGCCAATTACCTTTAAGTTAAACAAAAGTTACAAAAAAAAATTGGTCATTTAGCATTATAGTCTACAGCAGTGGTCCCCAACCTTTTTGACAGCAAGGACCACTTTATTAGATGCAAATTTTTCCACGGACCGGTCGGGGGGGTTGGTGGGGGGGCAGTTTTATACACAATTTACATAACATTTCTATTATTATTAAAGTTATTAAGCAGTTCGCATACGTTTGCAATCTGAGATTTTTCTTCTTTTTTTGCATATAACAAAGACATATGCTTTACATTTGCCAATCCAACAGATTGCACATCACAAACATTAACACTGCTATCTTTTTTTCGTGTCTGCCGTTTCTATAGGAGGGTGACAATTCCAATGGATGTTTTTCAAATGTTGACAAGCAATAAGCAAAAGGAATCACTGAAAACCACAGACAACAAAAACAGCAAAAAAAAAAAAACAGTACGAGGAAAGTTCGAAGAAAGAGATTTTTTTACAATGTTTCTGTTTGGGGATCGTTGTGCAAACGTGCACAACTGAGCTGCGACCACAGATCTAACTGCTATGTGGATGATTCCTTCAGGCATTTCAAGGTCACTTCGTTGTAGGCTAATGAAAGCATCTGTTGAATGTATTTCATAGTAACGTGATTTCTATAGACTCATGTCATATGAGGAAACTGTCGGGAGCATAAAAATACTTTGTTGTAATACTCTCTCACCTCGGTCTCTCTCCTCTCTCTGCACCGCTGCAAAGCCCCGCCCGCCAAGAGTTCTGAAAAGTCTGAGTGAGTCGCCGTTGCCGGCAGTTCTCTCGCGGCCCGGCTGTCAGACGGCTGCGGACCGGTAGTGGGCCGCGGACCGGGGGTTGGGGACCCCTGGTCTACAGTATATACTCCACACTATGGTATTGTAATGTCTCAGCATCTAAACACTCGGGAATTTAAAGCAACCAGCTTGATCTTGTACTAGTTATCAGAGTGTGTTCATTTTCTAGGGATGCATAATATAGTGCCTATAGAATGTGCGCACCCCTTTGCATTATCACATTTAATTGTATCACAGTGGATTTCGTTTGGCTTTTTTTGTCACTCATTAACAGAAAAAGAAACAGATCTATGCAAATTGATCTAAAATAATTATACATATAAAACACAAACTAATTGATCACATTATCTATTTATTTATTTATAGATTTTATTTATAAAATACACTCAAGGGCACGGTACAATAAAAATCAACAATTCAAAAAAAAATCAAACCATTTATAAATAATAACAATAAAATATATGATAAAAAAGCCAACATATTCATAAAAGTATGAGAAAGCCATTCTAAAAAGACAAGATTTGAGCTATTTCTTAAAAGTTGGAAGTGAAGTGGAAGTCCACAGGGAGAGAGGCAGGGCAGTCTACAGTCTAGGACCAGCTACACTGAATGCCTTGTCATCCTGTCACGCGTGCGCATGGGGAACAACTTAAGGCTTAGGTGGTGATAATTCACCACCAAGACAGGAGATGGCGCTGTATGCTAACAATCTCTCTTCTCCTCCCTCTGCAGAAAGGAAGATTGACACCATGCCCTCTCTGACATCACTTCCGAATTCTGCCCACCTGAACCCGCCTCTTCTTCCCAGAATGACTGAAATTTGGAGGAGTCTACCTAAGATGAAAGTTGGGACGACTCACTTTTTGTGCTATGACACACTTTTTTTTTGTTTCCATTTTCGTGTTAAAATTATACAGGTTTGGCTGCAAGGTGACCCAAAGCTTTTGTAGCGGCTGGAGCACTCCGCCTCTATAAAGACACAATCCACACACACTGCAGTGTGGGAGGAGGCGGGGTGATGAGTGAATAGGCAATGGATGTATATAGCTTAATCACATTCAGTAAAAAAGTTAGTAGTTTTTGCCTGCATTACAAAAACGATGACTGGCGTGTTTTCTTTCCTTGCAGGGCACTACACTTTGACTTTGTTCTGTTTATTTTTTACAACCCATATAGTGTAACCCACCACACTCGAGATGAAATGTAGGGACAGAGAAGGTTATAGAGATACAGAGGAGCCAAATTATGCAGAGATTTAAATACCAGTAAAAATACTTTAAACTGTATAAGATATTGCACAGGGAGCCAATGCAGATGTTGAAAATCTGGAGCAAATTATTTCAGTAATTTTGAATAGGGAAGAACCCCTGAACATACTGCAATCTGTTCAGCACATAACTGGACACTCCGAAGAGAGATGCATTACAGTAGTCCAGTCGTGAGGTCTCAAAAGCATGTGTGAGGGTCTGATTAGGGTATGATTAAGAAAAGGACCTAATCTAGCTATATGTATTAAGTGACAAAATGCTGTCGATTTTAATATGTGAATCAGAAGACCAGAATCCAATATAACACCAAGGTTTTTCACCTCTCCTTTGCTGACTATTAAAAAACCACTCATAGACAGAGTTCTTAAGTACTTCTTTTGATTTTGTCATTTTGGACTTTGACTTGTTTAAGGATTTTGAATTTTGGAATTGTGGTCTAGCTCTGTCTGTATCATAATTTGGTTTTCGGGGTTTCTAAGCCCAAGGAATCTAGTTTTACATTGTTGAACATGGTACACGTTTTCTTGTGGCATTGCCTTGTTTTCCTTATGGATGCTACTATGGTAGAGACTGGTCAGAGGCCGCACATCATGACTTCACTAGTGCAACATTTTAAGAAGAGAGAGCCACGTGTATGTAATTCATCCAAGACTGGATTCCTGAAAGAAAAAACTTTCCATCATTTTGTATTGTTCTTGATTCTACTGGTTATGACATTCTTTTCTGCTGTCTGATTACGGTTTACGTCTCATCTTTCTTGGCTTAGGTTACATGTATCCTTTTTGGCTTATGATTTACTAATCTGTTTTCTGAGTATGATTCTGGCTACAGGTAATTTGTTTTTCACTTTCATGTACACAAAGTATAGGGAAAGTATTGTAATCGTCCAAAGATTCAATGTTGAGATTTTAATGAATCATTTTAGACCTCCCTGAGTCCAAAAATAACATTTTTGGAATTATGTCTGTGTGTGTGTGTATGTAAATGTAATAACTTGAGTACGCTTTCACTTAGGTCAACCAAATTTTGCATGCAAGTATTAGGTACAAAATGTTGATTTCTATCAACTTTTGGGCTATTTCCTTTTATTCATGCACCTTCAGAGTTCAATTTATTCAACTTTACTTTTATAATAATTGTTCAATATGTTATTAATTTGATTTAATTTGTTGTTGATGGTTCTTTAATATACATAATATAAAAATATAATCATTGTCTTGCGGTTTACTCCTCAAATATCCATCCCCATATCTGAGTATACGAGAAAGTCTAGGGGAGACCACTCCCGAGTTTTAATTGTTGTTTTTCTGGTTATGGCTGTTGTGTGCATTTTGATTTCTCTGTGCTATCTCCTGATTTTGTTTTCTCTCTAAACTGCTGTCGCCTTGCAGAACAGTTTGTTTCATTGCCTTTTAAGCAAACCCTTTTGATGCATTCCTTTTTACTTTGTTTTTTTAATAATTATTTTAATATATTTAGTAATAAATCTTAAAATATTAAGGAATATTGCTTTTGGTATTGTGAGGTTTCACAGTTCCTTTTTTCCTTTTAAAGTTTTAGATATTGAGGTATTTTTCCATTTAAGGTGTTGGGCCTGTTACTCAATTTTTGGGTATGAAACGAAAAAGTCTTTCATTTTTTTTATAAGCCTCATTTCGTGCTTGAGAGTCAAGCAGATCATAACATCATGACGCCAAAATGAGATCAAAACCAGAATGTATCGAATTACCAAATATTAAGTAAAAACATTAAGCAGAAATTGAGGTCAGAATACAAAGCAGAGGTCTTAAGCCTAAAAACGTTCTGACTACTAAACATCCATAAGTTTGTATTTTATCACAGCCCTGAGTACTGAGCAGGCTGTATTGCCGTGTTCTATACAGTAGCCTTGTGGTGATGATGTCACACATCAGCCAATGTCAGTCACATGATGGGGAGTTGCCCCGGCAACGATAAACAAAAGCACCACAAAATTGCGGCACCTGCTGAAATCTAAGATGATGTCACAGTGAAACAAAAAGTATATGAATAAATGAATAATTAGAAAAGCCCAAAAGCTCAGCGAACATAATGTTTGTTTCCCGGCAGTGGTGTGCCAAAAGAAACTGTTTCTAAAAGAATTATTTTTTATGAAGAATATATGCTTTATGAAGAATATATTCCCTTCTAAGGGAACCTTTCTAAGCAAGTTTATTAACTTTTGAGAATCTTTTAGAATACTTTACAACTTTTTAAGAGCCTGCATTAAAAAGTGTTATATTTAAATATGTTATTTTTCATGCCTTGATTTTTGTTTTACTTTAAAATCTACTGTTTTGTGGCCTCATTACTAACCACATCATGAGGTTCCAAGGAATGTGGCCTATGTAGTTGCTGTTGCTGTCATCATTCCTGCAATGGTATAAAAGATTGTCATTTTTAATAACTCATGATTCAACTTTGTGGATACTTAAAAGAATTATAGCATGTACAATTTTTGATTCCTGGTTTTGTTCCTTGCTAGTTTTTAACATTTTAATTTTTTTTTCTCTTGCTTAGGTTTTGGTTGCAGTTAGATTTCCTTTACTTCATTGTGGGTTTCCAATGCGTTTACTTCCTGATTCAGCTCCATTCTATTCTACACCTTGTCTATGTCATACTGTAACACGTGAGAGAAAGCCTAGAGTTGTCTTCCCAGACTGATGAATGACAAGCAAGGATTGTGACTTGTTGTATACTATATAAGTGTCATGACCAATTCGTCATTTGATAAAAGTAGACCAAAATGTTCAGAGTAGAGTGAGTTGAAGAACTTTAATGATCAAATCAGGGAGAGTAATATGAACAATGGCACATGGTTCATCCTTAATAAAGATGACCACCAAAACCATGTGACGTTACACACATGCATGTTTGTAGCAACACATGCAGTCACGTTAACCGAAAATCCAAAATGACGGATCAATGATGTCATCTACATCATAAATGAGAACAGGACATAATAACAAATAGAAGAAAAAAATTAAAACTAAAAGTTAAACTTTTTGACAAAATCATGGCAGTAGATTAGGTTACATTAATGTTCTGTCCTTTGAATTAAAATATAAAAAAATATTTGGGGCCAATTGAGGCAACTGTGATGGGACAGCCAAGCGATGTATTAAGGACATTCCCAACTCTAAAACTAAACATTCGGATTATTTTGTAAGAATGAGAAACCTTTCGGGGACTGTCAATAGCTCACTGAGGTTGGAGTTGAGAGTTGTGGCTATGGTTTGACTTGAACATAATTAAAGAAAGAAAGAGCATGATAGGTGAGTGGGTGAACGTATTTTTGTGGTGCTTGAGTAGGCAAGTGAATCAGAGACCACCACAAATGGACAGGCCCAGTGATATGTAATGCTATCTCATTTTGATTGTTCCTCTTTTGTGTGTTTTGTTTTGATGAACCAATATTTTTAATATCTTGACACATTTTGCACCATTTTAGATACTTACACAAACACATAAACTACATACATTTAAATTCATTTGTTTTTCAGAAATAATTTTTCAAGACTTAGAAGGCCCCTTTTTGTTTCTTCAAGGCATATCTTTCTTTTAATTATTTTATCCTGCTTCATTGTGTTTTAATAAAAGCACATTTACTTGGGAAAAAGGAAGAAAAAAGGCTGGTATCTAGCAAAGTTGCTGAAGCATTGATTCAGGATTAATTCAGTAGTAACAGAGTGCTGTCGTCTTTAAGCATCAGCAATGTAAATTAAAACGGAATGACCGCAAAGCATCTGGTAATTTGGATTTTTTTTTAGTTCATCTTTAAAACTCAACATTCTTTTGTTCTGTGTAAGCAATTGTGTCCTTGAAATGCTTGCACTTTGTTTTAAATTCAGCATTAGCTAAATTTATCCATGAGCTGCAATGCAGCTTTTCTCTGTATGCTGGCTAAATAATTTATTTTTATATGTACAACTCTCCCTGTGTCTTTTCTCTCTTCTTATTAACTTGTGATGGGCCTTCAGTTTTAACCTTAAAACCCATAATGAGAAACGTCTTCTCTACTGCTTTCAAAAACTGCTACTGTCTAATAAGCTGTTGTTCTTTAAGCAGTAATAATTAATATTTAGATTCTACCTAACAGCTAATTCTCTCGTTGTCCAATTCTTGACATACTATGGTCTACTGTCTGTGTTCACACAATGATATGATTTATCCTTTCAAATTTGCAGTATTCTTCAGAGTTTTAAAATCCTCATTATTTTTGTGCTAACTACTAAAGCTGCTATTTACAATTAGATAAAGCTGAACTGTTGGGTAAAGACCACCTGAACAAGCTTTATTCTCCACAGAACCTGAGCTCACTTTTAAACCATCTGCCTGGAGGCTGCATGCTATTCTTATGTTCACATAAACCTCCTCCTACAGTAATTTGTGATTTGGTGTGTTGTACGATGGACTATTAGATTTGCAACAAAGCAGCCTGTTGCTCAGGGTAAGGTCCTGATGTTTCTTTAAAACTGAAGCTCTGACTCCATTGGGACTTTGAATGGATTAAGTCTGAATGAAAATGTGTAGAGAACTGAGAGATTCACTTGTGTGTTTTACAATTAATACACTCAATCGCTAATTGTTCATTACTTTTGAAAATAAACTGTTTAAGTCAGCTGGCCCCAGGGAAGTTTTTTAGAATGAAAATTCAGGTGGGGCTCTCTTCAGGAAGAGATAGATGTTGTCAGAAGGGGCAGGGCCATAACTGAGAAGGTGTGCAGAGGGTATATATCTGTGTGTGTGTGTGTCAGAGTAAGTGAGCAAAACAGAGAGCAAGTGAGAGATGATTAAGAATTTAAAGAATAGAGCCTACGCAACCTTCTCCTCTGCTAAAATCTATTAGCCTCAGTATGTGGCTGCTGGCAAGATTTGGGAAGGATCCCTCTCGCTAAGTTCACCTCATAGAGGTGGGAAAGTGAGAGTAGTGAGAGGTGGAGCTGGTGGTGTGTATGTGCAGACAGGGGATAAAATGAGCATCTAAGCTGATGGAAGTAGCAGTGTAAGAATAGTGTGATAGTAGGGCCATTGGAGAGGGACCAGTGAAGGAGACAGCCTCCAGTAAACCTCAGGTGAAGGAGATGAAGGAAAAAGCATGCTTTTTAGAATATTATTTTAGATACTGGCACCAGTGGTGATAAAATGTCAGCATAATAATATTAAAAAAAATCATATAAAATGAATATTTATCAACATGTTGTTATACAGTACAACCATTAAAAGACAGTATTAAAAGATATCTAAAGTACTTAACACTAACAGTAGAAAGGTAAATGAAAATTCATAAATTTCCATTTTTTCTTCAGTTGGCAAAGTACATAAGTAATTAATATGATTCATGATAATGACAATGAGTATTCCAAAAAAGGAAGATGTTCAAGTTCACATACCTTTTAAATTATGCCACAAAAATATTTTTAAAAGGCTGTATCCTTCAAGCCCAAAGGTGAAGCTGAAAACTAAAGTCTGCAAAAGAGTACACATGAACAAAACTATGCAGGGTCATATCAGCTGTCCAAGCAATTTGGAAAAAGGCTAAAAACATTTCTTATACACCAAAAAAGAAAACATAATAGTGGGCCTGTGCAGCTTACGCCTCTTCCGTATGTTTTTTGAAAATAGATTGAATTTTCACAAATCTTTTGTGTAATTGCACTATATATTCCAACATGTTTATATATGGGAGGGCCTCTTCCTCCCATCCTTATTTAGAAAGTCTAATATGCCCCGGGGTTGACGTCCATATAATAATTCCAAAGGAGAGAACCCAGTAGAGGCCTGAGCGACCTCCTAATAGGCAAATAATATCAGAGGAAGAAACTGATCCCAGTTCCTCCCTTCCTCATTGACCACCTTGCGTAACATCTGTTAAAGGATTTGGTTGATCCACTCAACAAGACCATTAGTGTACTGAGGTCTTCAACTGCTTGATTTTGAGTAACTTGGCCACTGCATTGAACATCTCCGAGGTGAAAGGTGCCCCTGGGGCCTCATGCATAACGCCGTGAGTAGAATTCACATTAAAACATGGCGTACGGACAAAAGTGGAAATGTGCATGCGCACAAAAAAATCCAGATGCATGAATCTGTACATACGCCAACTTCCACGTTCTTCCGCTTTATAAATCCCAGAAAGTGTGAAAAGTAACGCACGTGCACGGGCCTGCTGCCATTCCCCAACTCCTCCCAGAATCGAGTGACATAGAGTGTTGGACAAACTCGAAAGTTAAAGTTCACAAAGTCACACAGTGCCCGAAATAAAAAAGAAATTGTCAGATGTCAAAGTCGCCGTGAAAAGGCAAGTCGTAGCCCACCATCTGGGAGTGATATGGAAGCTTATTAGGGTACAGAGAAAAGACAAAAAATAGGCACAGAATGGCAAAAAAAGTTTGAAATGTCAACTTTAATCTCGAAATTTCCACTTTAATCACATAGTTTATTTTGTCAGTAAAGTAGAACATCATTAACTTCATCTTAAAATCATTTAATTTACTAGTTTCTCAAATACCATCGTAACTAAAGTAGCACATTAAATGATTTGTTTTGTATGTGTTCTTCTATGTGCTCTATGTGTGTGAATCACTGCGTGCTTCTTAAACAGGCTTTCTCTTCTTCCGACAGGACACAGAATCCATTAAATTCATGATATTACAGCTCTCTGAATAAATTAAATACTAAAATGTATAATTGATATCATTTTCGTGATAAGAATTAAAGTATGTTATTAAACATGGGAACACGGTGGCGCAGTGAAAGTGACGAATAGGCACCCCATCCAGAAACTGCTCCTGCCTCACGCAAGATGCTTGCTGCACCGTGCGCTACCTTCGATGAAATAATTTATTGCAGCAGTACTGTCTCTTTTAAACATACTAACCTCCAATTCCTGTCCTTCCTTTTCTTTCTCCAAGTACCCAATCACCACACGATCAGCTCTGTAATAGATGTCAAGCCATCTGTAAGCTTAGAATGCAGATTCTTCAAAACTTTTAAGGAACATTAAAATATCTTCGTAGTACATGTTTAATTATTCTATCCATCTATCCATCCAGTGTCACGCCAGTCCCAGCAAGAATACAGCGCGAGGCAGGAACAATCCATGAACGGAGCACCAGATCCTTGCTAGCGCAGCGACACCATGTCCTCACATGTTTAATTATTAACAATATAGATTATTTAAATGATGTTAACATTTTATCTGTATAATGTAATAAACATATTTTCCTGCATATTATCTTAAAAATGATATCGTCATCATACTGTATGTAAATACGCGCTTTATAAAGTGGCTCAGGTTGTGCAATATTATAACTGTATTGCAAGTTTACAGTGTGGTAATTGTACTTATAGGTACAAACAGTTCTATAAGGAGCACTTAATGGACTGATTGAGTGTGTTTAGAGCTCTTGGGATGAAACTGTTTCTAAACCACGAGTTCCCTACAGGAAAGGCTTTGAAGAGTTTGTCGTATGGGAGAAGTTCAAATAGCGCATGGCTGAGGCAGTGTATGCTTGATGCTGTATACCGATAATTCTCTTTCCGATCAGCTGCTGTAGAGCTGTGATTCCACACTCAGATACAGTGAGATAAGTACTTGAGAGAAACATTGCTAAAGCAGCTATGGTATTTGGAATAGTTTGGCCTTTCCGTATATTGCTACGGGTTAATTACAATCAAATGCCTTAAACTAATAAACAATATGCGGTTAATTTCAGTGTATATGATAAAGCCGTTGGGGATGTGCATCTAAAAAAGAAAGGGAAACCACACTGGAACAAAAGCACTGCTTTGACGCTGGGTGCCGCCAGTTTGCAAAACCAAACGGAGAACTTCCGACACATTCAAAGAGTGTTCTCTGCTCCTATGTGGGTGCCCAGGATGTGGGTATGGGCTAGCTCACAGACCTTCCATGGGAAGTTCTGTAGGAGTAACAACAGTGACCTTACCTCCCTCTCATGCTCTGCTATTCAATAAAGGAGGTCATTATTCAAAACAAAGTGTGTCATGAGATAATGAGTGCGTTGGCCGTTTACCAGAACAACTGATTTTTTGGCAAATTTGAGGAATTGTCTTTCCACTGTTCCCATTTTAAAGATGCTGGCGTTTGCCTAAATTGAAAATGCAGAACAGATTGAGGGTCAGGGTTGACCTCAATGGACATGGTTTCTGTCCGAGATGCAGCGTCATCGACTGCCATCAGATTGACTAGCAATGTCACAGGTTCCACCTTGTCACACTGAATGGCCACATGACTCCTCGATACTGACTGTAAACAGGCCGTGAATGAAGCTTGGGATGGGTTATCCCAGTCCATCACTAGGCCTAAAGGTTTTTCAGGCGTGGATTGTTTTACACTGCTTTTACTTTCAGACCAGTCTCAGTTTCAGACCAGTATCACCGGGTAAGATGGGTCCTGGGTGATTGCTACTGTGAATTTCCCATTGGGATTAATAAAGTATCTATCTATCTATCTATCTATCTATCTATCTATCTATCTATCTATCTATCTATCTATCTATCTATCTATCTATCTATCTATCTATCTATCTATCTATCTACTGTGAGCGCCCTTAGAGTACTCTCGAAATTAATAGCATAAGAAATGGACCTGTACCAGTGAGTTTCTCTATGAATACAGGTCAGACTGGTCTTTCCTTCAAGCCACTGTCACAGTAACACAGAATGGTGAGCAACAGTGGAAATGTTGCTGCCAGAATCGATCAATGCCATTACCTTATGGCTGATTATAAGCACCACTCCTGTACAGGGATGAGACAGTGGGTTAGAGAGTGCAGCGTACCTTTCTGCCTTTGTCAAGCAGAGGGTAGTTGTTGGTTGTGTGCCCCTACCTCCCCACACTGGAAACAGCTCCAGGGGGTTGTGTGCTTTTCCTTTAGACTTGCAGTGGGTTGAGGGGTCATGGTGGGTGACCCACTCCACCGTGCCTGATGAGCAGACCATTCTGCTCTCTCAGATTGTGAAGCCGCTTTATGTTACTCTGGGGTTTCTATTAGTGCCTTCATGTTCTAATACATTATGGGGAAGTGCATTTAAATCTGGAGCCAGGAAGTACTTCTTTGCACAAACAATTGTGGGACTCTGGAATAAACTACTACGACATGTAGTTGAAGCAGAAATTTTGAGAACCTGTAAGAAGAATCTGGATGACCTATTGGAACAGCTTAGCTGAACAAATGGGCTTGATGGACTGAATGATCTCCTCTCATTTGTCAAATTTTTATGCTCTTATGTTCTTATTCAATGCAACAATTTTTAAATGGATGGTGTGGTGTGTGGCCGGCTAAATATTCCGGCCCTCACCCCCAGGCCGCTAGGTGGAGCTCTCCCAACAGCGTGGACGTTGCCCGAATTCCAGCAGGGCCTCATGGACTTTGTAGTTTATATGCACAGCCCTGCTGGATACCATGGGGACCACCAGGAGTCACTGTGGGAAGGCTGCCGGACTCTTACTTGCCCTATAACCCGGAGGTGCATCATGATCACATGACAAGAGGAAACGACGTGCTTCCGGGTTGAAGAAAGGAGCTTTTTATACGACCCGGAAGTGTTCATGATTACATGGACAGAAGGGAGAAACACTTCCGGGTCATGGATTATATAAAGGACTCTGGGAAACCAGTACACTGAGCTGAGCTGGGAGGAAGGGTGGCAAAGTGTCTGGGAGTGTGGAGGATTGATTAGTGTATTGTTTAGTGATTTATGAGTATTGTGGAGTGGAGGGTGCTTTGTGCACGTTATTGTCTAAATAAAAGTAATATTTGGACTTTTACCTGGTGTCTGGAGTCGAGTCAGAGGGTTCAAGAGGACGACAAGGGCCTCAATCTGCGACAATGGATAAATATGCTGTATATAATGATTTTTAAATGTCAATGGCAGAGATCCATGCCACTATTGTTGTCCATGTGAAGTTTGTATGTTGTTCCTGTGTCTGCATGGGTTTTTCTCAAGGGAATCCAGTTTTCTTCCCGCATGCCCAAAGCCCTGCTAGGTTAGGTTTGGTTAATAGGTGATTGCATATTGCCCCCTGTGTGTAAATGCACTGTCCCTTCATGTTAAGGCAGCTGAGTAGCATTACTAGAATTGTCAGTTTCTGCCAAGCTGAACCACAAGAGGTGCTGCATAATTTGAAAGAATTGGGTCTGGGTCTGTGTCTGAGTGGCACGGTTGCCCAGTGATTAGCATTGTGGGATAGATAGATAGATAGATAGATAGATAGATAGATAGATAGATAGATAGATAGATAGATAGATAGATAGATAGATAGATAGATAGATTGGAGTATATGCAGCACTCTGTATTTGAATCCTGTGCCTGATCGTTGTCCATGTGGAATATACACATTGTCCCAATATCTGTGTGGATTCTCTCTGGGTGCTGTGGTTTTCCTCCCATACAGTGCATCCGGAAAGTATTCACAGTGCATCACTTTTTCCACATTTTGTTATGTTACAGCCTTATTCCAAAATGGATTAAATTCATTTTTTTCCTCAGAATTCTACACACAACACCCCATAATGACAACTTGAAAAAAGTTTACTTGAGATTTTTGCAAATTTATTAAAAATAAAAAAATTGAGAAAGCACATGTACATAAGTATTCACAGCCTTTGCCATGAAGCTCAAAATTGAGCTCAGGTGCATCCTGTTTCCCCTGATCATCCTTGAGATGTTTCTGCAGCTTAATTGGAGTCCACCTGTGGTAAATTCAGTTGATTGGACATGATTTGGAAAGGCACACACCTGTCTATTTAAGGTCCCACAGTTGACAGTTCATGTCAGAGAACAAACTAAGTATGAAGTCAAAGGAATTGTCTGTAGACCTCGGAGACAGGATTGTCTCGAGGCACAAATCTGGGGAAGGTTACAGAAAAATTTCTGCTGCTTTGAAGGTCCCAATGAGCACAGTGGCCTCCATCATCCATAAGTGGAAGAAGTTCAAAACCACCAGGACTCTTCCTAGAGCCGGCCATCTAAACTGAGCAATCGGTGGAGAAGGGCCTTAGTCAGGGAGGTGACCAAGAACCCGATGGTCACTCTGTCAGAGCTCCAGAGGTCCTCTGTGGAGAGAGGAGAACCTTCCAGAAGGACAACCATCTCTGCAGCAATCCACCAATCAGGCCTGTATGGTAGAGTGGCCAGACGGAAGCCACTCCTTAGTAAAAGGCACATGGTAGCCCGTCTGGAGTTTGCCAAAAGGCACCTGAAGGACTCTCAGACCATTAGAAAGAAAATTCTCTGGTCTGATGAGACAAAGATTGAACTCTTTGGTGTGAATGCCAGGCATCACATTTGGAGGAAACCAGGCACCGCTCTTCACCAGGCCAATACCATCCCTACAGTGAAGCATGGTGGTGGCAGCATCATGCTGTGGGGATGTTTTTCAGTGGCAGGAACTGGGAGACTAGTCAGGATAAAGGGAAAGATGACTGCAGCAATGTACAGAGACATCCTGGATGAAAACCTGCTCCAGAGCGCTCTTGACCTCAGACTGGGGCGACGGTTCATCTTTCAGCAGGACAATGACCCTAAGCACACTGCCAAGATATCAAAGGAGTGGCTTCATGACAACTCTGTGAATGTCCTTGAGTGGCCCAGCCAGAGCCCAGACTTGAATCCGATTGAACATCTCTGGAGAGATCTTAAAATGGCTGTGCACCGACGCTTCCCAGCCAACCTGATGGAGCTTGAGAGGTGCTGCAAAGAGGAATGGGCAAAACTGGCCAAGGATAGGTGTGCCAAGCTTGTGGCATCATATTCAAAAAGACTTGAGGCTGTAATTGCTGCCAAAGGGGCATCGACAAAGTATTGAGCAAAGGCTGTGAATACTTATGTACATGTGATTTCTCAGTTTTTTTATTTTTAATAAATTTGCAAAAACCTCAAGTAAACTTTTTTCACGTTGTCATTATGGGGTGTTGTGTGTAGAATTCTGAGGAAAAAAATGAATTTAATCCATTTTGGAATAAGGCTGTAACATAACAAAAGGTGGAAAAAGTGATGCACTGTATCTTCATATGCAGATTAGTTAACTGTGAGTCTGAACACAGGTGTGTGTACAAGGGGTCATGGACTGCTGCCTTCTCCTGGGCTGTTTCCTGCCTTAATTCCAATGCTGCCAGTATTGTCTCCAGCGTTGTCTGCGATTTTAAAGTGGGTTATTCAGGACTTAAGAATGTTATGTAATGATTTTTATATAGTTAAAAACTATCTAATAAATTATGGTCAATAGTTTAAAAAATAGGTTGGCTTTTGCTTGGAAAAGAAAGTAATAAAAATATTTACATATGCAAATTAGCTAAATTATAATTCCAATTTAATCTTTTGAAAGCAAAGAAACCTTAGGGATATGTAGCCACTGAATAAGCAAGTGAAGAAATCTGAAAAAGTGTACTATGGCTATTTACATCTGCAAATGAGAAGTTAATTAGCATATAGGTAGATGAAAGCTTGGCTTATGTCATTAAGCATAAAGGCCACATTTCAGGTCTATACCACATGTGCCAAATTACAGTAGATAATTAGTGAGAAAATTATGCTAACTATAGTAAAACTCCATATGCTAATGAGTTTAATAATCTTCCAGTAACTTCAGAGGAAAATGTCAGAATATGCTGCAATTATGAAAATAAAAAAATAAAAAAATCACTCAAATGCTCTGAAAGAGAAATACCAGCAATGCCCTTATAAATAGTGCAGTATTAAATAGATTTCTCCACATATTATCATTAATTCTTTATATAAGCAAGCATTTATGAAGCCTTTTTAATAAATGAATGCAGATTAATGTGCATGTTAAAGCAAATTTGAAATCTGCATAAAAAAACTTACAAGTGTGGCGGCTTATTGTGTATCTTTTATTAATATCTTATCACATCTGGACTGTACTCTATATACACATGGTAAGCACACACAAATACCTCCAGCTAATGATTGTAATAAATGAGAAAATAACACTGGACCTCTGTTAATAACTGTTCCCTGTGTTATAAACCTTGGCAAAAATGTATTTAATCACAGATATCATTCTAGTCTGTACAGGGAGGCCAGTGTTCATTAATACTTGCAGCACTATCCATACATCCATCAACTCATCCATCCATCCATGCATTATTGAAAGCACTTAATCTAAGTGAGACTTGCAGTGGGCCAGAGGTCATGCTATCAAAGACAGGGACACTGCAGGAACCAGCCTAGTGCGGGAAGCCGGTCGATCATAGTACACACTCATGCATGTGTCTGTTCTTGTTCACTCCAAGCCAGCTTATTCCTTTCATTGCTTATTTACTACTCTACTATTTGCAAATGTTATTCCGAGGAGTAAATACTGGTTGTATCTGAGGCATCTTTATTTTATTTGAATTTAGCACTTCCAAGTACCATAAACTTTGGAGAATAATCTAAAACAAGATGGATTGCAGTGTTAAAAAGTTTTTAAGACAAGGTAAGAATCATCCTTTTTTGTGATCAAATTTTTATTGAAATAAAAAGCCAACACGTTATAAGGGGAACATAAGCCATTTTCACAAGAATTATAATATTGTAAAGCCCCATGCTCAGTGACCCCATAACATAACCCAACCCAACCCTACCACATTTAAACTAAGAATGACAAAAAAAGAATAAAGGAGTCCATGGGGACCAGCAAGCAGGGGAACAGTACAACACCAACCTCAATAAGAAGAAGACAAGCTAAGGATTAGGGCTGCGGCCAGGACCGGGGGCATCTATGCTCAGAACAGATGTACTGTATCAATCCATTTATCAATATAAGAGCTAGATGTCCCATTGATTCTCGCTGCTGACAACTCCAAAAGAATCAGATTAAAAAAAGAAGACTTCAAGACAGAAACAGAAAAGGAATCAGGAGATATCCAGTGAGAGGCAAGGGCAAATTTAGCAGTGATTGTCCCTAACGTAAATCGCCTCTGCGGGATAACAAATAAATGAAGTTAGGAAAAGTCTAGAAGTAGAAGAATGTGGGGAAGGAAGAGGATACTAATAGAGAGTATGGAAGTGAGAACAATTGGACACCCCAGACCAAAAAATAAATGCAGAAGAATAGTGTGGTATAGTGGGTTCACGGCTTAGGTGGCTGATTTTTAATAAATAAATAAGTAGTTGGCCAGCTCAGTCTCTATAGGTGTGCATGCTCACACAGCTGTGGGAGGCTGGTGAGGAAATTGGGGGCGAGACGTGAGGGTGCAATCTGTCTGAATTGCTTCAGCGACTTCCTGTGGTGCATGTTTAGGATGCTGCACGTACGGAGGCATATAAGAAAGAGCCGGCACGAAAAAAGGGGAGAACTGAGACACTCAAAAAGGAGAAAGAAAGAAAGAAAGAAAGAAAGAAAGAAAGAAAGAAAGAAAGAAAGAAAGAAAGAAAGAAAGAAATGGAGGTTAAAAGATGGGAGAGGAGAAGAAGGCAGGAAGCCAAGGGAGCCGGTGCATGTGACAGGAGAGAGAGTTTAAGAGAAGGCAGGCAGCCAGGAGGAAGTCCCTCGAGGGTGTGTGCGGCCGACACTCAGGGGCTGATCACCTCTCCAGCTGAACAACCTAGAAGCTGGAGCAACTTATGCATTGCTCGGTTGTAGCGACTCCATATAAGGCCAGTAGGAAAGCATTGGGAGCTGCAGGGGTAATGGAAGGCTCAGTGAGGCATCCTGTGGGAGGTGCCATGGACCACAGGAACATGAGTCTGGCAGCAGGAGTCGGAGGCTCAGGGTGTTGTCCTGCTGGGATCAAGAGATGGCTTCAGGGGCCTGAGACTAGGAGCAAGATCACAGAAGGTTGGCTGAACTGTCAGGTGTCTCTTCAGCTACAAGACCTCGCCTGGGGGTAAGCTGAGAGACAGCTGTTTTTAGGTGATGCATAGAGGATTGTATTTTTAAAGAATAGATACCTACCTGTGTTTTAACCTCATTTTAATGGATAACTTATGGAATTGTTTTTAAATTCCACTATCACTGTTCTTTTTACTGGATTATATAAATTTTTAATTTTTTGATGCACTGCACTTTTGGACACTGATTTGTTTTGGATTATTTTAATAAACTCACTATTGCACTTTTATGCACCTAGCCCCTTGCTTTGTGTGAGTGTCCTCATCCACTGGCTCATCCCTTTGGGTACATTATCGGCAGCAGCAGGTTTAAGGGGCTCCCAGGATACAACCCACACTGTCACAGGCAAACTAGAAACATTCGCATAAAAGTAAGCACAGTTTAAACTTTTGAAAAAGAGACAAATGTTTGTTTGCAGTGTTTGAATAACGTTCCTGTCTCTCTACAACCTCCTGTGTTTCTACGCAAATCTGTGACCCAAGCATGACAATATAAAAATAACCATATAAACATATGGTTTCTACTTCGCAGATTTTCTTATTTCGCGGGTGCCTCTGGAACGCAACCCCCGCGATGGAGGAGGGATTACTGTATACATCTCAGTATTTTAATTATTTAGAGAGCTGTAATATCACGAATGTAATGGATTCTGTATTCTGTCGAGGAAGAGAAAGCCCATTTAAGAAGCACATAGTGATTCACACACATACAGTAGAGCACATAGAAGAACAAGAACACATACAAAACAAAGCATTTAACGTGTTATTTTAATTACGAAGGGGTTTGAGAAACTAGTAAATTAAGTGATTTAAAGATTAAATTTATGATATTCTACTTTAATGAGAAAATAAACTACGTGATTAAAGTGGAAATTTCAAGATTAAAGTTGACATTTCGAGCTTTTTTGCCACTGTGTGCCTATTTTTTGTCTTTTCTCTGTACCCTAATAAGCTTCCATATCACTCTCAGATGGTGGGCTACAACTTGCCTTTTCACGGCGACTTTGATATCTGACAATTTCTTTTTTATTTTGGTCACTGTGCGACTTTGTGAACTTGAGTTTTCTAGTTTCTCCAACACTCTATGTCACTCGATAAACTTCCTTTTGTTGTTTATACCACTGTTAAAACCAACAAATAGTACATTTTTCCTTGCCTCCACTTGGTATTTGCTGAAATTCTTCTGTTTTCCCCGTGGTTTTGCCATTGCCTTTTTCACAGAACTCTGTGCTTAACACTAGAATTACCAGAGCCTACGAAAAAACTCGTATATCCGGCCCACCTTAAATCGCTTCTTAAAACCTTTCTCCCCTCTCCGCCAGCGTCTTTTGTCATCTAAATGTACTGATAAAGACAAGCTGCCAGCAGCCGGCTATTCCATCCCCCAACGACTTAGAACGTAAACAGGCTTTTCCCAGCTCTTGCCTTGATTGATTATCTGGGAGTGAAGTGGAGTTTTAGAGTAGAAATAATAAGATTGTTATTTGAAACACACGCATTTCATATGTGTTGCATTTCTACAGTAATCTGTGTAAACACATTGTTAAAACAGAAACGTGTTATATATTCTAGTAGCAATTGACAAAATGTAGGCATAAACTATATAATGTTTGAAGCCTGAAGTCCAAATATCAAAGACACACTTTCACAAAAGATACAAAAAAAGCCACCGCCAAAAAAACCCGCCTTAGTGTGAGACATTGATATAAATTAACTATCACTGCTTCCGTGGCGTAACAGTATCAGTCGCTGACTACGCATCAGAAGGTCATGAGTTCGATCCTGCACAACTCCCATTTTGAGAAGTGTTCTTATTTTCACTATTTTAGAATAAAAAGATACATTTGATTTCAGTCTGTAACAGCTGGTGTAATTTATGATATTTGTAAAGGTTAGCTTTATTTTTTTTAAATTCACTTTTCATTGTCTCAGTCGCGTTCAGGATCCATCCCTACCGCCCCCAACCTGACACTGCAGTTTTTACATAAAGATGCGCTATAGTTCTGCAGTGTATCACGATACATACGACCGCGTGTTTTTTTCCCCCAGTATTGCCAGTCCCCACGTGTTGCTGTATGCTGTTTCTTTTGTACTCCAGGACATGCAGAGGAAAGCATAGTAAAGAGCAGTAACTTCAGCGCTATATGCAATCATCAGACACTCCCCATCTGACACTGCTGTTTTCACATAAAGACGCGCCAAAGCTCTGCAGTGTACTTGTGACTGCATTGTCGTACCAATGCTTGCGAACTGAAGTGTCTGTATGCACTTTTCGTGGCATTACACGCGTATTTTTTGAGCATGCCCATGTAGCTCAAACACAAGAACATATGTTGATGCAAAAGTATAACAAAACAAGTGCACTTTTATTCAAGACTATAACCGAAGAAAAAAGAAAGCAAGTTACAGTAGGCGGTTGATATAACAGCTTGCGTGGTGGAATGCTAAGAACTGCTGATTTCCATTCTGTGCTATATAACTTAACATTTGAATCTGATGATTGCATATAGCGCTGTCTGATTTAGTGTGCGCAAGAACATGCAGGTGGCCAGTTGCTGAGTGCTACAACGCACATTTTTAAAAAGAAAGAGACAAATATATGTGACGTTTTGAAGAAATCATTTTATGACGCGAATAGTACCAATCAGAAAACATCGTCGAAGTAATGCAATATTATTTGAAAACGAACAGCGTCAGGTTGGGTGTGAAGTTATACTGGCGCTGTTTGAGTCAGATCAGAAGCTGAATAAGCTGAAAAAGCTCCTGTTCTGACTCTAAGTAAAAAAGCATGAATTAATCAACAGAAATAACCGCGATTGACATTTTAAAGTTAACGATTTACAGTGCATGCCAATTTATAAATTCAATGTCCGTTTGAGGAAAAAAAAATCACTTTCTTCAAAGCTGGGAATCGAACTGGTGTCTCTGTAGCACAGTAAGGCAGTGGTGCTCCAAGTCAGCAAACCGTCCTTATAACTTATTTTTTTCAAGATCCATAACACACAGACAGACAGAGCACTGCGTAATACAGAGACAAACAGGCAGAGATATACAAACAAACAGGGAAGGCACATGTACTGAAAGAAAAAAAAAAATCAACATGTGCGTTGTTTCTGCAGCACTGAATAAGCTCACCTGGTCTAACATCACCCCTCCCCCCGATCTGACTCTCTAAGTAACAGCGCAAGTACAGACACAAATCAAGTGCATGTGTGTACTGTATAATATTAACAAAAAGAGCAGCTTACTACTGAAAACGGCAAATATAGGAGTGAGTGGGGATCGAACCAGTACTCTTGATCACACTTGGTTTGCGTCTGTACTTGCGCTGTTACTTAGAGAGCCAGATCGGGGGAGGGGTGACGTTAGAGCGGGTGAGCTTATTCAGTGCTACAGAAACAACGCGCATGTTGATTTTTTTTTCTTTCAGTACATGTGCCTTCCCTGTTTGTTTGTATATCTCTGCCTGTTTGTCTCTGTATTACGCAGTGCTCTGTCTGTCTGTGTGTTATGGATCTTGAAAAAAATAAGTTATAAGGACAGTTGTTCATGTTAATTGCAGTCTCAATTGTTAAAAAAATATTTTAAAAGGAGCATCCCACATGAAAATATAACGATCTCATTAACTGACAGTGCATACCAATTTACAAATTTTATGTCCGTTTGAGGTTAAAAACAAAAGAAAGAAGTAACACTTTATCCCTAGCGGGGAATTGAACTCATGTTTGTGAAGCAGAGAAAAGCTACTTGGTCTGAGAAGCAAATCTTAGCATGCTACGCCACAGAAACTGTTATATGGTGTGTGAAGCTTTTGTGGAAGTGTTTATTTGATCTTAGGAACTCGGGCTTTACACATTCTACATTTTGTAACATTTATTACTAAAATATGAAAAAGTTTCTGTTTTAGCAATGTGTTTACACAGATTACTGTAGAAACGGAACACGCATGAAATGCATGTATTCCAAATAGCGATCTATTATTTCTATTCTAAAACTCCAGCAGTTCAGTCACTCCCAGATAATCAAACAAGCCATGAGCTGGAAAAACTTAGTGAACGTTCTGCGACGGTAGGGGACGGAATAGCCGGCTGCTTGCTGCTCCTCCAAATCAGCACATTTAGAAGACAAAAGAGAGGTGAGAACGGTTTTAAGGTGGGCCGGATCTACGAGTTTTTTCGTAGACTCTGGTAATTCTAGTGTTAAGGGCTATTTATATTGATTTGCATATTCAAAGAAGCGTAATTCTGGGAGGAGTTTGGGAGTGGCGGCAGGCACGTGCATTACTTTTCATGCTGACCAGGATTTATTTAGCAGAAGAACGTGGAAGTTGGCGAACACACAGATGTATGCATCTGGATTTTTTTGTGCATACGTACATTTCTGCTTTTGTCCGTACGCCATGTTTTAGTGTGAATTCTATGCATGGTGTTATGCATGAGGGACCACCCTCCACCAACCTATTGTGGTGGATTAGATAGTTATTATTAAAAGTAGGAGCCAGTATTGTAAGCATTGTTTTCATTAGTTTAGGCTTTGTGGAGTTCTTGCTTTGTCTTTGGATGCTGAGAATTAGATTGTACTTGTTTGTCATCTCTTCATACAAACCCTTTTAGCTTTTTTATGTTTTTTTCTTCTTTTTTGTGCCTCCTTTTGCTTTCTTATAATAAACTCATAATCTATAAAGATTGTTTTGGACTTGTCTGTTCAAGTCAAAGGGTGATGATAATCCTCTCTCTAGAAGGATATTTTGTATATTTTTGAAACTATTAAAATGTTTTGAACTCTTATAGCCAGCTTCCCATTTGTAGGCGTGCTCAGCCAAAAGCCTACCGGTAGTAATTTGGGCTGAGTGCCGGGGTAAGGCCATATCTGGGTAGGTCAGTAAAGTCCTGGCTTGTTTTGTGATACTTTTTGTAGGCCTCACACCCCTTTTCACCATTTTTGCGACTCAGCATGCAAAAGATTCAGTAGTTAGCATCTCCTGAACAATTTTAATCTTCATCCTATCTGAGTAGTGCCAGGCAACCAACAACAACAAATTTTTTCTTGAATATCCCAAAATAACAAAAGGAATGGCTTTTAAAAATATTTGGGGTTTTTAGAGGTCAATGAATAAGATGGCCATTTATTTTTGGATCTGAAGCATTTTCATTATGGTAACAAAATAATTACTTTCTCCCACAGTAGCGTTTTGCTTTTATTATAAATGTTTCCATCTTGTGTTCTTTGTTGCCTCTGTTGGTAGGCAGTTGCTAGGCAAGGTGAAGGTTGAAATGCTTGACATCACAGAGTTGGTATCAGACACCTCCTAGTTTGTCCAAGTTTGTGGATACAATCTACAAAGCCTGGCATTATTTTCTTTAAATCTTGAATTCTGATTACAAACTTTTTTCCGTCCCATTAGCCATGTTCTTCAACTTAGGCTTGTCTTTTTTTAATATCAACTGCGATTTTTGTGTCATGTACTGGGCTTTGTCACTTCATTCTTACCCTCCTGGTTTTGACCTTAAGTAGTTTATTTTGCAATAACCACTCCTGTACTTTCAGTACACATGTCTTGTCGTATTTTCTAACACATTCTGATCAGCCATTTTAGCAAGGTTAATCCAATAGGTGACTACATAAAACATTTCTAAATGGAGATGGCCATAAGCGCACATTTCTATATATATTTGGAGTATTTGCCCATAAAATTATTTTTTATTGAGCTTCTGTAAAAAGTGAAATGTCCCCTTGGAGACAAATAAAATGCTATCTATCTATCAATGTCTTTGTTGTTTAGAAGTAATTTGGTAGAGCTCTGTCAGTGTTCCTCCTGTTCCTTCTTGCACAAAAGAGCACAGATACCAATCCTGCTGCTGAGTTGATTCCCTTCTACAGCCCTGCCCAGCTCTCTTTGTGTAATGGCCTGTCTCCTGATATCTTCTCCATGCTCTTGAGACTGTGCTGGGAGACCTTCTTGCAATGGCACGTATGGATGTGACATCCTGGAGGAGCTGGACTACCTGTGCAACCTGAATTGTCTGCATGTACTGTCTCATGCTACCAGTTGTCTCAAGGACACTAGCAAAATGCAAATCTAGAGAAGAATGCGTCAAGAAGGATAAGAACAGAGTAAGTGGCTGCGGCCACCACCTGCAAAGCCATCCCCCTTTTCTGGGGTTGTCTTCCTATTGGCTTTTCAGTGCACCTGTTGCCACCTTCATTTGTACCAAAGCGGGTGAAGTTGATTCACAACGGCTTATGGTTCCTAACTGGACAGATTGACATCCCTGAAGCTTAACTGAATGTGATGATTAAGTGTTCTATAAATAATTTTGAGCACTATCTATCTACTGCGGTGGGTTGGCACCCTGCCCAGGATTGGTTCCCTGCCTTGTGCCCTGTGTTGGCTGGGATTGGCTCCTGCAGACCCCCGTGACCCTGTGTTCGGATTCAGCGGGTTGGAAAATGGATGGATGGATGGACTATCTATCTATCTATCTATCTATCTATCTATCTATCTATCTATCTATCTATCTATCTATCTATCTATCTATCTATCTATCTATCTAAGGATGAGATGTGGACATTTGTCTAAAGAAGGTTGTTGCATTGGCCTTTAAATTGGATACCTGCAATTTAGACAGGCAAGATTTAAGAATACTCAATGAGCTTCCAAGCCCAGATATGTCTGCACTGACATTTTAATTGTATATAATTAAGCAACAGGAAAATTCAATATTGTGGGCTCTAAATATACAACAAACAAACTACTGTTATTATTTATAGCATCTTTCTATAGTGAAAACTATCCCAAGGTGCTGTACCAGTATAGCATTCAGCACATTTGTTTACACGTGTTATATAATATCAGAGTACAGGCAGTCTAAGTGGCTTTCTCAGAGTCCCACAGTGAAGCAGAAGCATGGACTGAACTGGTATGCTTTAGGTTTAAAGTTCAATGCTTTATGCATAACACCCACTCATTGCAATGTAGCTGGTTTTGGAGTTGATTTTTGAGTTCAGAGCCTCACACAATTATGCCAGTGTTCACATTATGTGCTTCATTAGTTGTGATGATGAGCCAGTTTCCTTGGAGGCTTTTGTTGATTCAGGTGCAGCTGAGTGCATTATTAGTTCTAGGCCTGTATCTCAGGTGAACCGTGTTGAAATTTAACAACCAGGGAGAATACTAATATTTGCCTTAAAGGGAGAACCAGCTATGGCTGGTTTTATTTTAAAATTGCACCAAAATCTTTACTTTATGTATACTGCAGGTGCTTTCCTTTTTGCTAAACGATTTTCCCATCCACTCAATTGTATTTTGCTATTCCTTGTTAAAAGATCTTCAATTTCAACTTACTTGGAAGTCTACGGTGAGAAGTCTTTGTTTGAAAACTGCTTTAGACTTAACTACAAGAGGTGAACCTACTCTTCTGTAATATGTTGCCTCAAGAATATTCCAACATCTAAGATACTTTTTGCAAACAGAAGTCCTTACTTTAACCTCCTCACATACCATATAATCTGTTCATTTGTCTGTCTATCCATCCATTTTCTAATATGCTTGTCCAGGTTTGTTCTATTAATTTGCCTTCCTCCTCAGTGATAGTTTTTGTCTGACCCAAAAACTGAGGAGTACATCAGTAAGAACAAATCTAATACCTGTAGTTTTATTTGGTCTTCTAGTATTTCTATGGGGGTCTGTTTATTTTTCATGGGCAAGAATGTTCCCTGCGGCCATGTGTCAGGTCTTTGAATAAAAAACATAACTACACAGAACAACTACACTATGTTCTTAAATCTTGCCTAGAGAAATAGCATAGGTATACAGTAAAGTGAAACTATGGCAATGAGGTCAAAGCTCCACTTTCTCTTCTACAAGAATTTATACATTTTAGCCACTCCTAAACACATTTTAACCACCTTCAAGGTGATGTCTCTCTCTCTCGGTTGATGTTTCTCCATTTGTGTGTGTGCTTGTGTTCCGAGATGTGAGTCTATGGACACAATAACTAAAAAAAATAACCTGACACAGTTATTAGCATTGAAAAATGCTAGAGACATATTGACTCTGAGGAAGATCATTTGTTTTGATTTTGCTCTACAGAGACAATGCATTTTAGCTTTTTCATACATTTGTCTCCAAACTGCATTACAACTCACCTCCTTGAACCACCACCTTATCGTGGTGGAGGGGTTTGCATGTCCCAATGATCCTAGGAGTTCTGTTGTCCGGGGCTTTATGTCCCTGGTAGGGCTACCCAAGGCAATCTGGTCCTAGGTGAGGGATGAGACAAAGAGCGGTTCAACAAACCTCCAATGATGAATCAAAACTTTGGACGATGTTTTCCCTTGCCCGGACACAGGTCACCGGGGCCCCTCTCTGAAGCCAGGCCTGGAGGTGGGGCTCAATGGCGAGCGCCTGGTAGCTGGGCCTGCATCCATGGGGCTTGGCCGGGCACAGCCCGAAGAGGTAACGTGGGTCCCCCTTCCCATGGGCTCACCACCTATGGGAGGGGCCAAGGAGGTCGGGTGCAGTGTGAGATGAGTGGTGACCGAAGGCGGGGGGACCTTGGTGGTCTGATCCTCAGCTACAGAAACTGTCTCTTGGGACATGGAATGTCACCTCTCTGAAGGGGAAGGAGCCTGAGCTAGTGTGTGAGGTTGAGAGGTTCCGGCTAGATATATTCGGACTCACCTCAACGCACAGTTTGGACTTTGGAACCAATCTCCTTGAGAGGGGCTGGACTCTCTACCACTCTGGAGTTGCCCCCGGTGAGAGGCGCAGAACGGGTGTGGGCATACTTATTGCCCCCCGACTTGGAGCCTGTACATTGGGGTTTACCCCGGTGGACGAGAGGGTAGTCTCCCTCCGCCTTCGGGTGGGGGGACGGGTCCTAACTGTTGTTTGCGCGTATGCGCCGAACAGCAGTTTGCAGTACCCACCCTTTTTGGAGTCCCTGGAGGGGGTGCTAGAGGGCATACCTTCTGGGGACTCCCTCGTTCTGCTGGGAGACTTCAATACTCACATGGGCAAAGACAGTGAGACCTGGAAGGGCGTGATTGGGAGGAATTGCCCCCCCCCAATCTGAACCCGAATGGTGTTTTGTTATTGGACTTCTGTGCTCGTCACGAGTTGTCCATAACGAACACCATGTTCAAGCATAGGGGTGTTCATATGTGCACCAGGTCACCCTAGGCCTCAGTTCGATGAGTGACTTTGTGGTCGTGTCATCGGACCTGCGGCCACAGATCTTGAACACTCGGGTGAAGAGAGGGGTGGAGCAGTCAACTGATCACCACCTGGTGGTGAGTAGGCTTTGATTGTGGGGGAGGATGCCGGTCAGGCCTGGTAGGCCCAAACGTGTTGTGAGGGTCTGCTGGGAACGTCTGGCAGAGTCCCCTGTCAGAAGTAGCTTCAACTCCCACCTCCGGCAGAACTTCGACCACATCCCAAAGGATGTGGGGGACATTGAGTCCGAATGGGCCATGTTCCGTACCTATATTGTTGAGGCGGCTGACCAGAGCTGTGGCCGTAAAGTGGTCGGTGCCTGTCGTGGCGGCAATCCCCAAACCCGTTGGTGGACACCGGCGGTGAGGGATGCCATCAAGCTGAAGAAGGAGTCCTACAGGACCTTTTCGTCCTGTGGGACTCTGGAGGCAGCTGATAGGTGACGGCAGGCAAAGTGGAATGCGACTTTGGTGGTTGCTGAGGCAAAAACACGGGCATGGAAGGAGTTTGGGGAGGCCATGGAGAACGACTTTCAGACGGCTTCAAGGAGATTCTGGTCCACCATTCGGCGTCTCAGGAGGGGGGAGCAGTGCAGTGTCAACACTGTATATGGTGGGGATGGTGCACTGCTGACCTCAACTCGGGACGTTGTGGGTCGGTGGAGGGAGTACTTTGAAGACCTCCTCAATCCCACTAACATGCCTACCACTGGTCGTGGAACAGTGGACCAGCTCTACACCCTTAGCAGGGTCCTGGAGGGTGCATGGGAGTTTGCCCAACCAGTCTACATGTGTTTTGTGGACTTGGAAAAGGCGTTCGACCGTGTCCTTCAGGGAATCCTGTGGGGGGTACTCCGAGAGTATGGGGTACCGGACCCCTTGGTAAGGGCTGTTCGGTCCCTGTACGATCGGTGTCAGAGCTTGGTCTGCATTGCCGGCAGTAAGTCGAACCCATTTCCAGTGAGAGTTGGACTCTGCCAGGGCTGCCCTTTGTCACCGATTCTGTTGATAACTTTTATGGACAGAATTTCTAGGTGCAGCCAGGGCTTTGAGGGGGTCCGGTTTGGTGGACTCAGGATTGGGTCACTGCTTTTTGCAGATGATGTTGTCCTGTTTGCTTCTTCAGGCCGCGATCTTCAGCTCTCTCTGGATCGGTTCACAGCTGAGTGTGAAGCGGCTGGGATGGGAATCAGCACCTCCAAATCCGAGACCATGATTCTCAGCCGAAAAAGGGTGGAATGCCATCTCAGGGTTGGGAGCGAGATCCTGCCCCAAGTGGAGGAGTTCAAGTATCTCGGGATCTTGTTCACGAGTGAGGGAAGAATGGAGCGTGAGATCGACAGGCGGATCGGTGCGGCATCCGCAGTGATGCAGGCTCTGCATCGGTCTGTCGTGGTGAAAAAGGAGCTGAGCTGCAAGGCAAAGCTCTCAATTTACCGATCGATCTATATTCCTACCCTCACCTATGGTCATGAGCTATGGGTAGTGACCGAAAGAACGAAATCGCGAATATAAGCGGCTGAAATGAGTTTCCTCTGTAGGGTGTCTAGGCTCTCCCTTAAAGATAGGGTGATAAGCTCAGTCATCCTGGAGGAGTCAGATGAGGTGGCTCGGGCATCTGATCAGGATGCCTCCTGGACGCCTCCCTGGTGAGGTGTTCCGGGCACGTCTAACCGGGAGGAGGCCCCGGGGAAGACCCTGGACACGCTGGAGGGACTATATCTCTCGGCTGGCCTGGGAACGCCTTGGAATTCTGCCGGAATAGCTAGAAGAAGTGGCCGGGGAGAGAGAAGTCTGGGCATCTCTGCTCAAGCTGCTGCCCCCGCGAGCTGACCTCGGATAAGCAGAAGAGGATGGATGGATGGATGCATTACAACTGATTAGGGTGAATATAATTTGCAGAAAGATGCTTCTTATGTTTAATTCCTCTTAATAAAAATATTGACCTAAAATATTTTGCTAAACTGTTAAATCACGGGTTTATTTAGAGAAAGTCATATGCTGGTGTAATGCATTTGTATGACACTTAACGAGTTAAATTTATATTGATTTTAATTGTGTGAGTGATTTTATTTGACATTGACATTGTTGGTAATTTCCAGTAGAATGTTACGGGGTGGGATTTTAAAGGGGAAAATAGAAGTTCTTCTACAGGGTTTTTTTCCCCTGGTAAACTGAGAGAATGCAATGAGAAATTGACACACTTTTTATAGTTGTTAAAAAACTAGTTACGAATCACATCTTAGCGTCTATGTGTCTTCAATCACTTTAATACTGGCGACAAGAGGTGGAAAATGAGCCCTGAATCAAAAAAAGAGAGGGAAGACTGTGCCGAAGTTTTGGTATTGTTAGCTGATTAAGTATTTTGTTACAGGTTTTCGCAATGACCATAGGTTCTGATCAACCAGTTCAATGCTGAGACTGGGGAGTGAGAAAAATACCCAGAGAGACTTGAGAACTTCTTTCATGCAAATGACATCGATAATCCAGAGAAGAAGAGGTCCATTTTACCAAGTGTGTATAGAGCCACAATGTACTCCTTACGCTTGCTGTTGGCCACTCGTCTGCCAAGCGCTTCTCCATTTAAGGACATATTCGAGGATCTTCAGTGTCATTATAATGCTAAGCCATTGTAAATTGTACAACACTTCCATTTTGACAATTATAAACAAATGCCGAATCAAAAAGGCGCTGCTGAAAGCAGATGGACTGTTTGTGCACTATGATTTTAAGAAGACTGTCATATTGGTATGTGTTGCCGCTCCCAATGGCCTTGAAGCTGTGCTGAGAAACGTAGAGCATGATGGTGTTTAGTCACTAATTAGTTTTGCCTCATGGATGCTGTTAGCCACTGAATGCAACTATGCTCAGATAGATAAGGAGGCTCTTGTAGTTATTTTTGGTGTTAAAAAATTTCACTATTTCTTCCAGGGGCATCAGTTTACAATTTGCACAGACCACATGCCACTTCTTGGTCTCCGACATCATTCTAAACCTATTCCATAGATCGTGTCACCCCATATGGTTCACTGGAGTCTCTTGTTGGTGCATACAATTATCTGTTGTGTTACAGTCTGGGAAAGAGTTGACATCTGTCAATGCTTTAAGCCGCTTGCCTATAGTACATCCTGTGGCTGATACACAACATTCTCTTCAGGTCCTACTCTTGGAATCAGAGCCAAATGCACCTATTCACACTAACCAAATTACTGTACTCACTCAGAAGGATCCAGTTCTCTCTCGTGTGCTACACTGGCTTTTGCATGGCTGGCCCCATGAAGTCCCTGGTAGTGATTTTACACATTTTTACCAATAGATGTAATGAACTATCAGCTCACATGGGTTGTGTTTTATGAGCTGTGTTGTAATACCTTTTCTGGCACAGGAGGATATGCTTAAACTACAGTACTTCATGATTCCCATCCTTGCATAGTTCACATGAAGGCTCTGGCCAGGAATGGATGGACAAATGAATAACACTGTAAAGAGTTGTAAAACATGTCAACAGTCACGGCATGCACCATCCAGGGCACTAGTACACTCATGGGAATGGCTAGGTAAGGCTGGGTCTTGGATCCACATTGATTTTTATGGACCATTTCAAGGAAAGGTCTTCTTTGTTTTGATGGACTCCCATTTCAAGTGGCTGAAGGTGTATCTCTTCTACACTCCATGTCTGGTAATGCTACCATCAACACTTTGCACCTTATCTTTTCTACACATGGATTGCCAGATATTATTTTCTCAGACAATGGTACAGCATTTACATCTGTTGTATTCAAATAGTTCCCAGAAAGAAAATGGGATATGACATGTGGTAACAGTCTCCTATCATCTGTCCTCAAATTTACAATCAGAGCAGATGGTACAGACAACAAAGGAATCTCTACAGAGAATCATAGCTAGTAACTGGCAAACATACCTTGCCAGATTTTTACTAGCTCAGCTCGCCACACCCAGCTCTTCCATAGGGAAGAGCCTTCACTGCACTTGATCACCTTCACCTTCCACAATGACATGCATATGAAGCTAGGGGAAGTAGCATGAAAGTGTGTTTCAGCAATTTTGACCCTTAGAGACAGTATATGCACATTACCTTGTAGGACAGGGGTGTACAACTCCGGTCCTAGAGGGCCGCAGTGACAGTAGTTTTTCATTCTAACCCTTTTCCTAATCAGCGAGCAGTTTTCATTGCTAATTAACTCATTTTCCTTTCATTTTAATATCCCTGTTTTTAAGGATTCAGTCCTCTGAATTGATTAATTACTTCATTAAATGGCAGTCAAACAGAAATGAGATGTGAAACGAGCCAACAGATGATGAACTAAATTGGAACATCAAACTCCAGCTAATTTCACTCCAACCAGTTTCTTAATGAGAAGTCAGTTCTTGCTGTTAATTAAAGCCGTTATTGAATATCATGACATGTTGCTGCTCTCATTCTGCCACAGCAGACTGCTGATTTTCTGTTTTTTCTAAGACCATCATCAAGATGTTTTGGTGACCTGAGCAGACTAACATGATTGAGACCTTCACTTTTTTTTATTTTCAGGTTAGCTGGTCATGTGGCGGCTTGTTTTGTGTCTCATTATTGTTTGGCTGCTCATTAAGGAAGAAAGAAATGACTAAGGGGTCTGAGTCACGTTAATTAAAACTAAGGCAAAAGAAATTAATCAGCAGGAAAAACGGTTCACTAAATAAGAAGATGGTTAGAATGAAAACCTGCATCCACTGTGGCCCACTAGGACCAGAGTTGGACACCCCTGTTGTAGGAGAACAACAGTGGATACCAGCACTAGTGCAAGAGGCAACTGGCCCTGTGTCTTACCGTGTGCATACAGAAGATGAACACATTTGCCATATCAGCTTCAAGAGCGGATGATGAATGAAGGGCCAATGCAGTAGCCAGTTAATTGTTAGCCAGTTATTGTTCAGCCGCCTCCTGGTAGCCCAGAAATACCAACTTCTCATGAATCTACTAGAGCTAATGATAGAGTAGTGACACCAGCCACAAGAATTAGTAAATCTATGCTTGTTCAGACCTCACAACCTGTGGTTTCACATAGTGCTCTGGTTAGGCTAGAACGTTATGAAGATATTTAAAGCTGGGGGAAAGGGGTGTTGTGTATTTGTATATCCCTTAATGAGTTAAATTGATATTGATCCTGTTGTTGGTAATTTCCAGTAGAAAGTTAGAGGGTGGGATTTTAAAGGGGGAAAAGGAAGTTCTTCAAAAGAGGTTTTTTTCCTGACATACTGATAGAACACAATGAGAAATTGACACGTGTTTTACAGTTATTAAAAAACTAGTTAAGAATCACTTCTCAACATCTATGCATCTTCAATCAATTCTACAGCTAGACAAATCATTTTTTTATTCTTTTCTTTTCTTATAAACCGGAATTTAATAGTGCATTTAATGTCATCAATACTGTATCCATGAGGGGATCAGTAGAAGGTGTCATTTAACACAGCCAAAATACACTGGTAATATCTTGTTATGCTTTGTGAATTTGCTAACACACATTCCATTTCTCATTTGTCAATAGCATCTTTAGAGAATTTTGCCACTGTTTACAGTGGACATATTGTAATTTGCTCTGCATTATAATTACAATATTAGACACAAAAGGGAATTGTTATGTAAATTGAGAGCAAAAACTTTTTTGCCAAATTTGAAAACTCCTTATGTCATAAAATTCTGCTTCTATTTTCAGTATACAAGAATTCTAAACAAGACCTGATAATGGATCTTGCTGAAGTACATGCTGTTTCCACCTCTGTGAGGTATTTGCAGAGATTTGTTAGCCTCACAAACTGTAAGACAATGTAGGCATTGCCCAATTTGTTACGCTTTCAGTGGCAGAAAGCATCCTGTAAAAGAACTGACTGAACTAAGATGCTGAGGGCCAGCTACTGCTGCCCTGCCTGCATTTCAAAATGACACTAAATCGAGTGGCTGAACTATTCTGCAGCTCTGCATCATTAAGTCAGCTTACTTTCTGAGTTTCTTTTGATTAAACAGAAATGTTAATCAACGATTGGCTGACATGTTTACAAACCATCTTAAGGGTGTAACTGCAAGCTGAACTCTACTCTGCCTACTCTGAAGGACACTCTCATCTACCTGTAAGAAGGCATGGCTTCTTACCTGAAAGTGAACTCTGATCCAAAAACAAATGCTATATCAACTCCTGAAAAACAAGTTGCATGTGTCTCTTGGAATTTAGGAAGCTCATCCATTCTCTTTAGGTCTGAGAGATTTTCTTGATGTGAGGGGAAGTCACAAACAAGGCAAAATATGAAACCTCCAATGAAAGCCACAAAGCAGCCGACAACCTTCACTTGTCTCTCCAAATAAAGTAAAAACCCAGACAACCATCCTCCAACTACTACCTGCGGGCTTAAGCCTACACAGGAATAAAAATGGCTTCAAAATACATTAAAAGTGCCAAAATATAAAAAAAAACAGAATGTATTAGGGTAACCATAATCCTCTGGCAAGTGCTTTTATAAATGAGGAATTATTTAAAAAAGGACAAACAAATATTAACTTAGCAAAATTAAAGGACAAAATGGATCGTCCAAACTCAGAAATCCAATTACACAAGCAGAAAGTCCACAAAACCAGAAGATCAAAAGAAGAAAATACAACTCAAAAACTCCAACAAACTCAACAAACCACTGCTGAAATCATGTCTCGCTTCAAACTAAATGCAGAGGGATGTCTCTGTAGTGGTGTCTTCAGAGTGGCCCCGCCTCTTGGGGCTACACCCAAAAATTACAATTAATGTAGGTACATTTAAGGTAAACAACATAAATACTAAATGAACATAACAATATTAACAGAAACATATAAAAACATAAAAATTACTTCAACTATAACATTAAAAAATAAACACAAGTCAGGGAATAAATCCTGGTTGGAACACAACACTCTTCTCTTTAGACCTTTGGGTGCTGGGTACTCTGAAATCACTCTGGACATTATGATGGAATCTCAAGTTCTAAAATGTACCTTTCCCAGCTTAAGACCTGTTTCAGTGACCGAATCCAGAAACAAAGACATGGCAGGGAGGGTATATTCTTTTATTCAGGGGCAGAAGGTCACAAACCAGAAATCCTAAGCAACAATCTCAGAAAACCCAGATATTCAAAATTCAAAAAAAGAAGGTCAAAAGGTATATCTTAAAATGCAGAACACTTGAAGAACATAAGAAAGTGACATTTGTAAGGGCACATGGGATACAAATATAAAGAAACCCTTCTCCATGTTCCTCCTTGTCTCCCTCGCTCTGCCTGTACCACATGGCTTTTGCACCATAAAGGTTCCATGTCAATCAGAAAGCAAACAGCAGAAAGAAGGGAAACTCTAACCCATTCTTGACAGAAAAGAGGTAGATTCTTTAGAATGAGCCGATGACAACTCCACGCATACAGTACATAAAGGGCTACAAGAGAAGTTCCAGCCTATTTCTGACACACATTCTGTGTATTTTCTCTCTAATATCTTAGTGTTATGATGTGGGGGTTATTCCCAGGTGAAATCCACAGTATCCTTCACACTGGGTACGGAGCAGGCCAGGCCTTTAGGCTCTTCACTGGCTGACCCAGCAGAGGCACAATCCCCAAGGGTGAGGAGGGGATTGCTTCAGGGGGAGCAGACCCTCAAAAAGGGAAACTGGTCACAGCAATTAATAAACTAATGCTATAGCAAATGTCCCCAACAGAGAAAGGGTAACCATCAACCTTTGGCTGTATATAAGGGGAAGGCAACAAATCTTTATAAAAATAAAATATTTATTTTCCAAAAGCTCTGAGACAAAGAATCGCTCTGCAGAGTGCAAAAAAGGCATGAAGGAAATGTCCACAGGGCAATCTGAAAAGCAAACAAAGTGCCAATACAGTAATCCAGTTAGAGTAGTCAAAAGCAAAAGAAAAAGGTCTAAATGCTCTAATCATAAATGGAAAATACAAGAGAACTTACCAATGCCAAGTGTGTAAGACAATGAACCACATTAGACTGGCGTGTCTCCCCAGCCTTTACAGGGCTAGGGTGGTTCAAACATGAGGACAGACAGGTGGCCCCACTTCTTGGGTGAGTACCCACAAAGCACATGGGACCCGAGGGAATATGTGAACACACTTCGAAGCAAATCTACACAATAAAGAACATTTATACACATTACATAAATAAATATAATAAAGATATAGAAAAATTAAACAAAGAAGACATAAAAAAGGAACCTGAACAAAGAATACATAACATAAATGAACAGTACCATTAAATGTGATGACTCAAGGGCACAGAAGTGTCTTCTAGCTTATTTTTATATTATTACTGTTCTTTTTAGCAGAAACATTACATTAAATATGTAATCTACAGATAATACAATTTAGATTTAAAAAATTTTCTTCTGAAGACAGAAATAGTCCATCCAGCTCAGGATCCTAAGCACAAGGTTATAGCATTACATAACTAAACATATAGACCATTGTTTGAGGAATAAACCCATTAAACATTTTTAAGGCTCAGAATTACTGATGTGAAAATTTAAATATGATAATGAAAACACATACTTACTTCATTACTATCTACACAATATTATACATGTTAAGAGTAGGTTTGGAAATGCTTTACCCATTATTATATATTTACAAACCATAACAAACATGATATTTTTCAATACTAAGTTGTTTTCAGTTTTTTTTGTTGTGATTTATGGAACCAGTGCCTGAATTATAAAAGAGCTCCAAAATCCTTCAGTCTTTTGTGGTGTAGCTATGTGATAAAAAATGGTGACAGACTGGAAAAAATGCCAAAGGGTAGCATTAAGTAGTTTGGTGGATTGTGTTAGAGGATATGTTAAACTAAAGCTCAGACTCCTTTGTTGACTAATTGAAGATTTTATAGTCCCAGTGGCTCTGTTTAATTTCACTTTCAGGTCGGCTACAGATACCACCTGGCTAAATCCCGACTGTCTTTGTCTTTGTAAAAAAAATTTTTGATTTAAAGAATGCAGCATCAGCAGCATGCAAAAGCAAGGAATAAGTGATCAGGAAAAATTAAGAATCTCAATTTCAGTACATTCATAGCTCTTTAAATATTTTCATTGCACCAGGAAGAACAGCATTGACCTAAAAATTGACTTATGGCATTGTGGCATAGCTATGGTCTTACTCTTCAAATCCAAACCAAGGAAACAAGAGCTCCTTTGCATAGACAGCTGCAGAGACAAGTCTCGTGTTTCTTTGAAATGGGAGTCATTTCCATTTTTATTATTCTAGCTGTCATTGATTTAAGTGACTGAGGTAATGTGTCCTTCTGCTTTGCTGATTTCCTTCTGGTCCTCACTTAATGGCTAATACTCAAAACTGGATTCTTTTAAAGGAAGTAGTATAATCCAGATGTTAAGAAATGTTTTGATTGGCAGCAGTCTTTTCTTTATGACATTAACAGTGCATACTATATGATACCTTTATACTCATTTCTTGTCCCATACATCTTATGATATAATGAATATGTCATTTTCATGATATACAAATATACAAGGTGCTTTGTGTCCAAATTCCACCTGTCCTAGTTTAGTTTTATTCAAAGAAATGTTTCATGTGTAAACAATTTCCTCTGTAAAGAATATATCTCATATAATGTCTAACATTTTTGATGAAACATCCACTCCAAGGCAAGTTCCAGCAAGGACACTGAGAAGTGTAAGAAAACACTCAACACTCAGTAAAACAAAAAACATACAATACAATACAATACAGTTTATTTTTGTATAGCCCAAAATCACACAGAAAGTGCCGCAATGGGCTTTAACCTCTTTAACCTCTTAACCTCTTTACAGCCCCTCAGCCTTGACTCTCTAAGAAGACAAGGAAAACTCCCAAAAAAAACCTTGTAGGAAAAAATGGAAGAAACCTTGGGAAAGGCAGTTCAAAGAGAGACCCCTTTCCAGGTAGGTTGGGCGTGCAGTGGGTGTCAAAAGAAGGGGGTCAATACAATACAATACACAGAACAGAACAAATCCTCAATACAGTATAAAATAAAAAGTTATTTTAGAAGTAAAATAAAAAAATAAATAAAAATTGTAGAAGTACGGAGCAGAATTTAACAGTAAATGATATCATTTAATAAGATTTGGATATTTTTAGAGTCCTGGAGCCCTCATCCATCAAGCTGCCTCCCCCATTTGGCCATTCCACGGCTGAAACAGTGCTGGGCCAGCCAATCCGATGAAAGGACCCCTCTACCCCACGATTCCTGCGATCCTCCATCAGGGATGACTTTACCTTAGGCAGGCAAAACAACTTGGCAGGTGGGCCATTGCACCAAGTGCCACATTTGAGTACCAAGAAGAGAAACAGAAGAGGTGAGGGTTAGTAACAAATTATAACTATCATGTTACTTATGTTTTAGTGCTAATGACTAACAACAGAGATGCAGTCTGTACAGTTAATCCGCAGCTCTAGTCAGGATATGCTAAACTGAAGTAGTGGGTCTTCAGACGGGATTTAAAAGCTGAGACCAAAGGGGCATCCCTTATAGTAGCAGGCAGACCATTCCACAGTTTAGGGGCCCTGTAACTAAAAGCTTAACCTCCCATTGTTATTTTATTAATCCTTGGAACCATAAGCAGACCGGCATCTTGAGATTTTAATGTGCGCTCTGGTTTGTAAGTCATGATAAGTTCAGACAAGTAATCCGGACCTTGGCCATTTAATGCTTTATATGTTAAAAGGAGGATTTTGAAATCTGCCCTAAACTTAACCGGGAGCCAGTGTAAGGATTTAAGAACTGGAGTTATGTGTTCGTATTTTCTTGCTCTTGTAATAATTCTTGCAGCCGCATTTTGGATTAACTGGAGGCTGTATAGAGAACAGTTTGAACATCCAGTGAACACCGCATTGCAGTAGTCAATCCTACTAGAAATAAATGCATGAATTAATTTCTCAGAATCCTGTTTATTTAGAAAGCGCCTTAATTTCCTAACATTTTTAAGATGGAAAAAACATGTTTTGGACAACTTTGCAATATGCGCTTTAAATGACACGCTAGAGTCAAAGGTAACTCCTAGATTGCGGGCTGATTCAGTAAAATTAATTGGGATTCCAACTGAGTTAAATGATGACAAAATATTGTTATGATCAGCGTCATTCCCTCCAACAATTAACATCTCTGTTTTATCTGTGTTTAAAGACAAGTAGTTCTCATTCATCCACTCCTTTAATTCGCTAACACAACTAATTAAAGACAACATCGGAGAAACTTCATTTGATTTAAATGAAAGGTATAACTGGGTGTCATCTGCATACGAGTGAAAATTAACATTATGTTTCCTAATGAGAGATCCCAGTGGAAGCATGTAAAGTGAAAACAGTAAAGGTCCCAGTACTGAGCCCTGCGGGACACCATATTGAACTTCTGTGTATAATGATGGAGTACTGTCAGCACATTTCTGTACATATTGGAATCGATTTGATAAGTAAGAACTAAACCAAGCGAGAACGGTGCCTATAAGCCCAACATCATTTTCTAGCCTATGCAGTAAAATAGAATGGTCGATGGTGTCAAATGCTGCACTTAAGTCCAACAACATAATAACAGTGGAGTTTCCTTCATCAGAGGATATCAGAATGTCGTTTACAAGCTGCGTTATTGCCGCTTCTGTACTATGACCAGTGCGAAAACCAGACTGGAACTTCTCAAATAAATTGTAATGAATAAGGTGTGTCTGAAGATGACTGGCGACTACTTTTTCTAGTATTTTAGAGAGAAACGGTAGATTTGAAAGAGGCCTATTATTATTTAGTATGTGTGGGTCTAGGTCTGACTTTTTAAGTAATGGTTTAATGACTGACACTTTTAGTGTATCAGGTACTGTGCCATGCAATAATGAACTACTAATAATATTTAGAATAGGCGCTGCAAGAACATCCATTGCACTTTTTACTAGTTTTGTTGACACTGGATCGAGGGAACAAGTAGTGGACTTCATTTTAGAAATTAAAGTTATGACTTCCTGCTCAGTTACAGGATTAAAATTACTAAAGTGCTGAGTGCAATGTGAGGCAGGGTCTGCTAAGCTAGTATTTGGTTTGTACTGTGATGCTGAGATCTGGGATTCTTCTCATTGAAGAAGTTCATAAAGTCTGTACTGCTAATATCTGTTGGTATTTTGCATTGTTGATCTGAATTTCCATTTGTTAATTTAGCCACTGTTCTAAACAGTACCCGAGGATTTTTATTATTGCTATCTATTAATGTAGAATAGTATTCTGAGCGAGCTTTAAAGAGGGCTTTTTTATATTTATTAACACTCTCTGTCTATGCAATTTGAAAGATATGTAGCTTTGTTGTTCTCCATCTGCGCTCCAGTTAAGATAATTTTGTGCCTTAATTTAAATTTTAAGAATGATGGCATTTCTCCAATATTGATATGTAGATCATTTTAGAGTTTGGGTGTTTAATAGCTAAATGATCTGAATCTAGTTTTAGTTATCCTCAGAAATTTAAGGAAGTCTGCAATATGTCTACATGTATTTACCAATAAGCTCTATAACATATGGGCAGCTAAACCACTTACAATTTTATGATTTTAAAATCACCTTTAAATGGGAGTCATTGAAGTGGCTTATATGCGTTGTCACACACATGTTCTTAGTGAGTCTCTTATGGATGTTGATTTTATGAGTGCACAGAGGAAGAGAATGAATGTTACATGACTATTATTTCTGCTTCTGCCCTTAGGATGGAAGAGAGCACCTGAGAAGAAGACAAACAATGTCACTTCACACTTTCTCAAATCCCACCTCTTCCAGCATCAGTCTAGACTGGACTGGAGAAACAGGAAGTTGTTGTAGAAAAAACTTTCTTCTATTTTCAAAGTAAGCAGTAACAAAGCCTAGATGAGAATGCAGAACATTTCTTTATTTGCACAGAGCATACACAAATGTCTTAGTCCATTGAGTGATCAATCAATTAAACAATTCATTAGCTTTTATACTTTTTAACCATTATCTAATGTAATACATACCCTACATTACAAAATCTGACTCTTAATATGCAGAGCTTTATTATTCCATCCAATCAACTAGTGTCACCGCATTTTTTAACTCCTGTTGACTCCCATTTAACTGAACATTGCCTCGCTATTACGAGCATTTTGTGGATTGTCCTATACCATTAGTTACTCCTCGCTTTCTAGAGGTGTGTTCATTACTTATTTACCTCATTCTAACTTTGGAAAATCAAGCTGGTAGGTTCTCTAAGATGAAGCAGACCTCACGTGCCTAAGCTTTAATCTATATTTAGTTAACCCTTGAATTACCTTCAGTCTTTTTCTTATGTTTAACAATTCATTCTGTTATGGCTTCATTTATATATATTCATATACAGTAATCCCTCGCTATATTGCTCTTCGCCTTTCGCGGCTTCACTCCATCACGGATTTTATATGTAAGCATATTTAAATATATATCGCAGATTTTTCGCTGCTTCGCGGGTTTCTGCGGACAATGGGTCTTTTAATTTCTGGTACATGCTTCCTCAGTTGGTTTGCCCAGTTGATTTCATACAAGGGACGCTATTGGCAGATGGCTGAGAAGCTACCCAGCTTACTTTTCTCTTTCTCTTGCGCTGACTTTCTCTGATCCTGATGTAGGGGGATTGAGCAGGGGGGCTGTTCGCACACCTAGACGATACGGACGTTCGTCTAAAAATGCTGAAAGATTATCTTCACGTTGCTATCTTTTGTGCAGCTGCTTTCTGAAACGACATGCTGCACGGTGCTTCGCATACTTAAAAACTCGAAGGGCACGTATTGATTTTTGATTGAAAAACAAACTCTGTCTCTCTCTATCTCTCTCTCTCTCTCTCTCTCTCTCTTTGTCTGCTCCTGACGGAGGGGGTGTGAGCTGCCGCCTTCAACAGCTTTGTGCCGCGGTGCTTCGCATACTTAAAAGGCAAACAGTTCTATTGATTTGTTTGCTTTTCTCTCTATCTCTGTGACAGTCACTGCTCCTGACACGCACTCCTTTGAAGAGGAAGATATGTTTGCATTCTTTTAATTGTGAGACGGAACTGTCATCTCTGTCTTGTCATGGAGCACAGCTTAAACTTTTGAAAAAGAGACAAATGTTTGTTTGCAGTGTTTGAATAATGTTCCTGTCTCTCTACAACTTCCTGTGTTTCTTGCAAATCTGTGACCCAAGCATGACAATATAAAAATAACCATATAAACATATGGTTTCTACTTCGCGGATTTTCTTATTTTGCGGGTGGCTCTGGAACGCAACCCCCGCGATGGAGGAGGGATTACTGTATATATATATATATATATATATATATATATATATATATATAGTAATGAAATAAAGAGACAGAAAGCATAGAAAAAAGGTTGGGGGAATTCCCCATATGTAGGACAGTCCAAGTAATCTGATCAGACTGATACCATGGTCAAAAATGTAATAAATAAATATTTGACAAACAAACAAGGTTCCACAGGATTTTTATGGATGCATGGCAGGAAGTGAAGTCAGCAAAGGAAATGGAAATGACCTTGATGTTGAGGGATAGAGATAATGACATAATCAGGAGCTGGAAATGAGGTCATCGGTAATGGACCGGAAGTGAAGACATCAGGTTAGGACAAAAGCGATACCAGTTGAAAAGGACCTGGAAATGGAGTCATCTACGAGAGCCAGAATGGACGTTTCCCTGGTGGACCTCTGAAAGATGCATTCTTTAGTCCTCTGTTTTTCTGCTGAAGAAAGGAGAAAGGCATTAGTACTTCGTTGTAAACACCTATTTTTTGTTCTTTTGCCCTCTGTCGGGCCTGTTGGCTACACCCTATTCTCGCGTGTGTGACAAAATATATATATACATATATATATATATATATATATATATATATATATATATATTCTTGTAATAAATTGTAAAAGATTATTATATACATATTAACTAAAAATTCCATAAAATCTGCATTATTTCAAAGAACAACATACTGGCAGACGATGGTTTCATATATGTTTTCAAGATTTTTTTCTTCCCAGCCACTTTTGGTCAACTGTGCTTTTTCAACCCTGGGACACCAACATTTAAAGGTATCTTTGTCATTTCTCATACAGGATGGACATAAATAAGAATGGAAAAGTGATTACTATTTAACTATACTTCTTTACTGAAAATCATGGCAATGGTAACGTCCTGAATTTCAAACAGAAGAAAATAGTTATTAAATTCTGGGAGCATAGCCAGAGAAAAAGTGATCAAGGCATCAGATGTGATCAAAGCATCAGATGGAACAAAATTCGTCTCCTACTTGGTCACTTTCATTTTATTGTGTTAATTTTTAAATTAAGTAAACTTTTTAATAAATGTTGTTATTTCTGTTTGCATTGCTATTGGAGGGGAAATGCAACACATATTGTTGAGATGTTTCATACAGTAACTATAGTTATGACTGCATTCATCCATTTATTCTTCAAATCAGCCAATCCAGAACAAGGTTGTGGGGAAGTTGGATCCTATCACAACAAGCATTCAGTGCAAGGCATGAACACTCCCTGGAGACAGGTCGTCAACCCATCACAGGATGAACACACACACACCCATTAAGGGACCAATATAGAATCACCAATCTGACTAACTTGCATGTCTTTAGACTGTGGGATGAATCTGGAGCACCCAGGGAAAACTAGAGGAGAACTAGTGGAGAACATGTCAGCTCCCCACAAGGAACACCTATGGCTTGAACCCTAGTCTCTTTGTTGTGAGACGGTATAATTGTGCCACACCATTGTAACTATGCATCTTTAAATCCAATTTGCATTTTTGCAGACTAAGTAGTGTGTATTTTTAAAGATCATTTTACATCCATCCATCTATCCATCCACTTTAATAATGTGAATAATCCTAATGTAAGGTAATGTGGCCCCTGAGCCTATCCCGGTAAAACTGGGGCACAACTCTAACGGAGCTAACTGATGAAGCAGTACATTTTCTCAAAACAGAGTGGAATAAGAAAAAAAGAATAACCAGTGTAGATGCCCCAGAGAATGGTTTGGCGTCCCACCTAAGATGGAGTTGGAATCCTTAATCGAAAAGGATGCCATAATGGAAGGATAGACTAAATATGGGCAATACCCGGCCAGGACATCTTAACATTTCTGTCCTGATTGAGATGTCTGAAAGTTACAGGAACTGGCAAAAAGAGGATGGCGGGGGCAGTTCATCCTCCACTATAATAGGTGGCAGTGTCCCTCATATAAAGTCCCAGATTTTACACCTGCAGGGCTGAATGGAAGTTGGAGTCCAGAAGTGCAGCCCTCTAGGGGTCCCTAGCAAATGAGATAGGGCACTGCCAGGGTAGGACCTCCTTGGATTTCTTATGACCCTGCAGTACATCCAACTAGCTATGTCACATCACCAGAAGTGCTCTTGGGTCCAACATAAAAGGAGCCCAATTCCATAGCTCGACGAGTCCGTGCTGGGAGGAAGGAAAGCAACACTCATCTTGTAGGAGTAACAGTGTGGGGATAAGAGGGAGAACAATAGAACAGATGAGAACAGACAATCTGTTTATTGTTTCACAAGGTATTTGTGTAAAAAAAACCTCTGATTCAAACTGTTTTGTGCATTTGTGTTTGGGGTTTGGGGATCAGTGATGCTCCCTAGCTTTTACACCAGTTTAATGCAGAAATGTCATGACTCTTTCATAATGTGAATGTATATGCTGCTAAAATATTAGTGTAGATGTCATAACACTTTACAAAAACGCTGTGATGTTGCCGTTCAGATTAAGAAATGCTAACATGAAGCCAAACAGGTCATTTTATTTTGTTGTGTTCTGCTGGACTAAGCATATCTAACAAGGTTTTTGATTACTGTAGCTGCCAAAGACTTGTGCAACTTCAAATATTTAAACAAGAGAAAAATACAAACTAAAATCACCAGCCATTCAAACAGCCTTACTCAAGGATATGGGCACTCCATGGCTGGATTCAGCAGCAGTAAACTCAAAGCAAGATGTGCACGTAGATATCTATTAAAGGGAAAGCACAAAGCCTGTCAAAATTTCACATTTCAAATAAACTGATATACAACACAGAAGGACCATGCAGTCTGCAAAGCTGTTAGTCTGTCTGTACCAATAAAAACAGCACCACAACTGTGATTTGTTTTATATTGTATGCCATTTTAATGGGATCTGTTGTGGACATGATGTGCTGAAGTACAAAGAAACACACATTTAAGCTACACAGTCAAGAAATTAAATACTTCTTTCTGCAAAACTATTTCTCATTCCTGTACCATATTTCTCTATTACTTAAAAATTATGGTCATAGAAAAAAATTACACTGCAATGCAGTGTACTGTATAAGTATTAGAGTTTTTTTAAATAAAGAAAGAAAATAAGCGTAGGACTGACTGATTAGGAGATACCCAGTAGCTTTGGCTCCTTAATGAACAGAACTGACATTTATACAAATATACAAATGTGATATATTTATTTTTAAGACTTAAAAATATTCATAAATTAAATCACCTTGCCATTTGGAGGCATTTTCATGCAACTTTCCAGTATATGCCCTTTTTTAAATCCCTTATTTCACACTTTATTAAAAAGGAAATTCTGTGAATGTATGTAAAATGATAATTTTCCATTATTATTGGCTTCTAATGTAAAAGTATAAAGGTCAGTTCATTTTTTCTTAGCCCATCACAATTCTCAGCCAGTAAAATTATGTGCATAATTACCATGCTATTAACCGAACAGACCTTACCATGACTTTATACACTTAAAAAGAATATAATCATTAAAATGTTGTACATGGTTCCTTAATTTCTTGTTTTCTCTTGTAAAAAAAGATAGATAGATAGATAGATAGATAGATAGATAGATAGATAGATAGATAGATAGATAGATAGATAGATAGATAGATAGATAGATATAGACTGCTCAAAACATTTAAAACTTGACTATCACAGTTATCAAGGCCTGCATTAATACAGCTTATTAATAGCTGCTACATACATTTTAATAATTTGTGTTTTCCCCAAAATTATAATTTTCAAATACATGCAAGGATCTGTTTATGTAAAGTACAATTAAATCTAATGTTGAAATTATATTAGAGAACACTTAATCATCACAGTCTAACACAAAGTCAGTTACACTTCAGGGATATCAATCTGTCCAGTTAGGAAGCATAAGACATTATGAATCAACTTCACCTGCTTTGGTGCAAATAAACGTGACAACAGGTGCACTGGAGAGGCAATAGGAAGACAACCACAAAAAAGGGACTGGTTTTGCATGTGGTGGCCACAGCCAGTTGCTCTTTTCTTATCCTTACTGATTCTTCTCTGGTTTTGCATTTTGCTAGTGTCCTTGAGACAACTGGTAGCATGATGCAGACAGGTTGCACAGGTAGTCCAGCTCCTCCAGGATGGCACATCCTTACTTGCTACCACAAGTAGATTCACTGCAGTTATTTTGGCAAGTGATATATATATATATATATTTTGTCACACACATGTGCATGGGAGGCAGCTACATTAACAGGGCTTGAATGAGGGCAATTCCAAATCAGACCGGGATGTGGCAGAGCGCACTGATTCTTTTTCTTGCTTTCCTGCGGACCATTCATGGGAAATTCCACCTGGCCCTGTTGACGTCACTTCCGGGTCCAAACCTATAAATGAAGACCTTTCCGGTTTCAGCCCCCTTGATGTTATGCTGGGTTCAAGCCTATGGTTGAAGACCCTTACGATCCCGGCCCCTCTGATGTCACTTCCTATCCTGACCTTTAAAAGCCTCCACCTTTCCCCTATTCCCTAAGTTCTGTTTTGGACTCCTGTTTGTGCACATTAGTGCTATCATTTATTTCCAATTTGCAGCCAGGAAAATAATATACGGATGGCTACCCCAAACCTTGCTATGGCTCTTTGCGGAGTTTGTGACAATATACTGTATATAAAAGATTCAGAAAGTTATTTTTACCCATCAGTTTATACTGAATAACCCATAACAACAAATACTTGTGTTCAGAAAGGTCTGCAAATTTATTACAAATAAAAAGCCAAACTGCCTGCTTCATATAAGGAATTCAGACTCTTCATTCAGTACTTTGTAGAGGAACCTTTGCCAGCAAATACAGCTTCAAGTCTCCTTGGGCTAATCTCTACAAGCTTTACAGTACACACCTGTATTTGGGCATCTTATCCCATTCTTCCAGACAGTTCCTCTTTAGCTTCATTAAACTGGATGGGAATCATCTGTAAACAGCCATCTCTATGGAGTTTAAGTATGGGCTTTGACTGGGGCACCCAAGGATAGTCATAGACTTGTCCCAAAGTCACTGTTATGTTGTCTAGGCTGTATGCGTCAGGTGCAATCTGAAGAACATTTTCTTCAAGGACATCTGTCTCTTCAGCTGAATTCATCTTTCTGACCAGTCTCCCTGTCTCTGTCCCCGAGAAGCAACCCTACAGCATGATGTTGCCACCACTATGCTTCACGTGGTGATGGCAATAGACATAATGCTTAGGGTTGTCCCCAAAGAATCCATTGTTTGTCTCATCAAGGACTTTCACAGTTCTTTAAATTTTGTTTGGCAAACTGCAAGCGGGTGTTAGCACTGTTGAGATGGTCATCCTTACAACAGGATTTCCTGTCTTAGCAGAGGACTTCTGAAGCTTGTCTATAGTGACCATTGGGTAATTTGTCACCTCCCTGACCAAAGCTCTTTTCGTCCATTTACTCAGTTTCGTGAGATGGCCCATTATAGGAAGAGTCCTGGTGGCTCCAAATTTCTTCCATTTCACAGTTCAGGCCACTGTGCTCCTGGGAACACTCAAAGTGTTAGAAATGATTTATAATTTTGCCCTGATCTATGCCTCCTCACACATTTATTGAGGCAGTCTGTGGAGCATTGCTTGAACTTCATGTTTAGGTTTTTGTCCTGACATGCAGTTTGAACCATGAGAACTTATATGCACAGGTGCGTGACTTTCTAAATGCTGTCCAGTCAAGTCAATTTTCCAAACCTGGACTACAATCAAATCCTAGACACCTCTCAAAGATAATTAAAGAAAAAGAGACACACCTCAATACAATTTGAAGCGCCACAGCTAAGGTTCTGAGTACTTATATAAAACAGATTTCAGTTTTTGATTTTTAATAAATATGGAGACCTTTCTGAAAACATGTTTTCACTTTGACATTATGGGTTATTGAGTTTAGATTGATTGCTAAAATTGGCAAATTTATCCTTTTAAAATTAAATCTAAAATGCAATAAAGTGTGCATAATGAGAAAGGGTCTGAATACTTTCTGAATCCTCCATTTATACAGTGTATGCAGTATATAGTCCATCCATCCATTATCCAACCCGCTATATCCTAACTACAGGGTCACAGGGGTCTGCTGGAGCCAATCCCAGCCAACACAAGGCGCAAGGCAGGAACAAACAAGCAGGGCACCAGCCCACCGCAGGGCACACACACACACACCAAGCACACACTAGGGACAATTTAGGATCACTAATGCACCTAACCTGCATGTCTTTGGACTGTGGGAGGAATCCAGAGTACCCGGAGGAAACCCATGCAGACACAGGGAGAACATGCAAACTCCATGCAGGGAGGACCTGGGAAGCGAACCCAGATCTCCTTACTGCGAGGCAGCAGCGCTACCCACTGCACCACCGTGCCGCCCAGGCTGGCGAGGCGTTGTCGGATGGTGCCTTCGATGTGACGGCCAGCAAGGGTTGGACCAGCGTGGCTCGTCCCTGCCCCGCCACCCACGAAGAGTGGGACAGGGGGTGGGACTTTTCCGCGGGGCCTTTCTCCAAACCGCCGTCGCGTCGGCAGACCTCCCGGGGGTGGGAGGTCCTGAGATGCAGTATATAGTAAGGCACAATATTTGAGAAAAAAGTACCTGTAGGAAGCACTATGTGTATTCTGTGTTTGCATGGAGTCACCAATAAGAGAAAGCAAGCTGTGGATTTTCTACAGTTTGGAACCACACATCATCTTTTTTCCTAACTGTATATAGAGAGGATGATATCTCCAGGATGGTAGCCATTGTCACTGTCAATCATGCTGGAAAATCTGACTCTGCTAATTCCCTAGTACAGGGTGGTACATGAGAAAATATACCCTCGTACAGTGAGGAGGACCATTCTTGGTTTTAGCAGCAGTACACCTAGTCTGGTGAAGATGAGAGCAAGTCCCAATGCACAATTCATTTTTTTTTTACTTCTTTTATCTTTGTGTTTGCTGAAAAGAAGACATGCTGTGTACATTGACACTGCATATTTACTGCAGACTTTGAAACTGTACGTTCACACAGGCTCCTTCATTTTGACAGATGAGGGATTTATTGAACAATATCCCATAGGAAGGTCTCCTGTAGGAGGCATGATTCAGAAATTGGTCAAAAAAAAAAATCACATACTACTGGCTTTGGGAGAAAAGCACCAAGGACAAAACAATACACTATTCCATTCATACCAATATTCCAAATTGTACAGAAAGAAGGCCTCGTAAGTTGACAAGACAATTATCACAATTGACAGGTGTGTCAATTAGGAATAAAAAAATCAAACCACAACCTGAGGGTTTGAAGTGTAAACTCTTAACCACTATGCCACACTGCCTGTCGTGTCTTCTACAATGAGTATCATCTAATTGAAACACAGCAATATACTGTTGATTAGATCAACTAATAGTATTATTCAGGAGTAAAGACTACCATTTTGTAATCATAGTAAAGTGTTTTATTACCACAAACAACACTCCATACTATAAATTCACCATATATTACTGAGCACACAATACAAATGCTTTCAAATTGCAAAGAAAAATAAACGATAATGATAAAGGATAAAGAAGGAAACATACAAGCGAGGAGAGTATGTTGAGCAGATGGAAAGAGTACTTCAAGAGGCTGATGAATGAAGAGAATGAGAGAGAGACGGTTGGATGATGTGGTGATAGTGAATCAGGAAGTGAAATGGATTAGCAAGGAGGAAGTAAGGACAGCTATGAAGAGGATGAAGAATAGAAAGGCTGTTGGTCCAGATGACCTATCTGTGGAAGCACAGAGGTGTTTAGGAGAGATGGCAGTGGAGTATTTAACCAGATTGTTTAATGCAATATTGGAAAGTGAGAGGATTTCTAAGGAGTAGCGAAGAAGCGTACTGATACCAATTTTTAAGAAAAGATGGATGTGCAGAGCTGTAGTAGCTACAGGGGGATAAAATTGATGAGCCACAGCATGAAGTACGGGCAAGAGTAGTGGAAGCCTTGAAGCTAGGTTAAGAAGGGAGGTGATGATTAGTGAGCAGCAGTATATGGTTTCATGCCAGGAAAGAGCACTACAGATACAATGTTTGCTCTGAGGGTGTTGATGGACAAGTATAGAGAAGGCCAGAAGGAGTTGCATTGTGTCTTTATGGAACTGGAGAAAACATATGACAGGGTTCCTCGACAGGAGTTGTGGTATTGTATGAAGAAGTCGGGAGTGGCAGAGAAGTATGTAAAAGGGACTTGGGGACAAGAGACGTGCAACAGTGGTGAGGTCTGCGGTAGGAGTGATGGATGCATTCAAGGTAGAGGTGTGTGACGATGTGGGTTCTGCTCCATGCTCCCATCTTCCTTCTGGGAGCTCTGAACCCGACACCGTCGGTAATGTCACCGATGAGCTGGACAGTGAGGCACAACAATGAAGCAAAGGGGATGGTGCAAAAGTGCAAAGTGCTTTTATTAAAAACAACAAAAATCAAACTGTCCAAATAAATAGTGCAGTGCTTCAAAGTTAATAAATAAATAATCCAATAAAAACGAATGAACAGTGGAGGTTAAAATCCAATAGAAAAAAATCCTTCTTAAAACCCGAGATTAAAATAATGGCTGGAAGCCGTCCTTTTAAAAAACAGATCCCGGGGTCTTTCTACTGGGGGCTCCCCTGCTTCTCTTGTCCAGGTTATGCACCAGGGGAGCCACCCTACCTGCAGCTGACCTTCTTTCTGCCTTCTTCTGCTGGTCTGTTCACCTTTCCGATCCCTGGCTCCAGTAGGCTTCACCAGACCGTGACTTGGGCTCCCCAGCGACCAGGGTCCTGACTCCCGCTGACTTCTTGGCCTTATGCAGTGAACCATCCTCCTTCCGGTCACTCCCGCTCCTCACTAAATGCTTAGCAGGAGCGACCACAATCAACTGCTCCCAGGGTGCCGGCCAAACACCCAGGCTCACTGCTCAGCTGCACCTTCCCTCGTTCATGCACCGGCTTTTTCTTCCGTGCTTCCTGCCTTCTTCTTCTTCTTCTCCTGTAACTTCCGTTCGCCTTTTTTTTTTTCTCTTCTTCCCTTTCCCCTAGCCGCCTCACGAATTCACTCGGGAACCACACCTGCCACACTACCATTCCCCCTCTCTAAGCTGCAAGTGCGGAGACTATTTATTTAAAAAGTGGCCTTTTTGACTTGAGCTGTGGACCCGCTACACCACAAGGTGGGATTATATCAGGGATCGGCTCTGAGCCCTTTCTTATTTGGTGATGAACAGGTTGTCAGATGAGATTAGACAGGAGTCCTCGTGGACTATGATGTTTGTGGATGACATTGTGATCCTCAGCGAGAGTAGGGTGCAGGTTGAGGAGACCCTGGAGAGGTGGAGATATGTTCTAGAGAGGAGAGGAATGAAGGTCAGTAGGAACAAGACAGAATACATGTGTATGAATGAGAGGAAGGTCAGTGGAATGGTGAGGATGCATTTAAGTACCTGGACTCAACAGTACGGATTAATAGGGAGTGTGGAAGGGAGGTGAAAATGAGAGTGCAGGCAGGGTGGAATGGGTGGAGAAGAATGTGAGGAGTAATTTGTGACAAACGGTTATCAGCAAGAGTGAAAGGGAAGGTCTACAGGACGGTAGTGAGATCAGCTATGCTATATGGGTTGGAGACGGTGGCACTGACCAAAAAACAGGAGTCAGACCTGGAGGTAGCACAGTTAAATATGCTAAGATTTGCATTGGGGATGGACAGGATTAGAAATGAGTACATTAGAGGGCCAGCTTGAAGTTGGACGGTTGGGAGACAAAGTCAGAGAGGCGAGATTGTGTTGGTTTGGACATGTGCAGAGGAGAGATGCTGGGTATATTGGGAGAAGGATACTAAGGATAGAGCTGCCAGGTGAGAGTTAAAGAGGAAGGCCTAAGCGAAGGTTTATGGATGTGGTGAGAGAAGACATGCAGGTGGTGGGTGTAACAGAGCAAGATGCAGAGGACAGGAAGATATGGAAAAAGTTGATCCAGTGTGGCAACTCCTAATGGGAGCAACCAAAAGAAGAAGAAGGAGAAGAAAAAGAAGTGGTATTACCTATATACTTTCAACATTATGTCTACTTCATACCATATTGGTAAATCAGAAGCAGTATCAATCAGCAAAAGAAGTGTTGTAGTTAGTGGGCAATGAAGCAGTTGATACAAGTCATAAGATTTATTGAAAGTGAGCTTTCTGCAGTTCTCAGGACCTGTAAAAATGCACTGGTATTCATCCAGTCAGCTTCATATTTGCCTCTGCTGTTTCTTTGTGTCCCAATCAAAGGAGAAAATGTGTCTTTGTGTAAAAAATGCTTGCTGCTCGCAGGTTGAAACAACTGTGAACAAGATTTTTGTGTACCTTTCAGGATCTCCATCCTCGATGACTGTAGTGTATCATTTATATAAGCCCAGGAAATTACAGAGTCATCCTAATATGTATAAAAGTGCAAATCCCACTGAATACTTGAGATAATTATGTATGTATTCAAAAGACTAGGGAAGGGGATTCCATAATTCTTGCCTCTTTGAAGAGACTAGAAATGCTGCTGAAAGGCAGCTCTCTATAGACTCATTTTATCTTCTTTAATATGATCCAGATTAGGTCAAATCTCACGACACCTATATGGTAACAATGGCCTCATTGTAAGCTGAGTTAAGGTAAAATATTACCTAACATTATAGAATTGCAACCACTGTAGTCTTGACACAGTTGGATAAAGATACAGCACCGTAAGTGTGTATTCTACTTCAAAACAAATGCAAGTAAGCTATCAATCTTCTAGAAGCACTATAACACTAATACAATATGTATTTAAAACAATTTTAAATAAACCTGAGATTCAAGAACAATTAAAGCATTACCTCTTGATTATAATCTATTTGTAGATATTGTCATGACTAATTTGTTTTACAGGTAGAATTACATAAATTAAATAGTACCATACTTTACTGTCTGGCATTAAATCATCATTTTCTGGTGACATTCTGAGTCGCACAGACCAAACAGTATGTCTAACCTTTACCAAGATTTGACACACTCTGTGGGAATTCCCAAGTGCTTCAACTCAGCGAAGAAATATAGTATTTCTTACAAGTCGGAGGGTGTGCCCTAGGTTATTTCTCAGTAAACTGTGTGTGGTACACCTCCAAAAGGGTGTCACCCAGTGGGCATCCTAACAAAATGCCCAAAGTACCTCAGCTGGCTAATCCTGATCCAAAGAAACTGTGGTCTACTCTGAAGTTACCCTTGTTGTTCACTTCTAAATTGCTTTTTTTTACAGTAACAGCATAAAGACATATATATGTTACTGTGGTTTACAAAAGTATAGGGAAAGTATCTTTCTGTAACTGAAAATCAACAAGTATTGCAACTGCCTTATCTAAATTAATACAAATAATGGTACTGTATTCTAAACAGTCACTTTTTCTCATTAATAGTCAGTGGGGCACAGCCCCTGCAGATGCTATGCAATATAAATAATAAGCACCCCTCAGCAATCTAAATTAAAAAGTTATTCAGATGTTTCTAACTCTAAATTTTGTCTTCTTAAGTATTTTTTCTAATTTATTGCATCATATTCTCAGTGTGATTTTTCATCTAGAAAATCCTGCATAGTGTAGTATAAAAATTGTCTTCATGCCGGGTGCTGAGAGCCTATTTCCAGTGTTGGGGATTGGACCGAATGGCCCCACAGTGTTCTAGGTTGACACTTAGGTATGTGTGCACATGTGCAGCCTAACATTTTCAGTTTAGCAATGGGGCATAAAACCTATAGCCCCTTTTTCTTCACATTAAAACACAGACCACCTTTCAGGTGTGTTCAGGTGCTCTTGCAGATTGATCATTCTCCAATCAAGGCTATGCAGTACAAGCCAGTGAAGACTTTCAAAAAGCCCAGTACCTCATTTAAAGGTAATCTGAAGAAAAAGAAGCAGATTGATACCAGGAATGCATTATGCAACAGACATTACACTGATTAGAATGAAACTAAGTAGCATCCTGATTTTCACCCCCTACTGGGGAGGATTGCTTGACACTGCTAAATAAAAGCTATCCAGGAAGTCTTGCGGGTGCTCCTTCCATACCAACAGTATGTTGCAAATGTTTCAAAGAAATACAGAGTCCTTAGTGTAGAAAAAACAGGTACATAGAGAATAATTTTTTCAATTACAAACACTGGCCATGTGGTGGTTAATGCTGCTTCCAACCAGTCTCAGTGCCTTGTGTTCTAGTCATGTAATTTGTGTAGTCTGCATGTTCTTTCCGTATTATCATGCTTTATCTTTTTCACCATAAAGCCATTTGATTCTAAACACAAAGTGTTTCTGTTTCAGTTTAGGGCAATATATTTTCCTATGCATTAGGTGGTTGTGAGGCTCTCAGTTTACTTAACTTTCTATATTGTTTAAATTATATGGCTGCATTTTGTCAGATGATGATGATAATGATGTTAGAGTATATCACAATAATCTGTTGCAAATCAACACTGACCAGACACCAGCGTCTCATTGTTTGATTGATTTTTTTGTGACCCAAATGCTGTGTAAATCTACATCTCTCACTATTTATAAGCAAAATGTGGATAGATATTACATATATAATAATCAGTTACGTAACATAATGTTGACATTAGAGAGGTCTTCACACAAAAGAAAATTCTGGTATGGCTCCACCAAAATTATCATGCCAAAGAAACAACTTATTCGAAATAAAAAACATTATGGGTTTGTAGGGGGATGATTCAGCTAAACCTGTTACATTTTTTTGAATACAGGACTGAATGTGATTTGATTCTTTGTGAAACATGAAAGCTCAAACTTAAAAATGTAGAACTTTAAAGCATGCAATTAGACAGTCGTAAAATTGAAACACAAAATATTCAATGGTGCATTTCTGTGTGACAGGTAATATATAACTGCGTAGATAACCATCTGTTAGGATGTGTCATTGTTTCACAACCTGTTTATCTATTCAAAGAGTGTCTTCCCTGTGTTATAAATAGTCTCCTTTGGAAAAGTGATTTTGGATTTTGGCTGCATAATCAATAGTGTTGCCAGCTCCTGAAGCATTTGGTCTAAGTGGTTGTCCTTAATTTCTTCCTTTAAAGAGTCTGCATAATACTCATTTATATAGATTTAGCAGGTCAGAAAGCAATCACAGATTTTGAAATTCTTCTGCAGACAATTACACAAAGAATATTAATTTGCAGGACTGATGTTATTGGTCTCAGTGGTATATTTAAAAATTGAACAGTAAGTTGATGAATAGGCACAGATATGGGGTAAAGTCAATAGTCCTTCAGAGATCTGATGAAGTAAGACATATTTACTCACATTCTTTTTCCCTGCATGGCATCTCAACTGATGTGTTGACTGCACATGTAAAAGTATTTCGAATCTGAAGGTCAACAGCTAAAAGATGTTTCTATTCTTTAGAACATTAGAAACATTTTGATGGGACAGGCTATTTGGGACAAATACTCACCAATCTTATTTGCCTATATTCTCTGAAATAACATCAAGTTGAGTTTTAAAGGCCCAGATTGTCTTAAATGCAGAGTGTTGCCTTGAGTTGTGTAGAATGACATACCCAGTCTTAAGGCATAGGGGTGTGTGCATGAGAGCTGACAACCAATGATCACCTGCCTAAAAGTACAATGCACATAACGTGGGTGTTTTGGACCTTGCAAACCTGGCATTTCTGTCTTATGTTTTATATAATTTGACATTCCCAGTGATTTCTAGTCATATAAATTCAAATTCTCATGCAATAAGATCAGGGGCCTCATGTATAACGGCGTGTGTAGAACTCACACTATAACATGGCGTAAGCACAAAAGCGGGAATGTGCGTACGCACAGAAAAATCCAGATGCAGGAATCTGTGCGTACACAAACTTTCACGTTCTTCCACTACATAAATCCCAATCAGCGTGAAAAGTAACGCACATGCACGCGCCTTCTGTCCCGCCCCAACTCCTCCCAGAATTACGCCTCTTTGAATATGCAAATCGATATAAATAGCCTTCTGTGAAAAGACAATGGGAAAAGCACGGGGAAAATATAAGAATTTCAGCGAATACCAAGTGGAGGCAAAGGAAAAACGTACTATTTGTTGGTTTAAACAGTGGTATAATCAACAAAAGAAAGTTGATCGAGTGACATAGTGTCGGAGAAACTCGAAAGCTCAAGATCACAAAGTCGCGCAGTGCCCGAAATAAAAAAGAAGTTGTCACATATCAAAGTCGGCGTGAAAAGGCGACTCGTAGCGGACCGTCTGAGTGTCATATGAAAGCTTATTAGGGTACAGAGAGAAAAAACAGGCACACAGTGGGAAAAAAGCACGAAATGTCAACTTTAATCTCGAAATTTCCACTTTAATCACGTAGTTTATTTTGTCATTAAAGTAGAACATCATAAACTTCATCTTAAAATCGTTTATTTTACTAGTTTCTCAAGTAGCACGTTAAATGCTTTGTTCTGTGTTTGATCTTCTATGTGCTCTATGTGTGTGAATCACTACGTGCTTCCGTTCCTTCTCTTTCTCCGACAGAACACAGAATCCATTGCATTCATGATATTACAGCTCTCTGAATAATTAAAATACTGAGATGTATACGTGATATCTTTTTCAAGATGATAGGAATGAACACGGTGGCGCAGTGACTGTTCATATCTCACGCAAGAGGCTTACTGCGCCATGTGCAATCTTCGATGAAATAATTTATTACAGAAGTACTGTTTCTTTCAAACGTACTAACCTCCAATTCCTGTCCTTACTTTTCTTTCTCCAAATACCCAATCGCCACACAATCATCTCTGTAATAGACGTTAAGCCTTCTGTAAGCTTAGAACGCCGATTCTTCAAAACTTTTAAGGAACATTGAAATATCTTCGTAGTACATGTTTAATTATTCTATCCGTCTTTCCTTCCAGTGTCGCGTCAGCACCAGCAATAATACAGCGCAAGGCAGGAGCAATCCATCAACTAGCTACAGCTGCGGCACCGTGTCCTCACATGTTTAATTAATAACAATACAGATTATTTAAATGAAGTTAAAGTTTTATCTGTATACTATAAGCAACATATTTTGCTGCATTTCATCTTAAAAATGATATTGTCATCATACGCGCTTTATAAAGTGGCGCAGGTTGTGGAATATTATAACTGTAGTGCAAGTTTACAGTGGGGTAATTGTACTTATAAGTACAAACAGTTCTACAAGGAGCACTTGATGAACTGATTGAGTGCATTTATAGTTCTTGGATGAAACTGTTTCTGAAACGCGAGGTCCGTACAGGAAAGGCTTTGACGCGTTTTGCTGTGGCTGAGGTAGTGTGTGCTTGAAACTGTATACCGATAATTCTCTTTCCGATCAGCTGTTGCTGTGATTCCCCACTGAGATACAGTGATATAAATACTCTGAGTGGTGCTGTGAGAGTAATATGGAAAAAGATGATCCGCTGTGGCAACCCCTAACGGGAGCAGTTGAAAGAAGAAGAAGATGCAGTGAGCATAACAACGCTAAAGCAGTTACGGTATTTGGAATACTATGGGAATTCCCTGGACCATTATATTGCTACAGGTTAATTACAATCAGATGCATTACACTAATAAACAATATGCAGTTAATTTCCGTGTATTTATAAAGCCGCATCAGGAATGTGGGTCTAAGAAAGAAAGGGTAACCACACAGGAACAGTAGCCCTGTTTTGACGCTGGGTGCCGCCAGCCTGCAAAACCGAGCGGAGGAATTGCGTACGCCAGGGTATGAGGTGCCGTGGAAATGTGTGTAGCTTTACGCCAAGTTTAGGTTTTATACATCGCGATTTGAGCGTGGAAACATTCGTAAGCAACATTTCTGTGCGTACGCACCGTTTATACATGAGGCCCCAGGAGTTGTGTAATGCGACATTTCCTTAAGAAGTACTAGGGCGCTTTGCCTTCTTCTTGCTTCACTCGCCAACCTCCGGGCCTCTTTGCAGTTACATTGCTTGCATATGGGGATGTGGATGTACAATTTAAACAGATTTTTATTTTCATGGGAATTGTTACATATGCATAATAGAACTATTTTACATTACAACAAGTAATTAACCATACTAAAAAAGAGTAAAACATAATAATTTGAAAGTAAATTATGTTTCATGTTGTGTTAGTTATTTGTTGTGTAATACAATTTTGTTCTGTTTGGCTTTGAAATTAACACGCAAATACTTTTTAAACTTACACTTTTACTGTAAAACATCAGTACAAACAATTTTTTGAATTAAATTTTTGTCAATATCACATTGATTTTTAATTCTGTGTTTGGACTTTCATCGTGACAATGCAACGTATAACTGCCCATGACTAAATTTTGTTTGTTTCTCTTTATTAAATAAAATCACTTTTTCGAATGTTTGGCTCTGAGATTTGTTAATTGTCTTTGCAAAAGTTATTCTAATGGGAAACTGTTAATGTTTTAATATGAATGGCATATCAAGATCTCCTTTGTTGTGTAATGTTTCCATGGAAGATGTATTACATTACCTTTCTTGGACACATCATCCTTTCTACAGTAATTCATGCGGTGGAACAGCAGCCAGTGTTAACGGTTGTAGATGTTCTTCACGATATTCTAAGTTTTCATCTTCCGCACGTTCACCACCAACTGTTTCAGCATAGTCTATTGATACGCATTTAACCAGTTTGCTGTGTAACCGATCAACATTTTTGGCATTAATTCGTTTGACTTCATCGTTTCTCGGTGCTAGGGTTGCCCGTGTACTCATTTTTTCTGTTGATAACCCTTCATGATGAAATTCTTCAATAACATTTTGACATAATACGTCTTCCTTAATTGGGAACTTAAAGTAAAGAAAACATTAAAATTTATAAGAGCTGAGAGAGCAGAAACTGTGTCTGTCAAAAGCATTCACATGAATGAGAGGTGAGATTACTGTGTGTGTGGTTGAATATGATTGAGAGGAGGGTGTGACTTGAAAAAATTTCATGGCCAAAGTTTCATTTCGCAGGACTTGAAAAAATCTTCAAAAAAGTCTTATCATGTCGCAGGGTTTTTTTTATATAATAGAGAGATATTCATGTTAACTCCTGGATGTTTGCATTTCTGTTAAGATTCAATGATTTTGACAATTTTTAAATTTACTCAAATATGATCATGACAATCAGATTGTAGTATGCAAAAGTCTTCAGTAGACACATATTTTAATTGTATCCTTGGAATGGATGTGTATTTATCTGCACTTAGTTGAGTACTCAGGGCCGAAATCCCTATTTATTTTCCTTAGTTACCCCAATAAATAGAATACTTTGATACAGACATGTCAAAATTATGACACAGTACAGAAGATTTCAAATACTTTTTATAGGAAATTGAAGAGGACATTATATATATTATATATATGTGCTATTCAAACACTCATTTAATATTCATGACTGTGGATCCTAAAATATTTATATGTCCTTATAATCTGGGGAACATTCCCTTTCAAATATAGCTGTCATGGCCTTATTTTTATTTTTATTTTTTTGCTTAATGTATTTGGAAATTTGCGTAGTCCATGAAACAAGAAAGTAAACATTTCCCAGGAATGATGGGCAAGGTATGGAATACAAAGATGACTTAATTTGAATTTGTTATATCCCAAGGTCTTACTTTGCTGGAATAAACCAAAAAAAGAATTTGTTGGGATGTTCTGCATTCTTGGGGCTTTTTGCAACAAATATTCACCTTCATCTTTCAAAGAGAGGTGGCTATTGGGTAACATCGGTCAGGTGTTTCAGTGATGAAGACTGTTTAGTTAGCGAATATTTCCCAAGGAACTGTGTCCTGGATGGTGCTGCCTTGCAACTGTAAAGGAAAGGCTTCATCAACAATGAGCAAACTTGGTCAAATCCACGTAGCATTACATCATGATGTCTGCACTTTGTTTGGTGATGTTAGTGCTAATAACTACTTTATGTTGTTGGGTGATCTTCTTCCTATTGGTTTGTTGCATCTCTTTCCTGTTTTCTAGGCTGGCAAAGATAATGATGTGATCATAATGATCAAGTTCCTATAACCCAGTCCAACATTTATGGAGGAGTCAGAAAGCAACATCAAGGATTGTTGTGACTTATGGGAGAATAGATTTTATGATGTAACACATGCAAGTCATTCTGATGTTAAGAGAACCACTCATTTCCGCCTATTCAGCCACTATCTGCGTGAGAAAGTTGTCAATTAAAACTGAAATTGACACAATGTGATTGAGACATGGTGCAGCATAATGGAAGAGCAATCAGCAGCTGCTTCATACAGTATATCCAGAGACAAGTTAGTCTAGTTAACACATCCTCGTCATGCTCAGTTTCATTTCATATTAAGATAATTACCATCTTTAAATGAGGCCAGTATGTGTGAGAGATTGAACGTGCCCTCTGATGAACAATAACCATATCCAAGAATGGCTCTTGCCTTACATTCTGATTCTGTGCTACAGACTCTAGTGCCCTGTAATCCTTTAATGGAAAAAACTTTCCTCAGAAAATGGAAGGATAATTGACATATAAGGCCACTTGCAAAATAAATAAAGCTTTCTTTGGCCACGCATGCCACACTGAAGATAACCATTAAGCTCCACAAAGTCTGAATATGTTAGTCTTAGTGGCACCTTCTCACCAATATATAATTTCATTGACTGGTCTGCAACATCAGTTCTTCTCTTACTGCTAGTTGGGGGTTATCAAGGAGCATCAATGACAGAGCACTCCATACACACGAATGGTCCCATACATTCACCATGTTAAATGTAAAGATTGTTTCTTTATTACAATTGTCAAGTCGGTTTCTGAGAGTCTTTTGGAAGTAAGAGAGAGGGGGTGGCCATTCAATTTAGTTTGTCTTGTTCAAATAGGTATGGAGTACTAATGAATGAGAACAATTTATGTTTGTTTGGAAATTCTGGAGCCAGATGCCCATGCTAACCCCTCCACTGTAATGCAATCGCTGAACACTTACCATGCTGTGAGAGTGTTTCACTGTGAATTTGGATAATCTTCAGACAGTCACTTATATCGTGACCTAAAAGAAAGTGTCTTAGGAGAAATGCATTGTCCTATGTCTATCCCCCCACTATTTATCTTGCCTTACTATTTCAAAATAATTTTAAGAGCTATCCTATTTGTTTTAAAAACTATCTTTGCAAAGAAGCTCTTTTTTTTCAAGTTTGAATTTGTATTGTTTTTTAAATAAGGTTGTTTTTTGCATTCATTTTTTAATTGTTAATTTTAATGGGTAAACTGACAGTCCCCTATCATACCCATTATAGTTAAGTTAAAACACAGATTTTTTTTTTCTCCAAGTCATTACGATTTCTAGAATTACAAAACAATATTGTCTTGTTCTGCATTGTCGAAACTGCAGGTGGATGCGCTCATTGTTTAATAACAGAAAACTCTTTGAAAGGAAAACAACACGAAAAAAAAACTCAACCTGCCAAGAAATGATATCCCCTTCATGCCCTAAAAACAATGGAAAACAAGATGAAAGCATGTTAGCTTGTTTTATTGCCTGACAGGCTGCAAGCCAACAGAAATAATAAACAGTTCAAAGATGGGTCTGGTTGACAAGCAGATTTCTGAACATTATTATTGTGATGAAATGTATTACATTGTAAATTAATCTCTAAAAATAAGGATGAAAAAATTTTCTTAGAGAAAGATAACTTTTAGTTGTGGGTTACTCTATCCGAATTAAATTAAAACTCCCTTCAGTTATTGTGGTTGTTTGAAAATCCAAAGCCCTAGGACATTGCCTGATGCCACTAGGAGGAGACATGGTTTACAGTATTGCTCATTGGTTATTCAGCCCTCATTCCGTGTCCTGCAAAAATGGTGACTTGGAGGCTAAAAAGAATGATTCAGAGAATTAAAGTCAAAGTGATGATTTCTCCTCTTTTCGGGTCAGGTCTTACTAAGCTTGGCTCAGTAAACAGATACAATTAGTCCTGCATGGCACAAGGCTTTGTCCTTGAGAGAGTTACAGATATCCCCATGGGAATAATAAAGTTGATCTAATCTAATCTAATATAATATAATCTGATCTAATCACAAGTATATGTAGGTAGACAATGCTTTCCTTTCTCCAGTGTCACTCTTCAGCTCACCCTCAGAATTTCCGAGTGCTGCCAAGACTTCTCAGACATATAATCCCTACCGAGCGTCCTAAGAATTTTCCTGGGTCTTCTCCCTATAGATAATGCTCAGCATAACTTTAAGGAAGCATCTTCACAAGGTGCCCAAACCATCACAAATGGCTGCTCATAGTCTGAACCAGCACCAGTCAGACAGTTCAGCCCAGGATTTTAAGAGTATTATTGTATTTCCAGCAGATTTAACTGTAGCAAATTTTCAAAAACAGTTTCAAGGTGAGGTAGTAATCAAAGAAGGGAATATGATTACTAACAATAATGGTTAATGTAAAGAGTGAGTATACCTTGCCAAGGATAAGAATATAAGGAGTAGGAGCCCAGCCCTTGGTCAAGACAGTGCTCTCTGATGGTTGGGTGAGCTGCCATGTGGCCTCATAGACCTCATAGAACTAGACTTTGGCTATGGAAAGACAGAACTGGAAGTGGATCATTTTACTTTAATTGGGAAACTCTCCACACAGCCTGGAACACCATAAAATGAGAAAGTACCTAACTAATGATGCACAAAATTTTAATTGGATATGTCAGTGTGATGGTAACGGTAAATTTCTCAAGAAATATAAAAGTTAAATGGGCACTTTTAATCATTGATATCTCATTAAAATTAAATTAAGTAACTTAAATATTTTTACTTTTCAAGTTTCTTATTTACTTTTAAGATGAAGGAAGTATAGGGAAATAAAGTTTTTTTTTAGTGACTTTATGTAAGCCATTTATATTTCAAAGGCTGGTATGATAATGCTGGCAGGACAACAGCCTTGACTTCATAACTCATTTCTGTACCTTCCCATCAGTCAATGTCTGACTGAATTTGATTTAATCCAATTTCAATTACTGCTTAAGCATATTTCCCTGCTTAAATATATCAAACCAGTTAAGAAATGCATCACAGTGTTCCCGGATGGTGCTACTTCACTTCCTACAGACTGTTTTACATCCACAGACTGGGGCATCCTTAGGAAGGCTGCTATGTATAGCGATTCCATACACAGAAAATCAGTGACGGATTTGTTGGTTACATCAACAAATGTGTACTGTCTCTAATGATGTGCCCACAAGATTGGGTAGGCATTAAGAGTGAAGCTCTCTCCTGGTGCAAATCTTTTTTTTTCTCTCCATCAACACTTTTTCCTTTTCTTCTGATACTATTTCTCTTGTGGAGTTCTCCAAGGGTTCATTTTGGCCCCAATACTCTTTGTTGTATACATGTTTCCTCTAGGATCAGTTATTCAACATCAACAGTTTTGCCTTCCCCGGAGGCGAATTGATAAGGGTTCAATAACTGATGATTCTGAAACTGAGCAAGTTAAGATTGAGCACCTCTCTCTGTAATTGGATCTTGGATTTTCCAACAGAGAGGCCCCAGTCAGTTCAGATTGGTCAAATTACCTCCAGTCCCAATGTGCTGAGTCCTGGAGCAACTCAGGGCTACATGCTTAGCCCTCTGCTCTTTATCATGCTGACTCATGACCACACAACCATACACAGGTCCAGTTACATTATCTAGTTCGCTGATGACATTTCTTTCTTTCTTTCTTTCTTTCTTTCTTTCTTTCTTTCTTTCTTTCTTTCTTTCTTTCTTTCTTTCTTTCTTTCTCCACTTGAGCCCTTTGGCTAATTCATTTTCTGACTCTAAGTGTCCACATTGCCATACTTTTTTATAAAGGTCCCCTTGGACATAGACTACCACGTCCTGGTGACATACAGTATCAATGTAAATTATGACTGATTATTTAAGAGCAACTATTATCCAGCATCAAATAGAATATCAGGATTTGTTACAATTGGCTGCATATGTGTCTGTTTGAATTAAAAAATGTAGGGCATGGTGTTTTAAGTACTAGTGCTGCCGACTCCCAATGATTTATAATGTTGTAGGATGATGTCAAAATCTGCACAGATATTATGAGACTAGTGTTCTTTATGTAGAATTTTATTTAAAGACACTAAATAAAGAATGATGGTCTGTATAATGTGCATTAGGATCATTGTTAAGCCTTTTCAACTGACTTGTTTGCATAAGCATCTGTAGCTACACAAAGTACTTGTGATTACAAAAAGAATGTAGAGGCATTAGAAAGGCCATAGAACAAAGCAGCAAGATTAATTTGTAAATCCAACAGCTTGAGTTGCTATAAGTAACTGAGCTGAAATCTTAAATGAAAACCAAGCCAATCTACTTGAGACTCTGTTAATGACCTAATGATAGGAGCAGTCTTCCTGTTTGAAGTTAAATCCATTCTAATTTTCTAGAACTGCAGGAAAATAGGACAAATAATTATTGTGAAAAAAATAACAGAAAAAGTGTGAGGGTATTCTGTTGCAAAGAATTCTTTCTTTTAAGAAAAATGTAATCCTCTTTTCTCTGACACAAGTCATCATTACTGGTATACAAAAATGCTTTTCAACCTCTCCTATTTTAGTTTATCCAGCGGTTTTGAATGGAAGACATTTCAGAAAGCTCTTTACTGTAATAATTTATTTCATAGTGAGCACCATCATAAAGGCATAGCAATCAAATGCAACTAGAAGAGCAAAATTAAGAAAACTTTAGACTTGCAAATTGGTCCACCATAGGTCAACACTTGGTATTTTTCAGCAATATAGAGATAACATACAAAGATCAGGTCAGCTCAGGTCAGGTTAGCCATCAGCAGTGTTTCTGTCTGCAGAGTGAGTGCCAAACATGTTGAGAGGTTTACTTACCTCAGCAGCAAGATTCACATCTCTGGTGATTCTTCCCATGAAGTCAGTAGATGGATTGGGAGCATAGGGGGTCATGAGGTCCCTGGAAAGGGGTGTATGAAGCTCCCAATATCTTGCGAATGGACAAAGGTCCAAGTCTTTAGAGTCCTGGTGCTTCCTGTCTTCCTATATGGTTGCAATACAGTGACCTGAGACAAAGACTGGACTCCTTTGGTACTGTGTCTCTCCAGAAAATCCTTGGGTACTGTTGGTTTGACTTTGTGTCGAGTGACTGGTTGCTCACGGAGTCCTAAATAAGGCACATTAATTGCATTGTGAGGGAGCATCAGTTACAGCACTATAGCAATGTGGAGTGATTCCCCAAGCATGATCTGGCTCGCATGATCCTCATTGTTGTGGACCCAAGAAGCTGGACCAGGCCAAGGAGACACTCATGTAACACCTGGCTGCAGCAGAGAGATGGTCATTTCAGCGGGGTGGGACTGGGTGGTTGCCAACCAGGATCCCGAGCTGTTTCGTTGTGTGGTGGGTGTGGCAACGTTCTGTACTAGTGCATGCTCCCCAAATTTGATACAAAGATCATTATGCTATAATTGTCTATCTCAATGACATGTGAATGGTGTAACCGATTTAGTTTTCTGTCTGAAATAATATTATTTAACATTTATAAGAAATTTACACTTAACTGACTTCTAATTGTACCCACTAATCCTCATTAATGAAATTTTTTTTAAAGTGATAGTTGGCATCTATTTCCTTTTCGAGTTTTGAATACTTCTAAGATATCCTATTAGGGTACAAATGTTTTGTCTGAAAAGATTAATCTGCTTCTGTCTTACCTCAGGATTCATACCTGCATGTTGTAGAATAACCTTCAAATGCTTATTTTTCAATTGTTCACATTGTTCAGTTTCTTGATTACTTGAACATGATTTTTAAAAGCTATGCTATTATTGTGAATGCATAACACAGAACACCTCTTGCCCATGTCATCTATAAACTTGACAAAACACTTTGATTCCCACGTTAAGGCTGCATACAATCTAACAGAATTGTTCACAAAGAACTATTTCTTTTAGTCCAAATGAATTGTAATGCTGTTCACAGCAAGTGAACAAGATCACAGAGTAGGTTACATGTGCTTAACTACTGAGTTTGAAAGCTTGAAAGAATTAAATTCAAGAAAGAAATTAGTGCTTTGAATAATAAATTAATTACTTTCTTTCACTCTGCCACTCCTCTATAACTAGCCAAGCAGCATTCTAAGTATAAATGGAGTGTAGTTGAGAATTGGATCACACAATGGAGCATTAGAAACATTTCAACGAGAATGGGCCGTTCAGCCCAACAAAGCTCTCCAAACCTATCCAGCTAATTTCTCCCAAATAATATCAAGTTGAGTTTTGATGGTTCCTACAGTCCTACTGTCCACCACAGTGTTTGGTAACATTTGTGTGATCTTTACACTTGACAAGTTCCCATCTGTGTCCCTCAGTTCTTGTTGATAGCACATATCAACTTTTCTAATTCTATTCATAATCTTAAATATTTCAATCCCGTCATCTCTTAGTCTGCATTTGCTTAAAATGAAGAAGTTAATCTCCTTCAATCTTTCCCTATAACTTCTCCCTTGCAGTCTTCGAGTCAGTCCATTCATTTTTCTCTGGATTTTTTCTAGCTCTGCTATGTCTTTTTTGTAGTCCAAAGCCCAAAACTTCAAACAATACTCTAGATGAGGTCTGACCAGTGTATTAAATAACTAAAGCTTAAACTCCCTTGATCTGTACTTCACACAACATGCTATATAACAGCTGTTCTTTAAATAGATAGTGATGAGTCCACTGCAAATCCTGGAAATTATAAGTTTAAGACTATGCATTTGTGTAGTACATTACATATACCGGTACTTAAAATTTCATCTGCCACAAATCTGTTCAAACTTGTATTCTGCCCAATCCCCTTTTCTATAATTTGGTTGATTCTAGATTAGCTGCAATTCAACCTAATTTGGTATCATCTGCAGATGTAACCAGTTTGTTATTTATGGTTTTATCCAAAAAATTAAAATATTTTTAAAATATCAGCAGCTTCAGCACCAATCCCTGAGGAACACCAGTTTTAACATCACCAAGTTCTGGTAAGGTTCAATGCACCATGACTCTTTGCTTCCTTTGCTTGAACCAATATTTCATCCATCTACATATTTCTTTTATCATTAACCTCTTATGTGGGACTTATTAAAAGCTCTCTGAAAATCAAGATTGACAACTTCATATGCACCTCCCTAAACATATTACTTTGTTGCTTCCTTAAAGAATTCCACCATATTAGCAAAACATGACCCCCCACAAACTGAACCCATACTTTCTGATATAACTGGCATGTGCTGCTCAATCTTTTCCTTAATACTAATTCCTTCAATTAATTTATCCAACATGCATCTTAAGCTTACATGCCTAAAGTTATTTGGGTCTGTCTGTTCACTGTTTTTATATAAAAGGATAATATATGCTATCATCCAGCCTTTATTTCCCCAGTGCACAGTAAGTTTTGAAATATATGGTGTACTAGCAAAATACCCGCGCTTCGCAGCGGAGAAGTACTGTGTTAAAGAGGTTATGAAAAAAAAAGGAAACATTTTAAAAATAACGTAACATGATTGTCAATGTAATTGTGTTGTCATTGTTATGAGTGTTGCTGTGTTTTATATATATAAAATACACACACACACATATAAACATATATATACATATACATATACACATATATATACATATCTACATATATATATATATATATATATATATATATATATATATATATATATACATATACACATCCACATATCAACATATATATATACACATATATACACACACACACGCTTTATGGGTGATGATTGTTTTACTCTTTTTATGTTTATTTTATTTTATTGTAGAATCAACTCCTATCTGCGCACACCAGGGCGGCCGTGGGCGGATGCGTATGGTGTATTCACTCCATGTTATCGTGCATTGCGCTGTCAGTGGTATTTTGATAAAAGAATTTGAACAACATATAAGAAGCGTATAAATTATTAAACAGTAAAACATTAACATTTAAGAAGTAAAGTTACATTAAGTACTACTGCAGTGCCTTCGGGTATACCTCATTTTTTGTTTGCCCATTACATGCTTAAATGTATAAATTTTTTGGTGCACCTACCCGAGAACACGCGACATATAACAGAGCGTGGGAGAAGCATGGATTTTAAACACGCGTTGAGTTCATCTGCTGGTCTCCCTCGTGGAATAACTGGTAATGTTTCACTAAAATCTACAGCGAGTAAAACGACATTACCTCCTATTTTTTTTTTTACGATCTCTGAGATCTTGCTTTTTTTCGGTTCAAGGCTTCATAAGCTCTTTTATGTTGTATGGTGTACTTATCCCAAACCATCATCTTTGAATGTTGCAAGACTTTCGCCTTGTATGTAGATCGGGGTAATTACATTCATTGCATTCCTAGTGTGAATCACAATCTGATTGTATGGGTGGTTACCTGGCACTGTAGGGTTGCCACCCGTCCTTTAAAATACGGAATCGTGCCGCGTTTGAGAATGAAATTGCGCGTCCCGTTTTGAATCAATACTGGACGGGATTTATCCCGTATTTTTTTTATAATTTTTTTTTTTAAAGCAGCGTCTCATGCAAATCATCCCACACGCATTTTATGAAGATGCCTCCTTTCCTAGTTTTGATTGGGTAATACTTGATGTCATCGTTAGTTTGATTGGTGTTTTTAACTGTCCAGTGAGGAGGGCGTGTCTTTTAAGTACAGTCTGCAAAGTGTTGGCACTGAGATGTGGCGTCAGCGCCATAGTTGAAGCCCCTAACGTTGCGGTCAGCAAGTCGGCTAACATCCGCCATGTGCCGTCTTTCAGTTGCGAGAAGCAGATCATAGAATGGTTGAAACTGTTGCCCCTAACGTTGCGCCACGGCGTGTGGTTCGTTTATACCTCGTGTCTTCTCATTAAACTTTTATCTCGCGAATATGTTATTGCAATCCGCAGCGGGAGCGTTTCTATAAACTTAATTTAAAGTTACGTTTTACACCGTGCTTTGTTTCCCTTATGAACATGCTTGTATGCTTAACTCGCTCCGTTCTCAATTGTTTAATTAATTTTTTGCTCTTCGCTGTTTGCGGCTGTTCCTCCATTTCCCCCTACTTCGTTCTTTTATCTCGCGAATATGTTATTGCAATCCTTAACGGGAGTGTTTCAATAAACTGATTGAAAATAGTTTTGCGTTTACCTTTTTAGTAAAAGGCGAGCTTTTAAGCCTGAGAAATCACCCCGTAAATGCACACGTTTAATTGGACATGTGTTAATATGTATGGTTACACAGTATTAAAAGACAGTGAACAACGTCAGTTACCTTTGTTCCCGCATTTGATAAAAGGTGAGCTTTTAAGCCTGAGAAATCACCCCGTAAATGCACACGTTTAATTGCACATGTGTTAATATGTATGCTTACACAGTATTAAAAGACAGTCAAAAATTAACGTCATTTACCTTCGTTCCCGCGTGTGACTCGTGCTGTAAATGTCTTCCTTGTTTTTAGTTCACGTGATTACGTAGGAGGCGTGATGACGCGATACGTGACTCCGCCTCCTCCATTACAGTGTATGGACAAAAAATATGTTCCAGTTATGACCATTACGCTTTGAATTTCGAAATGAAACCTGCCTAACTTTTGTAAGTAAGCTGTAAGGAATGAGCCTGCCAAATTTCAGCCTTCCACCTACACGGGAAGTTGGAGAATTAGTGATGAGTGAGTCAGTCAGTCAGTGAGTCAGTCAGTCAGTCAGTCAGTCAGTGAGGGCTTTGCCTTTTATTATTATAGATATATGTACTCAATAACCTCCTTAAGTATTCAAGGATAAATATTATCTGGTCCTGGTGACTTGTAAGATTCCAGCTGTTTTCATCCAAACAGCACTTCTCCCTTTACAATTTTCAAATATCTAAGTACCTCCTTGATAGATGAAAAATGCAAGTTTAGAATATTCACTGGTTCACTGTTTGCATGTTTTAATTTGCCCTTGGTGTTCCTAATACACTTCATCTCCTCCATGACTGTTCTTTTACTGTTAACAATTCTATAAGAATCTCTTTGGGTTATCATTTACCTTTCCTGCCATATTTCTCTGTAACTGCCTTATAGCTTCTTTAATGTAGGCAGTCCCCGTGTTATGAACAAGATCTGTTTTTTTGTTTGTCCTTAAGTCCTTAAGTATGTAAGTTGGAACATGCACATACGGTTCTTATTAAACGTCACTTAGTCAAATGTTTGCATCAATCTAATGTTTATTTTACCTTACTGTGCATATAAAACACTTAAGACACAGTTCGAAATTTTAAAAAAATCTTTAAATGCAACATACAGAAATGTACATACTGTAATACTATAATAATACTATACTACAATAGAAATTTGAAATATGCTACCAAATAATGTGGTAGAAAGTAGGACTTTAGTGATTTTTGAAACTCAACTTGATGTTTTTTTAGAGTGGATAGGACTGGTGAGCTTTGTTGGTTTGAATGGCCTGTTCTCGTCTACATTGTTCTAATGTACTGTAGTATTAACAATAATAATAAGTAATAATACAAATAACTGTAAAAAAATTAAAAAACAGTTCTTAAAACAGTTTAGATATAAAAAAAGAAAAATGACAATGATTAAAGGTTAATCATTAACCTCTGTGCCTCATCTTAAAGAAGCCACCAATGGGGTTTTCCAAGGTTAGAATGAGGTAAACAAGCAACTAACACCCCTGCTAGAAAGGAAGGATAAACTAATGGGAAAGCCCATAAACCCATTCTATGAAGCAGGGATAAGATCATTAGAACGATCCACAAACGATCCTAAGGAAGCGGCATTCAGAATAATATAATTACTTGTGGCTTTAGGTGATTGGATAAGGTGATAAAGTTCTGCAAATTAAGAGTCAGAAGACATGATTTATTAGATGAGGTAATGGTAATAGAAAAGTATAAAAGATGGTTAATTGCTCAATTGATGACTCACTCCATGGAATAAGACATTAGTGCATAACTCTGTGCAAATAAAGAAATGTTCTGCATTTTCATCTGGGCTGTTGGACTGCCTTCTTTGAAGGTAGAAGAAAGTTTTTTCCACAGAAGTTTCAGGACAGGGGAATTCAAGTTTAGTCCTGGATGTTTTTGTTCCAACTCATCTTCTTAGATTAGGAGCAGATTATTGCTCAAGCAACATGTTTGTGCTTCCTCTTAGTTGAACCTGCATGTTAAGATTTCCAGCCCTTAATTGCTTCTTTTAGCCTTAAACAGTTGCATTCATCATTTCTAATTGCCTCGTGTTTACTTAACCAGCTGCCAGTTACCAATGAAATGCAAATGACAATGGAAGTAGGAGATCACTCTCTACCTCGCTCCTATCTACTTCTGTACGTTTCATGAAGTACCACTTTTTACAAAATAATTGGAAAGAAATTGAAGAGAAAAAGTGAAAGGCTACTTGAGGCCAAAAACAATTTGTAGGATATCCTCAGAAATTAATTATTGAGAATATAAAAATGACCTGACATGGCAGAATGAAAGCATTAACAAGTCATGAAATTAAAAATATTCTGTTACAGGCGAGAAATGCTTCTAATTAAGCAATTGGGTTGGAATAAAAACTAGCAGCCGCTGCAGCTTTTAGAACTGAACTTGAGCACCTTTGCTTTAGTGTAATCTGTAGATGAGATTGTAAAGATATGAGTATGTATGATAAAGAAAACAAGTTTTCTTTGTGCTCAGTAAAATGTTGCTTATTTCTTCTATTTTTCATAGTACTAATACAACATATACATCCACTCTTACTACTGGGAAAATAAACATTATTTTAAAACCCAATTCATATCAATTCCATTTATCTTTATGCTCCGAATGTGTGAACATACTGTATTTACAAATATACAAATGGCAAGTTACAAATGATATAACACTTACTTATATAAACATAGAAATTACAATAAACACACATTAAAAATGAAATGAATTATTTGCCAACAACTCAGGACATTCAAAGTTCATTAACATACTGTAGGTGAGTTATTGTCAACTAACAAAAAAGGAAAGTTAAAACAAATGTCAACCACATTCCAGTAGGAAATAAATCACTAGGTGGTCCACAGTTCACACAACACACATGTCCTGTTGCTGCTGGAATGGATCCCAATCTGTTGGGTCCTTGAGCAAAGCCGTTAACCTGAAAAGTGCTGCAGGGCACTGTACAATGGCCGACCCTGCTCTCTGAACCCCAAAGATCACATAAAAAGACAATTTTCACCTGAGATTAATATAGTACATCAAATCAGAGTATCAAAGCAAAATGTCACAATCAAAGTTGCCTCCTCAACCTGGGCATTCTAGGTAAGTACAGTATGTGTTAAACAGTGTCATAAGGAACACATCATATCTTTTTATTATTGCATCCCAAAACTCTCAGTCTCTGTGGTGTCACTTTCCATGAGAAAAATAGATAGCCTGGCAATGCAGCAGTTGCACAAAGTGAACTTGCTGTTGAGAGAGATATACAGTTTGACAAATGTAATATTATTTTCTTTCAGAAATAAAGAAAATAAAATATTGAGAGACCAAGTTGTTGAAAGGTATACTGTAACTTGATTCCAAAAGTTTGTTGCTTGAGGCTGCTGTAACCTTAAAGGCAGTAATGAAAATTGCTGGCAAGAAGTGAATTCTTCAGAAATGAAACCAAACAATCGAATGGACCTGAAACTGTACACTAAAACAAACTTGAACTCATAAGGCCCACACCAAAAGGCAAGTGCTAGCAAACTGGTAAGATTTCAGATGTCAACTTTGATGCTTTATCATTTAGCAGATTCAACTGTAGCGTCCAGTTCTGTAAAAGATGTGCAAAATGTGAAGAAGGACATTTTCAAGAGTGTGATTCTGCTTTGAAATGTGATGACAGAGAAATTAGTTCCTGCACTCACTGTTTTTTTATATATGACAAATACTACTCCTGTGTCAAACAAAACTGTTGGCACCACTGAACTTGACATAACAGCAGGTGATTGTCCATTTTAATTGGTTGCAGATTCTAAATCTTCTTTTTCTTTGATTCCTAAAGATTTAAACAAAAACTTTCCATAACAGGGTATTGACATATACTAATGTAGTGTACACCATGGAATCACATGCACAGCATGAAAGATATTCATTCAGTAACACTCTACACATTGAAAACAGAGGCTCTGTTACTTGGTATGGACTTAAATTTATTGAATGTATGTACGTTATTAACTACAGGATAAAGTGTGGCATCATTATTTTTTGTTTCATATTCACACTTCTATTTTGAAATTCTTATGCTGGTTAAGACATAAAGTACAAGTCCACAACAAAAAATAAGTCCAGCACTATTTACTCTGTCAGAAGTTGCCATGATAATTGATAAAAAAGCAGAACTTTAGCAATGAATATTTGACCCCTAGGACTTTATGTTAATTTTCAGGCAGTGCGTTGTGATAAGTAACTGAAGAATATTAAAATGTCCTGGTCTTAACAGGCTGCCCTTCTAATAAAACATTGCTCTGCCAAAAACAAATAAAATAACATAATATTTATAAAAGCACATACAAAACTACAAGGGGGGCAACCCCCTTACCCCAAATCACAGTTTGATACGTATAATAGAATGGTCAAAACTCCAACAGGGAAAGCATAATTAAGAACGACAGTACTGCCTTTTATTTGTTTGCACATCAGACACTGTGTGGCATCATATCTGTTCATGTGTGAAGGGTTTTTTTATTTCCTGCCCTGAACCCCTGGTGTTGATTAAACAAATAAGGATGGGCTTTATGCGTGGGCATACTTGCTACACAAATGTTCCAGTTTTTGGACTTTGAAAGTCTGGTCATCCCATGACTTACCATCAGAGTGCCACATTCACCTGGTATATGTAATGGTCTGTCACTTCAATAAAGTTTGCCTTTCACTTCTGTTTTTCCCTAACATTTTTCATAACTGATAATTTTGCAAGTTTCAATTCATGAAAATTACTACGACCAGACATGCTTGAGCAAGTAAGGAATTAATTACAAAAGTTATTTATTTATTTAGGTTATGTTACTGCAAAGTGTCACTGTGTGTGAATACGGTGTGTGTGTGTTTGAGTGACAGTGATCCTAGTGATGAAGTAAAGTCCTGTCGTTTTGCCAAATCCTGGTTAGATAACCTTTGGCCCCCACAACCCTCAATAGATTAGGAAGATTGTAGAACCCACCTACTGAACTCAGTCTATTGACAGCTAAAGGGTCTGTAAAATCCTCAAATGTGTCTGGAGGTTACACAATGTGTACATTTTCTAACGTTATCTCTTGAGATCTGCAAAGAATTCTTATGTCCTGCACATTTGCAAGGTCAGTCTATACTTGTTTACCAAAGTTACCAGAAAAGACAGTTTTTATTTTATTTAGGTTATAATAGCCTTGCACCTAAACTTTTGCTGTCACTTTGCTGTTATGCAGTGCTTTATGCTCTAATACTTTATAGTATAGTGTATGTGTTTATCATTAAACAATATATGGAGTAACTTGAGCCTGTCATGTTTATTCAGCAACAGATTGCAAGTTTGATCTCTGTTTTTTAATTTATCATTTATTTTATTTAGGCTACTACAACAACTGCAAAATAAATATACAGTATTTTTAACTAGCTGAAATACCTGACGTTGCCCGGGAGGAAAATAAAGTGTTTTTTTTTTTTTAATTGTTTGAGAAGAATATATCTTAAAAAACCCACAACTTTAAATGTAAAAATAAATTAACAAACAACGAAGACTCACTGATATGCTTGTCTTGTGGTCTTGTATGTATATTATCATCCAGTTGACGCTTGGAGCCGGGCAACTCTATTTAATTTGAAAAGCAAAAGGGGTGCGGTGTGCTCAAATATAAAGAATGCTGGCCATCACATCCAGATCACCCTCTGGTGGTCATTCCGAGTGTCAACTGGATGATAACATGCATACAAGACCGCAAGTTTACCCCCCATCCTACCCAGAAGGGGGTGGGTTAGGTTGATTTCACCCTACAGTATTTTTAGTTGACCAATGAGAAACATGTACCAAGTTTCATGAAAATCGCTCCAGCCATTCAGAAGTGATGCTGGAACATACATACATACACACACACATTGCCTTTTATATATATATATAGATTTCCCACCCTAGCAAGAACATTGTGCTTTATACAAATCAAACTGACAAAATATGGGTTTACCTTCCACAAAATTGCAGTGACAAGGCTGCATGACTTTTCCTATACAGCAGTAGAAAAGCATCTTCATATTTTCAGAGCAACTATTGAATAGATGAGCATCCTTGTGTAGTGCTGTTCACTTTTATTCATCTTTCTGGGCTATACCTCCACTTTTAGAAATACCAGGCCCATTCTTAATTTTGTATATGACAAATAGACTTATTTTTCTGCTGTGGTGGCACTGCTATGCTTTGGTGTTCTTGCAGTCTCGCATTGTTGTTTGGTCCACACTAAGAAAAGAGTAAACTAATTAATTAATTAAAAACATCTTCATACATCAGTTGTGTATGCCATCCTCCTAGTCTGTCAGTAAACATGGATTTGGCCATTAGTCTTTTTTTTTTCTTAATAAATATGTAGAATTAAGCTCCCATACTGGCTCCATTTTTGCCATTCAGTTGTCTCAATCAGGACATTTTAACATAAACTCGAGGAGGCATTTCTGGGAAAAGTCAGAGGTTAGACGTAAAGTGTTAAAAAGTGTACATCTTATACTGGTATACATTCAAATTTGCCAAGAATGGTGTGCATAAAGCTACACTGAAACATGTTTCATCTACTTAACACAAAATTTGCTGCCTGGATTTTTCAGTCAGGGATGCTGTATCTGTGAAGCTGAACCATCTACAAAATAATCATTTCACATTGCATGTCACAAATGTTTAGGTGTACCAGGCTGCGCATCAATAAGGCAAAAACTGTTGGTAGCAGCTGATGGATTATTTGTGCAGCCAGGAAGTACTGTAATGTTTTCCACCAATGATCTTGTAAATACTCTCTGAATTCAGTTGTACAAGACTGCAGAGACCTTAAAGTATTCATAACTCATCAAGGCATATTTAAATATGAAAATATGTTACGGACTAGCTTTTACACCTTCAGGTTTTCAGAAGCTGATGATTAATATTGTCAAATTCCTTCCAGCTGCAAAATGTTATTTAGATGATATCATTGTGTGTGGGTGGTCTGTTGCAGAACACAACGTTTCTTTACAGACAGCGCTTCATAAATTGTAGGAGGTAGGTTCACATTTGAATAAAAAATACATTTAACAGGAGACACTTTATGCTTCTGAGCCACATCATCTGCAAAGATGCTCTTCTTCTGCCAAGCAGCACACAGAGGCCATACATGGCGATTCTAATTCTCCAACCCTCAGATCACGACATGTCAAATTTATAACTAAATATGTATCAACTGCATAAGGAATGTCATGCAATACTCCAATGCATTAAATAGGACCGACAAAGTACATCAGACCTTTCAAAATGTACAGCAATTGATTACAGAGAGCTTTCCTTTGGCACTCTTGACTCAGATCTGTGTACTATGGTGTGAAGATATGCTTCAAATTATAGAGTAGAAGATGATTTGACTGAGATACATTCTGATAAATTAACAGTTCTAAGTGTTTATTAATTAAGTAGAGGTTCTTGCATGCACCTAACTCACCAAATATTGGAAAATATAACTTGTAGGGGACAAAAATCAGATATACAACAAGCCATCAAAATATAACTAATATCGTAGCCACCGTGGAGACACAGTGTGCTTGTCCAAGACTACCTTGTGCTTTAGACTATTCCTAACAAGCAGATAACTACCATAACCATATGCATTTTCAAAATGCGGTAACAGTACCTTTGATGTCAAGTAAAGAGACTGTAGCTGGCATCTCCATGCTATGACTGCTGCCAATATTTCTTGTTCTAAGAAAAGTAGGTTATGCACCTAAGTTGAAAACGGTTAGCCTACAACACTTTAACATTTATCGCCTTGTATGGTTCTGTACTTTCAAATCAGGAAAGAACTTAACAGTAATGTACATACCCCACTCATTTAGCATTCAGTCATGATCAGTTTAGCTAATGATTGCCATTAGGACATTATAGGAAAAAAGACCAAATATTGTTCACATCTACAGTGGGTGGGTCAGTACAGCTTGTGTAATATGGCAGCTTCCTAAGAAGGTCAACCTTCAACTCCAGTACAGTACTGGTAGGCTTTGACAAAAGATTATTTTTAAATTGGAATTGTTAACTGTTATTAATTAGATTATAACTTTACAAGTCCAGTTTTTTTTGGGACATTATAAATTAATTTCTGGCATTGATTATTTAAGTTAAGAATGTCTATAGCCAGAAAGCTACTCTTCTTCATCTTCCATTGATAAGGATCCTCCATCCTCTACTTTGACTTTAGTTGTTTCTTAAGAAAGAGTGATAGGAAAGGTAGGAAGAATTCCAGTTGGATTGTACCCTACCTCCAACTAAATGATGGAACAAAGTACTTATTAAAGCAAACCTTTCATCAGGGAGTAGGTACAATGAAAATCATTCAATAGAGAATTCTGGCAGAACTACAGAGATATGCATCATGCAATTGTAAAAAATCCTGCTTGTCATTTTCCATTTATGACAAAAAGAAGAACAAGACTGACCATTGTTCTTTTTTTCTAGTGAGTCCAGCAATAATGGAATGATGAAGGAAGGAGTCAAGTAAAACAACAATAAAAAAGAATCATGTGATTGGCAAACATAATGCTAGGTCCCTGGCATTAAAAACAAATTATTTTGTTCAGCTGAGAAAACCAATTAATGTAAAGATAGAAAAGTCAAACTCTTCAAATCACAGTAATACCCTGAGTGATGGACAATCTGGGGTTTTATCGAGCGATACTGTAAACAGATGTTGTTACATCTGATAAAGAGAAGCCTGGTTCTTTTTAAAAACCTGGTAGATTGTTAGGTATGAAAACTAGAAAAACAGCTTGTCTGAAGAGGCTATCATGTAGACTAAAATTGAAAACTATACTGAAAATGGTTGGATTGACTACTGTTAAAGTGACAAAGGGTATAAAATTCTGTGACAAACCAGACTCTCTGGACTTGTGTGAGGAGAAAGGGCCAGGAGATAATAATATGTACCAGATTCATAGTGTCAAGCAAGGTCAAATCCAGGTGATCACAAATATGTTGAGAAACCAAAACATTGGGGCAAACCAAATCTCAAAGTCAAAGAATAGATTGAAACTGAACATACCTAGTGTTTGGTCTAATTAAACTTGAAAACTAACCAATGCTAAAGGCTGTTGTTTACTTTTTTTTTATCTAACTGAAGGATAATCTTGACTCAAGCTGCAGCCATATTTACTGTATATCTGAGGTTCCAGCGATATCACAAATGTAATTTAAATGGTAACATAGCCTGTGATTTGTGTCACGTAAATAAGTAATGGAAAAATTAAATTAATTAAAAATTGTTCCCATGTTAAATTTCAAACACTAAAACCTACAGAAATTAATGTGTACTATGACACATTCTTCAATCAAAAATAATGTGTTATAACTATAGAACTTTAGAACAATTTTGAAGGGAACAGGTCATTCACCATAACAAAGCTCACCAATCCTACTCAACTCATTTTTCCAAAATACATCGAGTTGAATTTTTAAAGTCCCTAATGCATTTTTCGATGCATTACAGATACCACAGCTAGATACTCTCTGTGCAGAGAAATTGGATAAACCTCTGACTCTCCCAATTCAGAGTGAGAAAGCAGCAGGTCCTGATGGCAACCCTTTTGAAATTTATAAAAAAAATTCAATTAAGTCAGTTCCACTTATATTAACAACATTTATAGAAGCCAGAGACAATATAATTCTACCTCAAACTTTTCGCCAAGCATTAATTACTGTCTTTCCTATGAAAAATAAGGACTTATTGCAATGTGCATCATACAGACCAATCTCACTCCTGAATAATGATGTTAAGATACTCTCCAAAATTCTAGCTAGAAGGATTGAGAAAGTGCTTCCTTCGGTAATATCACAAAACCAAACCAATTAATTATAGGTAGACACTTAGCTTCCAATCTTCGGTTCATGTTTAATGTAATATATTCACCTGTAAAGTCTAACACCCCATAGATCTTATTGTCCTTGGATGCAGAAAAAGCATTTGATATGGTTGAATGGGACTACAATGCACATATTTGGGTTTGCCCGAACATATGTGCATGGATCGAACTACTGTACACCAGTCCAGAAGCCTAAGTTTGCATTAAAAAAATTATTTCAGACTACTAGAACGTGGTACTAAAGCTGCTCCCTGTCACCTCTGCATTGAGCCATTGGCTGTTCACTTTCAAAAATGTATCTGAGATAAAGAGTATTATCAGAGAAGGACTTGAACAGAAAACATCACTATATGCAGAGGATATGGTACTATATATGCATCAGATCCACAATATACTGTGCCTGCAGTCCTAAAAGTACTAGCAGAATTTCAAAAGGTATCTGAACACAAAATTAATTTGAATAAAAATGTGCTTTTTCCAGTGAACTCTTTAGCACACAATACTAGATTGGACACCTTCCCTTTTATCATCGTAGATCATTTTAAATACCTAGGGATAAACATCACAAGTAAATATAAAGGTCTTTTTCAATTAAATTTTGCTATCTGAATGGTAAAACATGACATGCATAGATGGTCTATCCTCCATCTCACTTTAGCAGGGAGAAATAACACTGTCAAGATGAATATCATTCCTAAGCTTCTTTTTCTATTTCAAAGTATTCCCATATACTGTACATTAACAAATCATTTTTTAAGAAATTAGATTCAATCATAACCTCATTTACTTGGAATTCAAAACATCCCTGCATCCAAAGGGTAACCCTACAAAGCAGAAGGTGGCATGGCTGTACCTTACTTTCAATTTTTATACTGGACGCCAAATATAAAAGCTATAAAAAAACGGACATTGACACAAATAGATGAACACACACTAGCTTGGTCCTGCAGTACTTTATATTCCTTGCTTTGTACCCCAGTACATACAAGTTATAGTCAAAATAATAACAACCCAATTGTCCTTCATTTACTCAGAATATGGATCAAATGTAGGACGCACTTCAAGACAGAGAAGCTTTTATCTGTGGCACCTCTACACGATAACCACCTTTTTCATCTTACACAGTTTTTAATGTTTGGAAAATGTACAGGATTAGATCATTCAGAGATCTGTACATCGATAATCGATGCATCCTACAAGCAATTACACTCCAAATTTAGCGTCTCATCAGCACAATTTTTCCCCTATTTCCAAATTAGAAACTTTGCTAAATGAAATCTGCCCAATTTTTCCTCACCTCCCACCTATTTTTATTCCAGAAAAAATATAGATTCATCTATTGACTCAGACAGCACTTCTATAATATACTGTATAAAAACATTGTCAAGTCCCTTCCTTTCAAAGTTCCCAGAGTACAATGAGCAAAGGATTCTTACTCAATGTTTTAGAAATGGAGTGAAAGGCAGCCATGCACAAAATTGACTCTATCTCCATATGTGCAAAGCATACAATTATTCAACTTAAAATCTTTTATTGAGCACATCTATCTTGTTTAAAATTGCCAAAAATGTTTCCAGGGCAAGATTCAACCTGCAAATGTTGCAATCGAGTTCCAGCCTCATTATGCCATATGTTTCAGGCATGCACCAAATTAACATCATTCTGGACAAAAATTTTGAAATGCCTTTCAGACAACTGTAGTGTCACTGTCCCTCCTAATCCATTAACAACTGTGTTTGGGATACTCCCATATGTGCTTAAAGTGGAGAAGGACAAACAATTTGTAATTGCCTTTACTTCACTATTGGCACGTAGACTTATCTTACTCAACTGGAAGAACCCTAACTCACGTCTATTTACTTTATTAAAGCCTGGCAGGATCTAATTAATAACATTTTAGAATAAACATTTAAATTGAGGAAAAAGATTCTCTTCCTTCTTTAATACTCATACAGTTTTACTCGGGCTGTTGGCCTTTCTCTGTTTCTCTTGGGTGGAGGTTGAATTGAATTTAGTTTTTTTAATTTTGACTTGTTTGTATGAAATGTTACTTACTTTTGACAAATTCAAAATAATAATAAAAAAGTGGCTAAAGTACCACTCTCTAGTACACTACTTGGTAATTTATTCTATGTGTCTGTAGTTCTGTGTGAACAGAAACTTTGCAATGTTTGTGCAAAATATACCATTATCATGTTCCAGCATATTATTGTTGAAAAACTTAAACTTAAAGTAATAACTTGAATTCACTTCACAGATTCTTTTGATAAATTTAAATCATGTGTATTTTATGGTTTAGTGTCATTTTTTAAATTATTATTTTTCATACCTTTATGTCATTTCCTTTATGTTTGCAATTATGTCCTGTAACTTTAAGTGTACTTCCATTACATTTACTTTGTAGGTGGAGCCACAGGAGGCAGGACCACCCTGATATCACCACTCCTGAGCCCTCCCTCTGACTATTTAAAACAAGACTGGAAGCTCAGGTAGCAGATCATTATGATCTTGTTGCATTTTTTGGCCAGGTTGATTTTCTTGCTGTTGTTCTTTGGATTCTGACAACTGGATTGTGGTTTTGGACTTGTCAATCTTGGATTGCCTTTTTAGACAAATCCTATTTTTTCATTTTGATGTTTTGAACATTTTGTTTCATTTTTATATTATAGTGTTAATTAATCCATATTTGTAAAGTTCCTATGTTTTTGCCATTCTGTTTCCAAGGCAAAGATTTATGATTACCCACTCTCTTGTGGGGCTTTTTGATATATTTTCAGAATTTTTTTGTTATTAGGCCAGCTCATCTTTTTTGTTGCAGGCTTCAGCAAAAGCCAGCAAGTAGTAGTTGGGGCCAGACTGATTTAAGATGAGCCTCTTCTGAACAAGTTATTGAAGTTCATGGCCTATCTGTGTCTCTAGTTCATAACACATACTAAAAACTATGTTTTGTTTGTAGTATGAAGTCCCAAACTGAAGACAGTACTCCAGATGAGCCATCACTAGTGTGCCACATACTGTAGAATAAGTGTATTTGATTTGTACTTTACACATCTTGTTATATTATTTAACATTCTGTTATCCTTGTTAATGACTGTTGTACTCTGTCTGGATGTTGACAGTGACAAGTCCAGTGTGACTCCTAGGTCAATTCATAAGATGCATTTTCAAGCTTCAAGCCTCCCATTGTGTATTTGGATCTGACATTATTACTTCCTACATGTAATACTTTACATTTGCTTACAATAAATTGTATATGCCACCATTCTTCTCTCACCAGTATTCTGCCCAGATTCATTTGCAGTGATTCAGCTGATTCTATATTTTATTCTCTTTGTTCAAAATGCTTATTTTATAAACAATTTACATAAAATATTGCAGCTTACTTTTAGGACTGCTTGAAGCTACTAGTATTGCATGCCTTTGGTTTCATATGATGAATGTAATTATTTTATAAAAAGGGAACATATTGTGCTCCATTAATATTTTTATTGCTTTAGGATATCTATTAGGGAATGCTTTGGGGAAAAAAATGCTATAAAGTGGAAAAAAGTAAATGAACGGATGAAAAACAAGATTGCATTGTGCTCATTAAAATTATTCTTTTACTTTACTCTGGTCTTATTTTTCTTTGCCCCAGTAGCACACAAGACAGTGTAACAGGTAAATTTCATATGTCATCAATATTTTTGAAGTCACAATCTCCTTGAGTCTGTTCTCACTCATACTTAAAGCTAGGTTTTAGGCTATTGCACTGGGTCAGAAAAAGAGGGTTTAATAACCATTTGTTAGTTAGTTAGGTTATCTTAAGTAATAGAAGTATTTTCTTAGTCATATTAAAATATTTTCCTGTATATTAGTGCATAGTTAATGGGAGGTTCTATTGTAACCCCTACAAGCCAAACTGTAAATGAAATATTCTGAATATTTCTTCTCATTCTGATAACAGATTAGTTCAGTTTAAAATCTGCCTTGTAGTTGGTAAGGCATTGTGGGCAAACAGTTTCAAACCATACAGAACATATTGAACATAACGAATGTATTGAACATACTGAGCTACTAAGAGAAGCCTATGTAAGTTTACCATAGCAAATTAACGACAAGTATAGAAAGTAATAGAAGTTCAACACGAGAAAGCTAAGTTTGAAATAAAACAGAAGAAATCTCTTTTTTTCCTTTTTCATTGCCTTTAATTTTGTGTGTAGTAACTTTTTTTCTGATTTTTTTTGTAATTTTTTTTAATAAACCTTTTTAAAATAAACTTTATTGGACTGACACATTGATTTAGATACAAGTTTGACTCATGCTGGATCCTACCTTGCCAAGCCAGTATCAGCTTGACTTTGGTAATCTAGAAAAGACACAGCTACAGAGTGTATTTAATTTTATGCCACATTCACCTCAAAGTTTTGTAGCTTTCAGTCTTACTAAAAGATTAAAATGTGATTTGTGAAACGTATGACTCTGAATCCTGTAGAATGGGAGGAATCATTGACTTTTTTACATGAAATACATTTTGGGTTTTCACTATACTACCAGTTGAACCTGACTGTCATCCACCATGATTTTTTTAAATCACATTTTTGTGAGAATACAATGCAAGGTACCGGTACCAGGTTCTGAGAGTTCATGAGTTTAAATGGCTAAAGACAGACTAGTGTACATGGGTCTCCAACACTGTCAACATAAGTTAGATTTAAAAAAAATCTAGAATGTTCCAAACTCAAAAGGAAGTCAGTATTCAAATGAAGACCAACTTAGAAGACAATGCACCATTTCCTGGTATCTCTTTCATGCTCTTGAGACCATCTTGTTGTGGCACTTGCTGTGGTTTGGGGTTTCAGCCCGTATATATGGTAAATAGTGCTATGAAGAAAACTGCGGCTTTTCGCCGAGCAATCTCAAAGGACTAAGTCCAAAACAGCACTGACTGGGAAAGGCAAGTGGCTGGCTTTATAGGCAGTGGGAAGGAAGAGGATGGTCCAACAGGGCACAATACGGAAGTGAGGTCAATAGGAGGGAGTGGTCTTGAGATGGAAGTGGAACCTGGTTGGAGTTTAGCTGGTCTTTCCTTTGGGTAATCTTCAGAGGAGGGAGAAAAGACAGTAGTGCACTTCATCAACCCCAGTGTTTTACAGTGTTATACATATACAGTATATACATACAGGAGTGAGCAAAAGTAGGTTTACAGTTGTGAGCATGCGAAACACAGAGTTTATTCTTGTATTATTTTTTTTAATTGTTGTATTATTTATTTGTATTAATTGTGTTCTTGTTTGTCTTATTATTATTATTATTATTATTATCAAAGTGTGCTTGAGTGTACCAAGTAGACTACAAGAATGTGTAAATAATGAAGGTTGGCAATTTGAGCACTTCTGCGATTGTACCTAAGTGCACTTTGCCTTTGTGACACCCTTTTGAGTTAATAAAATGAATAAAGCCATTTGTAGCAATGCCATATAGGGGATTTAATTTGTTTACAGTTATGTCCTGTTTGATGATTGTTAACTGTTAATAACAATACTGGTTGTGCAGATTCCTGTTTTTATATATGGGGTCTGTGTCTTTAAACAGGTTTACACAGATGCGGAGAGGCTTGTGGGATTTATTGTTTGGGGTTTGTAGGCACTGTACACATAACACACTTGTAAGCATGATGCAAATGTTATCTCAGGCCAAGCCCGTCTGATCATTGAGCGTAACGTACTACCCTACACACTCATCTCATAGTTGGGGTCTTAACTACCCTATTCATATCCAAGCAAACTGATGATTTTCTGGAGACAAATGCATTTCCAGAGGTCTCTGAAGGAATACTCAAGGAAACTCTGAAGGCATTTTTAAGAGGACAGATTATTTCATACCTTTCTCACAAAATGAGGCACTTTATAGGAAAAAACAGAATTTAACCTGTTGACAACAAAAGAAATGGAACAACTCTTCTTTAAATTGTGACTGTAGCTGCGTTTTCCCAAAGTTTCCAAAATTCAGCAGCTCTAACTCAAAAATGGGATTCAACAAAGGCCTGACGCGCTGAAATGATTCCACAGACAAAATATCTTCGTTTTTAAAAGTTTAGTTAAGTTTCAAAGTAAAACAGTTCACACAAAAAAGAAAATTAAAATAGCAAAAAAAGGAAAAATTATAATAAGAAAAATTTAGTTCTAAGCTTAATCTTGTTACATCTTAAATCGTTACTAATCACTTATAATTTCCGAACCATTTCAAAACATTTCTGAACCATTTCAAAGCATTCAGAAAACTGTATGCTTATCCCATTTCTAACTTAAAAATGGATCTTTCAAGTTCCTGTTTACTGGGACCTGTTCTAAACACAACTGAACATATTATCTCACTATTTCTCAGTTATAGCAAGAAGATTCTATCTCTTACTAACTTATAGGGGGAAAAGACTATACCATTGTGTATGACTATGGAAGAAATTATATTCTATTCAAATTAAGCAAACATTAATATGAGTTTAACTCAAAACTTTAACTTTCTAAGATTGGCTCTCACATTTCTGGACCCTAATTGGCTATGCAGGAGTGGAGACAATTACTATACTTTACTTCAATATGAGCCAATTAACTTTATATTAACTATTGTTTTCAAATCACTAGCAATAACACTGCAAACAAACATTTTAAAAAATTCATATTTCAAACATTGGCTGTTTCTTGAAGCAGGCACAATTTGTTCATGGGTCTGTCCAGTGTGCTGGTTTTGGTCTGCACACAAACTCTTCTGACTGCACCTTTGGCATCTGGCATTGTCTTGATGACTCGACCCATTACCCAGGAATTGCGAGGTGTTTAGCTTCTTTTGGCATTGCAGCTTTGTTGAGTGTTTCACCAACTCTCAGTATTCCATCTTGTATGATCGGGTCAAGTTTATAGATTTGACTGTTCTTTTTAACACAAGTCTTTTTTTTAAAGTCTAGCCAAGCAAAATGACACCTTTTATTGGCTAACTAAAAAGATTACAATATGCAAGCTTTTGAGGCAACTCAGGCCCCTTCTTCAGGCAAGATGTAATCTTTTATTGGCTAACTAAAAAGATTACAATATGCAAGCTTTTGAGGCAACTCAGGCCCCTTCTTCAGGCAAGATGTTGATCTGGTCTTTTTGGCCACTCCCTTTCGGGCTTCAATAAGAAACTTGGACCTTGTGACCATGTGGTGCTTTTGAGAAATGCTTAGCCCTCTGGATGCTTGATCAGCCGGGTTAAGGACAGATGTGACATACCTCCACTGTGAAGGCTGTGAATGATCTCTGATCACGGAGATTCTGTTGGCAACAAAAGTCTTGAACCAAGTGCTTTCATTTGAAATGTATTTTAGCACTGTGGTGCTGTCATTCCAAAATGTACATTCTTCTAAGGGCATTTGAAGCTCACCTTTAAGCATTTTGTCCATTTTAACTGCCAATACGGCTGCTGTCAGCTCCAATCTTGGAATCGTGACCCGTTTCAATGGTGCAACTCTTGACTTGCCCATCAGGAATGAACAATGCTTTTTGCCCTCTTCATTGGTTAAGACAGGGTAAGTGACAGTGCCATATCCATCTTTACTAGCATCTGTAAAATGGTGCATTTGTGCTGTTTTTATGGTTCCAAACCCAGTAGGTTTGAAGCAACTGTTCACTTCATAGTCTGTAAGTAACTGCAAATTGTCCATCCATTTTTTCCATTTCTGAATGTGTTTGACTTCTACTTCTTCATCCCACCCAAATTTCTCTTTGCATAAGTCTCTTAGAATAAGTTTTGCTGGCAGTAAGGAGGGTGCTAGAAAACCAAGTGGATCATAAACTGAGCTAACAGCAGACAGAATACCACACCTTGTAGCGGGCTTGTTTTGTAACTTAATCTGAAATTTGAAACTGTCCGTTTCTGCGCACCACTGGACACCCAGGGCACATTCTGTGGGAAGGAGACTGTGGCTCAAGTCTAAGTCCTTTTGTTCATGAGCTCTGTCTTCTTCTGGTATAGACAATAAAACTTCTCTGTTGTTACTCACCCACTTAGTCAAATTAAATCCCCCTTTGAGGCAAAGAGCTTGGAGGTCTTTTGCAGCTTTGTTGCTTGTTCTTCTGTTGTCACTGACCTTAAACAGTCATCCACATAGAAGTTATTGAGAACGGTGTTAACTGCTTCCTCAGGAAATGTATCTCTGGAGTCTTCGGCTGTTCTATGCAAAGCATAAGAAGCACAACTGGGTGAAGAAGTAGCACCAAAAAGATGTACTGTCATTTTGAATTCTTCAAGGTCTTTACTTAGATTACCTTCAGGCCACCATAAAAAACGTAAAAGTTCAGTGTCTTTATCTGGTACTTTAACTTGGTAGAACATTGACTTAGTGTCTGCCATTAATGCTACTGGCTCCTTTCTGAATCTTGTAAGGACGCCAATGAGTGTGTTAGTTAGGTCGGAGCCTTTTAATAATTGCTCATTAAGTGAGATTCCCTGGTAGGCGGCAGTGCAGTCAAAGACCACTCGAATTTTATTTTTCTTTGGATGATACACACGATGATGTGGAATGTACCACACTCTGCCTTCATTGCAATTTAGGCTTTCTTTGGGTACTTTGACAGCGTAGCCCTTGTCTATAATGTCTTTCATGAAGGCTTTATAGTCTCTGTGGAAACCTGAATTTTTACTCAGTTTTCTTTTGAGTCCAACAGCACGCTGTTCAGCAATACAGCGATTGTTTGGTATTTTCAGTGTTTCATCCTTCAAAGGCAAATTTAAACAATAATGGCCACCTACCAGTCTCACAGATTCTGAAGCTATGTGCATGAACTTGATGTCCTCCTATGACATCTCCTCCTTTTCCTCACAGCTGCGTTCTGGAAAATCTGTGTTATACTGTTGCAGCAACATATTCTCAATCTCTGTTATTGACACATGATTGATTGAATGTTTGGGCATCTTACCACTTTGTTTTGTGAGGTCATCTATCTCTTTGTATGGTCCACCAACCACCCATCCAAGTGCAGTCTTCTTAGCATAGGGTCCACCTCCTTGGCTAGGTATGATTCATGACTTCTCGAAGATTTCTGGATAGTTGATTTCTATTAAAAGATCAACTTCAGAGTCAATATGAGTTAGACGTACCTCTTTAAGATATGCCCACTTATCGATATCTTCTTGTAGTGGAATATTTTCTCTGTCCACTGGAATGGAGACCTGTGTAAAGACCTTTGGCAAATCAATATATTCATCATCATTGAGACCACAGACTTGTAAATCTGATAAGACAGAACTTTGGGTTAGCACTTTTGAATCATCATCATAGTTATTCATAGTTTTGAGAAATACTTGTGTTCTTCTCCCTTGAAGGTTTAATTGTTTCTGGAACCTTTCAGTGCAAATTGTTACTGTACTGCCTTGGTCTATAAAGGCATATGTTTCTACATACCTTTCGCCTTTCTTAGATTTTACCTTAACAGGAGCTACTTGTAGTGCACACTTTTCTCTGGCCCCAGTAAAGGCACAAGTTCCAGTCTCTGTTTCTTTTTCAGTAGGTGTTACCACATTGGCTGCAGCTTTAGATGTTGCTCCACTGTCTTTTTTGGTGTAGGATGTCTGGGTGCTGAAAAGAACATGTCTGACATTTCATTCTTTCTTTACAGTTCTTACCAAGGTGCCACTGTTTGAGACAGCGAAAACATAAACCTTTAGATTTTAAAAAGTCAATTCTTTCTTTATGTGGCAGTTCTTTGATTTTACTACATTCAGCAAGAGTATGCTGGCCATTGCAGAATACACAAGGCTTTTTAAATGCACATGTATCATTAGCAGACTTTTTGACAGAGATTTCTTGAGTTCCCTTTTCGGCAGTATCAGTTATACTTGTAGTGTAGATACTTCCTGATTTCTGACCATACTTAAGAGGGGACCTAACATTGTTAGTCTTTTCCTTTTTCTCTTTGCTGCCGTAAATATGATGCATAAATATCTTAGCCTGTTTATGTAAAAAGATAGTTAAATCACGAATTTCTATCTCTCTTTTTTCTTCTTCTTCAATTTCATAAGCTATGTCCCCCACTTATTTTGTACAGAATATGGAAGCTTTGAAAGTATAGTACGGATATTTTCATTGCTATTAAATGTTGCTCGATTTTTAGCTTTAGTCATGGAGTCCATACAGTTATCAAGAAAGATTGCATAGTCTCTCAAGGCCTCCCCATCTTTTTGTTTTATTTGAGGCCACTTCAATGCTTTACTTATGTATGCGTCTACTACAAATGCTTGGTTGCCATAGTAACTTTCAAGCTGCTTTCTAGCCTTTTTATAACCTTCATCTGGTGGCAATAGTGTACAACCATTAATCATTTCTTGAGCTGATCCTCTTGTATGTTGAATCAAATAATCTAATTTATCTTGTGGGTCTGCTAGTACGTGATCGAAGGCTCTGATAAATTTCGCATAAGTCATTGGGTCACCTGAAAATAAAGGGACCTGTCTGTGTGGTACTTCAACATGCTGAGCTGGAGGTGGTGGAGTAGTAGCTATGTTTTGTTGGGTTAACGATTTAGCCATTTCAATGATTGCTTTCTGATATTCGGCTTGATTTTTTTGGCTTTCAAATTGATTCTTCTGATATTCGATTTGATTCTGCGCTAGCATGTCTAATATATCATTTTTGGAGCTCTGAGTGTCGGTTTTTGTGCCAGTTATGAATTGTTCTTGCTTTTCTACTTTTACTTTAAGTTCTTGTAGCATTTGTAGGATACTATCAAGTGTAGATTGTTCAACTGTAACTGTCGGCGAAGGTGATGATACTGTAGTGCTTTTCTGGGCTAAAGATATCCAAATTAATATCCAAAGCGCGCTTTAACTGCGGAGCAGCTTTTTGCACCTTTGACTTTGAGCGATTCCGTTCTTGTAATTGCATCTCTTCGAATTGATTAACTAGCTGTTCATTGTGATGTGTGTGTTAACAGTCTATTTGCATCTTTCAGCCATAGCGTTGTAACATTAATAAATTCGTTCCAATTCCTAGAGCTTTCAGCGAATGTCGTTTTCTGTTTCTTAATCGTGCCTTCTTTACTTAGTGCTGATATTAGTCTTTGATGTAACTCTGCAATCTCACTGTGTGTCTCGCAAAAAATTTCAAGTCTTTCTGCTACTTCTGAATGATTTTCTGGAGTATCTTTAAGACTTTCTATTTCAGGTATAAGCACAGAAAGTTTATCTTTCCTCTGACTTATGTGACCTTTAAAATCTCCGATTACATTCTCTGGCTTCGAGTCTGTACTCAAATCACTACTAACTTCACTGGAGTTATGCTTGGACGTTGCCATGACAACAGCTCGAATGACAGACAGCTGATTCTCTTGACAGCAACAAACGTCACAATCGGAATGTTCCAACAAAGCAGATACTTCCTTATAGTGAGGCTTCAAAACCTCAGGCAAAAGCAAAAGCAATCATCCACAAAGTCTTTTATAATATCACAGTCTCTTAAAATCTTCTCAAGTTCAGGTACGGCGACCTTGCTTTCATTTACAACCATGCAGAGATAGAGGGTAAGAGCACAGTACCTCGGGATGACTCAGTTCTTTTTCTTTCGTTGATGAGTTCAGGAGCAGAAGCGTCCTCTATCCTCAGATGGTAGATTCCAGTTTCAAGGCCTTAAGATGGCAAGTTTTCTGACGAAATGTAGCTGCGTTTTCTCAAAGTTTCCAAGATTCAGCAGCTCTAACTCAAAAATGGGATTCAACAAAGGCCTGATGCGCTGAAATGATTCCACAGACAAAATATCTTCGTTTTTAAAAGTTTAGTTAAGTTTCAAAGTAAAACAGTTCACACAAAAAAGAAAATTAAAATAGCAAAAAAAGGAAAAATTATAAGAAGAAAAATTTAGTTCTAAGCTTAATCTTGTTACATCTTAAATCGTTGCTAATCACTTATAATTTCCAAACCATTTCAAAACGTTTCTGAACCATTTCAAATCGTTCAGAAAACTGTATGCTTATCCCATTTCTAACTTAAAAATGGGTCTTTCAAGTCCCTGTTTATTGGGACCTGTTCTAAACACAACTAGAGCTTATTAACACACTGTTTCTCAGTTATAGCAAGAAGATTCTATCTCTTACTATCTTATAGGGGGAAACGACTATACCATTGTGTATGACTATGGAAGAAATTATATTCTATTCAAATTAAGCAAACATTAATATGAGTTTAACTCAAAACTTTAACTTTCTAAGATTGGCTCTTACAGTGACATCATTACTATGAATATGGTAAGAAACTTAATATGATCTTAGCTCAAATAATCCACAAACAGAAAGTTCGCAATGTAATAAGAAAAGTTACCAACACAGAGTTAAAATAATAGACCATAAAAATATAACCCACAAATTTAGAGTACTATAAGTACTATAAGTCCTCATATTCTACTCAGTTTAAAGAAGATAAGACACAATCAAATGAGTTCTTTGACTCAATACAGGTACTCTTAGTGCTGTTAAACTGGATAAACCTTTGACACTCTTAGAATTACTAGACGCTATAAATGCGCTTCAAAGTGGGAAAGTAGCTGGCCCTGATGGCTACCCAGAGGAATTAAAAAAAAAAATTCAAATAAGTTAGCTCCACTAATATTAGTAATGTTTATAGAAGATGAAAACAACAAAATTTTACCTCAGACTTTTCATTAAGCATTAATTTCTGTCTTTCCTAAGAAAAATAAGGACTTACTATAATGGGCATCATACAAACAACTCTCACTGCTGAATAATAATGTTAAGATATTCTCAAAAGTTCTAGCTAACAGGATTGAGAAAGTGCTTCCTTCTGTAATATCACAAGACCAAACCAGATTTATTATTTTAATTTAGCACAGTTAGAGCAGACAGAGATGCAAGTACCTGCGGGAAGAACAAAGGAGGAGGACTGGCTCTCTATGTCAATACAAAGTGATGTAACTCTGGACATGTAAATGTCAAAATCTCCACTTGCTGTAGGGACATCGAACTGTTGGCCGTAAATTTGCGTCCCTATTACTTGACCAGAGAGTTTGGACACGTCATTGTTGTTATTGTTTACATCCCTCCTCGGGTGGACGTGGAGATAGCATGTGATATCATCCATTCTACTGTTGCTAAGTTACAAACGCAGCACCCTGAGGCGCTTGTGCTAATCGCTGGAGACTTTAACAATGTGACGCTGGACAAAACATTACCTGCCTTCTCCCAGTATGTGGATTGTAACACCCGGGGAAATAAGACTATTGACCTACTGTATGCAAAAGTTAAAGACGCATACAGCGCCACCCCGCTGCCTGCACTTGGGAAAGCAGATCATAACCTGGTTCTGCTTCAGCCTCACTACAAACCAAGAGTGAGGGTGCTACCTGCAACCACACGCTCATTCAGGAAGTGGTCCCCTGAAGCAGAGCAGGCTCTGAGGGACTGCTTTGGAACTACGGACTGGGATATCCTGCAGGGATCACATAGTGAGAACATTGAGGAAGTTGTTGACTGCACTACTGACTACATTAACTTCTGTATGGACATTGTAGTTCCAGTAAGAACAGTATGCTGCTATGCTAACAACAAGCCATGGATTACAAGTGACAGCAAGGGCCTTTTGAACCAGAAGAAAAGGGCTTTTAAAGGCGGTGATCAGCATGAGCTCAAGCGCATGCAGAAGGAACTCCGAGTCCAGTTCAGGGCGGCGAATGAGCAGTACAGGAGAAAGCTGGAGCAGAAGTTACAGAATAACAGCATGAAGGAAGTGTGAGATGGGATGAAGATCATCACTGGCTGCAGCTCGAAGCGGGGTGCCACCATCGAGAGAGACATGAAGAGAGTAAACCAAATAAACAACTTCTTTAACAGGTGTGACCACCCTAACCCACTCTCACCCATCCTTCTGCTGATACCAGCATAGGAGAGACATCCCCACCCACAATTACAGCAGCACAGGTGAGCAAAGAGCTGAGGAGACTTCGTGCCAGCAAAGCAGTGGGTCCAGATGGAGTATCGCCACGACTGCTGAAGGCCTGTGTGTTGGAGCTGGGGAGTCCTCTACAGCGCATCTTCAACCTGAGCCTGGAACAGGGGAGAGTCCCGAGGCTTTGGAAACCATCTTGTATCACCCCAGTCCCAAAGGTATCATGTCCTAGTGAGCTGAACGCCTTCTGGCCTGTCGCTCTGACGTCACATATGATGAAGACCATGGAACGGCTGCTTCTTCACCACCTGAGGCCACAGGTACACCATGCCCTTGACCCTCTGCAGTTTGCATACCAGGAGAAGGTGGGAGCGGAGGATGCCATCATCTATATGCTACACCGATCCCTCTCTCACTTGGACAGAGGCAGTGGTGCTGTAAGAATTATGTTTCTAGACTTCTCTAGTGCCTTCAACACCATCCAACCTCTGCTCCTCAGGGACAAGCTGACAGAGATGGGAGTAGATTCATACCTAGTGGCATGGATCGTGGACAATCTTACAAACAGACCTCAGTATGTTTGTCTCAGGAACTGGTCAGAAACACAGGAGTGCCGCAGGGGACTGTACTTTCTCCGGTCCTATTCAGCCTATATACATTGGACTTCCAATATAACTCGGAGTCCTGCCACGTGCAAAAGTTCGCTGACGACACTGCTATTGTGGGCTGCATCAGGAGTGGGCAGGAGGAGGAGTATAGGAACCTCATCAAGGACTTTGTTAAATGGTGCGACTCAAACCACCTACACCTGAACACCAGCAAAACCAAGGAGCTGGTGGTGGATTTTAGGAGGCCCAGGCCCCTCCTGGACCCCGTGATCATCAGAGATGACTGTGTAGAGAGGGTACAGACCTATAAATACCTGGGAGTGCAGCTGGATGATAAATTAGACTGGACTGCCAATACTGATGCTCTGTGTAAGAAAGGACAGAGCCGGTTATACTTCCTTAGAAGACTGGCGTCCTTCAACATCTGCAATAAAATGCTGCAGATGTTCTATCAGATGGTTGTGGCGAATGCCTTCTTCTACGCATTGGTGTGCTGGGGAGGCAGCATAAAGAAGAAGGATACCTCACGCCTGGACAAACTGGTGAGGAAGGCAGGCTCTATTGTAGGCATGGAGCTGGACAGTTTGACATCCGTGGCAGAGCGACGGGTGCTCAGCAGGCTCCTATCAATAATGGAGAATCCACTGCATCCACTAAATAGTGTCATCTCCAGACAGAGGAGCAGCTTCAGCGCCAGACTGCTGTCACTGTCCTGCTCCACTGACAGACTGAGGAGATCGTTCCTCCCCCAAACTATTTGACTCTTCAGTTCCACCCGGGGGGGTAAACGTTGACATTATTCAAAGTTATTGTCTGTTTTTACCTACATTTTTATTACTCTTTAATTTAATATTGTTTTTTTTTTTTTTGTATCAGTATGCTGCTGCTGGAGTATGTGAATTTCCCCTTGGGATTAATAAAGTATCTATCTATCTATCTATCTATCTATCTATCTATCTATCTATCTATCTATCTATCTATCTATCTATCTATCTATCTATCTATCTATCTATCTATCTATCTATCTATCTATCTATCTATCTATCTATCTATCTATCTATCTATCTATCTATCTATCTAAAGGCAGACAGCTTTTAGCCTTTGATGTTTGTTTAATGTAATATATTCAGCCATTAAATTTAAGAGATCTTACTATCTTTGGATGCATTTGACATGGTTGAATAGAACTATGTCGTACCACATTACTCAAGTTTGGGTTCAGCCCAAAATTATGTGCATGGATTAAATTACTCTATACTAGTCCAGAATTCTCAGTTCATATTAACAACATTATTTTGGACTTCTTCAAACTAGTTGTTATTTGAGTTACTGTTGCCTTTCTATCAGTCTGAACTAGTCTGGCTATTCTAGTCTGACCTCTGGCATCAATAAGGCATTTTCGCCCAGACAACTGCCGTTTAATGGATATTTTCCCTTTTTTGGACCATTCCCTGTAAGCCCTAAACATGGTTGCAAACCCAGTAGATCAGCAATTTTTGAAATACTCAGATCAGCCCTTCTGGCAACAACTGTACCATGTTGTGAGTCACTTAAATCACCTTTCTTCCAAATTCTGATGTTCGGTCTGAACTTCAGCAGGTCATTGCTGCCATGTAACTGGCTGATTAGATATTTGTGTTAACAAGCAGTTGAACAGAGTTACTTAATACAGTGGCCGTTGAGTGTATACAGTATATGCCATTCTTGAGCACAAGTTACAACAAAAAACATGAAGGAAGTGTCCCAAGGACTTCAGACCAGTTGCTCTTACTTTATACATCATGAAGACCTTTGAGAGGCTGGTCCTAAAACAGCTATGACCCCTGGTCTCAGAACATCTGGATCATCTGCATTTTGCCTTTTAGGCACATATAGGTATGGAGGATGCTGTCATCTACATGCTCCCCAGAGCCTACTCCCACTTCCAATGTGCCAAGAAGCCCCTGAGAACAGTCACCATTCAGGTGAAGGACTTGGAAGTGGTACAGAGCTACAAGCTCCAGGAGGTTTACATAAACAACGAACTGGACTGGTCTGACAACACAATGGCACTGTACAAGAATGGCCAGAGCAGACTGTACTTGTTAAGGAGACTCACGGTTTTTTGACATGTGCAGCAAGCTGCTAGACATGTTGTAACAATCCATAGTAGCCATTGTGGTTTTTCCTGCTACAGTCTCCTGGGGAAGCAACCTGAGCACCAAAAAAGTACAAAGCCTGAACAAACTTATCATGAAAGCCTGCTCCATTACAGAGCAAACCCTATACATAATGGAAGCTGCAGTGGAAAAGAGAATGATGGCAAAATTAGATGTCATCATGAAAAATCTCCCCCATCCCCTCCATGAGGCACTTTCTTAAAGCACTTTTAGCCATAGGTTCATTCTACCACGATGTACTAAGAAATGAATCTGGGGGTCTTTTCTGCCAACTGCTATGAGGCAATTCAATGTTCCCACCCAGTATATTTGTTTAGTTTATTTATTTATTAATCGATTGATTGGGTGTATTATCTGTCTTGTAAGTCTGTATTCTTGTTTTTCAGCTGCTGTATAGACAGTAAAACCTTGGATTACGAGTAACTTGGTCTGCGAGTGTTTTGCAACACGAGCTCAAATTTTTAATAAATTTTAACTTGATAAACGAGTGAGGTCTTGCAATACGAGTAGTACGTATATGCTTTGTCCACCAAGCGTCACGTGGGGATTGTGGGTAATCGTCACCCAAACTCGTTCTCAGTCAGCGTGCCTCACTCAACCTCACTCAACAACCGTATGAGCATATAATGTTTACTATAGCATGGTGACCACGTGTGTGTGCTGTAACATGCAAGTCCTTGTCATGCACCCCAAAACAAGAGGCTGAGTCTCAGTAGTTTAGCAAAACCAGCTTTATTCAGCGTGAAACAGGAACAGTACAGTTATTTATTGTAGCGGGATCTACCACTCTCCTATACAGAGACACAGCAATCAGGCAGAGTCGTGACCAGGTTAGTGGCTAAGTAATACTGTGCTCTTGCATTTAGAATTTTCCTTGCATCACCCATTGATGGCAGGCATTTATAGCTTGACCACAATCTTTTCTGATTTACTTTTATGGTGAATTGCTACAGTGTTTGGAGCCTGCGGTTGCTTCGGGACGCTCTTCTCCACGTGTTGTCCTGTGGGGGGGGGATGGGGGAGGGGATCCCAAAAGAGTTTAGAAACCTTACAGTGCGTAAAGCATGTTTTTATTTTGTGTCCAAGTGTAGTGACTCTTCAGGCAAAAGCAACTGTTATCGGATAGGTTTCCTTGTTATATTCGCAAAAAAAGAAAAAGATTCCAGTGAGCCAACAGATAGCAAAGATTCCTTTAGAGTGAAAGTCGTCCTACACAATAACTCTCTTCCTCCTCGTCCTCTCCTCTCTCTCATTTCCCTCACACCAGCCATGATTCTTTTCAAAGTTAAAGTGCAGGTTAATTTGTTTTACGTATTTTTACTTTATATTTTGTATTAATCATTTTTGTTATGATTGCAAAGTTACATAATCAACTTATGTTCGCAAACCGAGGTTCCACTGTATATATATAATATATATACTGTGTATATATATATATATATATATATATATATATATATATACACAGAATATATATATATATATATATATACAGAATATATATATATATATATATGCATGTATACTGTATATACATACATAAACAAGGTTAAAGGTTATTTCCATTCTGAAAAGGAAAGAAAGTTAAAGACCTAACATTTTAACTGTATAGCCTTCATCATGTGTGCAACTATAAAGGAAAGGCCAGGTAATATATATATATATATATATATATATATATATATATATATGTATATATATATATATATATATATATACTGTATATATATATATATATATATATATACTGTATATATATATATATATATATATATATATATATATATATATATATATACTGTGTATATATATATATATACTGTATATATATATATATATATATATATATATATATATACTGTATATATATATATATATATATATATATATATATATATATATATATATATAGGAGGGGAAGGAAGGAACAAAGCCAATGCAGACAAAAAGAGAAAAACTGAAAGTAGTTGAGAAAAACCAGCCACTAGAAAACATGTACAGAGCGATTAAAACATAAGTTGGTCATTGAGACTTGGAGAAATATATGATCCCTGGCTGACAATTTAAAAGTTTAGATTGTTCTGATTTTCTTTGAAAAGTGTCTTTGAAGCTCTGAGAAATAACATAGGGAGATCAGTGTGGCTATGATGAAGGGATGTCAAGAGTTTTACAATAGAATTTTTAAGGTCTTTGATTTTAACATGATCAAATATGCTCCCTGAAACTAGCCATCTGCTAGCCATCTGCACTGCACAAAATGCATATGCAAAAACTAGACAAAACAACTTTAAATGGGAGTTATTTTACTTGTATTTAGTAAATAAATATGATAAAGGGGTAAGTAAAAAATTTACTTGACATAATTTCTTAAAATAAGCTAAATAATTGTAAATACAAGTCAACAATTCTTACAATCAGGAAAACTAGATTTAATTTCATGATTTAAATACTTTTCACTTATCTTACATCTCATTTTCTGATGTGTCCCCAATTCACCTATGTAGATGGCTGGACACTTCCTACAAGAAATGCATAAAAAAAGATTTTTATACTGGCAAGAGGCCCATCGTTTAATATTTGTTGGTATTTGTTAGTGACATATTTGTAAGTGACTCAGCGGCTCCCGTTACAGCTCAAAGAGCCTGGTGAGGATTTCAGCTTTTCTCTGTGCATTTAGCTACGTATAAGAAGTTTGTGCATGTTAGGTTGTGAATAGAAGGAGGTCAAGGGAGGGTTGGGGAAAAAACACTCCTTTGGAAAAATCAGATTTTGTAAAAAATTGTTTGATGACCTGTGGGAGAGATAGAGTGTTTCATTATTGGGGTTCCTATTAGAATGGATGTTACAAGGTCTACTCCTGACTTGATGTAAGGCCCTGTCCACAATATGAGACCATGCTATACCATTTTCTAAATTTGCTAAATCTTGGGTAATGAGAGCTGGAGCCTAGCTAAGCAACCATAGGACAAAGGCAGAAACAATCCCCTATACCACTTACACAAGGGCCAATGTAGTGTTACAACAACATAGTCCGTCTTGAGAGGCACTGCTATTTCTCTAGAATTATAAATAGCAATGCTAGTAATCCCAGAGTCTTATTCTCTACAATTGATCATCTGCTAAACCCAGGTCACTCAATGGAATGCCTCCAAAATACTTCCAGTGAAACTTGTGAGGCTATTGCTGTATTTTTTAATCAAAAAATTAATGATATTAGAAACAATATAGTACATCTCCCCAACACTGATCCTCTTAAGCTCCAGTACTCCATTATAAACAAATTCAATTCTTTCATCAGGATAGATTTACCTGATTTATATAAAATAATTTCTCAACTGAGACCCTCCACCTGCGTCCTTGACCCAATACCAACAAGTTTTTTCAAAGAAGTATCTGGCGTGCTAATTGACAGTGTTCTTGACATAGTAAACTTGTCATTAGATACGGAGGTCTTCCCAGACTGTCTTAAGACTGCTGTAGTTAAACCCCTACTCAAGAAAAATAATCTTGACTCCTCTGCTTTTGAAAATTTTAGACCTATTTCTAACTTGCTTTTCTTAAGTAAAATTCTAGAGAAGGCAGTCATTATGCAGCTAAATGACCACCTCAATAAACATGCTATTCTTGATAAGTTTCAGTCGGGTTTCAGAACAAATCATAGTACAGAAACTGCACTTGTTAAAGTAGTAAATGACTTGCGGGAAAATGCAGATAGTGGCCGTTTATCTGTTCTCATCCTCTTAGATCTGAGTGCCGCATTTGATACCATTGATCACAATATTCTTAGAAATTGCCTTAGTCAGTGGGTGGGCCTCTCTGGCAGTGTCTTAAATTGGTTTGAATCCTACCTGGCAGGTAGAATATTCTTTGTTAATTGTGGTAATTATACTTCAGAAACACACAATATTCTATATGGTGTTCCACATGGCTCTATTCTGTGTCCGCTGCTCTTTTCGATTTACATTCTTCCATTAGGTCACATTATCTTGGGGCATAACGTGAACTACCACAGCTATGCTGATGACACACAACTATATTTATCAATAGCACCTGACGACCCCAACTCTCTCGACTCACTGATACAGTGTCTTACTTGTGTTTCTGAATGGATGAGTAGTACTTTTCTCAAACTAAATAAAGAGAAAACTGGAATTTTAGTGATTGGCAATAATGGATATAATGAGGTTATTGGAAATAAACTTGATGCATTAGGATTAAAACTGTAACTGTTGACTGTGATCTGAATTTTAAATAACATATTAATCAGATCACTAGGACAGCATTTTTTCACTTAAGAAATATAGGAAATGTTAGACCTCTTATATCATTGAAACATGCTGAGAAATTAGTTCACGCTTTTGTTTTCAGTCGGCTAGATTACTGCAACGCACTCCTCTCAGGACTACACAAAAAAGACATCAATCAATTGCAACTAGTGCAGAATGCAGCTGCTAGAATCTTAACTAGGAAAAGAAAATCCGAGGACATCTCTCCAGTTTTGATGTCACTACATTGGTTACCCAGGCCATTTAGAATTGACCTTAAAATACTGCTTATGGTTTATAAAGCCTTAAATAATCTCGCTCCATCTTATACAGGTATTTCGGAATGTCTGACACCTTACACTCCAAATTGTAACCTTAGATTTTCAAATGAGTGTCTGCTTAGAATTCCAAGAGCAAAACTTAAAAGAAGTGGTGAGGTGGCCTTCTGCTGTTATGCACCTAAAATCTAGAATAGCTTGCCAATAGGAATTCGCCAGGCTAATACAGTGGAGCACTTTAAAACACTGCTGAAAACACATTACTTTAACATGGCTTTCTCATAACTTCATTTTAGTTTAATCCTGATGCTCTGTATATTCACTTCATTATCATTATTATTCACGGTGGCTACTAAATCCGTACTAACCCCTACTCTCTCTTCTGTTCTTTTTCCAGTTTTCTGTGGTGGCGATCTGCACCACCACCAAATAATCAAAACACTGTGATGTCCCTACATTGATGGATTAAAGACCAAAAGTCCATGTGACCGTCATCATCAAGTCCTTCCATGAGAACCCTGAATACAATGAGGACTGATTGAGATCATTTATGTTAGGTAGAATGCCTAGAGGGGGCGAACCCCTGCAGATTTTTTTTCTCCAGCCATCTGGAGTTTTTTTGTTTTTTCTGTCCTCCCTGGCTATTGGACCCTACTTTTATTCTATGTTAATTAGTGTTTTCTTATTTTAATTCTTATTTTGTCTTTTTCTCTCTTTTTTCATCATATGAAGCACTTTGAGCTACATTATTTGTTGAAAATGTGCTATATAAATAAATGTTGTTGTTGTTGCCAATACACCTAACCTTCATGGAGAACATGTTTACTCCACGCAGGGAAAACCCAGAATGCAAACCCTGGTCTACTTACTGTGAGGCAGCAGTACTACTACTGTGCAATATTAGATACACATATAAAATACTGATAGAACAAGGAAACACAAACTTCATTAATGGATTGAAATTTCAAGCTTCATTGCTATAGCAGTAATAAACAAACATATTAGAAAAGATAACAGGACAACCACAAGATAAACTACAGAAAAACTATAGCAATTCTGAACATTAAAAACAGTTGTCCTACCAAGCAAGAGAGGAAGTCACCCCACAGGACAGGAAGGCATGACTTGCCACCACTGCTTGACACCTATGGCACGTGAGTCAATGAATCTGCAATTGAGAGATCTTATTCCAAAAAGGGCCTGATGAAATTAATGGGCACAAGAAGAAAGAGGGTCACATCAGCAGATGGGGTTCAGGTTAGGGTTAGGATTAGGTGCTTTTTGGGGCTCAGGTCTGAAGACAAGGCAGACCAAGACAGCACCTGCACACCAGCATGTCTCAGAACTGTTGTGACCAAAGCAGGCATTGTCCTGTTGAATGTCAGGTTGTGTAGAAGGTGTGAGCTTAAAGCTATTGACAGGCTGAATGTCTTTAAGACCAGGGGCCTCATGTATAACGCTGTGCGTAGAGCTCACACTATAACATGGCGCAAGTACAAAAGCGGGAATGTGCGCACGCACAGAAAAATCCAGATGCAGGAATCTGTACGTACGCATATTTTCACGTTCTTCCACTACATAAATCCCGATCAGCGTGAAAAGTAACACACGTGCACGCACCTTCTGTCCTGCCCCAACTCCTCCCAGAATTACGCCTCTTTGAATATGCAAATCAATATAAATAGCCTTCTGAGAAAAGACAATGGGAAAAGCACGGGGGAAAATATAAGAATTTCAGCGAATACCAAGTGGAGGCAAAGGAAAAACGTACTATTTGTTGGTTTAAACAGTGGTATAATCAACAAAAGAAAGTTGATCGAGTGACAGAGTGTCAGAGAAACTCGAAAGCTCAAGTTCACAAAGTCGCACAGTGCCCAAAATAAAAAAGAAATCACATATCAAAGTTGCCGTGAAAAGGCAAGTCGTAGCCCACCGTCTGAGTGTCATATGAAAGCTTATTAGGGTACAGACAAAAAAATAGGCACACAGTGAAAAAAGCACGAAATGTCAACTTTAATCTCGAAATAATTACAATTACAATAATTACAATCAGATGCATTACACTAATAAACAATATGCAGTTAATTTCAGTGTATTTATAAAGCCGCGTCAGGAATGTGGATCTAAGAAAGAAAGGGTGACCACACAGGAACAGTAGCACTGCTTTGACGCTGGGTGCCGCCAGTCTGCAAAACCGAGCGGAGAAATTGCGTACGCCAAGGTATGAGGTGCTGTGGAAATGTGCGTGGCTTTACGCCAAGTTTAGGTTTTATACATCGCGATTTGAGCGTGGAAACATTCGTATGCAACATTTCTGTGCTTACTCACCGTTTATACATGAGGCCCCAGCAGTTTAGAGCCTGTTCCTCTCTATCCTTTCATTAACATATGCCTTGTGTCTATCTGCAGTTTTAGCAGCCATATGGACAGCAGATCTGAAGAAATCTCTCTGACAGACCAGTCTGTGTTGCTCTGATGTGGCCATTTGAGGGAGATCAAATCTTAGACAGTTATCTGTATGTGTGGTGAAACCTTGTGTACAGTTGGGACACAGTAGAGAGGAATTTGTGTATCTGTCAATGCCGGTAGAGAAAAGCCAAGCAAAATGACACCTTTTATTGGCTAACTAAAAAGATTACAATATGCAAGCTTTCGAGGCAACTCAGGTCCCTTCTTCAGGCAAGATGTAATACAGAGACTGGAGTTCCCTATGTTTATATACACACTCTAGGACAAGAAACAACATTGGTAAATCTTTAAATGAGAAATTTTAAATGTAAAAAATTAATAGATTCATTCAGGCTAGGGTTAATTACATCTTGCCTGAAGAAGGGGCCTGAGTTGCCTCGAAAGCTTGCATATTGTAATCTTTTTAGTTAGCCAATAAAAGGTGTCATTTTGCTTGGCTTTTCTCTACATTCATAATGGCTAACACGGTACAACACCCTAGTACTGTCGGTGCTGGCAAATGACATACTGGCCAGTAGCATGCCAATTGCCCTCTTTCTTGCTTCTACTGACATGTAAGGCACTGTGCCATGCACATAAAACCGACTGTGTGTCTCATTCATCTTGCTTGTTGTAACCAAAGTTTTGAATTAAGGTCTTTTTAAAGGGGATGTGTACAGGCTTTGTTCAACCTGGACCTGGGTAAAAAAAAGGATATTTATAGCTTTCTCATTCCAGAAAATGATTTTCTTTTTTCTGTCAGTATATATGCTCTTTTTAAACAGTAACAGGTTATCACATATATTTTGTATATGGTGTACTTTCTAGTTCCATACACCTTTTTCTTCCTTGGGCAGCATAGTAGAGTAATGTTAACACTTTGGTCTGATATCCTGGTCGATATCTGTGTGGCACTTGTGCATCCAAAAGACATCCATGTTAAATTAATGTAATTCTTAATTGTCACTGTGGTCATGTGTACGAGTGGGTTCTGTGATGAACTGGCATCCCATAAAACAAATAAAACAGATCTGAGAATGTTATTTGTTTTGTTCCTAATGTAAAGCATCATATGTAGTTCAACTTTATTTACACAAATCTACACAACACTGCTCCTGGTGCATCCACATTTGATGTTATGCAGACCAAGTACAGACAAAGAAGCAATGATGTCTGGACTCAAATTCACCAGTCAGGTCCCTTATAAAGATTCAGACCTGAAGTAGGCCAGGTTGGCTGCCATTATCTTAGCACCTGGAGGATATGATGCTGATAACACATTTCATCTGCAAAAGATGAAATGAGAAAATTCAAAGCCTTTATTAAGCACACTGTCCCTATTAAACCACCAGTTTCATGGAGCTTGAGGTTTAGACAGGACTGATAGGTAACATCGGCTACTCAAAAATAAATTCTGACTGTTCATTCTTTCACTAATTTTTGCTTTGCTTCATTATATTATCTTGGGTTGGTGACTTTTATTCTGTTTTCAGTAAACAATTCAATTTTCAAAGATATCCCCTATGGCTGTGTTTGTACCAAACCCCCAAAAATTATCAAACCTCAGTACATGTTCAGCTTCATCCTCTAATTGCTTTTAACTGACCTTGTCTGAATTTTCTGAATTAAAAAAAAAAAATTAGGCTAACTACAAAATGTATACCGGAAAGGAAAAGGATTATTCTAACATTATTTCAGATGGATAATTATTCCCTCTTGTCATTGCACATGCAAATACAAAAGCCTACAAACTTTAAGCAGAAATGAAAGAATTTAACTGTGCCTTGTATTAATTATTTGCAAAACATTGGCAGCTTGCCTTTTACTAATTAACTGCCAGCCTTTGCCATCGCTTTTGTTTTCAATACATTTTAAATCCCTCTGTAGTTTTCTCAAAGCTTTTTATTTCCTTTCAATCCCCCAAGCTACAGATGACTGAGTGACAGCAATAACAAGTCTGAAGTACCATCCTCTGCCATCATTTCATGACTGTTAAATTTAATAAGTACTTAAAAAAGACTCGATAATTGTCTAAACTTGATGTAATTGTGACATTTTATCTTCAAATGGACACTTTGTGTTCTAGTGTGTCCAGGTCATCTTGAATAATTATTGTGAAGTACAGCATTCTAGGAAATTAATCTGCATCATTTGTACTGTCGATGCATTAGTTATATGTATTTATGCTCTGACTTGTCAAGGGGCATAACCAGAGCAACAAGAGTGCATTTCCAGCTAGGCAGAGGAGAGAAAGACCATAAAAGGAGAGAGACCATTGAGGAATAATGACAGGCTAAATCCAGGCTGACATGTTATTGTCCAGTGAGACAATAGTCTGAAGGGAAGTTATACCACATCTTGGTTTATTTTAGCACTGGGCTAGGAAGTATAGCCGTAAGATGGAATTGTGCAGTGCGCATAGTGTAAATATATTGTAATATTAATAAATTCTGTAGTTAAATAGACAAAATTACATGTATACATATTCATTATGATTCCATTGCATACATTGCATGTTTTGTTGCTTGTAAATAAGGCTGATTTTATGTGGTTGGTCTTTTAATGTTCTGATCATTTTAATACTAATGTGTTCACCCAGTTATCTGGAAGGTGGTCTTACACCTCTGATAGCAGAGAAGAATGGGAGTGAGTTAATAAAAGAAACTGAAATAATCAGGACATGTACTAAATGCAAGGTTGGTTCCTGCCTCAGTCCCAGTGCTGGAGCCCCTGTGACCTTCTTATGGATTTTAGTAGGTTTGAAAATGAGCTTATAAATGAAGAGATGGTGCTAGTCTTGCTTTGAAAGTTTGCACCTCACTGGGTCCAATTAGAAGGCTATAACATATTTTTATTGTAGTCAAATAATTTCATTATATATAAAGCTCTACTAATAATTTTAATTGCTTTTCTTTGGTTGGCATGACTTTATCTGAAAGCATTTCAATAGTTTCTGCTGTGAAATTTTTGTTTCCTAAAAAGAAAAATAATTTTCCATAGAATTTTTGCTTCTCAAGCTTCAATTTAATTTCCAGAATGCATAAAGCGTGGCCATTTTTATTTATAAAATAAAATAGCATGTAATGTATGTAAACTGCCACAAACACTCCCTATTTACCTTAAGAATACAGTGCCCCTCCATAATGTCTGAGGCAAAGACAACATTTTCTTTTTGATTGATTAACTGCTCCACAGTATAAAATTACAAATCAAACAATTCAGGCATGATTAAAGTGCACATTGCAGGCTTTAATTTTAAGGGTATTTGCGTACATTTTGCTCACACCATGTAGAAATTACAACATTTTTTTCTGCATGGTCCTCTCATTTCAGGGCATATAATGTTTGGGACAAAGCAGTCATATTTAGTTCTTTGTTTCATAACCCTTGCATACAATGACTGCTTGAAGTCTGCGATTCATAGACATGCCAAGCCTCTAATGCAGCCATCTTCACCCACTGCCTGTTTCAGGGACTTGTCCTTGTCATATGGAAGACATACTCAATTGGATTTAAACCAGGCAATTGGCTTAGCCATTCAAGAATTTTCTATTTTTTAACTACGAAACACTCCTGTGAGGCCTTAGCAGTATGTTTGGGATCATTATCTTGTTGTAGGATGAAACTGCATCCATTGAGTTTGAAGGCATTTACTGGGACTTGAGCAGATAAGATGTTTGTATACACCTCAAAATTCATTGTCAGCAGTTACATCATCAATGAAGAGAAGTGTGGCAATACTTGAGGCAGCCATACACGCCTAATCTGTAACAGATGAAGTGGTATGCTTTGGATCTTGGGCAGTTCCTTTTTGCTTCCACACTCTTGCCATCATTCTGATACAGGTTCATCTTTCTCTTGTCTGTCCACAAGACATTTTTCCAGAATTCTGCAGGCTGTTTTAAGTACTTTTTCGCAAACTATAACCTGGCCATCTAGTTTCTATGGCTAACTGGTGGTTTGCATCTTGCAGTGTGGCCTCTAGGTTTCTGTTCATGAAGTCTTCTGCAGACATTAGTCTCTGACACATCCACATCTGCCTATTGAAGACTGTTTCTGACAGGTGTTTGGGACTTTTTCTTTGTCTGTCATTAGTAGTGGAGGTCTTCCTTGGCCTATCAGTCCTTTTGCAATTACTGAGGTCAACATTGTGTTCTTTCTTCATAATGATATTCCAGTCAGTTGATTTACGTAATCCTAAGGTTTTACTAATGTCTCAAATGGTTGTATTCTTCTTTTGCAGCCTCTTTGACTTTCATTGGCACAGCTCTTATCCTCATGTTGAACAATGGTTCTAAAGCAGGAGAAAAGTTTTTTTTCTTGTTTAGCTTGAGTACTAGTTACTATTTGCAACTACAAAAAAACATAGAAATTGGACACACTGAATGGCAGCACCCATGACATCCTGAAACATAAAATGACAGTAAACCTGAAAAGGCAAATACACAAAATGACAATGCAATGACATTGTCAAAATCACATTAAACACATTAAGAACAAATATACTGGTTAATATTGTTCAAAATATTCAACAAAATGTTTTCTAAAAATGTGGCCCTTAAATGTCTGACCACAGACTATTTAAAAGGGCTCTGATCTGTCAAATTTTTATACTAAATAGGCCACCGCTGACTCTACAATTCTGAGGTTGGCTCAGAAATAACCTTAGGAGCGGAAATAAAAGCAACCTAGGGAAAGTAAGTCTAGGTTTGGGGAATTGTGGAAAAGGTCACTGTTTTAAAATAAAGACTCCAGGATGTAAACATAAAAGGAAAGTAACTTGTGGCCGTCTGGGAGATGAGGAAGTGGGATATATATATATATATATATATATATATATATATATATATATATATATATATATATATATATATATATATACACACAGTCATATGAAAAAGTTTGGGAACCCCTCTTAATTCTTTGGATTTTTGTTTATCATTGGCTGAGCTTTCAAAGTAGCAACTTCCTTTTAATATATGGCATGCCTTATGGAAACAGTAGTATTTCAGCAGTGACATTAAGTTTATTGGATTAACAGAAAATATGCAATATGCATCATAACAAAATTAGACAGGTGCATAAATTTGGGCACCCCAACAGAGATCTTACATCAATATTTAGTTGACCCCCCTTTTGCAAATATAACAGCCTCTAGACGCGTCCTATAGCCTTTGATGAGTGTCTGGACTCTGGATGGAGGTATTTTTGACCATTCTTCAATACAAAATCTCTTCAGTTTAGTTCAATTTGATGACTGCCAAGCATGGACAGCCTGCTTCAAATCATCCCATGGATTTTCAATGATATTCAAGTCAGGGGACTGTGACGGCCATTCCAGAAAATTGTACTTCTCCCTCTGCATGAATGCCTTTGTAGATTTTGAACTGTGTTTTGGGTCATTGTCTTGTTGGACTATCCAACCCCTGCGTAATTTCAACTTTGCGACTGATGCTTGAATATTATCCTGAAGAACTTGTTGATAATGGGTTCATCCGACCCTCGACTTTAACAAGGGCCCCAGTCCCTGAACTAGCCACACATCCCCACAGCATAATGGAACCACAACCAAATTTGACAGTAGGTAGCAGGTGTTTTTCTTGGAATGCGGTGTTCTTCTTCTACCATGCAAAGCGTTTTTTGTTATGACCAAATAACTCCATTTTTGTATCATCAGTCCAAAGCACTTTGTTCCACAATGAATCTGGCTTGTCTAAATGAGCATTTGCATACAACAAGCGACTCTGTTTGTGGTGTGAGTGCAGAAAGGGCTTCTTTCTCATCACCCTGCCATACAGATTTTCTTTGTGCAAATTGCGCTGAATTGTAGAACGTTGTACAGATACACCATCTGCAGCAAGATGTTCTTGCAGGTCTTTCGAGGTGATCTGTGGGTTGTCTGTAACCATTCTCACAATCCTGCGCATATGCTGATTACATTCCTTACAGGTGAAACTGACAGTTTAAACCGCTGAGATAGCTTTTTGTAGCCTTCCCCAAACCATGATACTGAACAATCTTTGTTTTCAGATCTTTTGAGAGTTGCTTTGAGGATCCCATGCTGTCACTCTTCAGAGGAGAGTCAAAGGGAAGCACAACTTGCAATTGACCACCTTAAATACCTTTATATCTCATGATTGGACACACCTGTCTATGAAGTTCAAGGCTTAACGAGCTAATCCAACCAATTTGGTGTTGCAAGTAATCAGTATTGAGCAGCCACATGCATTCAAATCAGCAGAATTACAAGGGGACCCAAATTTTTGCACAGCCAGTTTTTCACATTTGATTTAATTTCATACAACTAAATACTGCTTTACTAAAAATCGTTGTTCAGAAAACACTCTAGTACTCAGATGTTCCTAGGAAATGAAAGACATACCACTGTTATCTTTTTTGTTGAAAGTAGAGTAAATTATTATGCAGGCTTAGAGGCGTTCCCAAACTTTTTCATATGACTGTATATGTATAATATATATATATATATATATATATATATATATATATATATATATATATATATATATATACATACTGTAAGGCATGAGCCCTTGGGGGACACCTTCAGGACTCTAACATGGTAAGCAGTACCACTCAACATCAAAAGGTTACTAATTTCTTCTCCCTTTTCCTCCGCAGTCTCAAAGATAGCTGGGACGCTGACTGATATCTTTCCTTCATATCCCACATAACTCTACCTTGGGATGTCCACTATATATAATGACCAAAGACCAAAAGTGGTTGTTCATTTTTGGTCTTGTAACTGAGGGGGATTAACCTTCTGTTCAGTGTGTTATCTTGGGAATTACTGACAGTATTTATTTTGTAGTTGTGGACACTTTTGACTTGAGTTGCATTTTCTTATTTTCATTTTGCTTTTCTCTGTTAAAAAGAATTTAACCAAGAAGGTGCCCAACTCTTTGTCTTTGTCCTGTTTATTATTCTACACAGGAAAACAACCTACTTAAATTATGTTACTTCTCCATTGGTGCTATACCTTTCTCTGTTTAACCCTACCTTGAAAGCAAATAATATCCCTTTTGGTTAACTTTGAACTATTTAGCATTACTCTGGCCATAAGATAGAATTCTCTTTGACTCACTTCATAGGTTTATCTATTCACTCAACTATTTTATGAACCTACTTAATCTAGTGTCATGGAAGTGTATATATAGTTTGAAGAGATATAAGCATCATCACCCAAGCATGATCACCCTATAATAACAATAATGCTATGTGGTCTTGAGGTCTTGAATTGAATATCTGTTCAAGGGTGTCAGTCTTATGTCAAATATCTCATCAAATCTTTCTGCTGTACTTTGGTACTTTTATAATTAATGGTTAAAAAAAGACAATTAAACCAGTGGAGCTCAACTTGTGGGGCGGCAAAGTAACAAAAAGGGGGGTGCGAAGATGTGAAAAAAAGAAAACAAGAATCAAAAATATAAAAAATACATCTATTGAAACCAAAACAAATTAACTTAAACTACATTCTGATATTAGAAAAATATAGAGTTAGATAAATATCGATAAAAGTTAAGTAGGTATAATAAAATATGCATCTATGATATATCATTAATTAAAAAAGAACAAATTGGTATTAGTGGGCTCCTTTCAAAAAAACGTTAGGGGGGCGAGATTAAAACTGTTATGAAAACTCTGGTCGCAAATACTTAAAGGTTGAGAAATGCTGGATTAAACAATAACATATCAGTTCTGGCAACTCCAGTAGTCTACCAGTATGAAAATGAAGAACCTGAGAGAATCCCTCTCACATGCTAGGTATACCCCCATCATTACTGTAAGTTAGTGAAAATGTTGTATTATTTTGAGGGAAACTAGAATTAAATGCTTTGTCTCTTCTACTGCACTAGAGATCAATGTCAGAGAGTCGGCATCACACTCCACTGGCCATGTAGATTGACAAGCTTAATTGGATGCCCACTTGCTAAATGTGCTGATGAATCACTCAAGCACTATTTTTGTAGCATTGAGAATGCCAGAATTACCAGTTGTCTATTACACCTTGACATGTTCACATCTCTGATGTGCTTAGCCATAAATAGCATTAAACAGTTCCATAGGTGAAAATAGTCACTTTATCTGATGCCTGAAATTCCCTAAAATTTAAATTTGATTTGGAATGGTCAACCATTCTGGATAAGCATTTCATTTGATTTTGTATGGTCGACCTTCCTGTATAAGCATAGTTGGAACTGTGTGAATTTAGGATGTCTTTATTTACTGAGATTCTTTCAAAAATAAAAACAGCTAAAACAGCATGGGAAATGAAAGGCATTAGATTTTCAAAGCATAATTTGTTTGGACCCAAATAGTATTTTTCAGAACCATTATTTGTCAAAGATTTGCTGTTATCTAGCTGTGATAAAACTCTCTGTTATAACTGAATTGATTTGATGGTGTCTATCTATTTTGTCCTGTAGAGCACAATATACTGTATAATAATGAACTATCTAACAGTACAAGGCTTGACAGTCTAGTTGTACTGAATCCCTCACCAGATGCTATTAACATCATCTCAGAGTTCTTCTTTATGTGAAGTCAGTGCAGTCCTACACCAGGAGTGTAGGTGCATGCTGCTTTGGTGGGCTTGTAAATGCACTGATCCACTGTGCTAAGGCAACTGGGTAGCATCACATGTTATTCATTTTTGCCAAGTTGAATAATATATATAGTATATCTAATATATCTAGTATATCTTTGGGTACACTGCAACCTCAGATATCCAGCAATATGGGGTTAAATTCTGCATCTGATCACCATTGGTTTGGAATTTTCACATTCTTCCCATGTCGATGTAGGTTTTCTCTGGGTGCTTACTGAATTTTTTTCCTCAAGCCCAAAATATTGTGTGCTAGATGTACTGGCAATTTCAAATTAGTCTTTGAATGTGAACATGGATGTTTGTTTGAGTGAGTCAATCTGGATGACTTGTCATTATTTTATACCAATTGTTGTATTCTGCATGTTTTACCTCCAAGTTATATTTGAAAGTATACTTCTATTATTTATTGAATATCTGTCATATTCTAATTTTGCCAGAAGCTTGTAAATAACCATAGACTTCTTTCATTCATAGTACTGTGACAGGTAAATTGTGCTAGGTGGGCTTGCAGGTATGCTACTCAGACCTCTTCATTTGGAATATTTGTCATCCACATCTTGATGCTAAAGGGGAATCGTTCTTGAGTAGACCCTGTCCTAAGCAATTTCTCAAGCACATAGGACTAGATATTTCAATCCCCTAAATAAGCAGATCCTAACTCTGGTTATAGCATGAGGAACTTGAGATGGGATTTGACAGGTGACAGACACTTCCCAGGGATCATCCCCCCCTTAGGTTTTTCATTGATTTAAGATCACTACATGTCCAAAGGGCTTAACTATGTGCTCTGACATCCTGGGTGTTCCCCCTTCTACATCTAGATACCCATGGATCATCACTCCTACTCATCCATAACCAGTGGCTGCTTCACTCAGTTGTCTCTGAAAGTTGCTTTATAGCTTGTAGTCTGTCTGACCCTTGGACTGCCAACTCCTTTAACAGTCTGAGCATAGAAGTAGCCACAAATCCTCTGCCTCCAACATCTAGTGGAGGAATCTTAAACCTTCCATCCATGCTGCTTATCATCTGTGGTCACCTCAGCATATCTTAGATGTTTCTGCTCCTCTGCTCATATGCCTCACAGACTGTATCTTCTCAGGGCACTGTGAGCTCTGAGATTAATATAACTTTAATACTGCTAGAACACAAGACCAAGTCTGGTCTAAGGGTCACAGCAGCTATTTCTGGTGGAAATATTAGTCTTTTATTGAGGTCAACAGTCATATTTCACTCAGGAGCTGGTTCCAGTATGCTTGACTGGCTGTGTATCTTCCTTGAGTGAGACTTACTTTGCAGGATAAGAGGATATGTTTGAGGCTTGCTGTTGTTCCACAAAATGGACAAGCGGGGGTCTTCACCACACCAAATCTATTCCAAGGTAATCTTTTAAAACTATCCACCTCCATGATAATAAACTTGTACTCCTTAAAATATAGTACTATATACATTGCAGTATCAATGAATAACTGTGTAACAAGCTGTGAAAATCAGACCTCAATCCATAACGTGCCAGTATGTCTTCTACTTTTTTGAGAAGCCATAGCAGATGATTGTATACAGTACGTCCATGTTTAATTCAATTAAATAATCTAACATAGTTCATTTTCCTACATAAGCACTTAGCAGAGTATAAAATGACCTTTTTCCTCTCAGTAACACTGAACATCTATTTGAATTTATTGAAGAAATACAGCAAACTGTTACATGGTTACTTCAGTTGGCACTAGGCCAGCTGAGACCTCTTTCCATCAACAGATAAATAATAATACAGCTGATTATATCATTTTGAGAATATTAGAAGCACGAAAATGATGCAAAATTGTCCCAAAAATCACACAGCAAGATTGTCTTCAAATCCATTAGGCAAAGATAACTACTGCTAGACTTCCTTCAGCAGCTCAATTCAATGCTGAAAGTAGCTCTACAATCCGGGCCTGTAGTTCATGTTCAGAAGCTGCCAGCTGCTTAATTGCCTAAAACAAATTATTTGATAAGGTCTGCAGAGAGCCTAAATAAGCACTGAGTAGCAACAGTGCAGTGTAACCACTCCAAAAGATGCATATTTAAAGTCTTTATGTCAGACTTTAGAGAGAAGCATCAAACAATACCTCTAGGTGCAGGAATCATTTGAGAATCCCGTGCTGATTACCTCTATCTCTTACTGGCACACACTGCTGGATGACTTTTCTTTGCAGAACTACTATATTTTGTTCATAAAATGACCCTACCGTCTGTTTTTTTAGCCAGCATTTTTAATATGTAAACCAAAACTAGTAAAGGTGTGAAGTGGAAAATACAACAAACAACATTTTGTGTTCTAGGCGACCAAAGACCCAACATCCACCGAAAAGACATTGGCAAGGAACAGGGGACACATGTGGTACAGCAAAAACAGTAACATTGGAAGCTAGTTGATTTTTTTTAACTTTCATTATAAATACTTTGCACATTTTTTTATATATATATAATTACATATTGGCAACACATTAAAAGACTGAATAGGCTGATCTTTTAAGAATTAAAACAGGCTAAGAGAGAAAGTAACTTGTCTCAGGTTGTTAATTTCAGTAACTTCAAGAAAACTGTTTTGGTTGCTATTGATGCTATTAATGTAATTTTTATTCAGCTATTTTCAAGGATAACTTTGGCATAAACTATCTTTATTTTTTAATATGCATCAATATAAATGCCATTTTGAGAAAAATAAATACAACATAAATCTGTACAGTGCAGAACATTTTGAGAATTATTTTAGCCCATAGTTATTGCAAAGTAACATTATCACTGAAGTACAGTTAGACCATTTTAAAGTAGTAAATGTGGTGATGGGAGTTTTTAAAACAGGAAAACACAGCCGAATGAACATTATGACAGATGGAGCCCCATAAACAAGCTGAGGCAGTCTTCTGTCAGCAAGTTAATGAGGTTTTTAGAGCAGACCAAGAGAGGAGCATAAGGGCAGAAACAGGCTTAAAACTGGGAGATCAAAAATGCACAAACAACAAGCGAAAAGCTGTAGTCAAAAATTGTAGCAAAAGATCAAAACCAGAGTAACAAAACAAAATAAGAATTCCGAGGAAAACAGTTTTTCAATTCATAACTCAGATGAGGAAATGAGCCAAACTTTTAACCCGTTCCATCAATTACCCTCAGGTCACGGCCTAAGAGGGTTATCCTTACAACAGGTATCCAAAATGGAGGCAACCACTAAGAAAATACTAAAACTGCATAAAAAATAAACTATGAAGTATGCTGAAAATTAAGCTTTTAAAGTATGTTGAAAAATGAAAAAGAAACATTAGATTTGAATTAAGAACCAAAAGTAGAACATTCAGAACGATTGATGAAAACGCATATAAAATTGTTCAATTTAAAACTTGTAACTGGCAGAGTGTTATATGAATTAGGAGACATACATCTGAGTAAACAGAAAGACATACATCTGCAGTGGAAAGGGTTTAAACAACTAAGACAGCATGAACTGGAATTCTAGGGAAGAAAATATGGTTAATAATTCAATACCAGACAGGAAACCAGTGCAGAGAAGCCCACTGGATGGTTATTTGTATAGAGTGCTTCATTGACAACAGTGTCCCTAAGACATTTTCCTGGAAGGTTATCTGTCCAACCAGAAAAAAAGGGAATGACAAATATCCACAACTATATAATTATAAATTAAATAAGATGAAAAGTTCACATCTTGATATCTAGGCACACTGTATGTCTGGTTTATGCATGTACATGTTGAAAAAAAATTGCTCCAGGGGCGCCGTACAGTGGTTAACACTGTACTCTGACCTCCAAATGTCATGCGAAAAGACAATTTCCCCCTCTGGGATTGAACAGTATATCAAAAAAGAAAACAAAATTAATCCTGAGGAACAAGGAGTAGTTTTGGGGGACTTAATTCTGAAAGATTTAGAAACACCTTACAAAAGCAAAATAAGGACACATTAATCTGCATTGAAAATTGCAAAGAGGTAAGCCTGCATGGCCATGATTTTATGTTTCATTAAAAAGAGGTGAATTATTTCAGAAAATGGCAAATCTCCTCTTATTCACCAGAATACACTGAACAACAATGACAGCTTTTACAGTCTTTCCACATTTCTTTCTAAAGTCAAATATGTAGATTTCTGTGATTTCAGTTTAATATTCCCAACAACACTACACTCCAATTGGTTACTTTCTATGTATGCTAAGACAGACAGGGTACCATTCTAGCGTGTGTCACATACATTAGATGTACCTAAATCTGTGAAACAGGAAATATTTTAATAACAGGGACTATTACCAGTCAGAATGTTCTTAATTTTACTTTTATTTCCAAATGGATACCCAATTTATGTTAAAATTCTTAGTTTTTAGTAGAGTTTACCAAACACCAATGTTCCAAATATCACTCATTTTGATACATTTAGGGGTCTTAAACTGTCAAGAAAGGAAGTTCATTCACATTATCAAATATTAGCTTGATTAGCATGATGGATTGTTTATGCATCAATTCTCTTTCACTGAAGGCTTCACTTGGCTTAATTGGAAAACAACTTTAAATGAAGTCAGCAAACAAAATAAAGATTTATTTGAGAAATGTATCTCTGTATGTTATAATCCTTTGCCTTATTATACTTTCTGTTCATTGCCTGACAATCAAGGGAATTGAGCAGAAAATAAGAAAGTATTTTAACAGGTTCTCAATATGCAAATTGAATATTTGTTCTTAATTTACACAAGCAGTCTCATGTTTATTGTAATATTCCCATTTTTGCATATTTCAAAATTTAACTTACATTGATATTACCATTAAAGCTTAGTGTATTTTACACAATAATTCATGATAATTAAAACATGTCTGAGCATCCTTTAAACATTACAGTTTGTGCCTCCTTGCTGATAGTCAAATAGTGTTAATAAATACTCTCTTTTTGAAGTTTGGTCATTTTAAAAGCTCTTTCATACATTTAAAAAGAAAAGCATTTGTTCCGTTGCTTGCTTATACAGCCTTTATTTCTTTGAAGTTGGATTATTTCTGCATTTAGACTAATGGAAGGATCAGCTGTAATTTGCATCCCCACTTCTTCATGAAAGGATCGGGATTGATCCTTCAGTACACAACAAATATGGAATATAACGTTAATTTAGCAAAGAAGAACTGTCTCTGTATTTTATTTGACACTTTAATTGCTAATTTGAAAATGTGGGATTTGTGAGATGCATTCTTTCTTCACTGTTATTTTAGTTAAAACGTTTACATTTTTCCACAATATCCAACTTATTTTGTTAGCTGTAAGCCAAAATCAACCCCCCCACCACCACTTTGTTTCTTAAAGATTTCACATTGTGACTGTGGTTTGGAAATTGATTGACCCTGGGAGAAATTCAAACCTGAGCCAGTTTATTATACAACAACCAAAGACTACATTTTTCCCAAATTAGATTTTTATTCTTCAAATGCAATGCTATGAATATCAGCCTTTAAAAGGTCAATACTTTAATATAAATTTCCCTTTCCAAGAAATCCTCTTCACCAAAGAACATGCTAACAGAGGTGATACCTGCAGCAGAGCAGAGCAGAGATCCACCTCTCACTGGCTGGAAGCAAACTGATTTGTACAGGTTTTTTTTTAATTATTTTTTTATAATTATTCAATACAATATTATCAAATATATTATCATTTAAACATTGTATAATTACAATATATATAACAAAATATACATAATTCAAAATACTCAGAGAATAACATAATGCCAAGGGAATATTGTCATATATAATATAGATACACTGTATATATACATATTTAAAAATATATATTTGGATTACAAATTTAATGCTTTAATTGTCTTACAATTTTTAATATTTTTGATAGAGTTTCTAAAAGAATTAAGATCATCAATAAATAAATCATAGTTAGGAATTCTGTTACAAACTGTCATTTTGTGGGGTGGCACGGTGGCGCAGTGGGTAGCGCTGCTGCCTCATAGTAAGGAGACCCGGGTTCGCTTCCTGGGTCCTCCCTGCATGGAGTTTGCATGTTCTCCCCGTGTCTGCGTGGGTTTCCTCCGGGTACTCTGGTTTCCTTCCACAGTCCAAAGACATGCAGGTTAGGTGCATTGGCGATCCTAAATTGTCCCTAGTGTATGGGTGTGTGTGTGTGTGCCCTGCGGTGGGCTGGCGCCCTGCCCAGGGATTTGTTCCTGCCTTGCTGGCTGGGATTGGCTCCAGCAGACCCCCATGACCCTGTAGTTAGGATATAGCGGGTTGGATAATGACTGACTGACTGACTCTCATTTTGTGGTTAAAGTGTTTTGCAAGTAATATGAAGAGTTATTACAAGAGATATTACATTTACATTCTTTGTTACTTTTTGTGTAACATGGATATCACCATTCTCTATATTTATTGTATTATTAATTATATTATTATTATTATTATATATATTTATTTATTGTACTATTCATTTTTTGTCCAAAATCATTCATTAAAGCAAGCCCAAACTTTTCCAAATGTACACAGTTACAGAAAACATGTTCAATGAAAGAGGTCTCTTTTTTACATATAAAGAATTCTTGCTTCAAAAGAACTTAACAGTTTCATTAAAGGAATATACCTCTGTCACAACCATCCGCAATGTCACAATGACACATACCAACAGCAATCCCTGATGGTAAACAAACCCTTATGAGAAGTACATGTTTAAAAAATAGACAATCACCACATAAAGTCCTTGGAACAATTTTTGTAAATGGGATTAGTATAGCAGAAAGATTTTTCAACAATAAGTTTATTAAGGATCTACTGATACCAAAAACTCAATTTAAGTGGGCATCAAATCAAAAATACATGGTTGATTGGAACACGGTGTGATTTGTGAACGTATGGTTGTACTTTTTTTTAACACTTTCTCCAAGTGATGTGATAAGACGTGACTGGGCTGTCCATTGGCCATGCAGATCTCACCGAGCAGTCCTTGTGTCCTTGACTTCTGGTATGGCTAGTTTATGGTCATTACATGGGAGAAAAATGTCATCAGTAGTTCCTTGTCACTTTACCTGGGCCTTTCCTGTGTTCCCAGTCTTTATGTCATAAGAAAGAAGAGGAGATAACAATGACATGACGTTAGTAGTAAAAAGGAAGGAAATTGGGTGGATTTATGAATATTTGTAATTAATTACTTAATTAATGAATTCTTTACATTTATGTAGTGCTTTTCTCACTACTCAAAGCGCATTAACATAATGAGTGGGAGCCACTTCTCATCCAACTGGATGATATGAGAGTAGCCATTTTGCGCCAGTATGCTCACCACACATTAGCTATTAGGTGGTGAAGGGGCAAGAGACAGACAATTAAAGATAGAGGGCCAGAATGATTAAGCCGTGGTGGGCAATTTAGCTAGGCCATCAGGCTACACCCTACTCTTTATACAGGATGCCCAGGGATCTTTTATAAACACAGACAGTCAGGACCTCAATTTTACATCTCATCCGCAGGATGGTGCCATTTTTACAGCACAGTATCACCGTTACTGCAGTGGAATATTGGGATGTACACAGAGACCATATGGTAAGCACCCATTGCTGGTCTCGCCAAAACCTCTTCTAGCAGCAACCCCACCTTTTCCTGGTTGAGCTCCCATCGAAGTACTGGGTGGGCCAGAACATGCTTAGCTTCAGGTGGATGGACTCTTCTGAAGTTCAAGTGGTATGGCTGCTACTATTAACAATATGCCTTCAGTCCTATACTAGATAAGCTATATTATATGCACCATCAGCTTGATTGCACCTATCATATACACATTGTATATTATCAACTAGAGAAAAGCAATGCATTACCTTATCCACAAACATGCATGTTTATGGCATAAATTTTACCAACACAGCTTAAGTCACACAGTTACATTTGGATTATGAACATCATCACACTATGTCACTCTTAAGATCTCAAGAATTCCTAAGCAAGTAAATCCCAAAAACTTTCCAAAAATGCCCATAGAGGGGGATATTACCTTTAGTAATAACAGGAAACACAGGACATTTATTAAATAAAAAGATTTATTTTTCAAAATTTGCTCTGTAACAAAAAGTAAGCCTCTGTGGAGCACACAAAAGCAGAGAGTGTTGCCTGACACAATAAACTCAAAACAAATCAAGTCCCAATATGAAATCCAAGGTAAAATCAAAAAACAGAATACAGGTTCAAAATATCCAGAAAAAAACACAAAACAGACTGTGAGTTGCCCCTGACTTAATAGGGCTAAGGACCATTGTTATGATAGGCAGGTGGGCCCACCTCTTGGGGAACTGCACACAAAACACATAACACAGACATTGAGAATGCAGAAAATAATAAACTACGGTAACATTAACACAAACCAAAGACTCAAACATGAACTGAAAGGACATAGAACAAGAATTTGAACTCCATTGGCCGCACAGACTGCATGTAGATCATCATGTTTAAATCAAACAAATCATCAGTGCATGTCACCAGTCACACATAGCTACACATAAATTATGTACACTATCAACACATATCATGTGCCATGTTTATATCATGTACATTCCCAATGTATTGTTGTGGTCAAATCTGGTCATTGTTGCACTGCATGCAAGTTTATTTCACATATATTACCAGCACATAACATAAAGGATTTATAATCAAATCAAGTAAATATCAGCATATGTATTTGGTTAAATGTGGTCACATCTATATCATGTTCATCACGAGTGCATGCCATAAATAACATACCATTTTGTGCATTGTCACTCAGTTCTGCTAATTGCACAAAGTCTCATTTACATCTTCAGCACATGCCAACAGTCTATCACAATTTACAGTAAGTTTATTATTTCCAGCATCAGTGTAGGTCACACATCACAATTCATACCTGCAGTAGATACAATGGCATTAGGTGTATTGTCACATTTCCATTATGTACATTTGCACATGTTAGCAGTTTGCACACTGGTGTGTACCTGCACCATGCATATTATGAATGCACAGCTGCAGTCCTTCACTGCTGCACATGCCGGTACTTTCTCATGAAAAGAGTCTGGTAAAAATATTCCAAGCTAATCATAATTCTAGCATTAATGGAGTACTAGCATTAATAATAGTTAAAGTATTAAAAGGAATACTAAGGTGATAAATTGTTGGGTAACAATTCAAAATAGTGGAGCACTCCCCAATAACCTGGCTTGGCACCCATTGTGAAATAGTTACATACTAGCTGTGCTACTCATCTAAGATAGGATGAAATCTAAGTAATCAATGTTTACAGTGCATCATGCAATACATATATCTCTGTTATATGCCCTTTGGTATGAGATTCATAAAATCAGCAGTAATGTTTGTGATGTGTAGTCTATTGGAATGACAGAGGCATACCAACCAGACTTAACACAAAAGTGAATATATTTTTTTAAATTCTATTCAACACACTTCCAAGAAATATTCCCAAAATTTAAATTAGTTCAAATGTGAAAGAACAGGAAGAAACAACAAAAAAAAATAATCAGCCAGGTTATTTCTCAGTTACAAAAAAAATAAATAAATAAAATATCAATAATGATAATAAAAAAAAAAACATCTGCTCGGTTGCTTTGCTGGAGTTCGTGTAGTGTACACTATGAGGGATGGCTGTTATCTTTGCCCGGCCTGGACGGACAGGTGGAGACAGCTTACATAAGCCTTTGTCTCCCCCAGGAGGCTAGATAGCAGTCAGCCTAGGCTGGGATCCCCGCATGGGTGCCCATAAGGCATTCCGGGTAGTGTAGTTCATGGGGAAAGGGTTTTTGGGTCTTGTGGGGTCTGCTAAAGGGAGTTGCAGGATTTGGGCGTCCATATGGAAGCGGAAGCACTCCTGGGGATTGGGTTAAAGGGGCTGCCTGCCACAACTCAAAGAGCCAGAGTCGAGTGAAAGGAGGATGAAGCTTGCAGGGAGGAGTGGAGGAGACAGAGATGAAAAGAAATAAACAGAGAGGAAGACAAAGTGTTGCTGTTGGCTGCTTTGTGCTTTATTTATATTTGTGGTTGTGGCATGGGACATAGAGAAATGGAGAAGGGTTTCCCACAATAAAGTCTTACTTTGTGCTGGACTTGTGTCAAAAATTAACAGTCTCCAACAAGCACCTTAGCTCTGCTCCAAATCAAAATACTCTGCAAGCACTGGATACTCACAGTGCAGCCTTGGTAATGTTGTTTGTGCACATTGAATCCAATGTTCCTTCTACTATGCTTTTAACTAGCAAATACAACCAGCTAGCCATTCAGCACTGTTGCAGTCCTCAACAACTTTCAGTGCCAAACTTTCCTGATCTCATATTCATAAAATCAGTGAATGTAGTAATCTGCTTAATGCCTCCTCATGCTTCACAGTTAGGAAAAAATAAAAAGAATAACAAAATAATTTATTTTGTAATCTTCATTAATTCTAACTCACACTTTCTTTGCTTTACCTTTCCCTGCGTTATCATTAATTCTAACTTGATGCTATCAACCCCCTTCCTTTTTTCCTTTTCTTCCCACTGACAAATAAAGAGTATGTTATTGGCTAACTAACCACATGCTTCACTACAATTACTGGAGAACAGCATCAATTAAGCATTTACAGTAATATTAACTATTAACCAAATTAATTTAAAATCAACATCAACTAACCAAATGAATTTAAATTTTACTCATCTATCTAAATAAAACAACAAAGCGTCCAACATCTAGCATCAGTGCCCTGGCGGAATATTGTCCAGCATCCACAAGAGGGCTACAAATTCCAATGAATAAAGGCAACAAGAAGCACAAAGAAAGAGGGACCTAAGGGCTAGAATATCCTGTGAGCAAAGATTCCTAAATTCACAAAATGATCGAAACAGAAGAACTTACCATTGTACCCATTTTAATAAACAGACGATTTGCTATTTTAGTTCCAAAATAGCACAAAACAAAATGACATTATGTCTTGTTTCTTAGTTAGCATATGATTTTAATTATTGAGTTTTGCTAATTTTGCCTGGATATTTAACTTGTAGGACTCTACAGTAGTAAAAGGCATAGTTCATAACATAAAAAATATTTTGATTTATATCGAGAATTTTGAAGCAATAAAATACAATACAATACAATTTATTTTTGTATAGCCCAAAATCACACAAGAAGTGCCGCAATGGGCTTTAACTGGCCCTGCCTCTTGACAGCCCCCCAGCCTTGACTCTCGAAGAAGACATGGAAAAACTCCCAAAAAAAACCTAGTAGGGAAAAATGGAAGAAACCTTGGAAAAAGCAGTTCAAAGAGAGAACCCTTTCCAGGTAGGTTGGGCGTGCAGTTGGTGTCAAAAGAAGGGGGTCAATACAATACAATACACATAATAGAACAAATCCTTAATACAGTATACAAATAAAAATTTTAGAAGTACAGAGCAGAATTTAACCGTAGATGATATCACATAATAAGATTTGGATATATTTAGAGTCCTGGAGACCTCATCCATCAAGCGGCCTCCCCCATTTGGCCATTCCACGGCTGAAACAGTGCAGGGCCCCTCTACCCCATGACTTTACCTTATGCAGGCAAAACAACTTGACAGGTGGGCAGTGGCACCAAGTGACACATTTGAGTACCGAGAAGAGAAACAGAATAGGTGAGGGTTAGTATCCAATTATAACTATCATGTTACTTATGTTTTAGTGCTAATGACTAACAACAGAGATGCAGTCTGTACAGTTAATCAGCAGCTCTAGTCAGGATATGCTAAACTGAAGTAGTGAGTTTTCAGCCGTGATTTAAAAGCTGAGACCGAAGGGGCATCTCTTATAGTAGCAGGCAGACCATTCCACAGTTTAGGGGCCCTGTAACTAAAAGCTCGACCTCCCACTGTTATTTTATTAATCCTTGGAACCATAAGCAGACCGGCATCTTGAGATGTTAATATGCGCTCTGGTTTGTAAGTCATGATAAGTTCAGACAAGTAAGCCGGACCTTGGCCATTTAATGCTTTGTATGTTAAAAGGAGGATTTTGAAATCTGCCCTAAACTTAACCGGGAGCCAGTGTAAGGATTTAAGAACTGGAGTGATGTGTTCGTATTTTCTTGTTCTTGTAATAATTGTTGCAGCCGCATTTTGGATTAACTGGAGGCTGTATAAAGAACAGTTTGAACATCCAGTGAACATTGCATTACAGTAGTCAATCCTACTAGAAATAAATTCATGAATTAATATCTCAGAATCCTGTTTATTTAGAAAGCGCCTTAATTTCCTAATATTTTTAAGATGGAAGAAACATGATTTGGAGAACTTTGTGATATGCGCTTTAAATGACATGCTAGAGTCAAAGATAACTCCTAGATTGTGGGCTGATTCAGTAAAATTAATGGGGATTCCAACTGAGTTAAATGATGACAAAATATTGTTGTGATCAGCGTCATTCCCTCCAACAATTAACATCTCTGTTTTATCTGTATTTAAAGACAAGTAGTTCTCATTCATCCACTCCATTAATTCACTAACACAACTAATTAAAGAAAACATCAGAGAAACTTCATTTGATTTAAATGAAAGGTATAACTGGGTGTCATCTGCATACGAGTGAAAATTAACATTATGTTTCCTAATGAGAGATCCCAGTGGAAGCATGTAAAGTGAAAACAGTAAAGGTCCCAGTACTGAGCCCTGCAGGACACCATATTGAACTTCTGCAAGCAAATTGTTAGCACTAGCAATACTCCCATTGTAAAAATATTAGATGAGTGTCACAGGTGTCTGGTCACACTTATAGGTAATCTAACTTAGACACCATTAAAATATTCGACTACGCCACCCAGTTTTATTAAGAGACTGGGAACTCCTGGAATTTACCAATAATAGCACACAGGTTTCTTTAAATTGGGCAGTGAGTAAACACACAATGAAAGACACAACAGTAATTTCAGAAAAAAGCAACAGTAAGTTCTATTGTACAAGACAATATAAGGTACATTAAAAAGATAAATGAACATAACAGAACCTAAACATATCAGGAATTAATTTCCTTTTTTTAAAAGGAAAATACACAGTCCACACTCTACAAGTCCGTAAAAACACGAATTGGAGGATACAACCTTTAGTGGTGCAGAGTCCAGTTTGGGCACTGTGTTACCCCAACACTTAATTGTTCATGGATGCACTCTGTTCCCCGGCAGAAGTTGTGTCAAATTGTTGACTCCCTGTCAGCATCTCTTTGTTGTTCCTTTTTCTTCCACTCTGGGCTCCTTGTGTGGCTGGGACCTAGGCACGCCTCATTCCTTGTCTGTCAGCTTCGCTTGGTCCTCTCATGCGGCTTCCCTCTTTCGCTGGACCCACAACTGGTGTCTCCTTGTGGAGCTGTCTCTTCCTCCCTGGAAGTAAATGTTGCCGTCCTTGTGCCTCACGTCGTGCCAGCCAGGTACCCTTGTCTGCCTGTGAGCCCCTGTGCCCTGTCCGAGTGTCTTGGCAGCGTTTCCTGTGGGTTCTCCCTCCTGCCTTCTGCTGCCCAGAAGTTTATATTTACTTCAGTCCCTTCTGTTGTCAGTCCTGGACAAACAGTCTAATCAATGGCACATCTAAATTGCCTGGGTTTAACAATTAATAAAAACACAAGTTAACAAAATGTATGGTTACCAAACATTAATAAGTACAGATATGCTGATTAGGAACCAATATTTCCAAGCCAGGTAAATACAGACATTCTACCAAGGCCAGACTTCAAAGCAGTGACTCCCTTGCAAGACAGCAAATACCATTAATAAGTACAGACAGCCTTTTAACTTCTCACCCCCCAGTCCCAACAGTGGGTGCCTAATGGAACTACCCAGTGCAAAAAAAAAAAATGTAAAAAGTGTCCCCCTCTGACATGAATATCTGAAATAACCTATAATGAATTCCTGTGTTTGAATTGTAACTCGCAATTTTTTTTAAACATCATACACTTTCAGAGATTAGAAACTAAAATAAAATTCTCAGCTGATCACTTAAAGATTATCTTGAGATATAATTCACATAGATTTTCATTTATAGTTCACCAAGTTTAAAAATATATTAATGCAGATACTATGAAATGAATACAGCAGTCTATTGAAAATGTGAGGCGAACTTAAAGAGAACCATTTCCAGATGCACAATGTATTTTCATGCATTTTTTTTACTCCCACTTTTTATATTACAAAATTGCATCAAGCCAGAGACTTTCTTGGCAACATTAAGAACATGGCTGGAACTAACTGTTCATAGGACATTACATCAATGACTACTCTCGCTCACATCAAAACAATTTAGTGTCACAAATGAACCAAATGTACTTGTACTTAAGATTTGAACCTGCATACAGCCCATAAAGAGAAAATGTGTGACCTTCATGCAAAGAATGACTGACAGGAATCTTTAACCCAGGTTGTCAGAGCTGTCCCTACAATCCTGTTATACCATATCATACCATTTTCAAACCTGTTTAATTAACTAAGGGTCTTGGGGAGCTTGGGAATCTATCTTGGCAGCACTTAGCCCTTGAGAGGGCACTGGGCCAATCCATTACAGGACCCACTAACACACACACACATTCTTGAGTTGGATTCATCGATCAAATTAGCCCGAGAGATTAGATCTGGAGTATCCAAAGGAAACCCCATATAGACACAAGAAACAGTATAAACCCCACATGGATTGCATGCAGGTTTGGATTTTGAGCCCAGGATGCTGAATCCATGAGGTGACAACCATACCCAGTGCATCATTGTGCCACTCACTTCTTGTACCAATTTATTATAATTTTTGGAGTCTGTGTTTGAAATGTAGCCTTACATTGACACCATCAGGCACAGTGCAGAAACTAACTCTGAAAGTTAGAATCAGGCCATTGCTGGAATACTATTGCAAGAGCTATTTGTTAGTTAGTTAGGTTATGTTAAACTGATATAAGCATTTTTCTAGTTATGTTAAAATGATTCTCTATATATTACAATACAGGTAACGGAAGGCTCTATAATCCCTAAAAGCTAACTTGTAAATGGCATATTCTAATTATTTCTTACCATTCACACTAAAGACTAATTCAATCTATGATCTGCCTTGTAGTTGGTAAGGCATGGAGGGCAAATAGTTTCAAACTGTACTGAACATGCTGAGTGTACTGAAGTGAAGCCTATGTAAATTTGCCATAGAAAAGTAACACAGCTTTTAAGAGCAAAATGTAACTGAAGTTTAATATGAGAAGGCTAAGATTGTAATGAAACAGAGAATAAACTTTTTTTCCCTTTTTCTGCATTTTATTCTGTGTGTAGTAATTTTTTATTCCTGAATTTTTGTGATTGATTCTTTTTTCAATTTCCACTAAACTTTTTTAAAACAAATTTTATTGGACCATACAATTTATTTTGTCATGCTGGATGCTACCCTGCCAACATATGGATTCTGGGAACCTGGAAAAGATTGAGTTACAACTATCACTCGTACATGGCTGTAAGAAATAAAGAAATCAGAATGTCAGCAGAGTGTTGGGCCGCCACTGCCTACCCCTTTAATGTTGTGGGTTTCTGTAAAAAGACAAAGAAAGCTAGATGTGTTTAGCTGTTGAGTTGGTCTTTAAATGACTGTGTCTTCCTATTTGGACGGTTTTTAAGACCAAGGGAAGACCTGAAAGTATCTGAACTGACCAACACAATGGTTTGGCTGCTGTGTTACTTTCTAGTCCTTTCGACTTTCCCCATAAATGGCAGAAATATCACAAAAGATTACTACAGAGTGACCAGCAGACCTAACTTGCATGTCTTCAGATCGTGGAAGGAAAACCTCTGAGTGTCTGAAAAAAAAAAAAAAAACTACCCAAACATGGGGTGAATGTGCATCTCCGCGCAAACATTGCCTGGCAGGACCCCGTTTCCAGTCTACTGGAGCTGTGAGGCAACAGTGCTAAAGTTCTGCTCTTCTCTGCCATTCATTGTAGTCACAAAATGTTTAAAACACAAGTAAGATACCTGGAAATTGAGTCAGACTTTGCTGCACAGAGTGAAAACGAATTGTTAATATTTCTAATTGTGGTGAGATATCTGATTTGCAAATATTTCTGAATGTTAATTTTGATTTCTAAGCTATAATCCACAGCAAAATATTTTTCAGTGATCATTCACGCATTCTTTCCTTTCTAGAACCTTGATTCTTTCAATTGTTTCATCCCTTGAATTATCAGAGCACAAATAATATAACATTAAACCACTTACCTTGTCCAATGATGAGCACAAATAACAGTTTCATTTAATACCACCCTGTCACTTAATGCAGACATTTTTAATTTATTCTGTATCTGTAGGCACCATTCCAAGTATACAGTATGCTTATCTAACCTGTCACATTTTTAATATGACAATTCAGAATGAGACGTCTAATTTCCATATTGCCTGCAATAGCAAAACATCTTCGATATTCCGTCAAGCTCAACAGTATTGCCACCTGGATATGAAAATGATCTTCATTTTTCTCTTTTTTTTAAAGTCAGCAGTAAGGTTCATGTGCACTTTTATTTGATTTAATTCGTTGGCTTCAGTGAAGAAACAATTTTTAAAAATACAGAATTTTGGATATGCAAGGAAACCTCCTTTAGAACTTGTCAGATTATAGAGACTGCTTTAAAACAGAGGTCCTCTTTAAGGGTTAAATTAACTTGAAATTTTTGTCAGTAATAATATAATGCTCTTTCACGATATGAGAATTCTAAATAACACAAATGTGGTAAACAGAAAGAAAATGGAATATTAAATGTAACTGTCACATGCACGCCTATTTCACTTTTCAGTCTGTGCTCATTTATGTTTTTCTGTGATTATCCCCCCTCTCTCTTTGTTCACTAAGGTTGATGAGGTTTAAATTTCTGCTTCCTTCAAATGAGATAAAAGCTCAGATGTTAATCTATTTTCGTGTGATGATTTAAAATGAGCAGAATGCTGAAAACAGGTAGCATAAAGTTCTGGTCTTTCCCTTTTATCGGGTTTGCAGTCCGGATGTAGCTCAGCTGATCTCAAGGTCGAGAGCCTTATGTCTTTCTAAGGTGAAAAGAGAAAGTGTGAAGTAGTTAATGGGGCTATGACACATTAATTCAAATGAGAATGACATGTTAACATGACATAGAATCTGGTAAAACTATACAAAAATTAAACAGAAGAATTTCAAAATGTAAGACATTATGCAAGTAATGTGTAAACGTAAGTTTGAAAATCTAGCACATAGTTCTTAGACATTAAGCTGTCATTGTTATCAGTAGTGAATTCTTTTTAAGAGCCTTTTATCAGGAAGTTTTTGAAATAACTGTAGTGTTTCAGCAAGACAAATCTGATGCCACTGCAGAAAGAACAATGCAGACTTCATCGGTGAGAGTCGCACAGCTGTTACTATCAAACTGTTGCTTCTTAGAGCAGAGAAGCAGCTGGTGTGGCCCACTGCACTTTCCTCGCATAAAGGATCTGTCAGCACCCTCCTTCTAGTCAAATTATTTTTAAGTCAAGGTTGTTTGTGACTGTTACAGCTATGCAAATACAAAGAGTTTTTATTTCACATTTTTAACTTAAACTACTACCTGCAAGGCTCTGCTGGTTACTACATCGATATTATAAAACAGGCAAGAAAATAAAGACATTTAGAAGTACTAGCAGCAGAACACAATGTTATCATTGGAATTGGTTAAATAATATAATATATACGTATGTACTACATATATTATATATACTGTACAGTATATATATATATATATATATATATATATATATATATATATATATATATATATATATATATATATAATACATTAAATATAATATATACCACATAAATGATATACTTCTGTCAAAACTAACAATATCATCAATATTAACAGAATTAATGTGAAAATGAAAAATAAACTCTGTTATTAATACATACAGTAGCTATAAACCGCCATATTTTCAGAATTCAGTAATACTATATAGTTTACTGAACGGACTTTTATTGAGTTCTACTTTAACTGCCTGCCTTACCAAAGAAAATAACTGAATAAGCAATACAGGGTGACACCGAAAAAGTAGCCCTGTTCATGGTAAGGAGAGTCAACCTGGTCTTAGCGGCAGTGCGTCTTATCAGGTAAAGGTAATAGGACTTTCTGCTAGGGTTTTGTATTATTCTGTTACAGTATCTGTGTACTTGTTGAAGAGAAAATATGCTGTATTCATTAAATTTTATCAACATTTAGATTATCCCAAAGACAGGTTAGAGGTCGTTTTTCATGCACATGTTACAGCACAAGGAATTTTGTATTGATGTCTGTGGAGACCGTTACAGTGCAGCATCTAAAATGGTTAGTAACATTCGTAGCATGCAGCCGGGGCCCTTGCCCAGCCGGGACACCTCCACACTGGGAGGACCAGGGGAGCAAGCATGGCCAGTACGTTACCTCTCCCGGGACGCTAGATGGCAACCCCCCCTGGGCTGCAGCAGTGCCTCAGAATCCCACAGGGCTTCATGGAAGTTGGAGTTTGGTGCAGCCCTGTTGGGATCTGCAGGCACTGCCAGGGGGTGCTGCAGCTGGTGTTGCTGAGCCCTTATGGGCAGTCCTTCCGCCACACCCGGAAGTGCTGCTGGAAATGAAGTCATCAAGCACCTGGAGCACTTCCGGATGCATTATAAAAGAAGCCAGCAGTCACTACTCCGGGAAAGAGAGACGGGAGGAGAGGGACTAAGCTTGCCGGAGAGGAGTGGAGGAGATAAAGAAGAGGGATTTGATTTGTGTGTATTTGAGTTTGTGTTTGTGCTTAGTGTGGGACGGTGTTGTGTCTGTGGGTACAGGGAAGACGTAGCCCACAGACGAAGAAAATAAAAGTTTATTTCTTTTATAAGTGTGCCTACCTTTCTGTCTGTGTCGGGTCAGGCATTGATATAGCACCTTTTGTTACACATTCTACATTATATTCTGCAGGTCCTCCTCATTCTCCCAAAACAGCTCTGACCCATCGAGACATGGACTCCGCAAGGCCTGTAAAACCAAGACACTAAGACATTAACATCGGATCCTTTAAGTCTTGTAAGTTGTGAGATGAGGCCTCCATTGAATGGTCTTGTTTTTCCAGCACATCCCATAGATGTTCGATTTGATTGAGATCTCAGAAATTTGGAGGCCAAGTCAACACCTTGAACTATTTATCATGTTCTTCAAACCATTCTTCATCAGTTTTTGCATTGTGACAGGGTACATTATCCTACTGAAATAGGTCACTGCCATCAGGGAATACCACTGCCATGAAGGGGGTGTATGCTGTTTGCAACATTCTATAAGTAGATGGTACATGTCAAAGTATCCAAATGAATGCAAAGACTGAAGGTTTCCCAGCAGAACATTGCTCAGACCGTTCACTGGCCTTCACTGGTTTGCCTACTTCCCATACTGAATACTGCTGCCATATCTTGCTCAGGTGAGCAACACAAATGCACACCGTCGTCCATATGATCTAAAAGAAAATGTGAGTCAGCAGACCAGGACACTTTTTCCATTACTCAGTAGATCTGTTTTGACACTAATGTCCCCACTGTAGGCGCTTTCAGCGATGGACAGGGATTAGCATCGGCACTCTGACTGGCCTGTGGGTACACAGCCCCATGCACAGGAAGCTATGATGCACTGTGTGTTCTGACACCTTTCACTGATGGAAAGCATTTAGTTTTTCAGCAATTTGTGCTATAGTACTTCTTTTGTGGGATCAGACCAGACAGGCTAGCCTTTGCTTATCACGTGCATCAATAAGACTTAGGCGCCCATAACCTTGTCCTTTTTTGGACCACCTTTGATAGGTACTAACCAGTACATACCTGGAACCCCCCACAAGACCTGTCATTTTGGAGATGCTCTGACCTAGTCGTCTAACCATCACAATCTGGCCCTTGTTACTCAGATCCTTATACTTGCCCAAATTTCCTGCTTCTAACACATCACCTTCAAGAACTGACTGTTTACTTGCTGGTTAATATATCCCACCCTTTGACATGTATCATTCTAACAAGATAATTAATGTTATTCTCTTCCCCTGTCAGTGGTTTTAATGTTGTGGTTTATCCATGCGTATCCCATGCATTGTCCTCAGATGTTGACTTTGTGGCTTGCAGGTCTTTTTTGACCCAAATTCTGGCCCAATTACCTTCAGATATGGAGATGCTAAATATCGTTTTGACCATGTGGCATCCTGATGTGAACCATTCTAGCATACACCACATGTAATAGACTAAACCAAAAATAGAACATTATTCAGTAATACAAAACATAAAACCATCAGTCTTCAGTCTGGCTGGTCACCAGGGGCCTCATGTATAACGCCGTGCGTAGAACTCACACTATAACATGGCGTAAGCACAAAAGCGGGATTGTGCGTACGCACAGAAAAATCCAGATGCAGGAATCTGTGCGCACGCAAAATTTCACATTCTTCCACTACATAAATCCCGATCCGCGTGAAAAGTAACGCACGTGCACGCGCCTTCTGTCCCGCCCCAACTCCTCCCAGAATTACGCCTCTTTGAATATGCAAATCAATATAAATAGCCTTCTGTGAAAAGACAATGGGAAAAGCACAGGGGAAAATATAAGAATTTCAGCGAATACCAAGTGGAGGCAAAGGAAAAACGTACTATTTGTTGGTGTAAACAGTGGTATAATCAACAAAAGAAAGTTGATTGAGTGACAGTGTCGGAAAAACTCGAAAGATCAAATTCACAAAGTCGCACAGTGCCCGAAATAAAAAAGAAATCACATATCAAAGTCGCTGTGAAAAGGCGAGTCGTAGCCCACCGTCTGAATGTCATATGAAAGCGTATTAGGGTACAAACAAAAAACATAGGCACACAGTGGGAAAAAAGCACGAAATGTCAACTTTAATCTCAAAATTTCCACTTTAATCACGTAGTTTATTTTGCCATTAAAGTAGAACATCATAAACTTCATCTTAAAATCGTTTATTTTACTAGTTTCTCAAGTAGCATGTTAAAGTCTTTTTTCTGTATTTGATCTTCTATGTGCTCTATGTGTGTGAATCACTACATGCTTCCGTTCTTTCTCTTTCTCCGACAGGACACAGAATGCATTACATTCGAGATATTACAGCTCTCTGAATAATTAAAATACTGAGATGTATACGTGATATCATTTTCATGATGATAGGAATGAAAGCATGTTATTAAACATGGGAACACGGTGGCGCAGTGATTGTTCATATCTCACGCAAGAGGCTTGCGGTGCCATGTGCGACCTTCGATGAAATAATTTATTACAGAAGTACTGTCTCTTTCAAACGTACTAACCTCCAATTCCTGTCCATACTTTTCTTTCTCCAATCGCCACACAATCAGCTCTGTAATAGACGTTAAGCCATTTGTAAGCTTAGAACGCCGATTCTTCAAAACTTTTAAGGAACATTGAAATATCTTCGTAGTACATGTTTAATTATTCTATTCGTCTATCCTTCCAGTGTCGCGTCAGCACCAGCAAGAATACAGCGCAAGGCAGGAGCTATCCTTGAACTATACGCTGCGGCACCGTGTCCTCACATGTTTAATTATTAACAATACAGATTATTTAAATGAAGTTAAAGTTTTATCTGTATACTATAAGCAACATATTTTGCTGCATTTCATCTTAAAAATGATACTGTCATCATACGCGCTTTATAAAGTAGCGCAGGTTGTGCAATATTATAACTGTAGTGCAAGTTTACAGTGAGGTGATTGTACTTATAAGTACAAACAGTTCTACAAGGAGCACTTGATGGACTGATTGAGTGCGTTTATAGTTATTGGGATGAAACTGTTTCTGAAACGCGAGTGAGAGTACTGTAATATGGAAAAAGATGATCCGCAGTGGCAACCCTTAACGGGAACAGCAAAAAGAAGAACAAGATGCAGTGAGAGTAACAACGCTAAAGCAGTTATGGTATTTGGAATACTATGGCTATACCCTGGCCCATTATATTGCTACATGTTAATTACGATCAGATGCATTACACTAATAAACAATATGCAGTTAATTTCAGTGTATTTATAAAGCCGCGTCAGGAATGTGGAGCTAAGAAAGAAAGGATGAGCACACAGGAACAGTAGTTTGACCATTCTGTGGACCATTATATTGTTACAGGTTAATTACAATCAGATGCATTAAATTTATGAACGATATGCGGTTAATTTCAGTGTATTTGATAAAGCCGCCTTCTTGGATGTGGATCTAAGAAAGAAAGGGTTATCACACAGGAACAGTAGCACTGCTTTGACGCTGGGTGCCGCCAGTCTGCAAAACCGAGCGGAGAAATTGCGTACGCCAAGGTATGAGTTACCGTGGAAATGTGCGTGGCTTTACGCCAAGTTTAGGTTTTATACATCGCGATTTGAGCATGGAAACGTTCGTACGCAACATTTCTGTGCGTACGCACCGTTTATACATGAGTCCCCAGATGTTGACCTTGATATGTGATTTGTAAACATCATGAATAAATGGAGGAAAGTGATATAGTTTTGGCCATCCTAAGCCCACCTTAGGCATATGTGACTTAATGACAAGGATTCTACAAAACAGGAAAAACATTTTCCTGAAGTTAACATACAAGGTGTACAAATTCAAATGACTTCTTTAGGACTACATTAGAAACATTGGTAACTCTAATTACCGATTAACATCTATCTGATGACAATTGTCTTCTCAAGTCTTCTCTTGAATCTAAATTTGCATTGTTGACTGGAGCCAGTTTTAAGTACTTTATGAATACTTACAATGGCAAGTCCAATTTGACATCTGGTTTCACGCCACACCAACACTTCCTGAGCCATTCAGTGATTTGCTAGAACCTCTTAGAGGCTACCAGAAAGCTATTCTTCACACCCTTATAAATCCCCTAAAGGAGGGGTGTCCAACTCCGGTCCTGGTGGGTCGCAGTGATTACAGGTTTTCATTCTAACTCTTTTCCTAATCAGTGAATAGTTTTCACTGCTAATTAACTCCTTTTCCATTTTAACAGCCCTGTTTTTAGGGATTCAGTTCTCTGAATTGATTTGTTTCTTCATTAAATGGCAGCCAAACAGAAATGAGATATGAAAACAGCCAACAGATGACCAGCTAAATTGGAACATCAAACTCCAGCCATTTTCACTCCAACCAGTTTCTTAATGAGAAGCCAGTTTTTGCTGTTAATTAAAGTCGTTATTGCATATCATGACTTGTTGCTGCTCTCATTCTGCCACAGCAGACTGTTGATTTTCTGTTTTTTCTAAGACCACCAAGATGTTTTGGTGACCTGAGCAGACCAACATGGCTGCAACCTTCACCTTTCTTTACTTTCAGGTTAGCTGGGTCATGTGGCGGTTTGTATTGAGTCTTATTATTGTTTGGCTGCTCATTAAGGATAAAGAAACAACTAAGGGGTCTGAGTCACATCAATTAATACTAAGGCAAAACAAGTTAATCAGCAGGAAAAACGGCTCACTAATTAAGAAGATGATTAGAATGAAAATTTGCAGCCCCTGCGGCCCACCAGGACCGGAGTTGGACACCCCTGCCTTTAAGGCTTACCTACTCTTTGCTAACTGCTGGGAATTTTGGCCAGAGTTAGAAATTAAACATAGAGTGAAACAGATGTTAACAAGAGATTATCCAATGATTAGTAAAACAAGGGGCGGCACGGTGGCGCAGTGGGTAGCGCTGCTGCCTCGCAGTTGGGAAATCTGGGGACCTGGGTTCGCTTCCCGGGTCCTCCCTGCGTGGAGTTTGCATGTTCTCCCCGTGTCTGCGTGGGTTTCCTCTGGGCGCTCCGGTTTCCTCCCACAGTCCAAAGACATGCAGGTTAGGTGGATTGGCAATTCTAAATTGGCCCTAGTGTGTGCTTGGTGTGTGGGTGTGTTTGTGTGTGTCCTGCACACACCGTGATTGATTCCTGCCTTGTGCCCTGTGTTGGCTGGGATTTGCTCCAGCAGACCCCCGTGACCCTGTGTTCGGATTCAGCGGGTTGGACAATGGATGGATGGATGGATAGTGAAACAAGTAAGTGTCAGTAACCAGTGTCAGAAAAGTCAAAATGTTAAAGCAAAAATTAGTACTGCAGAAGAAAGCAAAAAAAAAAAAAAAAGTGTAGTGTCTTACAGGATCTGTCACAAGGTATGAACCAAACCTGAATAGTGGCTCCAGTCTGGCTTTGAAACTATTTATTTTATAAAATGAAGCCTAGATCAACATATAATTTTCCCCGTCTATCTGATTGTACAAACATCACCAGGAATGACACATTGAAGTGCATGCTCTCCTTGTGCTAAAATGTGTCACTTGAATTGACGAAGACACATAAATACCTCCAATATAGTAGAAATAAATATTTATAGTAAGCACATATTTTTAAATGATTTCACAAACTTACATAACTCTGAAATAAATATGAAATTTATATGTTATAAAATTCAGCCTAAAAATCTGTGCCCATAGTAGGTCATCCAGGATTGGCTGCAATCCACCAGCAATGCTGCCACTGTGAATCAAGAGCGATTGTTGGTGGGAGAGTTGGGGTTTCATCTGGGGGTGGCTGTTGTCCACCTGCAATACTGCCCACAGGTTGGGAATTGCTGCCTTAGGGGAGCCATTTTTGTTCTGTAAAGAATCATCTGAAAGAAGGTTCAAGAAAGATCCTTTATTTATTTAGATCTGTTACAGACTATATATATAACCATGCATAGATAACAGCAGATGAATAAAATACCAGTGGGTTCCTGAGTTTAAAAGGAGTCTCCCTGCATACAATAGCACAGACTCAGTTCATATTTTCTTGCTCTGTCAATACCCTTCTAGCTATAGTCTGCCATATTATGAACCTTTTGCCAGATATTATGAGCCTTTTGACAGCTCAAAGAAACAATTTCAAATGCAAAGAAACCTTTCCCAGAATAAAATGCTTTTCAATCAAGCAATGGCTCTTTGAAGAACCACACAACCCAATAAAGTGCCATTACAGCACCTTTATTTTTAAGAGTGTGCCCTTATCAAGTGCGCTACCCTTGTTCCTACCTGAAAGAGTCCAGCCAGTAGCCCTTGCATTATGTATTATATTATATTTCATAGCACCAACCACACATACAGGGGTTAGTGCCTACTGGGAGCCATAGGGTTTCCTGTCATTAATGTAGATACTTCTTCCAATAAATGACCCCTGTCTGGACCACCCCTTCCTGTACAGATACTTTTTATATTCATATATACTGTATTTGTATATTCAGAATGCTAGGAAAGACCTTAATAGAATCTAAGCACAATATGAGTAGGTGAAAGCCATACTGATGTGGAACATTTAACTGTCATACATAAATAAGAGTTTATGCATACATAACTTTTAATAAATATTTCATGCCATTCCATCTATAACACTGAGCTTTCATATGTATTTAATCATAAAATGTAGACTTTCCATCAACTGTAGGAAAGCAGCAGCACCACTATCAGCCTAAAAATATGACTATGAAAAATACACAAACATTACTTGTATTAATATTAATATACAATTAAATAAAACACAAATAGGAAAATGCTTGGCAGATTAAACTATTTGTTATATTTTGGCATTTGAGGTGGGAATGAAAGAGCAGCCTCTGAGAAAATATGAGGCTGTCTGGCTCTCCTCCTTGCAGAATTCTTGGATCATTTCTAGTTCTATCAATTATTTAGGAATAATTTGAGGAAGCTAATTGCTAAACCTGTTTCTCTTCTTTGATGTGGGAGGAAACACACTTACAGAAGCAGACTAGACAGCTCAGATATAACCTTGGCCCTGCAACTTTCTAGAAAACAAAACTTGAAACATATAAGTAGGTTTGGGCAATTACATTGACTTAAAATTATGTAAACAGCAAGACTTCAAGATTCTAAAGAAATTTTAGCTGCTTTTTTGGTCTTTCAGCAGTTTACTGTCAAAGTAAGCTTAAATATTTAACAGGTCCTCTTTTCAGCAAATAGCTGTTGAATTCAGTCAGTAAAAGTGTAAATATGTAATGCACAGGCAAACTGGGCCCAAAAGGAATTTTCTACATGAGCTGGCAGGCTTAATGATATTTGACATGAACTCTGAACGCCTTATGATTTAGTTCAGCTTTACCCAGCTGCCTCTGATATTTACCTTCAGGAAATATCTCGTCAACTTCATTAGTTAGATTTGTGATCTGTTTTGTTTATTTAATAAGATTATGCTAGTGATGACTTTACTTTGCTTGTTTATTGATATTTTTCTGGCACTTACAGTGAACACATAAAATTTAAATAGGTAAGAATGACAGCTTCTGCAATGCTAAGTTTAACTTTACAACTATAATCCTGATATGCTTTAAACTGCCATTATATCCTTTTCTCTTTCTTATTACCTTCATGTATGAACTTCGATGATCCGTCACTAACAAAATCTGTGTGTTTTGCTCACATGATTTTTTTTTTTAAATTCAAGCCTTGCCAGAAGTAGAAGAACCTAATATACATGTGCTCAAGGAAAAAGATGTAAGAGGTAATCTTAAGTGTGGCTACATTTGGAAATGGTTCAATCTAGAAACCTAAAGTAAACAACTATCGATCTGGGATAACCCTGGGCCTCATATAAAACTTGCTTAAGCTCAGAAATGTGTGTAAGCCATTTCTTACCCAAAAATCGGGATTTATAACACACAAACTTGCATGGAAACTGTCTTTAAGTTCCAGATATTTTCAATCATTCGTAAGTCCAGGCAGCAGGACAATGAAATAAACAGAAAATCTCTTTTCAGTGCCCATTTCAACAACCCATCAGTCATATTCTGATGTCTGTACATCCATCCATCCATTCATTTTCTAAACCTAGTTGTTCTAAACCTGTAACGGAGTAAGAATTGTGTGATTTCTGTATGATGGCCTCTGTAATATCGTTATGGCGGTGCCCGTGCAGGCTGCGGCTTACAGAGCTCCCGAGTCCGTGGTATTTAGTGTTAATCTTTGTTCGTCTTTGTCAACTAGTATAAGTAAAAAAGTAGATTTAAGTGATAGTAGTACGCAGACATACATTTACAAGCGGCAAATCCTGCTCGATTTCCGAAGAAACTGCTCCAAAGTGAGGTGACAGAGACACTCCGCAGTTTTTGCTTACTTCGGAAGCCTGAGAAGCTGAGCTGGCGAAAATGCAAGCGCAGCGATCAGAAGCAGAAACGAGGTAAACGCAGCGGTGTTAGCACAAGGCTAAAAAACTAACCCAACCAGACCTGCGATACCGTCTATTCTGCTTGCGAACGTCCGATCGCTGGACAACAAGCTGGATTATATAAAGCTGCAGCGGGCCAAGCAGTGGGAAATGAGAGAGTGTTGCATCATTATTTTCACTGAGACATGGCTCCAGGAAAACATTGCAGACTCGGCCATCCAGCTAGACGGACTGACCATCTTCCGAGCGGACAGAGATTTCTTCCTTGTCCGGTAAGACCCTTGGGGCGGACTGTGTGTTTATGTGAACAGAGAGTGGTGTACGAATGCTGCCTCAGTTGTGCGACACTGCTCCCCGCTGATAGAGGTTTTATCAGTAAGTTGTCAGCCTTTCTACCTGCCGAGGGAATACAGTTGCGTGCTGGTGGTTGCCGTCTACCTCCTGCCTAGCAAAAATGCTAACCAGGCGCTAGCGGAACTCTACGAGATCATCAGCAAACTGCAAATGACGCACCCTGAGGCATTTTTCATTATTGCTGGAGACTTCAATCATGCCAACTTGAAGTCATTTCTCCCAAAATTCTCCCAGAATGTGAACTTTGCTACTAGAGGGGGAAGCTGTCTGGACAATGTTTACAAGGCCCTACCCTACCCCCACCTCGGCTGTTCAGATCATATCAGCGTTTTTATGATCCCTGCATACAAGTCCCTGCTGAAGCGCACTAAACCACTTTCCTCCATTTATTCATGATGAGCATCAGAGTGTGGTAGGTTGGTGCTGTTTCAGCTCTCCAAGACTGCTTCGAATTGACAGACTGGGACATTTTCAGAGAGGCTGCTATGGATGGTGACTCCATCAACCTGGAGGAGCACACAGACTCTGTGACTGGCTACATCTCCAAATGCACAGAGGATGTTACTGTTACCAAGGATGTTACCACAAGAGCCAACCAAAAGCACTGGATGACAAGAGAAGTGCACAAGCTGCTCAAAATCAGAAATGCAGCCTTCAGATCTGGAGACAAGGCCGCCCTCAGGGTGACCAGAGCCAACCTGTCTCGCGCTATAAGGAGAGCTAAGTGGGTATATGCGCAGAGGATCAACAAACAATTCAGCAGCACCAGAGACACACGTCGTATGTGGCAGGGCGTTCAGACAATTACATACTACAAGCCCGACCCACACAGCAGCGATGGTGATGCCTCCCTTCCGGATGAGCTGAACAACTTCTTTACACGGTTTGAGGTGCAGAACAAAGAGCCTGCGAGAAAAGCAACACCTCCCTCCACTGACCAGGTACTCTGTCTGTCCATAACTGACGTGAGGAGGACTCTATCCAGAGTCAATCCAAGCAAGGCTGCAGGACCCGACAACACGACAACATGTGCTCAAAGATTGTGCCAGTCAACTGGCTGGTGTCCTCACAGACATCTTCAACACATCTCTGAGCCAGTCGTCAGTCCCAGCATGCTTCAAGTCGACCACCATCATACCAGTGCCGAAGAAGTCATCAGTGACATGCCTGAATGAATACTGACCAGTTGCACTCACGCCAATCATAATAAAGTGCTTCAAAAGGTTAGTCATGTCACGCATAAAGACTAATCTCCCTGCCTCCCTTGACCCTCTTCAGTTTGCATACCGCTCAAACAGGTCAACCGAGGATGCCATATGCTCTGCCTTTCACCTCTCCCTGACACATCTGGATAAAAAAAGACACATAAGTCAGGATGCTATTCATAGACTTTAGCTCTGCCTTCAACACAATCATCCCACCAAAGCTGTAAAACTGAGCAGGTTGGGCCTGAACACCACCCTCTGCAATTGGATCCTGGACTTCTTGACAGAGAGGCCCCAGTCAGTTCGGATGGGCTGCAACACTTCCAGCATCATCACACTGAGCACTGGAACACCACAGGGCTGCGTGCTTAGTCCACTGCTGTTCACCCTGCTGACTCACCACTGCCAGCCACGCACAACACCAACCACATCATCAAGTTTGCGGATGATACGACGGTGCTGGGACTGATAAGCAGGGATGATGAAACAGCATACAGAGATGAGGTGGAACGGCTGTCTGCATGGTGTGAAGACAACAATCTATCTCTCAATGTCGATAAGACATAAGAGATAATCACGTCCTGCCCACATCCCACTCAGCATCAATGGTTTAGATGTGGAGACTGTTAGGAGTACCAAGTTCCTCAGTGTGCACATAACTGAGGAACTTACGTGCACACATAACACCTCATCACTAATCAAGAAAGCCCAGCAGAGACTACACTTCCTGAGGAGGCTGAAGCGAGAAAGTCTTCCCCCCTCCATCCTCACTATGTTCTACAGAGGCACCATTGAGAGTGTTCTGACCAGCTGCATCACTGTCTGGTATGGCAACTGCAACATATCCGACCGCAAGCGCCTGCAAAGGATAGTGAAGACAGCAGAGAACATTATTGGGGTGTCTCTACCTTCACTTCAGGACATATTTTACAAACATAGTGTCTGCAAGGCCTGCAGCATTGTTCAGGACCCCTTACACCCCTCACATGGTCTTTTCACACTTTTGCCATCCAAGAAAAGATACTGCAGCATCAAAGCCAGATCTGCCAGGATGCAGGAGAGTTTTTACACCCAAGCTGTTAGACTCCTTAACACCAGGCTGCCCCCTGGGACCTTCCACGTGGCCTCAACCACCGCTAAAAACAGAACTTTCATACATGCGAGCCACTTTCCTGCAAAGACGAGTGTGCATGTAGAAAAGAACTGAAAATCTCATACTGACCTTTAAGTATTTTGACACTCTTGATATCCTTCTGCTGTGAAACATTCTGACCTGGCATTGTTTACACATGTCTTAAACAACTATCATACACTGATAATTTCTGTATTATCTATAGGCCTATCTATTATTTATTATTTATTTATTATATTACATATCTTACACATCAATATTGCTGCTACTTCTTTGTCTTGTCTTTGCACAAGGTCTTGTCTTGTTTGTGTTTTAACTTTAAATTTTCAAATTTTTAAATTTTAAATTTTAATTTTATTTTTAATTTGTGTATTGCACGTCATGTTGTTACACTGTGGACTCTGAGCTTCGCAATTTCGTTTATCTGTATACTTGTATATGGTTGAGATGACAATAAAGTTCACTTTAACTTTGACTTTTTGACTTTGACTGTAATGTAGGCTCCAATTCAGCTCCAAGAGGAAGGCACTAGGACACCTAAACTGGCTTAAATGCCAGTCATCACCAGGAAAAAGGACACAAATGCTATTAATGACATTTAAATGATAGAAAATGTTGCGTTTTTAAGTTTTATTGTCTACGTGTTTTAGTTGTGGCAAAATAAACACTTATTCTATGAAGTCAGAAAATGTACTCATAGCATAACATTAGCATGCAATTTAGTTACTGTAACTGATTTGACAGTGGGAGCATTTTCAGTTATTTACAGTATTTGCTTCACCAAAGTGACAGACATCACATTTTTGTTTTTTAAATACTTTCGCACAGTTTGACTTGTGATTTAGATTTGCTCAGACAGTTTTTTGTACAGCCATGAACACTATCGTTTAATAGTTCCTGCTCATTACTGAGTATTTGTTTGCAGACAGGAGTGTCTTTTGGGCTTGTAAAAGAGGGCAGTACTCTATACAACATTTTCAAGTTGATATAACCTCTCTCAAGCTCAAGCTAAATCTGAAACAGTGAACTACCTGTAATTGAAGGGCATTTCTCTTTCTGTTTGGAAATATTTAAGTGAAATTTGCTTTGGGCAGGACAAATTATAGTGTTCTTTGATATATCCATCACCTAGACCCACTTATCTGGGGTGGCAGCTTACACCAGCACATCACAGGGCGAACACCCACACACACATGTACACATACATCAGGAGATAATTTAAAATCACCAATTCACCTATTCTGCATGTTTTTGGATTGTTGGAGGAAACTGGAGCAAACCCAGAGGAGCCTACATGCAAACTTCATCCAGGGAGCACATAGGATGCAACACCAGACTCCTTACTAAGAGACAGCAGCACTACAGCTGTGTCACCATGCACTTAATTCATTGATTAACAAACTGACATTAACTGTGGTCTTAAAATTGAAGAAAATATATCTTTTATTTAAGACTTAGACCATCCATGAGGGGATTGCAGTTGAGCCACCAGCCACTCCTTTAAATCTAAATGCCAGTAAAATCTCAAGCTCGCATTCACTGAAGTTCCATCTTATATGTTCTTCCATGGTTTGAATCTAAAGTCATCACTCAGTAACATGGCCAGATTTATATGGTGATTAGATCATAAATATTCAAAAAGTGCAGCTTTTTAAGTCATACATGGTTCCTGGCTGAAGGTGATGAAGAGCAGGTAAAAGTGAGTACAACAGAACTTAATTTTAAGCTAATCTGAGATTTATAAAAGACCTTGGTGTGGGTCCGGACATACTTCGGGTTTTACAAATCCATTTTTTGCACAAATGATTTTTTTGCCTTTCTAGAGTAACGAAAATTTTAGTATGGAATCTAAGCAAAGTTTTATACATGAGGCCCCTGGTCCTCAGTTCTGCCTTAAAAATCTGAATACATCACTGAGTATTCTGCAGATATCAGTAGTCTGAAGCAGTCTTCGGTGATGTTAATAATGGAGCATCTATCTTATCCAAAGCCCTCAAAATCCTCTTATTTGGTGACATTTAGTCCTGGCTGTGTGAGAAGGATTATCTGTAGAGTGTCTCCCTCTCTCTCTCTGCTATCAAAACATCCAAAGCTTTTTTTTTTTATTCATATCCAGGGCAGGTGATCATGGGCAGTATATCAGAGGCTCCTGAGTGTCAGACACATTTTAGCCATTATTATATTATGGAGTCTCAAATATGACAAAATGGGGATATGGTCTTTGAAAAAGTTCATAAAAGCAGGCCAGGACCTTCACTGGCCAGGCCCAGAAGAGGCTCCCCCAGGTCAGCTTACCTTCAACAGTAGACATCAGCCTGACTACAGTAGATTCAAAGATGTTAATCTCTCTCTCTCTTCATCTCTGTCCCCACGGCCAAGGCCCTCAAAGATCCCTTTACTTGATGACATTCATTCCTTCCTGAGTGAGAAGGATGTTGATACGTGTGATGATAAGTATACTTTTACAATTCAAAGTCAGTTAAAAGACTATAAAACTATTTAAGAGGTAAAACACCTGTCCATTCCTTGATGCTTATCATGAAAAAGTGGTTCACTTAGAAAACTCCTACACAATGTGACAACTTCATAAATGCAAGCCAGGCTTGGCATCTTGAGTGTTGCAGCACGCATGGAATCTTTCCAAAATAGTGATTGATAAACAAGGTTGATGGTCAAAGGGGATGTAATTACTAGCAGCAAGCTGTACATACTGCCAAACCAGTGCTGGGAATTGCATTATACTGTTACAGATTATTCAAGTTTAATTTCTACATACAAGTTAAAGATTTCCTGCTGCCTTTTTAGTGAAACTAGTCAAAGATTTTACTGAAATTCACTTTTATAATGTGTTTCTGCAAGGGTATAAAAACTTACGCCAGTTGCTAAACCACTACTGCTACATTACAACTGACCAAAAACCATTTAGAGAAGTAGAGAAGGAAAACCTGATGGGACAGGTGACTCAAAGACGGATGGACATACAGACAGACAGGCAGACATATAGATAGATAGATAGATAGATAGATAGATAGATAGATAGATAGATAGATAGATAGATAGATAGATAGATAGATAGATAGATAGATAGATAGATAGATAGATAGATAGATAGATAGATAGATAGATAGATAGATAGATAGATAGATAGATGTCCAGGGGCAGAACTGAATTGGAGGAGACTGGTAGAGTTGCAAGCTGTGAAAAGGGTAGACCTCATCAGAAGAAGAGAACAGGTAGAATGGAGGCAGACTCCAGCTGTAATCTTGGCTGCTTCTGAACAGCAAAAGAGACATTTGTGGCATTTTGTGGATATCTCCTTATTGAGGATGAGGTAGCAATTTGACGTGCCAGTTAGGCAAACAAAGGAACTTGACCACTGTACAGGTGCTTAAACCCTGTGCTTACAAATGACATCTCCTGGATGAATGAAAAGAGCAATAGGTTGTATAATGAGTGGTCTAGTGCAGGAGATTTGAATGAGGATGGAAAGACTGTGGTGGAGACCAATCAGTGTAAATAGTAAAAGAAAATTTTAGGAAAGCACTATTACAGTCTGTAATGTTAAGAAAAGAACAGATTGTAAACATATTGCAAATCTTCTTTGGTGGTAAGCCCCGTGGATCTTTCAGAAGGAATAAGGCAAAGTAATTACAGAACTTTCAGGACTCAACTGAAATACCCCTTATGTCATGTCCTTCATTTTGGTGCTCGATTCGCTCTCACTCTCTCTCCCTCTTTATGTGTATTGTAAGAGTAGAGCAGGCATCCCAGCCAGGAAGGACAATGGTTTCATAACTGGACAGAAGGCAAGAGCAGAATCATAAATAGATTGGTTAGTGGGCCAAAAAACTACTTTGTGTCAAATAATGGATGGACCAGCATCTGGAAAAGTTCCTTCAGACTGTAAGAACAATCCAGACTATGTTGACGTATTTAAAAACTTCACTGAAGGAAATGAAGGAAACTACTCAAGGCTATGGAAAAGTACCACCACATCACAGGAATAGGACTGCCTGAGTGTGTTGATTTGGCCATACAGAGAAGTCAGTCCAGTATGGTAAACAATGAAGGGACACAGTGTGAAACAGACCCTGATATAATTAAGGGTAGCATTGCAGCACTCAGTTGTTTTTAAAACTGTAGAGAATATTTCCAGGTCAGAACCTCAAGTCTCGTAGGTGTCTACTCAGACTACTGAGGTCTGACAGGGTAAGGAAGTGGGGACACAGCACGAAGGACCCCCAGACCATATGAAAAGGTGCCAAGTAGCTCTTGCTCCAAACAGAACCAAAATTAGGTAGGGAAACATCCCCCTACTGTACTCAAGGCCATGCCAATGGTACAGGGCCCCTCATTAAACAGTAGAGGATCTCATACCATCCTGAGGCCACAAAATAAAAAGAGGAGTCTACAGAAAGGTACAGACTCACTCAACAGATCAGAGGTCACCAATCAGAAGCACCTGCTGAGGTTGCATGACTTAAATTCCCTGCTTACTTTAGCTAAGTCAGTCGATGAAAGGACAGGGCGTGGTGTGCCCCAAAAAGAAAACCCTTTAGAGGGCGGTGCTTTGAATGCCAAGAGTTACGACACCAATGGAGACACTGATCATGGTGAAAGTCCACTGGGAGAGAGCCACAACTGAGAAAGCAGTGGCTGAAAACCCAACGAGGGGTATTTTGGCAGCCACAAAGTACAGCCAGTGACTGTACTTTTTCTTTTTGCAGAGGTTGGACATTAGAGCTGGGTGGCACATGATTACTTACCCACTTGTGGAACAGGACGCTAACCCCTACAAGTTTCAGGGTGGGAGGAGCACTGCAAAAGGAGAATAGGCATCCCAGTCAAAAACGAGAATAGGTCCATACCCAGACAGGAGGCAAGAGCTTAAGGACAAATGGATTGGCCTATGTGATGAGAAAATTACTTTGTGTCCAACAGGTATCAAATAATGGATAGACCAGCGATAGCCATGAATCAGGAGCAGTTCCATTCCCAAAACACCATGTGGTAGTTGTCCTCGCATGGGAACCTAGTCGGGACGTCCACAAGGGTGCTTGGAATATGGAGCCCTGTTGGAGTCCCTACATACTGACAGAGGGTGCTGTCAGGGACGGCCCTCCCTACTTTCTTTATGGCCCGGAAGTTCTTACATTAATGAGTTCAAGGAGGCAGTGGGCAATACTCAACTGGAGGAGAAAGGAGGAAGAGTTTGTTTATGAAGTGTATTATTGGCTGATTTTGGAAGCTAGTTATAGGAAATGTGCTGAGGATAAATGAATATCTTTTAGTTTATCCTAAAAGTGTGTGGGGCATTACAGTGTCTTGGGTTTGGGGCTGCATGGTGTCCCCTGTGGTTACAGTATACAGTATATAACCCTGTTTATCTTCAACTTATTTGGAGAGATTTAGCCTTCTCATCACATATGGCAAGGATTAAAATTTACTACAGCAGCTGTACTTACAGCACAGTACATTTATACTTAGCCAAGTAATAAGCTGTCAGATTGGCCCTGTTAAAATGTTTCATTTTTTTCTGAAGCAACCAATATGCAACATTGCCTACACTTTTTTCCCCTCAGAAACCCTAGCATTCATATTTATTCCATCAAATGAGATAATGGCATACTGTGTACCAACTGTTATGCTACCACCTTTGAGATCTTTGATTTGGGGGAATGCATTCAGTCTCTGTCATGGAAGCACTTTTCGCCCCTTTGGACGTCTGTTTTGCCAGCTGTCTTATGTTACTCATGGGTCTGTGCATACACAAAAAAAAAAAAAACAAGCCTGACTGGGTTCTGGCATTCTTACCCTTCTATGTATCCAGGATGGATCTGAACTGAAGCAGCAGGCTGAAACAATCTCAGTGGAAATCATGCAGAAACTGGCATTAAAAAAACTATTTGTCAGATGACACTATTAATGTAATGAGGAAATGGAACGTAAAGGAGTTTAAGTGATCAGTGATTACCTTAAAACTTTCAATTATGCAATTGCATTTTCACAATGACAATTTGAGAAAGGATTATGTTTAGGGACATGTATAGTCTATATGCATGCAAGCCAGATAATTAAGAGAGATTAATTATTTAATTAGCTCTATTCATTTTCTGTACTTGCTTTTTCTTTTTATTTCATAGGGAGCTGCAACTGATCACAACAGCGACAGCCAATAGTCAATGCACACCAGCATTCACAAATACACTAAGCCCTATATCTGCCTAGACTTTACCCCTGCTTTCCCTGTAACTCTCCACATCTCAAAAGCAGACATGTTAGGTCAAATGTTGATTCCATTTTGGCCCCTATGTGTGTATGAGTGTGTGTACACCCGTAGGCCCTGTCTAGGGCTGATATTGCCATCTAAACTACTAGGAGAGGTTTCAACTCCCTTCAACCATAATTTTGATTAAGCAGGCCTGAGAAAGTTATGTTATGGACTAGGAACAACCTGTCACAGATTCTACAATGGCTCCTCACTCCCCTGTCTTTCTTTACAGTTACATACAATTTATTCTAAACTTAAAAAAAAAAGATGGTTTTATTATAGAGCAAGAGTAGAATGGTAAAGCAGTGGTCAGTGCTGTTGCCTCACTGCCTTATCTACATGAGCTTAATTCCTAATTTTGTCAATGGAAGCCTTAATGAACAAATTAGGGTAAGACAATGGGTAAAAGATATACAAGTAGCAACAAAATACCTGTTTAGATTAAAATGTAAATCTTCCAAAGAGTATATGTTCTGGTGGTATGGCTGTGGGTGCAAAAAAAAAAAGTGGGATCAACAGCCTTAACATGCAAGTCTGAAATTTCACAGTAATAAAAGTCTTTAATGTACTTGCCTCTCTACTATAAAAAAACCCTTTTCCCAGCTGGGTGCTTCTGTCTTTCAAATTCAAAATAATGTTGTTGAATAATTAGATGTAGCACTAGATTCATTATCATTAAATCATCACTAAATTGTATAAGATTCATTAATATCTATCTATCTATCTATCTATCTATCTATCTATCTATCTATCTATCTATCTATCTATCTATCTATCTATCTATCTATCTGTCTGTCTGTCTGTCTGTCTGTCTGTCTGTCTGTCTGTCTGTCTGTCTGTCTGTCTGTCTGTCTGTCTGTCTGTCTGTCTTTTTTGAGTCACCTGTCCCATCAAGTTTTCCTTCTCTCCTTATCTAAATGTTTTTTGGTCAGTTGTAATGTAGCAGTAGTGGTTTAGCAACTGGCACAGGGCTGAGAAGTTTTTATACCCTTGCAGAAACACATTATGAAAGTAAATTTCAGTAAAACCTTTGACTAGTTTCACTAAAAAGTGGACTAGTTTCACTATCTGTTTTTTGTTTATCTGGTAGTTATACTGCAATGTATTTTGCAATAAAATGCACTGGATTTTAATTCCATCAGATGGTGTATTGCAAACATTAGCACCACCGTAGAGAATCCCATACCAAATACAGTATAACTGAGGCAACACTCAAACTGACACTTAAACTAAGATAGCTTAATAAAGGACAGTTGAAAAGGAAAATATATATATACTGGGTGATCCCAAGTTATGGCAATTCTGTAGATATGAATGAGAACATTAAATCCTCAATTTTTTTTTTTTTTTTACTGAATTTCAGTTAATTTTGATCTTGAAACTTCACTTTTTTGCTTATGAAAGAAAAAAAGATATGGGTGAGTACATAGAGGCAGTCACTAACGGTGAGTAACAGTACTGCACACTATGCACTTGGTCAACATTTTCAATCACTTTCTGTTTTCGGGCGCTTGTGTCACCAACAGTAACTGGCAGCATGTGCAGTAAGCTCAGTCACAGATAAGCAGCTCGATCAGCAGCTACTTTTTTTAGCTGGAGCAGTAGAATCCACTGCTTGCAATTTCCAGCATCCTAAGTACACCTACCAGCTGCAGTATAGCTGCAGGGAGTGGGAGGTGATACTCAGCAGTCCCTCAGCAAAGACAGTACACGTCACTGAATGTAACCAGTAGCATCTGCAGTTGTGCAAAAAGCTTTGTCACCGGTAAGCAGCTGTCTATTTAGCTGGGGAGAGGTACAACCTTCTTTTTGTAATTCCCTGCACTCTAAGTGCACATTCTGACCATGCCATCTCATGAAGTACAGCGGCTGAGAGTGGTACGTGACACTCTTTGTTTTCCCTCAGTGGAGACAGAACTTCTCTGCTTAATCATCTGTAAGTGATGGCTTTTCATGCCATCATTATGCCTTTCTGAACACTAGGTAATGCGTCATTATCAAAACCTGTAGGATGTAGCATAAAGTCAACATACCATAGATACCTGTGAATCATTTTAGTTTGAATTACTTTTGTGATTACTCTTGTGATTTTAAGTTCAGTAATATTGCTTCACTTTTATTTTATTAGTAAGCTTTTCCATAAAATAAGTAATAAAGCATTATGCGCATTGGTCAATATTCCCATTCAATGACATTTGCAGTGCAAGTTCTGAATTCCATATAAAATCGGATTACAATTGTCAGAAGCTCATTTCAACTTCTGCCTATCCAGTAGGTACAATTTAAGATGGCTAACTTCCATGTAAAATCACTTTTACTGAAATTCAAGAAGAAATAGCTCTGAAATTAGCACTCTGGCCAAATAGCCAAGCATTGTTAAGTAATCAGTCAGTCAGTCATTATACAACCTGCTATATCCTAACACAGGGTCATGGGGGTCTGCTGGAGCCAATCCCAGCCAGCACAGGGCACAAGGCAAGAACAAATCCCGGACAGGATGCCAGCCCACCGCAGGGCACACACACACACAAACACCCACTAGGGACAATTTAGGATCGCCAATGCACCTAACCTGCATTTCTTTGGACTGTAGGAGGAAACCCACGCAGACACGGGGAGAACATGCAAACTCCATGCAGGGAGGACCCAGGAAGCAAACCTGGGTCTCCTTACTGCGAGGCAGCAGCGCTACCACTGCACCACCGTGCCACTCTTGTTAAGTGGTCAATAATATCAAATATGAATAAAGATATATGAAAAGCACTGTAGGGGGAGTACGTCAAGCTTGACAAAATGAATCACCTGAACAGCAAAATACATGATTAGAAGAAGAGAAGTAGCAAAGTGTACAAGGAGAACAAATGTAACCAAAGAAGAAGCATGTCATAGACAAAGAAGTGCAGTATAATGAGAGCTTACAAATGAAACTGAAGAGGACAACATTCAGAGACCTGAATCAGGATGCCACAAGAAAAAGAAACTAAAGACCAATGAACCTATGCCAGCATTCAAAATGATTACTAGAAGATGAAAATTATCATCAATTATGTACACAAAGTCTAATTCAACAAAAATCAGAGACTCTGAAAAACTCAGATTTTGTGTTAGCAAATGAAATTATTTCAGAGCATTATTGTGGTGCCATGGATCTCTGTGATGAACACTGCATAAACTTTGCAGATGATAAGCCTGCTGATTCTCCACATAGATTTAAATGTAGACTGGGCCTGCTCAGTTGAGCAAACAAAAACGATACAGTTTTTCTTTCTGCTCATTTGACGGTAGGTGTTTTAAAGTGGCAAAGGTCATGCATGTAATTAATAGACAAAGCAATAATCAAAAACAATGCAGGAGTGAAGACAAGAAAAACAAAAATATTCAACATCTGTCATCAGAATAACCTACACTAACAGTCAGAAATACACATAATACATCTTAAACAGGTGAGAAACTTGAATTTTTATTGAGAATGTGTCTGGATTTATAAAAGGTTAATTGGTTTATACCCTGACATTGAGACAAAGCATTTGCCTTTCACAAGTAAAGCATTGCCATATTAAGACGCATAGAAGATGATGTTTAGATGAGACTGGCCAGTCAACAAACAACAAGAGGGCAGTTGCTGGTTGGTTGTTTTAATCAGACTGCACAGACAACACAAATGTAGTAAGATATGGCTAGCTGAAAGAGCAGCATAATCTTGTGAGGATTCACAGAAAGAGAAAACCACCACAGTGAGCAACTGCACAAAAACAAAACTCCTGTTCATAAGTGGGGATGCCTGATAGGCACAGAACAATGGCTGGCTAAAAACTGAACAGTAAGAAAATGAGCTGCCAGAAAACCCCTCAGCTGACTTCATTTGAATACTGAGACACATACACACATGATGCGAAGGGTACCATTCAAAACCACAACCATGGGGAAGGAGAACATGAACCAAAAATCAACAAACCACAGAGCAAAAACTAATTAAACCATAAACACAAGTCTTGCCCACAAAACAAAAGGCCTTTCTTTTTGTCATTAAGAATATAGTCTTTTCCCCCTGTATCTTCTCTCTGACAGCAGTAGCCCAAAGAGACATTTGGTAGGTTTTAGACAGTCGCAGACAATCTGTTTTGAATGACAGTAGTAGCAGTCATGATAAACTGCCATAGTCATACTACTAATGCTGCACACCATGCCCTCCCTAGCCTCATTCTTTGCACCCACATCCCTTCCCATGTGCTGAATTAATCCATTCAAACTGTTTCAATGACACCTATAAATTCTAATCCATGTTTGATTGCTCAAGATAAACATTCTCAGCATTTTTTGGATGCAATGCCTGCTGAGGTTTTGCATAACATTAGCAGCCTGATTCACATACAGTAATTAGACTGATGGGAACCCAAACATTTAAAGATAATCACATCTCCACTTCAGGTGTACAACGGTCCTTAGAAGTTACTTGTGATAGTGCTTGATATAAAAGGCATCTTTCCCATTCTCTCCTACTTTGAGGAGTCACAAACACAAAAGTGTTCTCAATAACCAATTAGTTAGGTTAGGTTTGCTGTCAGTCATGGTTAGGGTTAAGGCTAGTGGCTGATGCAACCACAGTAGGTGCCATCTCTTTGCAACCATGGTTTACAAAAAAGTTGACTACTTATAAAGGTGAGTTGTTTGCAGTTTTGCAATTTATCATAAAATAGATTAATAAGAAGCATTTCCATCAAAAAGGTCACAATAGTTGTAGTCACTGGTAATTGTTTAAAATAGAATGCGTAACTAGATGTTTACTATTCTTTAATCATTTAAGCTATTTGTTGTTGTTGGCATTTTGCAACATGCTTTCTTCTCCCCTGCCCTCTACACAAATACACATGCAGTATTATATAACCTAACTGATTCATCACGTCTCTCCTCTCATTCTACTGTTATAAAAAATTACTTTACCAGTATTTGGAATAACATTTGAGTAAACTGATGGCTTTTTTTTTAAACTAAACAAGTATCCTGGGCTTCTCACTCTTGCAACCACAAATAGCCATGAATTACATAAGTAAAAGAAAATGTCATGACACACAAATTTTGATCTGTGAAAAAAATAATTTGATGTCAATTAATTACTTAAAGAAATTTCGAATTGAGCATAACCCTTTTTTATTTTCTAAACACTTTTTTAGTAACCTTACAGTAACTGTTCCTAAGCAGTGCAGTATAGTAAATATTTCATTCATACAGTATGCTATTTTCCCAGCATTCACAATTAATGATTATATAAATGATTAAGTCTACCCATATGATGTACAGTAACTGCAAATTCATTGGATCTTTTCTTATTCACAACAGCCTCACTCTTGCCTTCAAATACCTACTCAGGGCAGTATTATGCTTCAAATTAATAAATGCTCTGACATGCACTCACACATACCTCATATTTTATTCTTTATTTACGCTGTATGCATCCCTGTGTGTATAAAATAAGCACGAGGGCTTTAATGTGCACAGTAGATGCTGAAAGAAATGATGAGCAGAAATGACCAGGAAAAGAATTTTTAAAGGGTTAGGTGGGAGTCTTCATCAACAAAGGCAAGCCGAGGTCAAAACCAATGGTCAAAATATCAAGCATCAACATCAAAAGGTTTAAACAATTCACTAAAAATGCTTTTAGAATTTTAAACCATTTTTTTATTTAATGGAATTCATGTAGGGATGTGTCAGTGTGAATCTGTAAAGTAAAAGAAGAAAAGGTAGAAGACACAATATTTCAGCTATATAGTCTTCATCAGTGCCCAAAGGAAAAGGAAAAAGTAGATAACATTTTTAGGAGGTGAAGAATGGAAAAATGTCAGGGCAGATGAAATGAGAAAAGGTAAAAATAGGTGTGCAAAATTTGGAGATGAAGATGAAGGGAAAGATTTAAAAAGTTAGTTGGTGAAGACCTGGAGAAATGTGTCATCCCACTATGAGAATGAGCATAGCTTCTTCAGTTTTTTTTTTGTTTTTTTTGTGTAGTGTCCTTCAAGCTCCGTGAAAGAACACAAACATAAAGATCAGTGTGACCATGATCAAGGGATGTGGAGTTTTTTTATTTTTATTTTGTTTATCCAAAGAATAAATGACTCAACAGCACTCATTGACATCTTTCATGAAATGACACAAATGTGCAACACCAGCGTCAGTCATTTGGTGGCAATCAGCACAGCAAATATCAAAATAGCTGCATATTTAAGAAAACAGACAAAATAATAATTCATTACATTTATATAGCGCTTTTCTCAGTACCCAAAGCACTATCCACACAGGGAGGAACTGGGAAGCAAACCCACAATCTTCCAAAGTCTCCTTACTGCAAAGCAGCTGCACTACCACTGTGCCACCTGTGAGGACATGTCATTATAGCACAGAAATACCAAGCCAAATGACTATATATATAAAGTAAACTAAAGCAAAATGTAAAATTGTGAATGCAAGAGTGAAGTAAAAGATTAGCCTTTGGTTAATTATTGGCATATTTCCACATTCTTAGCTTCAGTTATGAAGCCCAGGGAGTAACCCAAAGAATAAGATCACAAGTACAAGCTACTGAGATGAGGCTCTTACATAAGGTTGAGGAGTTCAACAATACAACAGGAGTAGAACCACTGCTGCTTGGGATTAAGATGCACCATTTGAAGTTGTCTGGACATGCAGTTAAGATGCTATCTGGGGGCCTCCACGGGAATGGTACACTTGAAGAAGACATACATTTTATTTTTGCTTTATTATTTGTTTATAATTTTACCATTATGATGATGGCATCGTTGTCAATATTGTTTTGAGGGAATATTTTTCTAAGGGCACTGCCATTTTGCCCTTTTGTTTATCCTGTTGCCATTTTGTGTGTCTGGTTGCCATGATGCCAGATATTTTCTAGGTATTTCAAGCATGTGCCATATGACTTGTGACACCATAGAGGTTATATGAGATGCATTGCATTGTTAAAATAGCATTCAAACTTTGCGGCAAAGCTAAGGAAAGACATTGTGAGTACACTTTGTTTTAGCACTATTTTGGTTAGAAGTTTCTGATTTCTTTGAGTTTAGCAATCTCCTCAATATCTAGCAAACAACCTGTTATGTTTGTCATATTGTAGTCAAAGTTGATACCTTTTGCCTATCAACTTTGGCTAAGTTTGGGGTGTTTACCTCCCTGATTTCAAACTTTACCATTGGGCTTTGCTTTGCTTCAGATTGATCTTTCTGCAGTATGTACAACTCCATGATGCTGGCAAGAAACCTCTTACCATTTCAGTCACATGGGACTCAGATTTGGAAACTTTTCCCCCGTTCAGCTGATTTTAATTTTTAAAGAAGTCAAAAAGCCTTCCAAAAACTCTAATCATCAATTTATTCAATACTAGCTCTTCTATTCAGCTTCTTCAGGAAGAGCCATGTAATGTATATTAGATACACAAATAAATAAAAAGCAAATCTGAAACATACTTGTATGACCTTCTCATTGCGGCAGCAAGACATGTATTTTTTTAGCATTATTTAGCATGTAGTGCTTCTCTTTTAAACACAGGAGCGCCGCAGGGCTGTGTGCTTAGCCCCCTCTTGTATTCCTTGTTCATCCACGACTGTGTTGCAAAACACGGCACAAACACCATCATCAAGTTTGCAGACGACACAACCATCATAGGCCTTATCACTGACAACGATGAGACGGCTTACAGAGAGGAGGTGCTGGCATTGAGTAATTGGTGCCTGGATAACAACTTGTCTCTTAACGTCAGCAAAACCAAGGAGATGATCGTGGACTATCGGAAACAGCAAGGCAGAGAACACCAGGCCATCTACATCAGCGGTAGAAGTTGAAAGGGTTAACAGCTTCAAGTTCCTCGGAGTAAACATAACCGAGGATCTCTCGTGGACCCTTTTCATAGACACTGTGGTTAAGAAAGCTCGCCAGAGGCTCTACTTCCTGAGGAGGCTGAGGAAGTTTGGCATGAATGCCAACATCACCTCAAACTTTTACAGGAGTGTGGTCAAGAGTCTGCTGACGGGCTGCATTACCGTCTGGTATGAGAGCTGCTCTGCCAGCCCCCGGAAATCACCACAGAGAGTGGTGAAGGCAGCAGAGCACATCACGGGCAAGAGTCTCCCTGCCATTGAAGACATTGACCTCCATCGGTGCTTGCGTAAAACAAGCAGCATCATAAAGGACCACAGACATCCATCACACCAGCTGTTCTCCTTGTTACCGTCTGGCAGACGATACAGGAGTCTGGCTGCTCGGACTACAAGACTTAAGAACAGTTTTTACAACCAGGCCATTCAACTCCTCAACAGCAACACCTGAACACTTACATACACTTACATTACACCTACATTGCATTACATCTACATTGCAATACTCACACACAAACTGTACCTGCACACACTCTGAATACTGACTAGAACATGCATCTGCACTTTATGGAATATGCATCTGTACTTATAAAGCATTATCTGTGTAATAACTGTCATTTGTACTTGCTGCTCATTCAACTCATATTGCTCTATAACTTCTTTTAAAACTTACACATTTTATTTTATATGGCTTGTCTATTTTTAACTTGTAATTTTTTTAAAATTATTTTTTAGTTTTATTGGATCTAGGCTGAGTGACTTGTTTTTCTCGTCATACACATTTCATTGTATGTTGACCCTGTGTTAACCTATATATGACAAATAAACCTAAACCTAAACCTTTTCAGCTTAAGCGCCTGTGAAATTTTACCCTGAAATTAAGTGTAAGACTTAGAGAAATAAAAGTAATTTTGCAGCAAAGAACAATTTGTAGAACACTAATTATACTTATCTCAATAGTTTAGCAATAGTATTGTAACGTTATAGAAGGAGTAGAATGCACTACAGTCATAACGTAAAACTCGATCTCTTGAGTCACTAATGGGGGTTAAGGGGCTTTCACCTTCCTCCTCCTTTAGCAGTGGTCTTGCTAGATCCCCATGAGTTGTCCAGCCCTCTTACTACTGCCATCTAAAAAAACTTTTGTCACTTCAGCTCAAGCATGGATCACACCACAAATAGGACATATACTTTCTTATTATTTGCAAAAGACATAAATTAAATATGACCTTTTTGCATCATAATAAAATGAGTATTCAGAAAATGAGGAGCCAATCTTTGTTGAACTCAACCATAAAGTGTTGTTAAGCAGCAAAAAACACATGCTTTAATATTTAAAATTTCTCAAAAATGACTGTGGTCATCATATATACCTGAAATTGGTGTTGATTTGTTACACACTCATTTCTAATTCTTTAAAAGTAAAAATCACATTGATATCTTGTTGTGTTCTGGAGATATTCACATTGAAAGATTCAATGTTCCAGCAAAAATACAACTTTTACTGAGGTTGTCTCAGTTTTTATTTTTTTTTCTAGATACTTAGATGTAGCAAATCTAATATTTTATTAGTTCTAAAAGAACTGCGAAGTTTTCTAAAAATATGTGACATAGCTTTTGTGTGATGCTCAAACAGACAGCATTCAATTTTATATCAGTAGATAAAATAATCAATTTGATTTACACAACCCCATTGAAGTAATATTAAATGAGTTTCTTCCCCAGGACCCAATATTTATGCTCCCTTAGGGTCCATTCAGACTAGAATGTTGTAAATTTCAAGTGTTTGTTTAGCATTTTTCAAGCTTTTTAATGGCTTTTTGCCAGCATTTTTTAGACTTTCTTCAGGCATTTTTTCTGGCGTTTTTCAGGTGTTTTCTGCTCCCCCAAATGTGAACCAACAGTGCTCAGTGTAGCTATTTTCTTGAGAAGATTTTCAAAGTTCTTGTAGATTTCTTTCAGATGCACAGAATGAACAACAGACATTGATGCACATTTATTACCATTATGAAGAAGCACTTCTTTAAGGCTTCTTTAAACCAAGGATCCATTTTTATTGAAATATGCTACAAACGTTTCTTCTCTATTTCTATACCAAGAGAATGTTGTGTCTGGATGTATTAGGTTGTTATCTCTAATGGCTTCACATATTGCTCCCTGCTGCTATGACTCATCACTATGTTCAATTCCAGCTATATACCTTATTATCGAATAAAATAACTGCTTTGCTTTAAGCGCAGATTTTAATGACAAATTCAAACAAATTATCAAAATAAAATATTCACATTTAATTAATTATAGCGCAGAAACAAAAATATACAATACTGGTCAAAAGTTTTACAACACCTCAGTTTTTCTTCAAATTCAATTAGTTGAAATGTAATGAATGACATTACATGACGAAAAGGTAAGCAGTAAACTGCCAGAGGTTTAAATTTAAAGTTTAGGTTAGCAAAAACTGGAAAAAAAGGAAATATAAGAATATTACAAATGGGCCTTCTTCAAGGAATAACTAATAGATTAGAACATATAGATGTTCTGCAGCAATTGAAGTAATTAAATAAGTACAATAATGAAATAAATAAAGTAATTATATTAAATTAAACCTGTGAAAAGTGAAGCAAACAGTTTGCGCAGGTATCATACTTCTGTTGATTACTTCAAAACCCTCTGTCTTAAAACAGAGTTGGAACAGACTGTGTTTACTACAGCCTCTGAAGTACTACTTGGACAATACTCTAGTAATAAAGACAAGAAAACAGCACTTAACAAATGAAATGAGACAGATAACTATTACCCTTTGAAGTATAGGCCTTTCATTAATAGAAACTGCAAAAAAAAAAAAACAAAGTGTCAGTGAGTATGGTGTCCTGCACAATCCAAAGGCAATTGGAAACTGGAAGGAACTCTGATGGGAAGAGATCTGGCAGACCCAAAGTCACAACCCATTCAGAAGACAAGTTTCTGAGGGTCACCAGCTTGTGTGATAGGCGCCTCGCAGAACAGCAGCTTCAACACAGCTTAACAGTAGTCAATAAAAGGAAGTCTCCGTTTCCACTGTAAAGAGGAGACTCTGTACTGCAGGTTTGACAGGTCGAACAGCAGTAAGAAAGCCATTCTTTAAAGGATTAAATAAGAAACCAAGGCTTGCCTGGGACATGAAATACCAGCTGTGGACTACAACAGACTGGAAAAGAGTGTTATGGACCAATGAATCAAAATTTGAAAATCTTCAGTTCATCACACACAGTGTTTGTACGCCATGAAGTTGGTGAAAGCTCCTCAGTGTGTGATACCAACTTTCAGACATGGAGGAGGAAGTGTGATGGTCTGGGGTTCTTTTGCTGGAGGCAAAGTTGGTGATGTACACTGAGTGACTGGCATTCTGAATCAAAAGGGTTACCACAGTTTGGCTGTTATATCAGCAAAAGGTGGCTACCTTGATGAATCAAAAATTTATTCACTTAACGAGTCCGTGACTTATTTGTTTTTTATTTACCATTGTTTATTTGTTCAATGCCTTGACTTCATGAAACATTAAGACATTAAACAGTGTGCATTTCCATAAAACTGAAATAAATGTTCTAAATCTTTTGACTGGTAATGTATATAGTAGTGGTAGTGTATATATATATATATATATATATATATATATATATATATATATATATATATATATATATATATATATATATATATATGTGTGTGTGTGTGTGTGTGTGTGTGTATAAAATTAATAACTCAAAATGTGTTTTCTCCATGCTACATGATGGACAAAAATGTTTTCATTTTTTAATTATGCGGCACGGTGACGCAGTGGTAATGCTGCTGCCTCGCAATAAGGAGACTTGGGTTCGCTTCCCGGGTCCTCCCTGTGCGGAGTTTGCATGTTCTTCCCATGTCTGCATGGGTTTCCTCCCACAGTACAAAGACATGCAGGTTAGGTGCATTGGCGATCCTTAATTGTCCCTAGTGTGTGTGTGCCCTGTGGTGGGCTGGCGCCCTGCATGGGGATTTGTTCCTGCGGTCTAGATAATGGATGGATGGATGGGTTTTTTTAATTAAGCACCCAAAAGCATATAAAATCACATGAAATAATCAAAGCAGTTTTTTCTATGAATTCCATGTGTTTCATTCCAGTAACTCATGATCATAGGTCTGTTGTCACTATTTACAGTATATGTAAAATGACAGATTCTTAATTTTCAATAACAACACAGACCAACCCGGCTGATCAGCCATGAGACATTAAGATATCAGCCGAGTGACAGTACAGCAGGACTTTTGAAGAATGCACATAGAGCAGCATGCATACACCGTTTTTTTTTATAGGTATCCATTTTATCTTCTGCATATATACATGTGGAAATGTCTTCAGAGTAAAACTCTTTTGTCAATAACATTATGCACATAGAAAGAGTGAAGTGAGATGGCCTGTACATTCCATCAACATGGGGTGAGTCTAAATTTAATCGCCATGCAGAGGCACCATGAAGCTGCAGTGCCTTCCTACAGTATTATACACATACCTGTAGCTGCTTAGTTACGTTATTAGTTAATTGTGATATCCTGGCTTCTTTATATTTCAATGTAAATAAATATATTGTCAAAATAAAAACACCACCCAATGCCAAAAACACAATTTTCACTAGAAGTGTTTGCTCTTCCAAATACAAATCAAATATAAACTGCTAAGCAACTGATTAACAATCAAGCTACAAGCAAAAACATTTTGCAAAAATAGAATAAAGGCAGGCATGGTCACAATCTAAATATTCTGTTGTATTTTATTAATATAGTCCTTTTCAAAACTAACCCTAATTTCTTATGCAATGCTTTGTGAACGGCAAAAGAAAATGTTTGAGAATTGTGCCCACATAGAACTGGCAGAGTTTTTTTCGTCTCCACTTTCTGCTCATCTTTTTGTGAATTTATGCTGGTATTGTCGCCTTGAGCTACAGCACAAAAAAGAAACCCAATATGTCAGCACTGATACATTTGTGTAAATTCTAGAAAATCCATCCTAATGTGGTCTAAATATTTATTTTAGCAGACTAGGAGTGGTAATAGTTACTTGAACATAAAGCTAATGAGTTTTGTGTGGATTATACCAATCAGCTGTCAGTTCTCTCTTAAATTGTTTGGAGATTAAATAACAGTGCAGGAAAACATTTCTTCTGCAGCATACATTGATTTTCTTTCAGTAATAAATTGGAATGGAGTAAAACACGCACAGTGAATTTATTTTCTCATTTTGGCTCTCATGCTTTAGGGAATATTGGAGGAGTTTCTGCTTGAAAACAAACCATGCATATTAAAAAGGTTTACTGTCTCATATTAAAAAAAGGCAAGTTAAGTTATCTGAATGCTCCAGGCATACTGTATACAAATTATAACATGTCTGCTCTTAGATGGATCGTTGGTGTGTCTCTGGGTCCAGTCCTCTATCCACCACATAATAAAGGAGGCTCCAGCAGCCCATTATGTAAGTGGCACATGTCACTAATATAAAGATGGGGAAGGCAGGCTAGTCTACAGTCTCAGTTTTTTTAATTCAGTAGGTAGTCAGCTATAAACACAATAGTTATTATGACCTTTCCCCTGTCAATTAGACCATCATCTACCACTCATATTCATAAAGAACATAATTTTGGTTTATGAGACCTATCCTATTACAAACTGAAGCAAGACTGCATCGTAAGAAACATATAAATGAAGCCCTTAAATGTGCACACACACTCTCAGGGGCATGGAAAGAGGTTGTCAGTATTTGGTGCACAAAATAGAAACTAAATTCATTATGTCAATACATTTTTCAGTTTGTACATCCTTGACAGTACTTTATCCTTTCAGTCCCATATCAATAACATCTCCCGGTCTGCATATTTCCACTTGCATAATATTAATCGTATTCGCCCCTCTCTCACTCCCCGCACCACTGCTATCCTTGTTCATAGCCTTGTCACTTCTCGTCTACATTATTGCAATTCCTTTTTCTTTGGTCTTTCTCGCAAATCTCTTTATAAGCTTCAACTGGTCCAAAATTCAGCTGCCCGCATCATTACTAGAGACCCCTCTATTCACCATATCTCTCCCGTTTTGCAGCAGCTTCATTGGCTTCCAGTTAAGTTCAGCATTCAGTTCAAAATTCTTCTGTTAACTTTTAAGGCTATCCACAACCTTGCCCCTCCATATCTGTCTGACTTCCTCCATGTTGCCATTCCCTCCCGTATCCTTAGATCCTCTTCCTCCATCCACTTGACTGTCCTCTTTGTCCGTCTTACCACTATGGGGAGCAGAGCATCCAGTTGCTCTGCTCCCCAGCTCTGGAACTCACTACCATCTGAGCTTAGAAATATTGAATCATTTTCACTTTTCAAATCTAAACTTAAAACTCATTTGTTTAAGACTGCTTTTTATCTTTGATTACAATTGCTCTGTCTGATTTAAATTTTTGTATTTTAATTTTGTTTATAATCTGTGTTTTATCTATTGTTCGGTGTCCTTGAGTGTTTAGAAAGATGCCTATAAATAAATAAAATGTATTATTATATTTTTGAAGAAATATACGTACATAACATTTCTATTAATTATGTATTACACCGCACATACACAAATCACTATGCTACAAGGAGAATAAAAATTTACAGTGTTGTTATGTTTTATTAAATTAAATTAAAAAAACTCAGACCAGTTTAACAGAAGAGATCATAAAGAGTTTGATCAAAAAATGGCGAACCCCTTATAATTCTTGGAAAAACAACAAACACAAATTCAAAATAATCACGAGAATGTCTTCTTAGACACAAGTCCAAGTATGAACTGATTCAAGATGGCAGGTTTTAAGATCTTTGGGCAGGAAGAGGCGGGTCCAGATGGACAGACGGTGGAAGTGACATCAATGGTATTACAGCCGTCAATCTTTCAGTCTGCAGAAGGAGGAAGAGAAAAGGCACACAGTGCCAACCCCTGGATTGGTGGGGAATTACAATCACTAATCCCCTAAGTGCCCGCGCGTGACACCAGATATAAGATGTCATAAAAGGAAATGCTCCTTTATTAAATCAACATACAAAAGTTTTTTTTGTATTGAAATGCTACAGGACCCAGGATTTTTCTGCAATGATACACCACTGGTTCTCAAAGAAGCCATCTACTGAAACAAACGTTTGACATGTGCCTAATTCAATTGTGGGTATTTGCTTACAGATTTTAGCAGCATCACAAAGTAAGAGCAATTTTTAAATATTATACATGTTATACACACCAAAGTAGTGTGTAGTTTCAGGCATTGTTATAAAAAAACATGCTGCCCAGCAACCTGTTCAGGACTGGTGCCAGCTTTCAGAGCAGTGGCAGTGGCTCCCCACAATCTTGAACTTGATATGTGGATGGGAAAATTAATGTATGGCTTTGCTTTTGGCTCTGTGGCTAAATAATAAAAATAATAACAAAATAAAAATATATTCCTTATTTGAAATTGCTTCTACATGGCACTAGTGTTATTTTTCACTTAAAGTGAAAGCTGTACGAATTATTTGAACATTGCTGATTTAGCTGTGTAGGAGATGCAGCATCCAGTTGCTTACTCAAATTAAAGGATGCGCTGATTCCAAGTTTGTCACTAACTTTTGTGAAAGTGACTTAATGTTTTTTGATTGTACAGGTGTTGCTTCAGTTTTGAATATTATTTCTCTTATTTTTTGCCTTTTTTTGTGTTGGTTTCTAGCATGCAGTGTTACCAGGATATACTCTGCCTTTAGCAACACTTAAGTGGAATTGTGGATGGATTTGACAGCGGATGCATGGAAGGGATACCTTATTTATATATTGAAAAACATTTCTGACCAGTAGACATTTTTAAAGGTGCTGTATTCAATAATACAACTCTGCCTTCATGTTTACAGAAAAGGAAAACTCTTCTTCACCATACTGTTTTAACAAATATATATTGAATGCTGTTCTAAATTAAATCATTATTATGACATTGTCATTTACAAATAGCACTCACAACTTGCACTCACTCTTATAATTGAGTGTCAACCCTGCCCACTTCACTTTGATTCTGCCTCTTTATAAATGCATTTAAACAGTTAAGGAAAAAAGCACACTGCTACCATTCTTACTATTCCTTAAATACTCACAAACTAAAACTCACGTGTGCAGAGAATTTGTCACTGAGGTTTGGGTGAAGACACCATGCTGTCTCGATAGGGTACACTAACTATGGAAACACATGGTAAGATCACAAGATATTAAAGAGACCAGATATATACATATATAGATACTTCATGATTTAGTAGAAGTTTCCAGCATTCAATTTTGTATACTCTGAATAATCCCTTCAAATATGGTGCTGGGAATAATATTCAATTAAAACCTTTGTACAAGATATCACTGAATTAATCCATTTATATTTAGTTCTTTCTCATTGTGTATGATTTTTTTACTTAATTATTTAATATATTTAGAAAAATATTGCAACATGGAAGGGTGAATGGAAAGAGGCAGAGTTCAAAGGTCACCAAGGTAGTGTGCTGGGTGGTTCTTGACATTTTATGTACATGCCCCCCTTAATTGAGTCAAATTGATCTCATGGGTGTGCTGTGTGTCTGTTAAATTACTCTCAACAGAAACCGGACTACTCACAACATGTGAACTATAGAAAGTATATTTTTCACATTACCAATTTTGTGGGTATACAGTATTTTAAAACCAACACGAAACATAAACTCTCCTTAACCCTGTTGCATACACCATACAAGTTATCAAGAATGATAAGTTATGGCATAAACAAGTTAAAGCAAAGTTACAGGGAGCTGTGCTGTGGAACTACTGAAACAGTAAAGAGTCTGAAAATTACTCATTTTAAACTATTTAGATACACAATACGTTGTGGAAATGTTTAAAGACATGTAAAATTTACAATCTATATTTTCACTATGAATATTCTGTAAAAAAAAAAAACTAGTAATAGAAGAGAGCTAAGTGTAATATATTTATACAGCACAGTAAGGGGGATGCTAGGCTAAAGGGATAATGCAGAGGTGTGAAATCAATAGAGAAGAGGTAGAAATGGGTGTGAATGGGTTTTTGGAAGGTAAGAAGCATGAACAAAGTGTTAGCCAAAAACTATAAGATGATTACGGTTGGACATTTTTATTGATTATATTTCGTGTACATGAATTTACTGCTTTCTGCTTCACAAAGCTTTCTAACGAAAGACAGACGGAAGGCAGATGAACATTGTGTCAAGTGCTAATGAACTGCAATTTAATTGGCTTCTCTGTATGAATGGTTTTAGCAACCCTGTCATATTCATTGAATCTGTCAGACAGTAGCTTGCCATTCTCAATAATTTGCAGAATGTTTCGTTACCTGAGAATGATGCAAAAACACAACTTAGGATGTGCTACAGTTACTGATCTGTAAAATATGTGATGCACTTTGAACTTTGGTTATTCTCCTTTTGAATATACTGGGTATATATAAAGAAAGTGATGACCAGTTTACATAGACAGAACTTTATTTCTCCCCAGGGACAAACAAGGTACCTCTCAGAAAAGAATTTCCAGAGTTGGAGGGACAAACATGTAATAAGTAATAATTTGTGGGAAAAAAGTTCTTTAATATGTCTTATTAAATTCATGACAGACCTCATACAGTGTATATCATAACAGTTGGGCAGGTAGTAAGTTTATTGCCCTTGTTAAGGTCTTCTAGGCACACTATGTGGTATGTGAGGCTAATTCTGCTTTTAGATAACCTAAAAAAAAGTGGTTTTGACTAATAGAAGTCATAGCCATATAGTAAACAAAAATCCATATTCACTGAAAGTAAATTTAATTGTGAAAAAATTGGATGTAGCAATAATATGGTTTCACAATTAGTCAGAAATTGCAATCTTACTGGCAGACTACAGCAGTTGTAGATTAGCACAGATGGTAGCATCTACAACACCTGCATCCCTTTTTTGATCTTGACTCAACTTATGTTTCATATATAAAAGTATATGTAAATGAATTACACTGGACACTTTTTTCAAAAGTTTTGCTTCCTGAAACATTTCCATTGATTATGATAGACAACTTCAAGCTGAACACAAATATATTTCAGATTGACTATATCACACAAGAACTTGCAGAAACATGAAATTAGGTAGTATTACATTTAGTATGTTTAATTGCCTAATGATTTTGACACATTGCATTCGTTCAATTGAGCTAAAATGTTTTGTTTCCGATTTTCATTTGTATTCCTCATCTGACATTTCACATTTTAGTGTCCCACAACAGTCGGCCAGCATTAGGGGATACCACTTTTCTACCACTGCAACGTCCTAATGAAACCCTTCACCATGTGTGTTACTGACTGCATCAAGATTAGCAAAGAAGAAGTCCCAAGTGTGAATGCAGGAAATTAATCTTTAACAACATGTTGCACTTCATGGTTTTGCATGCTTTCAGTATGTTGTCAATCATCTGGTTATTGTCTGGTGCTCTACAGTTGTCAAAAAAATTATCAATAACATTCTTGAATGCCTTCCATGTGATATCCTCTAACACCATTAGAAGATCTTCAATGTCATCGATGACATGTCTGATTTGAGTACCTTCCTTATTCTTGACATCAGTTATTTGTGGAAATATGAGTTTAATATCAAAATAATTCACCTTCCTTGTTCATCACTTCCACAAAAATTTTCACAATCCAATCCAAAAATATGTTTGTTGAGTTGACAAATGGCTTATGGGCCCGACTCTTTTGTCCTGGAACCAAATGTTTATGGAACAGCCATTTCTTTTTAATTTAACGAGATTCTTTATTCACACATGAAGCAACACTATTTGATATATCTGAGCTGCATTCCTAGTCCCGGTGCCATTACTTTTAGATCACAATAGATTTTCCAACTATAGTTAGTGTGCTGTATATGTTGTCCAACGCACGTGTTTAAGGGATGTCTTCAGGGCTGTTGTAGGATGAAAAATTTAACTATGAAACACAAGGTGGTGTTGTCACTAACTGCTTCTTCTTTTTTGCCCATAGAATGGAAGACCTCAGGCAAGTAAAAAATGGCTGACATTACTCCCACCCTTTTCTCCTCCTTGGAAGTCCTGATTCTTCTACTCTGAACTGTATATAAGATTCAGCACATTCAGTCTTGGACCCATGTCTAAGTGTGATGGAGTTCACCACCAGAAGCGGCATTAACCGTTGAGTTACAACAGTCTAATTTGTTCTGTTCTTTTCGTTGCATTTTTCATCCATTTAATGGGGACCTTAATCAACTAATTATGTGACTTCTGAAGTTAATTGCTTGGACCAGATCTTATTTAGGGGTTTCATAGCAAAGGGGTGAATATATATGCACTCACTCACAGTTTTTACTTGTATACAAAGTATTTTATTTTCATTCCACTTCAACAATTTGGACTATATTTTTAAGAACATTACATAAAATCCAAATGAAAATCCAAATGGCTAAAATTATACTGCTGTGCTTTTCTGAATGCACAATAAGATAGGAGAAAAAATACCAGGTAATTAATTGAGATCAGTTACTATCAATTATTATCAATCATTGTGGATCTGATTAGAACACAAACCTACAGCCATGTGGGGTCCCCAGGACTGAGTTTGGGAACCACTGGTATAAAGTACAATACTACAGAGTAGTTTATCACTGTACTGTATAGTAGTTTATAATATTAGTATATGTAGTTGCTATGTGGGTTTTTGGCACAACATTTGTAAAGGACAACTTGTTCAATGACTATAGATGACTAACTGTGTCTGTGAGATATGGATGTGTTTTTATAGGTTTGAAGTAGGCAGCTAATCTGCACAATGGTTCATACAATTCTAACCATTATGCTCTTCTGCCTGATGGCATACACTTAATGCTGCTGCTACCACAGTTTTCACAAATGTCACTATAAAAATATATGGTAGTGCACATGGGTAGTCCTTCCTTGGCCCACTAGGAAGACACCATTATGGAGAGATCGGAGAGATAGATAGGCATCCTGGAAGGATTAGTATTGCTTCCTTTTGCCCCCAAGGGGCGGTCTCCCATTGTTGTTCCATTATCCCTGGATAATGGAACAACAATGGGAGAATGTGCCTTGGGGACAAAGGGTCCGCCAGTAGAATAGCAGGTGGTACTCTGCTTGCATGCCCCCAGTTTCGGTTTCAGCAAAAGTACATGGAAGCTGCAGTCGGAAGGACAATCCTGTTGGGTGCCACAGGGGCCACAGGGGGTGCTGTCAAGAAAGGTTTTCCCTACTTTATGTCTGTTTGTCCTGGTCAGGAAATGCTGCTGGGGTGCAATGTTGCGGCACCAAAAGTACTCCCAGGGCCAGCAAAAAAGGAGCCAGTCTACCTCCCCCAGGGAGTCAGAGTTAGAAGTGGAGTCTAGTAAAACTCACCTGAGAAGAGTGGAGGAGAAAGTGAAAGAGAAAGACAAGAATGACAGGGAAAAAATTAATAATGAAGGAGAATTATTGTCATGAGAATGTGAAAAAGATATTTAGTAAAAATAAAAATACTTTATTTGAACAAAGGAACGTGTTAGTCTAGTCTGGGGTTCTGAGGCCAGGTATGCCTCCTAGTGGCCACAATATACAGAGAAAAACATCTAAGGTCCAAAATTTCTCAAATAGGTGTACAGACACCCATTGAGTAAACTTTATTTTCTCCAATTTCAAATAGTCTAACACATCTGCAAAGTGTAGCGTGGTGCAGAATTCTTCCAGCTGAGTAAGATTAGTTGCCGAACTAGGAATATGACAACGGGTAACACATTAAAACAGTTTTTGAAGGTAGGTGTTGTATCTGAAGTAATTCCAAAAAAGGGCAATTAAGGAATGATGGCCTAATAAAACCCCAAAGAATTTCAGCAACATGGTGAAAATTGATTTCCAGTAAAATCTCAGTTGAGGCCAAAACATGTCGACAGGTGTGGCTAGTGCCTGATAGCACCTTTCACTAATGGGATCTAACATTGGGAACATTTTTAATTCTTACCTGTGTGTAGCACAGATTGAAGAAAAATGTTGTCTTTGAAATGTGACTTTCAATTCATTACTTGCAATTGCAAAACTGTAGCCTTTTTCTGAAAATTGTTTCAATAAGTCTAAAGGTGAGTTATTTTATAGTTTTGACATGATTTGGAGCTGCCTTCTCTGTCTGCAGGACAGTTTATTAATTATTGAGCTGTATTATACTTGTAATTCAAGAAATAAAACTGTGACAAGTTGAGAGCTATCAGAATGATATAAAATGCTTTCTATAAATCCCTTTAAGGATTTCAATGACGTTGTCTGTATGAAAACTCAGTGATGAGAATTTCAAGAAATAAGTGAATTAATGTTAATTGTGTAATCAAAAGTAAAGAAATGAATTAAAAAATGCTACCTATATTGGTCATTGATTTTCAGTGCATTTTCACACAGGTTTTTAACTGTTTAGTTTGTTTATTTTATTTTATCTTTATTCTTTTCGTCTTTTACTGTTATTTATTTTTACTTTGTTCTTTGTTTTTTTTATTGGGATTGTTTATGGTTTTGTATTCTCTTATAGGAAAAAAATTAGATTTTTATCAACCTACAATATTTCTAATGTTTTGCAGTAAACAATTGATATTAATTTATCAACCTATTTTCTTTGATAGCTTAACCCAATTCTGAGTTATAGGCAGCCAGAGCCTTTTCCAACAGCACTGGGCATGAGGCAGGAAAGTATAATAAAGCACACTGACTTTGAATTTTGCACCCGTTTGTTGTCTATGTGAAATTTGCACATCATTCAGAGTGCTCCATATTTTCTCTCATATAAAGACATAACAGGTGAGTGCCAGGTGGATTGTGTGGATGTGTTCGACTGGAAGGCCTGATTCCTGCCTTGTGCTCAGTGCCACATTCTCAATTGGATTAAAGGGGTTTGAGCATGATATGTTATGTAACAGTAAATCATATACTGTATATATAAGGAACCTGTTTTCAAAGAAGAATTGTATATATGAAAAGGCTGCAATTGATTTCATTTTTTATTTTCTTTCATTCCTCTCAGAAGAACTAGGAATCTCAACCAATTACCCATCTCCAATCCTTTATACAGTATACACAGAGCATGCACATTTTGGAGGGCTCCACTCTACTCAAGTAATAATATTTTTAAAAAAAATCCTAAAATGAGACATATCCTACTGCTATAGTGTTACAGAGAATTCTCCATTAACCAAAAATCAAATTGGCTGTAGATACTTGTGAGACAACACCTTTATGAAGTTTGTATTTGAAACTTTCCAGTTTTTATCTTTGTTCTTCTGCAAAGATCTCAACAAAAAGATGATGGCATTTTAAAGGTTACCTAACTTTCCTGCTTCAGCCTAATGAGTCGTCCAGTCACAAACTATTGATTCATTTCTAACGAAGTTCTGATAGAAATATGATTGAAAGAAAAAGCAACATTTTTGCCAAGTTGTTAACTGATGATTAAAATGTTAGCACACTAGTAAACTGTGTTAGGTCCGTGCAGCTATACCAGATTTGTAGACTTTTTTTTAAACTCAACTTCACTAGCAGCAATTCTGTGTTTTCAATCTGATCAACTAACTTCCAACTTTAAAACTGGCAAGTAATATGGAGCAGAACTTTTGAATACAGTTAATGTGTGTGGATTGTAATTTTATATAACGAGATTATAATTAAAGAGTAATTATCTTGTTAGAATTAGCGTGTAGACATATCCATATATTTAAAAAAAATTGTTTCTATTGTTTATTGTCTGATAGATATAATACATATGTTTTTCAGCACAAGACATACATTTTCATCAGTTCTAATGCCTGGACTTTAGTTTGGACAGATAGAGGTGACACACCTTATAGACAGTGACAGTTGGGGGAAAGAAGCAGCCACACATACAGTATTAGCAGTTGGAAGTTGGGAATGGTCCAAACGAAACACAGGAATCACAGGAATCTCAGAAGAAAGACTGTACTGATCCACTTTGATGGAACCCTCTTTCCTCCATCATCAATCTAACATAGTGCCCTCTCATTAATATTGGAGGCGTCCTTTATATTCCATCATTTATTAATGGTTTAGGGGTGTGCTATATTACTTGGAATTTGAAAAATAAAAATGAAACCCTGCAGAACATCAAAATATGGCAGACATTCTTGAAAATACCTGTATTTAACTGTATCTTTTTTAATTTTAGACCCTTTCTAACTGTTTGTAGTTCTTGAATTGTCATTTTTTTAATTATTTAAATTTTTATTTTGTTTTTAAAAGTAGAACATTACAATGGTAATTTATATATTCTCTCATTTACTTCAGTGCTGGTTTAGAGAAAAATATTGTATAAGTGACACAATTCCAACATATGTTTATACTGCCCTGAGATTAAAAAAGAAATTTACAGCCATACGATGGTAACAATAAAAACATAATGGTAACATACACTTCATTATGTCTAAAAACGCCTTAATTAGTGTGTTAATCCTTTTAATGCATGCAATATTTAAGAATAATGTCATGTAGATTATTTAAGATAAGGTGAGGCAAGTGGATAGTGTCACTGAGTATGGCATGATATGTTGAAGAAGGATATCTGGCAAATGAAGTTTCCATCCTCCTTGCTATGTTTTAAGGCCTGAAAAAGTAATTAAATCAATGTGGTAAGAGTACAACAACTGGAGAAGGAATTATAAAGATAAAATTGTTAGTAACAGCAAGGAATTGGCCCAATTTTACACAAGACAAATAAATTAAGCAGATTTATTCACATGAAAAGATGTCATAGTAGTGTTAATAATGATCCAAAATTAAGCATTGGTCGTTTGTTTTGATATATAGGCATCAATAGAGCATCTCCTTTACTGTCATCCATATTATTAAAAATTTTGGCAAGCTTGTAGCAAAAGGCTTTCAATCTTATAGTAGTTTTATTTTCCCTTGGAACTGTCTTATGATCGCAGTGTTCAAACTGCAGGATAAGTGTTAATAAATTGCGTAAGATAAAGATGAGTGTAACAAATGATGGCTTTATTTATTACAAGGAGACTTATAAAGCACATTCTAGACCTAAGTGGAATCCAATGTAGGGATGTAAAAAAATGAAATAATATGATTATACTTCAAAGTTCTATTCTCCATCTATGCGGCAGCATTTTAATTTAATCACAGGGTGGAAATAAAACCATTTCAACAGTCTGACAGCAAAAAATTGCATTAGTCATTTCGGCTTGAAACAAATAAATTACCTGAGTTTTCCATATCCTACATGGTGAGAAATTGCCTTAATTTTCTAGTATTTCTGAGATACAGAATGAAGGTCTTAGACATTGCAATAATCTGAGGATTAAAGCATAAATCAGAGCCAAAATGAAAACCTTGGATTAAGAACAAATAAAATTCAAGCTACGTGAGTAGACAGTATTGTGCTTCTATTTGCAGAATTCCCATCCACTAGTAAAAGTTTTGTTTTCTCTGTGTTTAAGGGTAAGCATTTGTTATCCATCCACTGCTTCAACTGATTGGTACAGCTAACCAGTAACACAACAGGATAAATATGATTGGGTTTAATGGGTAAGTATTGATGAAAATTAAGAGCATGTCATTTAAAACAGACGCTTCTCTAGTCAACTCATGCAATCCAAGTCAACTAATATATAGACACCTCTTTAAAGGAAGATCCACCTTTTTATCTCTAAATAGGATTCATAGACTTAGTTTAGTTTGCTTTTGCTAATTTCTTGCTAGTTTGTCATTAACCGTGACATTTTCTTCAGTGGAAAATGTCCTGCATTCTGCATTTGATTTCATTCTTAACTGCCTGTTGACTTTGTATTGTCTTGTAAAATACCAAACACTTGAATTTGTCTTGACTTTTTCAAAACAGCTGAATGAAGGCATCCCCCACATACGCAATAATGCCAATTGTTTAAAAGTTATATAAACAGAGAAAACAATCTTGGTCCTAGCACTAAAGTACACTACCAGTCAAAAGTCTGGATACTCCAATATCAAGTTTTGCTATAAATGTATACCTTTTTTTTATCAAGATACCATTACCTTGATTGATTAGTGCTGCTATGGGCTATTAGTGCTGAGAAATGACTCATTTTTAATTTATTCTTCACATATCACTGCATAAGAAGATAAAGGCATCAGAGTCTATAGTTTGAGAAGCAAATGGCTTTCAGGCCCCCAGTTTGTTTCCTTATGAAATTCACTCCAAATACCAGTACCATCTACAACAGTGAACAGACAATGCCAGGATGCTGGCCTAAGAGGCAATTTCAAAGAAAAAAAGATATCTAAAACTGGCAAATAAAAATAAAAGATTACAATGTGCAAAAAACACAGAATTTGGACAGCAAAAGACTTGGAAAATGTATTATGGTCAATGTCCACGAGTTGTCTTTTCTCTGTTGCAGATGACATGGTATTTGATATGTATTTAATGAAGAAGCCAAAAGATGGCCTGTAAGGCATTTACGTCTCTGACATCTGTCTCCTCAATGCAGTTATGTATCTGGGACTTCCCCTTCTTCTTCTGTCCTGGTTAGATCCACTTTGCATTACAGTAATCCCTCCTCCATCGCGGGGGTTGCGTTCCAGAGCCACCCGCGAAATAAGAAAATCCGCGAAGTAGAAACCATATGTTTATATGGTTATTTTTATATTGTCATGCTTGGGTCACAGATTTGCGCAGAAACACAGGAGGTTGTAGAGAGACAGGAACGTTATTCAAACACTGCAAACAAACATTTGTCTCTTTTTCAAAAGTTTAAACTGTGCTCCATGACAAGACAGAGATGATAGTTCTGTCTCACAATTAAAAGAATGCAAACATATCTTCCTTTTCAAAGGAGTGCGCGTCAGGAGAGAGAGAACAAAGCAAGCAGTCAAAAAAAAAATCAATAGGACTGTTTGGCTTTTAAGTATGTGAAGCACCGCCGGTACAAAGCTGTTGAAGGCGGCAGCTCACACCCCCTCCGTCAGGAGCAGGGAGAGAGAGAGAGAGAGAAACAAAGTCAAAAATCAATACGTGCCCTTTGAGCTTTTAAGTATGCGAAGCACCGTGCAGCATGTCCTTCAGGAAGCAGCTGCACACAGCAGGTAGCAACGTCCCTATCGTCTAGGTGTGCGAACAGCCCCACTGCTCACACCCCCCTACGTCAGCGCAAGAGAGAGAGAGAGAGAGAAAGTAAGTTGGGTAGCTTCTCAGCCATCTGCCAATAGCGTCCCTTGTATGAAATCAACTGGGCAAACCAACTGAGGAAGCATATACCAGAAATTAAAAGACCCATTGTCCGCAGAAACCCGCGAAGCAGCGAAAAATCCACGATATATATTTAAATATGCTTACATATAAAATCCGCGATGGAGTGAAGCCGCGAAAGGCGAAGCGCGATATAGCGAGAGATCACTGTATTCTCTCAAGACAGTAACAGTCACCTTTGGATGAATTCTTCAGTTTCTTCTCATTCAGTCAAATGAAATAACTTTCATTCTCCAAAATCAAAACAAAACAAAACAATAGACTGACTTGTTTCTTGAGGGAGCTGTTTCACTTTGGCCATTTCTGAACCCAGAACTGAGCTTTAGGAATGCCAGTACCTTACGAATGGAATAAGAGGTTTCAGTGATGCATTGATTGCATTGTAATGCAATTACAATGGTTTGTCTAATAAACAATTAGCATTTGAAATGAATAAATAAGAAAAAGCTAAGGCAGTTGACCATTAGGACACTGAATAAACTGTTGCTGAAAATTGGGCATTGTAGCCATATGGGAAAAATATTAAAAATCAGTAATTTCAAGCAGTGATAGTCATTAGCAACACTAGTAATGTTTTGGCTGAATCTTCAAATCAGTTTAATGGTATATTGATAACAAAGGTATCAATTTCTAATGAAAACATGAACATTTATGGGTGAGTTCAAACCTTTGGCAGATAGTGCATGTGGGACTTTAAACAGGGAAATCATCAGCGCTAAATGAGCTCTTACAGAGTTAAATCTGCCTTTAAATGTTTCTATGTAAAAACAGAGTTTGCATATATAATTTAAGGCTGGCAGTTTTGCTGTGTATGTCTAACGTCAGACAAGAATGATGAAGAGCTGTCATTAGACAGTCATACAAGAACACAAGAACAGTACAAAACCGTCCAAAGTAATTCTCAAGACTGTGCAATTTAATGCTGTGCTCAATTGTGTTAAAGCTGCTCAAAAGCATAAATATATAATGACTGTAGCATTTTCTAACTTGTGGGATATTATAATTTTGTAAACAATGTAAGTTGAAATTTTAAAGCTTTTGCTACTGCAAAAGCAAAATGGAAAAATTTTCAAAATTGATTGTAGTTTTTATGATAAAACTGAAGTGAGAAACTGTGGTCCCTCTTCAAGGCCTGGAGCTGTGCTATCCACTCCTCATTGTCCTCACCCTCTTTTTGTTTTCTCCTGCTCATACAAAGCCAGTTGCAGCTCAGTGTGACTGCTTGCACAAAGTAATCTGCAGAACTTTGCCTTTAAACGTAGTTTAGAAAAGTGAGCTTCCATCATACCCTACTCTGTCCTGGAATATTACTGCTTTAAAATAACTCCCTCTCATCAAAGAGCCTAAATCATCAGCATATTCAATTAAAATGTTTTCATCTTTTATGTCGTACACATTGTAAACATTTCACTATAAGACTGCCTTCTGAACTACGATATATGGCTAATTCTGTTCTGTACATGCATTGGGTACATGTTTTGTTGGACTTTTACCTTTGTCTTTTACTTCTGGTCCTTTGTCTCTGTCTCTCATTCCTTCATTTTCATTATTGACTGGCCATTTATCACACCATATCTTTCTTGTCCAATATCTCTCTGCTCTTCCTCTTATTTATATAAAACACAACTTTTGCTCCTTGGACAATGTTGCAGCCATGATGGCTCTGAAGTCTTACTGGAAATCCTCTTTTTATAACCTTGTGATCCTCTGTGTCAAGGAATTACTGCTAGCAGCAGGCAAGCCAGGCATCTCAAATGGTGTCAGAGGTGGGATGGACTAGTGGCAGTGATGAACAAAGATGGAAAAAGACAACAAGGAGGATTTGGTGTCTGATATGGAAACAACACACATACCCAAGGTGAAAGAACTGATTATTTATTGCTGTTTTAAAAGTTATTTATCTTTTAATGTTCTGCATTTTAAAAGAAGGGCATGGGTGTGTTTTAAAGTCCAGGATTTTATTGTGCTTTTGTATCAGTGGAACAGGCAGCTAATGGGGGCTGGAATGGGGTGAAGTGAGAAAGGGGTCCATGGCAGTGTTTGTTTTTAGTTTCAAAAATGGTACAGGTTTGATGGGTGTTGAGGTGCGTGCTGCAGCAAAGCCAAGTGACCTTCAAGTGTTTAATAGGAAAATTGGTTTATAACGCATTCACAAAGAAACATAGTTTAGCTGGTTTCCTCATTTACACTCCATGGGTCATAATCAAGGCCCCTGCACCCACAAGTATAAAGAGAGCCTAAGGAGGATAGAAAGAATGCATTGAGAGAACAGAAAAAGAAAAGAAATCAAAGCAGTAAGAGCAATGAAAGAAGAGGAAAAATCACAAGGAAGAAAGTGCAGTGAGAAGGCGGCAAAGCCATTGAGGAAGACCCATGAAAGAAGCTGAGTGAGAGGTGCTCATGGGATGGACCAGACTGCTCTTGCTGCGCTGTGGAGAGAAGGAGTATTTGAAGAGGGCTCCTAGGCATAGGGAAGACAAACTTGAGCTCAGCGTGTCCTAGTGGACGCCGAGGAATGGTGACCAGGGATGGGAGTCATGGATGTTACCAGTCTGACTGCTCATATCTCTCTTTCACCTTCAGTCTCACTTCCTCATTCCTCTCACTTGCATCCTTTCCAACAGTCCCATACCATTATTATCTCTGTTCACTTGCAGAGTCTACCCTCTTGACTTCCATTTCCATCCATCCATCCATTATCCAACCCGCTATATCCTAACTACAGGGTCACGGGGGTCTGCTGGAGCCAATGCTAGCCAACACGGGGAGCAAGGCAGGAAACAAACCCCAGCAGGGTGCCAGCCCACTTGCAGGGCATGCACACACACAAACACACACACACACACACACCAGGGACAATTTAGAATCGCCAATCCACCTAACCTGCATGTCTTTGAACTGTGGGAGGAAACCCACGCAGACACGGGGAGAACATGCAAATGCAGGGAGGACCTGGGAAGCGAACCCAGGTCTCCTAACTGCGAGGCAGCAGCGCTACCCACTGCACCACCGTGCCGCCCTCTTCCATTTCCGCCTTCCTCGCATTCCCTACCTTCTCCACACTTCATGCCAGTAAAGCCACTTCCATCATTTTATATTCTATTTCCTCATCATTTTTTCTTCCAAGATAGTAAGGCATATACACATTCCTCCCAATGCCTTCCAAGTACAGGGTGGCCCACGAAAAAGTGATCTGCCTCCATCAAGATGACTGCATTACGTGGTGAAGAGAAAAATGATCAAATTTGGTACTCACATTCACAGAAGATGACAGCAAAGGGTCAGACAGCAAGGAAAAAAGGCAGGCGACACGGTAATCATCTCGGTGGAGGCGGGCCACTTCTTCGTAGGCCGCACTGTATTTTTCTTGCATAACTGAAAGGAAATGTTAGAAATCAAAGAACTAGAATAACTTTTTTTACATGTTTAATTATACTATTCTTATGTTTCCTTTGGTATAAAATACAGTCAACTGCTACTAATCTATGCTAGTCCTTAACCTCCTCTAATCTACCAAAGAATCTCTTCAAGAACATAATTTTTTACTTCATATGACTGTATTACTTTCTTTACCACTGTATCACTGCGATAAACTAGCTTAACTTCTACTATATAAAAACATGTACGAATAATGAATCTTAAAGTTAGACTCAACAACAAAATAGTCACCTCCATTCAACACTAATAAAGAACACAACACACATGGGAATAAGTGCAACACACAGCTTACATCATTTATTGAACTGCTCACAAACTTTATTCACAGAGTTGTCACATTATATTACAAAAAGTAAATGAAAAGTCATTAAAACTATACAAAATAATGATCTGTAGATAAATCTGCTTTTTCTAACCCTCTTCACTGTAGTCTCAGAGATTAATTTCTGATAGACCTTAAGTACAATGTTTTCTTAACTGATAAAATGAAGGTTTCACATTTTCTCTCCTGAGATAAACTTGTTCAAGGATAATTAATTATTTTCAGCTTAAAAAGACTTTACTAATATGATTCCACTGTGACCAGTATTGTTAATAAAATTCTGTATGCCATCTCAATGACTGGAAAGGTCCTTGGAGTGATTTCAAAAACTAGAAAGCCTCAAGTACAGTGGTTGTTTCCATAGGAATGATTTCTCACATAATTCTGGGCTTATTGCATAAGTTGGCCCTGTCGATGTTGTTAGAATTTTTGTGCGTCAGTGCGCTGCTGATTGTCATGCAGTGTCGTCTCATGTCATTTTCAATCATTTCTCTGAGCTTGGACATTTCAAACAGAATTTCAAACATTTCAGTAAACACTTACATTTGCTAAAACTCTAGTCTCTTGATATTTCAGGTCTGAAAATTGGCGTAATTTCCATTGCATTGAACTTTCTTCTGTGATGTTAGCAGTTATACAGTATAATAAATCCAGTGTATATATTTTTCAGAGATTATAATTTGAGGCACATCACATCCCTTGTTCTCAACTAGAAGTCATTTACTGTAGGTGATCTGAGCAAGTAATAAGTCTTACCAGATAACATTTCTAAATTTGAATTAGTTAATTTGCCATACCCTTAGACTAGCAAAAGTCATTATATTTCTGCTTCTCCAATACTATTAATTTGGGAATGGACTCCTGTTATAGCCAGATCCATAAGTATTTGGACAATGACACAATTTTCATAATTTTGTCTCTGTACACCACAAAATGGATTTGAAACAAGCAATCAAGATTTGATTGAAGTATGGACTTTCAGCTTTAATTCAGGGGGTTTAAAAAAAAACATTGCATGAGCTGTTTAGAAAAGACAGACATTTTTATGCGCGGTTTCCCTCTTTCCAGGGGCACAAAAATATTTGGACAATCTAACATAATCATTAATATAATGATCATTTTTAATATTTGGCTGAAAATCTTTTGCTGCCAATGACTGCCTGAAGTTTGGAGCCCATGGTCATCTCCAAGTGCTGGGTTTCCACCCTAGTGATACTTTGCCAGACCTTTACTGCAGCTGTCCTCAGTTGCTGCTTGTTTTTTGTACTTTCTGCCATCTGTATTGTCTTCATCATCTGAAATGCGTGTCTAATTGGATTGAGGTCAGTAGATTCACTTGGAGATTGAATAATATTCCACTTCTTTGCCTTGAAAAGTAATTGGTTTGCTGTCACGGTATGTTTTGGCTCATTGTTCATCTGTACTGTGAAGTATTGTCCTATTGGTTTTGTAGCATTTGGTTATTTCTGAGCAGACAGGATAGCCTTATACACTTCGGAATTCATCCTGCTACTTCTTCCAGCAGTCATATCATCAATAAATGCTAGTGAATGACTTCTATTCACAGCCATGCATGATCATGCCATAAAACTGCCTCCACTATGCTTCACAGAAGATATGGTATTCATCGGATCATGAGCCATTTCTTCTCTTCTCCATACTCTTCGGTTTCCAGTATTCTGATATATATTGAGCTAAGTTTCCCCTTTCCAAAGAAAATTATTCCAGAACTAGACAGGCTTTTAAATGTTTTCTGGCAAAGTCTAATCTGTCTTTTCTATGCAGGTGGTTTACCAGTGGTTTGCACCTTGTGGTAAACCCTCTGTCTTTACTTTCATAAAGTGATTGTAGACTTTGACCATGATAGGTCTACCTCCCATAGAGTGTTCTTGGTTTAGTTAAATGTTGTGAAGGGGTTCTTCTTCACCAAGGACAGAATTCTGCAATCATCCAGCACAGTTGTCTTCTGTGGTCTTCCAGACCTTCTGGTGTTGCTGAGTTCACCTGTGTGTTCCTTCAATATAAGAATATATCAAATGATTGATATGACTACTTCTCGTGTTTCTGCTGTCTCTCTAAAGGGTTTGTTTTGTTTTCTCTGCCTAATGATAGACTGTTTCTACTTGCATGGACACTTCTTTGGACTTCATATTGAGAGTTCACAGTGACGGGTTCCAAATGCAAATTCCACACTTGGAATCAATTTTAGACCTTTTGCCTGCTTAACAGTTAATGCCACCTGGCTACGGAACAGCTTGTCAGTCAAATATACATATACCTTTGAGCAATGGGGAGCAGGGATTGGCTATGTAGAAAAATGGCTGTCATTTAATGTCTTAAGTTAAAGCTGAAAGTCTACATTACAATCCCATAATGATTGCTTTATTTCAAATCCATTGTGGTGACGCACAAGGCCAAAATTATGAAAATTGTGTCACTGTCCAAATACTTATGGACCTGACTGTATACTTTAATTTCAACATTGCAACATTCTATGGCTGTGTGACTTTATGGTAAGAGTGAGGCATTCAATTTTAAAATTTGTTAACACCAAAACAATACTAAAAACAGGAGTTATATCTATTGAATAATTTCAATTAACAAATTGGAATTTGGACACAATTTCACCGTGTCTGGAATTTTTACATGCAAAATGTGCCACTGACCATGCATGAAGAATGCAGAACTGTAGAAAAGAATATGTACATGAATATTCAACCTTCAGCCATTTTCTGCTTACCTAAAAATTTCAGTAATGTTCAGATCAAGCCTTTGTCAATGCATGTTTGAAGTTACAATAAAATTATTAATATCAAACACTTCTTGTAATATCATGTTGCCAGACCCATGGAGAAAGTGAAGAAGTGCAGCACCATTTAGAATTTTATTCTTCTTTATTGTTGTTCTTATTACAGACCCGTGTTCATAAGTGCTTTTGCTTAACATCTCCTAAAGACTGGGTTTGAATTTTAGCAGATTAACTGTTTCTCTTTGCATTTCCCAGAGTTTTCTCCAAGATCCCACATTCTAAAATGTGTGTTAGATAGATTGGTGACTGTACATTAGTTTGGTGTGCTAAATGGCGTCCTGTGATTCTTGCTTTTCATTCTTTACTGACTGCATTAACTATAAAACAACAGGATTAGATTAGATCTAAAATTGGATTAGATGTGCCTCTCTAAAGTAGGGTTCAATTTATACAGTACTTCATTAAGAGCCAGAAATAGCCATTTTTAGTTATTACAGCTTTGAATAAGTATCATAAAAGAATGCTCTGCTAAATATTTTCTAGCAGCAAGAATATAATGTGGCTGTGCCTTGTAAAACCGTTTCACTTTATTTCCATTTTAAAGCCCAATATTTAGCTTCAAGCCGTTACCTGTGGATTAATGAGTTAATGAAATTATTTGTGAAAGCAAAGTTTTTCAGGAAAATGTCCTTGCTAATGATTGATTTGCTAATTTGCTGATAGATTTATTTAAGTTAAAGTGTTTACAACTGATGTAAAATGATAAAATAACTTTTTATTGTGTTCTAACAGCTTTCTAAAGTGTCTTTGGTAACTACTTATCTTATGATTATGTAGAAAAATGTCTACATTCTTTGACTATTGGGAAATTTCAGTCAGTCAGTCATTTTCCAACCTGCTATATCCTAACACAGGGTCACGGGGGTCTGCTGGAACCAATTCCAGCCAGCACAGGGTGCAAGGCAGGAACAAACCCCAGGCAGGGCGCCAGCCCACTGCAGGACACACACACACACCCACCAAGCACACACTAGGGACAATTTAGGATTTAGGATTATTTAGGATTCATTTAGGATTGCCAATGCACCTAACCTCTATGTCTTTGGACTGTGGGAAGGAACTGGAGCACCTGGAGGAAACCCACGCAGACGCAAGGAGAACATGCAAACTCCACACAAGGAGGACCCGGGAAGTGAACCCGGATCTCCTAACTGTGAGGCAGCATCGCTACCACTGCGCCATTGGGAAAATTAATTTTTAGTTGTTTTTTTTTTTTTAAATTATTTTCACCAGATGATCCCTACACTTACTAGCCTTTAGAGCAGACTAATTTTTAAGTGTCTGTATGTCATTGTCTGTTACATCCTGATTTGCTCATTCTTGAGAAGGCCACACTTTAACACCTTTTCCTTTCTTCTCTTTTACTTTAATCTAAGGGGGTTTCCCCTCCTTCCTATATTAGTCATCTTTAAAGAGCACTCCCCTTGCCCAAACTGCAAAAAACGTAATACAAGCAAACAACCCCCTGACAACCTACACCAGTCAGGTATCTAGCAGGAATGTTCCTTCTCTTCTGCTGATCAGTGAGGTGTTCTATTTTCCCAGAGCTAATTCTGTAACCTCCATTCACATCCTTTTAGCCTACTTTACCTTTAGCCTTCATACTTTGACATAATGAAGCAATACTTGGCCTTGCTGATCTTCCTTATATATGTTTCATCTCAGAATGTTCTGGCTTGTACTATGGTAATGAGTTAACATTCAGTAATATACTTAACCAGTAAACCCCCGATTCTCTAAAGAATCGCAAATCCAAGAATGGCAATCACTTTCTATTCCCTACGATCTGTGGAGGAATGAAAAATGATGTAGGGTGGGACTGTCCTGGTAAAGTTTTAATTTAATGAAATAAACACATTTGCACTAAAGCGGTTTCTTTGTGTGGGCGCCTTCGTTCATTGTGTTTATCCATACGGGCTCGTTTAATGACGTCCTTGCTTGTGGTGTTCCCGAAGCGCGTTGTAGGAGCCTCCGTGTATTGTTTTTATGCATGCGGTCTCGTCTTTGTTGTTCTGTGGCTGTGTCGTTAGGCTTCAGTCGTGCACTGTTAGGAATCATAATCCAACCAACTTTTAATATTGAATTACCATAATATGATTTCAATATAGCACACTGCCTGCTGGCACAGTGGATTAGAGCAAGTTTAGTTTACAGGTTGTGTTGTTTGGGTGCCACCTACTGACTCTGGGAAGCCGCTGGGTTTGACTCTGTGCGCACGCGCCTCGGTGATCCAAAAAATGAAATGAGTGTTTAAGAAAAGCACACAGAGACATAAAGCATCAAATACTATCTTTGCATACAACACCGATTCTGTAAAGAATTGCATATGCAAGAATGGCAATCAGTTTGTATTCTCTCTGATATTTAGAGGAATGAAAAATGATGGAGGGTGGGAGCGTCAAAATTGAATTTTAATTGTTACATTATTTAATCCGAAAATGTCTTTGAGTTGTTGTACTTATAAGTTAGGAAAACAAATGTCCACGCGTTGGAATTTAGGTTGGTTGGTTCCATCAGGACGTAAATGCATGACAATATCGCGGTGAAACGAAGGCTCACCGTCTTTACTTTGAAACACAATTGCTACTTCATTAACGTTGGGAACATTGTATCGTCTCGGATCATGTTCTTTGTCCTTTATTAGCACTAAGGCAATTTTAGTTGGTGCCACACCCTCCGCCTCGGCTTTTGTATTGGCTTCTTTTTCAACCTCATGTAGCATTTTTATAGAGTTAGCTAATGGGTGATTGTTTATGACTTCAGCTACGTCTCTCATTATCAGCTCTGTGCATTGCTTGCTTTCAGGAAGGTTCGTTCGTCGATAAACTGCGTCATCTAAATCTAAGACGTAAATTTGGGCATATTTGCGGTCGTGATCTGGCTCAGGGTGCACAGTTCCAATCCGATGCAATATTTGTCCATACACGCGAAAGCAGTATGGGCCATTCCTAGGTGGTGGCTTGATATTAACCCTGGTAGATGCAAAAGCAAATGAACTATCCATATTACTAAACGAGAATGGTAAACCGGATATGGACGCAGGGACCTGCCCGTGGACGCAAAAGACATAGTGCGCAAGTGCCACACAAAGCCCCCCTCCCCAGAGTGAAACGGGAGAGACTACGCACGTGCGCAGGCGCCACACAAAGCCAAACCCCCCCCCACCCCCTGCACCAGAGCAAAACGGGAGAGACTACGAACTGTCAGAGTAGGAAACAAAGTAAAACGTCATAAAGAGGTTAAAGAACAGGGACAAACACATGGAGAGCAGGTTACAGAACAAAGCCCCCCTCCCCAGAGTAAAACGAGAGAGACTACGAACCGTCTGACATGCCGCAAGCAGGATAGAGCGAGGTCAGAAATAAAACACAGAGTAGGAAACAAAGTAAAACTTTATAAAGGGTTTAAAGAACGGGGACGAACACATGGAGAGCGGGTTACAGATGATGAAAACTGGAATGCAACAGCTTCAAAAAAACCTAGGCACGAAACACATGCACACCGAGATACAGAATATAAAGGCAGAAACAACGACAGTTAAACGTCCACACCACACAGCGGAGGCGGACCCGGAAGGTGCAGGCGCCTACATCGTGCGTCGGAAGGTGAAGTAAAGTACAAAAGGCAAAGGCGCCTACACAGCATGGTAAAAACCGACATAATACGGAAGGCGCAGTCGTCGTCGCCATATTGTGAGTGGCACTAATGCGTGGTGAAGGCGCAGGAGGAGACATAGTAAAACAAGAGGAGTCAACACCCCGCCCCAGAGTGAAACGGGACACACTACGGAGTCCACAAAGGTACATACATCAAACCCGAGATGGTACGGACACGCGTCTGAAACCGCGGAAGCTCCAAAACCAAACAGCTCAACAACTAACACAGCTTCGACACCGAGCCTGCGTGGACTGATCTAATGAACGTGGACGCCTACAACGCGCGTCTCAAACTGCGTAGGCAAAGCAGGCACGGATTCAACACGACACAGCTCGAGTGACCAAGATACAAACACACGCCTGCCTGGATATAATTAATAAACGCAGGTGCCTACAACGTGTGTCTGAAATGCCGCAGACCAGGCAGGCACTGCTCCAAAAAGAAAGAGCTCGACTAAACGAGATATGAAGTGAAACGGGAAACACTACAGAGTCCGCAGTGCTCCACAATGCACCGCATAATAGTTCGGAGAGAGCTTCGTAGTGACAGTAGGGAGACCCAGAATGACACGGGTGAACACTCCGTATCAAACATACATCATCCTCACACGTCCAAACTATACAGCATAGGTGAATCACATTACAGTGATGCATTATTAACAGTACGATAAACATCACAGTATCGCAAACAAATGAAAATTTTTACTCGAAAAAGGGAAAATATATTCACCACGGACCAGGTGTCATTGAAACAAAAGCAGAATAAAGCGAGATCAGAAATGAAAGACAGAGTAGAAAGCAAAATAAAACGTCATAAACAGGTTAAACGAGGGGGCTAAACACATGGACAGCAGGTTACAGATAATGAAGACCGGAATTCAAAAGCTTCAAAAACAAAAGCTCGACTGACCGAGATACAAACTGAAACGGGAAACACTACGGGGTCCGCAGTAGTCCACAATGCACCGCATAATAGTACGGACGGAGCTCCGTATTAACAGTGGGAGGCCCCAGAGTGACACGGGTGAACGCTCTGTATTAAACATGCGTCATCCTCACACGTGGCTGCCCAGCGGGCACGGGTCCAAAACGCCGGGGGTAGGCGAGCGAAGCGAGCAGGGGGCGGAGCCCCCTTGTTGTAGGATCTAATGCATTCCATAAAGCTTTTACTTTCGGGTACATTGTTAGTCAAAAGCTTCCGTAAATATTCAGGATATTGATCCAAAGGAGGCAGCCTAACTTGACCTTTTTGACAACAACGTGTAAACTCATCAGTTGTACTGGCAGTTTTTTCTTCAAGGAAGTTAAGTGAATGACAATGACTGCAAATGACACTCATTAAACCCAATGAATTTTCATGAAAGTGGACTCATTATAGAATGCGTTCTCAGCTACCTGGCGGAATTGTTCAGCGTCTGTCCATCGTTCCTGTCTTTGGCTTTTTCTTTGTTGGAATACGTCTTAAACCTTTTAAACGACTTTGTAGCCTTTCTGCAGTTTCTTTTTGGATCCGTGCCTCTCTTGCATCTGGTGTTGCAGAAGCGCGTTGTAGGCGCCTTTGTTCATTGTTTTTATCCATACGGGCTCGGTTGTGTATTTGTAATCGTTGAGCTCTTTGTTTTTGGAGCCGTGACTCCTTTGCTTGTGCTGTTTCAGAGGCGCGTTGTAGGCGCCTTCGTTCATTGTTTTTATCCATACGGGCTCATTTTTGTATTTCCGTTATTTGAGCTGTTTCTTTTTGGAGCCGTGACTTCTTTGCTTTTGGTGTTTCTGAAGCGCGTTGTAGGAGCCTCCGTTTATTGTTTTTATCCATGCGGTGTCGTTTTTGTTTCTCTGTGGCCGTGTCGTTAGGTACAACTCTTACTTTTAATACTGAATTACCATTATGTGATTGCACAGTGGATTAGAGCAGGTTTAGTTCACAGGTTGTGTTGTTTGGGCACCACCTACTGTCTCTGGGAAGCTGCTGGGTCTGACTCTGAGGATCAGTGCGCATGCGGTGCGTCCGCCGTCCGTGCATAAATTAAACTGTGGTTTAGTAATATAGATTACCCGCATTAACAGGTGGCCTAAGACAAATATAATGTGGACTACTGGAAAAAAACAAATAAGGACGTATCTCCAAACTCAAGGACAGATAAAGGAAATAAAAAGAAACCTTCTACACCTCTGTAGTTTTCTCCATCTTTTTCCATCTAAATATATCTTAATGTGGAGAATAGTCTCATCTTTTTTGTAAGAAATTTCTTGGTTGTTATATGTAAAGAAAAACATTCTAAGTATTGGTGACTTAGTACCATATTTTTGGAACTGTACATTTATGCATAAATGATCCAGTTAATTTAAGCTTGGCTAAAATTAGCAGTCAAAATCTAAGATGAGAAAGCACTTATTTATGATATGTAACTTAGTTTATGGAGAAAAATGACAAAACAGAAGAGAACTGGTATTTCCTACCAACCGAACATAAAAGGTTTTAAAGTATTAACAAAATTAAAAAAAAAAATTCTATGACAAATGTTTCAAGTTAAGGTAGTCATATTTAAGACAAAGGTAGTTATATTCATTGATCATGGCTACGGAGCGTGGAGATATTTTGCAGGTTGGTTCTTTTTTTAATTTTTTGATCAGCAGTAAAAGAAGTTGCAAACTTTACTTTTTTTTTTTTTTTTTTTTAGAGAGTATTATTTGGAATCATAAATTTTTAAGATTGGATTAAAACTACTTTCACATGTGGTACTAAATCTAATACAGTCTTCTGTGACTTGCAGGTGGCCTTCATCTGAATGCGTGATCCAGAATTGTCTGGTAATTTACACACCTCAACTGATTTTATGTCACTGTTTAGCAAACTTTGCCACAACTCTATGTTGAGAATCAAGATGGAAGACAGTAACAACTCCAGTGGATGTCAGTGGACAGATAGAGCGATGAATTACTTAGGTATTTGGAGCCACAATTCTGTTGAAAGCAGACTGGAAGGCACCTACCTCAATCAATCAAAAGTACTGTATATCAGCAGAAACGGCTGCAATGTCAAAAAGTAAAGAGCCTTTAAGGAAACATTAAGAAGTCAAAAGACTTCAATAGTGTTTTTTTTTAATAATTTTGACATTAGAACTACATTTAGAATAGATGTCTACACACACTAATCTTATGCGTTTAGTTTGAACAGTTAAAAAAATTGGGATGAGCCAAAAATTGGAATTGTGTCACTATTAGCTGCAATGTGAACACAGTCTTAGTCACCTTGAGCAAAGTAAACTGCTAAATAATTTATTAATAATTTTGCTGAATTGATACATCCAATTCAGGATAGTAAGGGGTCACTGTATTTCAACACAGTTCATAGCACTTGTAGAATTGGGAGACATCAGTTTAGCTAATGTCATTGTACTGTGGGACATAAACTGAAGCTCTCTAATCAGCAGTGCAATGCTTTGCTGTTCTTAAGTCGCGTTTCTCACAAAGTGCCACATTTCAGAACAAAGACCTACAACTTGCAGAAAACAGACTTTATGGGGAAGAGGAATCTTCTAGAAAATACAATAAGGAAAGCTGTGAACTTTGCATCTGATTAAACTAAAACTGTAATTTAATTAATAGATGGTGTCAGCCCAGAGACATACTGGTCTGAGCACAAAACAGATTTATTTCAAAAAGAAATAAAAAATAAAGGATTGGTTGATATGGATAGATAAGAAGGACTTTATTAAAAACATAAAACTGAAACAATTGCTCTATAAGACAATAATAAAAAAATCCAAAAAAGAAAGTCAGACCTAGAACAAATCAGAAAACTATAACAAGAGATGAATACGCAATCAAATGGTTAAAAGAGAAATCAAACTAGAATGGCTATTTAAGCTAAAAACAGAAATATTTCCAGTACTACTCCAGTAAAAGAGAATATAAGAAGCCACCGAGATGAACAAGGAGAAATTAATGTAAATGAGGAGCAAATAGAGAATTAATGAAATATCCATGGTGAAATTGAAAACAGCTCAGAGTTTACAGATTTAAAATAAAGTGCCTGGACACTAGGGGGCATCACTGACTCCAAACCTCAAGACCACATCTACATAGACACAAGGTCTGACTTCATATTGCCCTAAATACCTTTTCACAGTTATCTTCACACCATATAGCAATATTATTTTCTTTCCTTTCATTCTGTTTCTTTCTTTTTTCTCCAGTCATCTCCACACAAGCTTTGGTTTCCTCTTTTCTAGACTACAATTCTTTTGGGTGAGTACGAAGGCTCCTTTTTCAGTCAGACCCGGGAGACCTTTCGGCATGTTAGTGCCATATCTGGAAAGTCTTTCTAGATAAGGCGGGGATGGTGGGGATCGTCAAGGTTTTGCTTTGCTTTTTGTGTCCAGGGATTTGAATGACAGCAGATTCCAAGTCATGCCTAGAAATTCTGGTGGAGAATGTCAGCCTCTCCATGAGCTGAAGCCAAACTATAATTTGACATTGACCCTAAACATTCCATCTATTAAAGAATTGATTAATGCGAAGAAAAAATAATGTTTTGGAGTGGCTGAATGAAAATCTATTTCTTAAACCAGTTGATATTATGTGAAACGACAGCCAATATATTTGGACAATGGAAATGGTTTCTTGAGAAATAAAGTTTAAAAACTCTACAAAGAAAGTGTCCCACCCATTATTCTATCCATCTGTTATCAAACCCATGGTATCAAGATTGTGCTAGAGCCTGGAACGTTGGACACAAGGTAGGAACCATTGCTGGACTCATCACCAGATAATGACAATAAGCTTAGTGGCTCACTTACATTTGGAAACAACAGTCATTAAAAAGGTCTGCCTAGTGCCCAGTGATATTTCTATTTATGTGCATCCATTATTCATGTTAATGTTAAACATTCAAATACAAGTTCCATTCGGGCTGTCAAAGAAATGAAAAAGCAGGGTTAATATACTATTCTTTTAACTAGTGTTTTATGTCTTGAATTGGGTGACATCTAGGCAATAACACAGTAAGCATATTAAAAACATTTTGCCAATTTGTGACATGACCATACTGTGATATTGCATCTGGTAACTGTATATGACTTATGGAAGTTCATTATTAAAGTTTATTACTGCATTTTTGGAAGTGAACAAAAGGACCATCAAACAGGTATTGTAAACGTGTACTACAGTTGTGAAGTGTGAAACAGCTAATTCATAATGTTAATAAGCAGCTGCAACCTCCTTTTAATAGTCAAGCTACATCAGCCTGATGGACTAAAAGAGCCTGAGTCCCACTGTGAGGCCTTTAGAATTTTTGCAATGTGTTGTGCGTCAAGGGCATGACCGGTTTAATTCTAAACACCTTAATCTTTCATCCTAGAAGGCCAGACTGGGCATCAGCATAACTATATTTTACAGGGTGATCTTGAGATAAATCAACATAGATTAAAAATAAGTAAGTTGACAGCACCTTTATTTACTTAGACATCTATATTTTGTTTATTCATTCCAAGAAAAAAACAAGAATCTTATCTGGGGTGAGCTAGAATTAAGAATTAAATGGCAATACATAATTAGCCTTTCTTATTGTGTAGCTTAGAATTAATTACCTTGAAGAAAAATCTAATACAGCCAAAACAAACATATAGCTTTAAAGTTACAAGTAATGCCTAATTGGGGAGCAGGCTACAATACAAAACAAGAATTTTCACTCTTATACACCCAATTAGGAATTAAATGGAGTGTAAATAATCTGACTTTTATTGCTTTATTCCTATAGGTAACATGGCATAATTCAAGGCCTTTCGAAGCATAGACAATGAGTTTATCATGCCGGCATAATCATTTTAAATAAATTATTTAGGAAAATTTTGAACCAGAAAAGTGTACTGCTTTTAGTAAGAATTTGCTTATGGCACAAAAAGTAAAAAAAAGAGGATTTGAGAGTGCAGCATAAAGAAATTCTTTTGGGTTGTAATGAAGACAAAAGGGCTGTGTTGGATAAGCATTATTGTAATAGCAAAGGGTAAAAACAAATTGGCACAAACCTAGAAACGCCTGACAAAAATGCATTGTTACAACAATCTGTGTATTATACATTTTCTGAGCTTGTTAATTACTGTACAAGGTGGTCACAGAGTCTGTCCTAGCAGGATTGGGAATGTGGCTGCTACAGCTCTGAGACAAGTTGGAAGTCCCGCAGCCACTGGATCATGCAGTTTTAGTACAACTCCATGGAGAAAAACAGCAACAAGCAATAACAAACCAGTTCATCACAGAGCACACTCACTCACACCAGGCCAAATAAACTAACACTCACTTCTCTTTGGTGTCAAAAATTAGATTAGTCAGAGAAAGCCTAAACACAAATGGAACAGCATATTAAAAGCACATACACTGTGAACTGTCCAAGGGTTAACCTGTCACTTTAGTCATTGTCACATATTTAAGTGGCATGCAAAGATAAAAGAGTGGTTAATTCAGTTCTGTTTATTATTGTTTAATGCTCTTCATTGTTTGTGGGCTCAGGGTGTGTAACAAGTAATTGCCTTTACAAATTATTGAGTACATAATGCGTACACATAAAGGCACAGTTTTGTTTAAACAGACAGGAAAACAAAGTAGTTTAAAAATAATTAACATAAATGGAACCTATCAATACCGGACTATTAATTAATTGTTGAACTATGACCAGTTGACAACAGAGGAGAGATAAACAAAAACTACAGTCAGCAGCATCCCTGGAGAAAGTAAACCTCTGGGGTGTCCTAAAATTGATTAGTAAGATATTAGTATGCTCCATTTCAGTCAACGCCAGGCTTTTTACAATTTTTTTTGTGCCCCAATATTATTTTTTAACATTATTATTAATATTGGCAATGCTGTGTTTACATACTAAGTAGGATCAGACTTCCTAGATTACAATCTGAAATGCTTTAATGAAACAAGATACTATGTGCAGTGTATCAGAAGTGATTAAGGAAGCTAGAACTAAAGATGGGGTACATAGGAATTTGTGTTACATGCAACTCAAAGAAGGTCGTGCTTAAGCTGTATGACACTCCTCTGATATATCTTCTGGAAAATTTCAAGCATTTTTAGTCTTTGTAGCATAGAAAATACATGAAAGTAGTGCTTTATGAAGTCTTCAGATAAGCTGCAAGAGTCATTTAAAGAATCCATTCATCCATCCATTATACAACCCGCTATATCCTAACTACAGGGTCACGGGGGTCTGCTGGAGCCAATCCCAGCCAACATAGGGCACAAGGCAGGAAACAAACCCTGGGCATGGCGCCAGCCCACCGCAGGGTGCACATACACACACACACATACCAAGGACAATTTAGAATTACCAATGCACCTAACCTGCATGTCTTTGGACTGTGGGAGGAAACCGGAGCACAAGGAGGAAACCCATGCAGACACGGGGAGAACATGCAAAGTCCACGCAGGAAGGACCTGGGAAGCGAACCCAGGTCTCCTTACTGCGAGGCAGCAGCGCTACCACTGTGCCACCCCAATTAAAGAATCATAAGTTTGAATTTTTTTTTTACACATACCCACAAACATAAGAAATAAGTTATGGAGCATGCTAAAGGACTTTACAGACCTTTAAATTACAATTTAATAATGTTTAGGTGAGGCAGGTGTGAAGAGACTGAAATGCTACTGTACAGTATGTTGGGATCAAAGGCTTGTACTCTTCTAAACATTTCTTATGTTTGTATGCACTGTGATCATTAGTATAGTGTAGTGGGGCTCGGAGAGAGATTGTGCTGCTGTTTAAGAAGCACAGTTAGAAGCCCCCAATCAGCCATTGTAAACAGAGAAGTTCTCCTTTAGCTCCATTAGCTGAGAAAGATGTACGGTAATCTGAAAGCCCTGATTCAAGTTTCACTGCTACTACAAGAGAGGACAAACAACAGCAAGGGGTTTTTTGCCCTAAGCATATTCCACAGCCGAGACACATGGCATAACATTCATAGTAATTTGCCATATTTTCTTCAAAAACTGGCTTAGGGTATCACTCCAACGTTTAATTTGTCGGACTGTACACACAATAACTCTGAACTAAATTTGTTGTTTTTTATTATTCTTTTTAAACTTTACAAATAATGTTTTCTCTTAATTTTATTTGGTCTATTTAATACATAACAGTATCACTGTGCATTGCAAATTATATGTTTCCATTTTTTACCTTTGCTTGCCTCTAAACTGGCATTACACCCGATCTTCACCTTTCATCTTACAGGTGATGAGCCTACTAGCATCTAAACATCGAATTTCGGGTTGGGTGAGACTGATTTGTATGAGTTGTTTGGCAATGAATGCCAACCCCAGGCCTAACTCAGAGGGTAGGTCCCAGTAATCATATTCTGGGCAGGTCCAATTTTTGCCATCATGAAGATCATTGTAAACAGCTCTTTGTCTGATCTCTCAGCTTGTTCGTCAAAGGACAACCAACCAGGAACACAAAGCTCCTGCTCATCCCAACTCTAAGTATCCCTAAGGTGCACAAGCCCTAGTACCATGACAGATTAATTGTTGGGTTCCTGTGCTGTCATTGTCTGATAGGATGAGAAGCTCAGCCACTTGAGAGATCCTCAGAGCAGAGTTGTTGTTCTTGTGGATCGAGAGGAGCCAAGTGAGGAGCTTGGGCATGTCGTAATAATTCCCCCCAAGTGGCTCCCCTGGAGTTGCTTCGAGCACAACCCACTGGGTGGAGACCCTGCAGCAGACCCAGGACACGCTGAAGGGATTATATTTCTCAGCTGGCTTAGAAATGCCTGGAATTCCTCAACAACAATAGAAATTTGTAGCTTGGGACTAGGAGGTCCTGGCTGACCAGTGTGACCCACTGCCACTGTGATCCTCACCAAGAAAAGTAGTTTGAGATGATGTGTGGATGAGGTATTCCCACTTTTTCAATACCACCTTTCAACCCAAATTCCCTTCTTTCCCACTTTCCACCACTTCCTCACCTATCACCAGTCAATGAGTTTACTAATGTGTTTCTAATTATTTTATTTTTAAGAAAACTGATATGATGAAACAACTCTTATGCTTGTGAAATCCTGTATTTTCAGTTCTGTTCTGTTTAATTTTTGGTGTTCTTTCAGAATTCCAGAGCTGTTGCTAATGATCCAGCTATTTTCTGAATCTATAGTTTCTACTCAACGTTGCAGGGAGCCAGAGCCACCCCCAGCATCATTGGGCACTCGGTAATAATAATCTTAGACATGGAGGAGGACAATCTACTCAGAGATGGAAAAAATGGGTAAACAACATAAAGGAAACAAACCTTAGCTGATCCCGTTGCATTTATTTAGATTCAAACATATCATAAAATGCACCTTTTGTTAGCCTAGGGCAGTAAAAATTTAACATTTAATTTAAATAATTTAGCATTTGAACATAATGCTCATATTTTATAATAAATTATTATGCATAACTCTGGTTTTTATTTAATTGGTAGCTACAATATTGCAGTGTTCTTCTTTCTCCATGAATTAAAGATTCATGAACTGTTGTTAGTAAGATGTGACACAGTTAAAACTACTACTGAGATGTTAGAACCATGTAATATATTGCAGGATTTTACATGTGGAAATGCCTTGTGGATATCTGGAATAAATTAAGAATAAGCTACAAGTGGCCAACTTCATTAACAAAAAATACATTGGTTATTGTGTATATTGATTCAGCAGTAAACAGAGTTCCTGTACATTTTTGAAACAGCTTAATTGCATAATTAAAGTCAGGGGGTTTGTCACCGTCTTCACTAGCGGGAAATCTGTCAGTGATCTATAGCTTTCAGAAGATCGCAACGTTACCTGCATTCATCAACGCCGACCGTCTTTGCAGCAGTATGTGCAAGAGGTGTTCATTTATTTTTCATACTGTTCTGATTAAAATTCAATTCCTGACCTAACAACAGAAGTCACAGAAAAAAAGAAACACATAAAGCTCCCTTCAGAGTGCACATCGATATATGTCACTGATAGCCATGTAATTTATCAATGTACAAAACCTATGCTATGCAAATATAAAGGCATTAGCACTGAATAAAATTTGTTGCAAATTTTTGCTACATTTTAAAGTGAAAATGACTGAAATAAGAAATTATTCAGAATAAGTCTACTCAGTTGTTGGGGTAGATTTTTTAAAAGACTGAAAGGACCTCTAATACCTGTTTAAGTGGATTCTTGTAAGGTAAACTCTTGTGCACAACAGAAAATGAACATGCCTGAAAGAAGAGTATATTATAATTTTTATCTTGTCAATAAAGCAAGCAGCACTTCCTAACCTTGGCCACCCATTGGGTTTGTTAGGCCTTCCCTTTTCAGGGCCTAACCTACAATTTAGAAATTATTGTTGTATAGCCCGAAATCATACAAGACCCTGCCTTTTGACAGCCCACAACCTTGACTTTCTAAGAAAACAAGGAAAAACTCCCAAAAAAACCCTTTTTGGGAAAAAGTGGAAGAAACCTTGGGAAAGGCAGTTCAAAGAAAGACACCTTTCCAGGTAGGTTGGGCGTGCAGTGGGTGTCAAAAAAAGGGGGTAAATACAATACAATACACAGAACAGAACACAAGTAATCCTTGATACAATATAATAGTGCAATAGAAATATTACAAGTACAGAGCAGAATTCAACATTAGAAGATATCACATAATACGATTATACCCTAACCCTGCCACTAACCCATTAAGCTGCCTCCCCCTATTGGTCATTCCACACCTGAGACAGCGCTGGACCAGCCAATCTGATCAAAGGATCCCACTACCCGATGGTTCCTGCAATCCTCCATCAGAGATGACTTTACCTTAGGCAGGCAGAACAACTTGACAGGTGGGCAGTGGCACCAAGTGCCACATTTGAATACCGAGAAGAGAAACAGAACAGGTGAGGGTTAGTAACAAATTATAACTATCATATTACTCAAGTTTTAGGCTAATGACTAACAACAGAGATGTAGTTTGTACAGTTAATCAGCAGCTTTAGTCAGGATATGCTAAACTGAAGAAGTAAGTCTTCAGCCAGGATTTGAAAGCTGAGACTGAAGGGGCATCTCTTATAGTAGCAGGCAGACCATTCCACAGTTTAGGGGCCCTGTAACTAAAAGCTTGACCTCCCACTGTTATTTTATTAATCCTTGGAATCATAAGTAGACCGGCATCTTGAGAATCTTAATGTGCGCTCTGGTTTGTAAGTCATGATAAGATAAGTAAGCTGGACCTTGGCCATTTGAGGCTTTATATATTAAAGGGAGGATTTGGAAATCTGCCCTAAACTTAACTGGGATCCAGTCTAAGGATTTAAGAGCTGGAATTATGTGTTCATATTTTCTTGTTCTTGTAATAATTCTTGCAGCAGCATTTTGTATTATCTGGAAGCTGTATAAAGAACAGTTTGAACATCCAGTGAACACCGCATTGCAGTAGTAGTCAATCCTACTAGAAATAAACGCATGAGTGCTGGCATTAGAGCCTAAGAACATGGGATAAGATACGACTTGTACAACTTTAATTGTTGTATGTAAAACTCGTAACCATAGATTTACACAATTAGTGGTAGTATCGGATTTAGACAGTATAGGCAAATGCTTAGGGCAGAAAATGCAGTGCATCCCTGTCTCTCCCATACAGCACTCATGTTCATGGCTGCAGCCAGGTGAGTCCTTCACTGTTCTACACTCTTCTTCCACTGCTGTCTGCTAATCTGAATGGAGCCCAATAAAAGCAAGAGTTATTTTTCGTGAACTCTCTGACTGTACAGGCCAGAGAGAGGAAATCTAACATAATATATACTTGTACCCTTGTTTTCTTTAAACTTAAACAAGCATATTGAATAGTACTACAACTAATAATAAATAGAACAAAGCCTGACATTTTTCCTGGTTTACAACTAAATAGATAAATCGATAAATGCATAAATTATGAAAACTACATTTGTAGCATGTTGAGTTGGTTTTGTCTTTGATTGGAGATGACCTGAGATGACAAGGGTGTATGAAATGGACAATCACTCGATGACAAAGCTAAGGTGAGGTATCCATTAAAGGAAATGAAAAAAGTTTTTTGAACAGCAAATGTAGTCATAATCTGTTATGACAAGGTTAAAACCATCTGCAGCATTTTTTTAGGGAAAATAAAAGTAAGAAGAGAGTTAGAAATAAAGGTTCTTAGTATATGTTATATTTTTAGATTAGTATTGGTAGTGCTAAATGAAGATAGGACTTGTAGTTAGGTAGCATTAGATAGATAGATAGATAGATAGATAGATAGATAGATAGATAGATAGATAGATAGATAGATAGATAGATAGATAGATAGATAGATAGATAGATAGATAGATAGATAGATAGATAGATAGATAGATAGATAGATAGATAGATAGATAGATAGATAGATACTTTATTAATCCCAAGGGGAAATTCACATACTCCAGCAGCAGCATACTGATAAAAAAAACAATATTAAATTAAAGAGTGATAAAAATGCAGGTATAACAGACAGTATCTTTGTATAATGTTAACGTTTACCCCCCCGGGTGGAATTGAAGAGTTGCATAGTGTGGAGGAGGAACGATCTCCTCAGTCTGTCAGTGGAGCAGGACATTGACAGCAGTCTGTCGCTGAAGCTGCTCCTCTGTCCGGAGATGATATTGTTTAGTGGTTGCAGTGGATTCTCCATGATTGGCAGGAGCCTGCTCAGTGCCCGTCGCTCTGCCACGAATGTCAAACTGTCCAGCTCCGTGCCTACAATGGAGCCTGCCTTCCTCACCAGTTTGTCCAGGCGTGAGGCATCCCTCTTCTTTATGCTGCCTCCCCAGCACACCACCGCGTAGAAGAGGGCACTCGCCACAACCATCTGATAGAACATCTGCAGCATCTTATTGCAGATGTTGAAGGACGCCAGCCTTCTAAAGAAGTATAGTCGGCTCTGTCCTCTCTTGCACAGAGCATCAGTATTACCAGTCCAGTCCAATTTATCATCCAGCTGCACTCCCAAGTATTTATAGGTCTGTACCTAGGGAATCCATTCCCGGATGGGTTTATCCATTCCCGGGAATTTGGGAATCCCGCATTTCATTCCCGGGAATCCCGGGCACCCAGGGATGACACAGTGCACGGGCATCTCACATGTGAACGGTTTTAGAATGACCAACTCTTATTTTTAATAAAACTACTGCAATATGTTGACACAAATAAAAGACTAACATTATCTACAAGCAGTTCTTGCTATTATATAAGTACATGTATCTAGTTAGTTGCAGTAATAAGAGCGTAGAAAGCACAACGTGTCCAGCGTGCGGTCATCCAGGCTAGAGCACACCTTCATGCTGAGTACGCCAGCCGCTGAGAAAGCACGCTCTGCCTCCACTGAAGTAGGCGGCACAGTCATCAGATACTGATACACTTGTTCTAAACAACACCCGCACTTGCCGTTGCTCTGAAGCACCGCCATTTCAGCTTTTACTGATGCATCCAGTTTCTTGTCATCATTCTGTGATGGCAAGTTTCTTGGCACAGATAATGCAGATGCAACAGACTGACACATTGCAATATTCAAGTTGCTGTTCAAAGCTGTTGTCTGATGAAGTGCAAGCTGCAGCAATGGCACCACCTTAATTATTTTCAACTATAGCTCTGTTATTTTTTGATCGATTTTTACACTTTTACACACTATATATGCGAGCTTGGCCATTCCCGTTTTCCCGGGAATTACAGCAGTTTCATTCCCGTGAATGCGGGAATTAAAAATGTCTGGGAATCCCGGGCTCCTGATTAATGGATTCCCTATCTGTACCCTCTGCACACAGTCACCTCTGATAATCACAGGGCCCGGGAGGGGCCTGAGTCTCCTAAAATCCACCACCAGCTCCTTGGTTTTGCTGGTGTTCAGGTGTAGGTGGTTTGAGTCGCACCATTTAACAAAGTCCTTGATTAGGTTCCTATACTCCTCCTCCTGCCCACTCCTGATGCAGCCCACGATAGCAGTGTCGTCATTGAACTTTTGCACGTGGCAGGACTCTGAGTTGTATTGGAAGTCTGATGTACAGTATATAGGCTGAACAGGACCGGAGAAAGTACAGTCACCTGCAGCGCTTCTGTGCTGCTGACCACAATGTCAGACCTGTAGTTCCCGAGATGCACATAGTGAGGTCTGTCTGTAAGATAGTCCACGATCCATGCCACCAGGTATTTATCAATAGTGATGAGACAAACAATTCAGGCAAAACTGAAATTGTACCAAAACTACCAGAAGGAGCATTGCAGTGTGGCCTCGCTTTTCAGCTATGGAATAATCCTTAGGAAGAAGTACTCCTTGCTTTCCAATCCATAAAAAAACATTTAAAAACCCAATAACCTTGTTTTAGTGAGTTTCATGATTTGTAAGTTTGAAATCTAAAACAAATTTTAGGGGTAATTTCAAGAAACTGTATGCAAAATAAAACACAATTGTTCCACAATTTAGTAATAACTTTTAGCAATGGATGAGCAGGCAGACTGTTCAATGATATTTATTATTTTTGTGCTGTGTGGTTCTTGCTAGCACTGACCCAATGGATTATGGCTCATGTTATCACTCTTTTAGGCAGCTTGCTATTGTTGTGTATTTATGTACATGTATATGTTTGAGTTTTTTTCGTTTTTTTTTTTTAATTCGGAATCATTATTTTTCTTATTTTGTTATAGATGTTGATTTTGTTTATTATTGGTTAATTATGTTCCGTCTCTTTAAGTTTGCATGCTGTCATATTTCAGCCAGGATTCCTCCTCTGGCTGCAGTTCAGATCTTTGTTTTGTGTCCTTTTTGTTCATTTTTGATTCTTTTCTTTGCAGTAATATTGCTGGAGTTTATTTGTATCCTTTGTTTTCGTTTTCTCTGTGTATCATTGCCTTGGTTATGTCCCATGTGTTTTGTGGGTGGTCCCCCCAAGAGGAGGGGCCACCTGCCTGTCACTGCCAGGAACTGCCCTCCACCCTATAAATCAGTCTGGTCTCCCATAGATGGTTCATTTCAAATGCTCTGGGAGTGGGAAGTTTTCTGAAACTTTTTGTTGATTTCTGTTATTTTTTAACTTTTTGCTCTGCTATTTGACTTTATGTGGGATACTGTATTGGGACTTGTTCACTGGACTGCCTTTTTGTTTTTTAGGCAATTCCATTATGCCTTTGTGCTCTACAGAGTTTGCTTTTGTTCACAGAACGATTTTGTCAATAGTAAACCTTTTTGTTGTATGAAGATTCTACAAGGGCCATTTTGTTTCTAGTCAGGGTTAAGACCTAGTGCGAAATTTTGGAAGTATTTATGGGACTTACCAAATATACTTGAGTAAAAGTCGAGTCTTCAATCCCGAAGAATCGTTCATAAAATCAGACCCCAACTTATACGCCCGTTCAAAAATACGACACTTAAATTTTTTTTTTATATCTTTTTGCTTCCGCCAATCTCGCATCAGTTTCTCAGATACATAGAATTTTGTTCCAGCAGTGCAGTTACCAATTTCTTTCACCACTTCAACGACTTTTAATTTAAAACCAGCTTCATATTTTCTTCTTATTTGAAATACCAGAAATTATGAAATACCAGAAATTATACGGTAAAATCAAGCCCTAACTTATCTGCAGGAGAACTTAAACGTGAGTATATACGGTATGTGCTTTTGGGAGTCCCAGTTCACGACATATGCTTTGTGGGTGGGACCACTCTAATGTCATAGCTACTGAGTTCTCTTTTTGGATTTATATTTGAACCACAGGGAAGAATCAGCAGCCAAGCATTTTGTTTTTTATGAAGCTGTAAGTGTTGTTATTTGTTGTTGGATTTTCTTGCTTTGTCCAAGGATTCTGTTTCTAATTTTGATTTGGGACTGTGTTCATTTAAAATTGCTTTTTAGGCAACTCTTTTTGCCTCTTTTGCTCTGTGTAGCCTTGCTTTATATTCTTCTATTTTTCCGTTAATACATCTTTCACTTTATAAAGGTCAGTTTGATGCTTTTTAAGTTAGAAACCCAGTTTTACAGTGACCCTTCTACTCTCAGGGTTTTTTGATATATTTTTTGAGACTTTTACCTTCCTTTTCATGGCTTCAATCCATATTGGTAGTACTAGGCCTGATGCAGACCAGTGGCAGCTGAGATTAAGCACAACTGGGGAGAGGCCTTTCCAGGCAGGCAAGAAAGGCCTGGCCTGGCTGGTAAAGCCTTTTAGATACCTAACACCACTGATTTGCCATATTTGTGTCTCCAATTCCCACCAGCTACCCTTAGAAGGACAGCTTGCTTTTGCCACACTAGATTAATAATGGTGTGACTGTGCCAGTCTTGCCCTTTTTATAGGCTTGCCTGAAGCTGGCTCTGAAGCTGGTCATTTGAATAATGCCAGCTCATATTGTTGCCTTCTACTTACTCAGGACTGACATCATTCACATTGTCGAAAGATGTGAAAGTCAACGACATTAATAAAGTTTTGACTATTTACTGTATGTAGCCAGTGACTGTTTTGCACATCTGAACAAGACAAGATAACTAAACGTTTAGATCACATATTTTGTTTTCAAGTTCAGTTTTTCATTGACAGTCCTACACAGCCCCTAACCAAAGCTTCTTGCAAAACTCTATTAATTTATTATTTTGTTTTAGCTTATCATGCTTTAGTAAAATGTAATTATTACAAATAAAATAATAAAAATTATAAGTATATATATTATTATAACAAATATACAGATGGATTCAATTTTTTTTGCTGACATGGCATCTGCTGTTGCAGTGAGGGAGACTCGAACTCCCTTTGACCTTGGATTGGAGAACGAAAGGCACTGCAGGCATTAATCTATATGAGGCTCATGAGCTGAGAGATGGCAGTGCTATCTTCCATGCCACCATACTGCCAGGACCATGTCAGTTGCATAAATATGCAAAGCTATGAAGCTTAAATAAATCAACATTCAGTGCGCGACTCTTTCTTTTAAAAGTGTGTCTTTAGCTTACCAGTAGCATACTGAATATAATCAGTCTGTGATGATTTCTCACTCATTTAGCCATCCATCCATATTCAAATCCGATTAATTCAATTATAGTCTTGCAGAGGAATATTTTGCCAGGCTATAGAAGGGGCACACTTGCCCAAACATGTTCATAACATGCCAATCTATACTCAATATATGGTCATTAATAATCCTAATATGCACTATTCTGGGATGTGGAAGAACATGCAGTGGTCTTTGTACATATGACATAAAAGTACTAAAATCCAGTTCTCTTGAATTGTAATACAGTCATGTGAGAATGCCACTTTGGGAATAAATTGATATTAATTCTTTACTGTTCCTTTTTTTAGATTTGACATAGTTGAAAATTTTTGTTCATATTCTCTTCTACCTTCTTTTCCCTTCCTCCTCCACCAGCTCCTGCAGGGTTCCTAGGCCAGCTGGGAAATATAATCTCTCCAGTATATCCTGGGTCTGGCCAGAGCTCTCCGCTTGGTTGAACATTCTCAAAACACCTCTACAGGGATACATCCAGGAGGCATCCTAAACAGATGCTCAAACCACCTCAACTTACTCCTTTCAATGCAGAGAAGCAGCGGCCCTATTTTGAGCTCTTGCATTGCATTTGTCATTTTAACAAATGTTTGTGATGTGCCATCTGATGGAATAACCAATGCCACGCATATGTCTTTGTTATATGTCATTTGGCATGGGATATGTGATAATATTTGTGATGTGCCATTTGTTAGAATGAAAAATGCAAATCTTTTTATTACTAAAAATATTTGTAAAGCACCACCTGTTGGAATGACAGAGATATAGCAACAGGATGGACACACAGATACAAAAACAAATAGACACTAATCCTGTTAATATTTTTCTATGGAAGCGCAAACAGGTTAAGTGATGTGTTCAAAATGCCGCAGAAGCAGGAATTTGACTGTAGTTTGAAATCCAGTACTCTTGTCACATTTTCCAAATGCCTGGACAGTTGCAAAAGGAAGATGGCATGTGCGTTAACATATATTACCAAATGGTGTACATACATAGTATTTTATGTACTATTTACCCACAACCAAGTGCCTAAAATAGTTCTGTTGAACTTAGGTGGAAGGGAGCAAATTCCTATCTTGTTCTATAGTCATTTCAATCCTGATGTTCTCCAACTACTGAATGCAGGGAGACATGCCACAGCAGTTTCATCTTCTAGTTTATTAAGCAGTAAACTGGCAATATTTAATGACAGATGCAAAGCACTTCATCTTGTTGGTTTCTTTTCTGTTCAATAATATGCTGCTGGTTACCTTGTAAAAACCTGTCTGCCAGCTACAATTCTTTGAATCCTGCCTTCAAGCGATTTAAAAGCCAGTGAAGGTTCATTCAGCTTCATTACATCTGCTCCCTGGCACTCCATATATACAGAACAACTTCTTTAAAAGTGACGAAGGTGAGGAAGATTTGCTTCTTTCTCATTTTCCAATTGCCCTGCTTTATTCAGACTTACAGAATTATATTTTTCCAATTGTTTAGTTCTTACTTATTTTCACATCCACAACTCCTTTTTTCCTTTTCTGATCTACTGTGACATGCAGCTTTACTGTACTGCTTTAATTTATTTTCTCCATGGACACCACAATGCGATGTTTTATTCCTTTTTTGAACAGTTGCCTTTGACTTGTTTGTAAAGCGTTTTCTCATATGGCATGCAGGGAATTGGCCATATACATTAAAAGAGCTGCTGGAGTTGAGAAAGCCTTTTGCATTAAAATATAAAAAAAGAAAAACATTCTTTTATTTTAAATTAAGAATGCATAAATAAAGCTATTTATTCAAATCTTAACATCTTTAATTTCACTTTCATTCATAGAAGTGGAACTCAGTTGTCAAGTGAGGCACAGATGCTATAAAAAATGCATTATAATAGTTATTTAGGCTTTATTGTACTACATTAGTTTATGAACTTTTATTAGAATACATAGTAAACGTATCAACTTTAGAAAAAAGATTTTTCATACAGCTATTTGATTTTTTTTCAATATTCACATTTTGTAAACACATTTTTTTAACCTTTTCTCCTTTAATTTCCAGTCCATCCTTTATTTCCTGAACACATCTTGTCTTATTCTCTCTAGTTGGAAACCAATGGGAGTACTGGTTTCTCCCAGACTAGCTGAAAGATGAAATTTCACCCAAGTGTCATAGGTCTCCATCACCCAGGGAGCTCCTGGAACACTTCTTCTGGGAAAAGCCTGGGTGGACATCCTCACTAGATGCCATATCACCTTTACTGACTGTTTGTGGTCACTTGGGTGACTACCCAGGACTAGGGCTCAGGATGACGATGAAGAAAAGATTAACAGAAAGCTTTGTCTGAGGATTTAGCTCCAACTTCATCTCCCAACCTGCTACAAAGACTGCAAAACTGCACAATAATAATGTATTATTATTATTATTACATTTAGCAGATGTCTTCATTCATATGTATAAAATTGGACTACTTCAAAAGTGCAATGTTAACAAGCAATAGAGATATAAATCAGATTTGTTCATTTTCATCATCACACTTTTCCCTCACTTGTGCAAAAGGCCACACATTCATGAAACTCCTCACTGTATTATTATTTTTATTATTATTTCCCAGATGCCTTTATTCATATATACATATATAAAATCTGTGTACTTTAAAAATACAACATTAACAAGCAATGGAGAATATAAATCAGAGTTCCCTCACCTGTGTAAAAGGCCCCAAATTCATCAAACTTTTAAACAGGACAGCTTCCTCCCTAACCAACTGAGAGCTTGCTGTTATTTTTGGGAAAGGATCATGACCTTAGATTTGGAGGGGCTGTTTTTGACACTAACGGTATACCAACTGCACTTCCCACTCACAGATGTAGAGGATGTCACCACAGCCACAGCGACGCAGAAGGCACTCCAGGCCCAAATGTCCCCCTCATCAGACTTCCAAAAAGCCAGCCACAAAAATATATATTTAACATTTGAAAATAGAAATAGATGATTTGTGCATTTCTAGGCTAAATAAAACAGTGAGAAACTGGTGTGTTGTTTCAAGCAACAGACAGGTGGGCGTGAGAACACTTGAAATCTGCATAAATTAGCTAGCATGCAATGAAGAGTTATATCATAATAACCAAAAGAAAATATGTAAGCAGTGCTCAGAGCAAACAATTAGCACAACAAGTGATTTCCAAACTATACCAAAGATAATATGTATGCTTAAATCATCTTTTGAAGATGAAATTGGTGAAATGCTACCCATGTCATCAACAGAGCAGTGGAACATTTCTACAAACTGGACTGAAAAGGGGTTTTCTCTCTTTCATCCCTGCCCACCCATTTTAGATAACCACAACCTAATTAATAAAGAATCACATGACAGCCCCAGGTCCAAGTAGAAATAATAGAACATAGTATTTAAATAAACCATTAAAACATTTTATTATTATCATGGTATTGCCGTTTTGCCTCAGACTGCAACAAACTGGCCATGCACAGCATGGGGTAAATTCAATTTGGTCTGCAAAAAACAATTTGTTTGAATAGTTTCTAACTTCATTGGAGAGTCAGATGAATCTAAAGTACGGTAGAACACCCGTGTAGCATTAAGTTGATCTGGACCCACAAAAAAACATTAATTGCAGGAAATTGCCAATGATTTCTCAGAATCCCATTAATACAGGTCTGAGTTTGCTGTGTTTAGTGTGTTTCATAGTTTCAATGTCGTTATCTTTATTATTAATAGTTATGGTCCGTTTTGTAGTGTCCTGATTTGGTCTATTTAATTTGTGGGGTTATTCTTATCATTTTGTTGCTTCAGATTGTTATTCCGTTTCATGAACGCTGCCATGTTGTTAAACAAAAGATGCGCCATTGTTAAACCAACATTTCATTGCAGTGTGCCACATACAAATTTGTTTTTTTGTGAGCTTTACATTCACACTGCAGCTTCACTCATACGTGACACAGATATGATGTTTTTAGAGAAGTGTGATTAGCAAAAGCAATATGGAATCAAAATATTTCAGAAAGGATTTACACTTCTCTCAAAACCACAGTTTTGCATCCAAACCTTCCCCATTGCACTGTCACCAGCCGTTGTCTCCTGTTCTTTGGGCCATTTCTGTCTGTTTACAGAACACCAGCAGTGATAAATGCACTTAAACCAATAGCTACGATCCAATCAAAGTTCATCCACAACTGGAAAACTCAATCCCAGAGCCAAGACTAGCCATGGTGTTAAAGCTGGTGGCTATGTGAACAGTACAAAAGGTCAGACATCATGGAGGAGTGTGATAAGGACACCATACCTTCACAGAGAAGGCATTCAAATGTGATATCAGTTAAATGACAAGCAATCACGTGAGTTACTAATTATTGACAGGTTTATGTACTTGTGATTTTCTGTTTATATTTTCTGTTACATTGAAAGACAGTGAGCTGTAGTGGTTAAGGCTTTAGACTTGAAACCCTGAGGCTGTAGATTCAAATCCCACTACTGACACTGTGTGACCATGAGCAAATCACTTAACATGCTGGGGCTACAACTGGAAAAACAAAAGAAATGTTACCAGTTGTATCTCAAATATTAAATAAATTAATTGCCCTCAAGTTTCTGTTATACAATTCTTCATTTTCCAATTATCAAAAACTTTTATTTTACCTCCTCTTTTAGTTTACTTTTTCATTCAACAGTTAGTATTGAGAACTTTCATGTGCAAAAGTACCAGAATACAAACCTTCTCCTCCCTAAAATGCAATATTTTTACCCCCACTATAGCTTGATGCTAAGCATTGTTATCTCACAGGTCCAAGAGATTATTTCTTTAAATTCCAAAGTCTGGTTCAATTAAAATTTGCTTTGACTTTGCATTCTTTTTTGTTGTTGGAATGATTTTTTTCTGAGTGTTTTGGTTTTCCTCCTAATTCTAAAAACATGCATTTTATATTTATGTAAAACTCAGAATTGGCCCTTCATAAGTGAATGTGCCCTGCAATGGAGTGCTGACTTGCGCCTGGTGATACTGGGATAGGCTCTGCTCTTCTCAAAGACTGGATTTATTGAAGACAGAAAATTATTGGATGGGTGGGTAATATTCATTCAAAATTAACATCCTGTTTACTAACTGAACAGAAATTTCAAAAAGACAACAGTAGTACTAGGTTGTTGTACCATGTTAGCCATTATGAATGTAGCAAGAAGTCAAGCAAAATGACACCTTTTATTGGCTAACTAAAAAGATTACAAAGATTGCAACTTGCCTCGAAAGCTTGGATATTGTAATCTTTTTAGTTAAAAAGACAACAGGATATGGATTTTGCCATTTTCCAGGCTTTAATAGTGGCATAGTTTTCAAGGACTTCTTAAATTTTAAATCAAATGTCTGCGATTAAATAAGGCCACAAAGCTAAATGGGATACATTTCCACAGCTCCAAATTTTCATCCAGGATGAATGTGAGAATTTCTGAAGCTGGTTTTCTTACAGCTGATTATTGTCTTTTGTATCATTTAGGTTTAGGATTCTGTTTTGATCCTTATCAACAATTGGCTAACCTAGGACTTCAAGCTGTATATGTCTACAGTATGTACAGTACTGTATATATACAAGTATACTAGTAATAATTAAGGTTTGCATTCTGCAGGAGTTGGTTTTTCTCACAGAAAGGATAACACAGTCATCATGATAGTACACAGAGGAACAGAAAATGTTACAGAATTCTTATGAACTGCATTGATAATTTTAAACACCAGCTATATAACTGTGCAGCGGCAAGTCAGACTTGTAAACTAATAAAGTGTAATGCTGGACAGATAAAGAAGGCAATAGTTCTGATCTCTTAAGGTACATTGGTAATGTAATCAGTTTAAATTACAGAATACAGGAGAAAGCATCTGAAAATTCAAAGGAACTCAAAGGTTGTTATTATGCTTCCAGTCAATAAAATATAAATGTGAACCCTAATGCATATGAAAAACTTAGAAAGTGAAGACTAAGCAGTGTAAATAAACGTTTGTTGCACAATTCTTTATCTATTATAAATGATAATTTCATAGTCATAAACAAGTCAATTTCTGATATAACTTATGCAGCGTTGAAAATGTTTCTGCTGCATGTATTTTTGCATTCAGAATATAAATGAGATTAAGATGAAGATTAAGATTAATTTAGAAAAACAGGATACAGGTGGGACTTTAAACTTCAATGCCACTGATTTGCAATGGAGTATGCTGTCATCTGCACTAATCTGCCCCAGCCATAGACAGGCACTAAAATAACACTTTCCATCTATTAAATGCAAAGCATCATTGTTATTTTGTCATGTTTTTTAATATTTGAAACACATTTTTTGCAAGGTTAGATTTTTCTGAGACTCAGGGCCATAGGAATGATATATTAGTAAAAACCATCTTGCCTATTTGCACAGGTCTGCAAAAATATATACTGTATATTTTTTTTTTCTGCTTCTGCCAAAAATGTAGGTGTTCTTTACAGTTTTGAGAGTGCTGAATCCAAATCTGACAAAGCAATTCCTCTGTCACATCCAATGTTTGAAAGATGACTGTTTAAAATGAAAATACACTGTCATATATTCTTAAAACAAATTATTTAGACTTGGAAAAAATATATAAATTATACTTATAATCATTTTAAATATAATTATTAGAAAAAGTACCAACTTGGTAGTTTTTACCTTATAATCCTCTGAAGTTGCTTCACAAGGGAATGACCAGCAGATGTCTGCTAACACAGATTCACTCCACTTTCCACTATAACGTCTCTCCATTTGAGGGATGTCATTCTGGAAACTCATAAGAGACCACTCCTATATTTTCAGGAAATACCCAGATGAGAGTGTTGGAAACTGATTTTTAAAGACGTGTTGCACCTATGTGCTAGGTAGGAAGAGAGAAGATCATAAACTAGTTTCTTGCATTCTTACTTTTCCGCCTTTGTATCCATCCATCCATCCATTTCCTAACCCGCTGAATCTGAACACAGGGTCACGGGGGTCTGCTGGAGCCAATCCCAGCCAACACAGGGCACAAGGCAGGAAACAATCCCGGGCAGGGTGCCAACCCACCACAGCCGCCTTTGTATTCCAAAGAAAATTGTGACACACACAGACACTTTTTTCCAATAAAGGAAGGGTGTTTGTTTTTGCATTGTTTGCCTACCTTTGGTTACCCAGTCAAAACAATCGATGATTCCACCTGACCTTCCATATTTCTGTAAACAACAACTTTCTCTCACATGGACACCTATAGGAAACTTTTACTGCTCAAATGTTGATCTTTGATGGCTCATAAGACTCAAAAGAGTCATTTAAGAATCAACTTTTTCACAGATGTGTCTCCTAAAAATTCCTTTAGCTTTAGACAAAAATGAGACATGAGATTTGATTCATATAATGAAATTTATTAAAATCAAATAATCCGTACAAGCAGGTCAAGTTTTATAAAACTTGGTTTGAAATAAATCAACCCCCACCCAATTAAGGAGATCTTTTTTTATAATTTTCATTCCTATGGGCAATAAAAGGGCATCTTTCTAACCTTCTAAATATAAATTCCTGAATATTTTTAAAGAATATGAATAAACAAATATACTGATTGAAAGTAAAAAATATGTTGTTTCCACTTCAAAAATGTTAAGAATGAGTGAGACTGCCATTTTTCAGATCTAAAATATAATTAAAAAATATTCTAAGGATGAAAAGTACTTATGCCATAAAACAAATGTAACTCTTTTTTTGATGCAGACTACTGTTGTCTGCAAATGGCCTTGAAGTCAGTTAGTTAGTCAGTAAGGAATAAAAGTTTAGATAGATAGATAGATAGATAGATAGATAGATAGATAGATAGATAGATAGATAGATAGATAGATAGATAGATAGATAGATAGATAGATAGATCATCTATCTATCTATCTATCTATCTATCTATCTATCTATCTATCTATCTATCTATCTATCTATCTATCTATCTATCTATCTATCTATCTATCTATCTATCTATCTATCTATCTATTTGTAGATGTTTTTGTATACCTGGTGTTTGTCTGTGTTTTAACATTTTGTGCTTAGATTGCATTTCATCTTCATATTTTATTTGCAATAATTATTAAAAGTGGTGGTCCCTTGAATGGAAGTGCACTTATTAACAATATATTGAATTTAATTGAACTTAGTTCTTTTCCTGGATAAGTTTGCTTCCAGCTTTAGCGGTTTTTGGGCAGCATTTATTTTCTCTGAATTCATGATCAGCTGCCCTTCTAAATCACTTTCTGATCCACTACTGCAGAGTTATGTAATTCAATAATACAAAATAAAAGACGTAGTGTTTTCATGCGTAAGGAACAAGAATAATCCAATCGTAAATAAGTATCGTGGTAAGTGGAATGAAAAGTAATGTGCACAGGTGGTCAGATCTGTTCGATTTAAAGTTGCTGGAGAACAAAATACTTAATTATCATGGAAAATCTGTGGTGAGGATTTAAAAAAGGTATAGCACTGGGGGTAATAACTCATGTGCCAGCTGCCATCTGTGCTCTTCCACATAATGAGCGTGCACTCTATAATAAGTAGTGGGCTGTAATCATGGGCTTCACATTAAAGCATCTGTGCCACTCTTGCAAGATCCTGTCATAATTCTCCTATTTCACCAAACTGTACTCGAGGGTCTGTCTGCCATGCTCCTTTTTTTTTTCTAATGAGATTATCACTCCTGCCTGCTTTCTGATGTCTAATCGTGCCTAATTAGGCCTAACATTCCCACTGCCATTTAGTGATTATATTATTTTGACTCTGTACCCACAGGTAATATTTGTTATTGACAAGAGACTTTCCATTTTGACTGCCTGAAGACATTGCCAGTCAAGATCCATAAGAAAATTGATATGAGCCTGGAGTGGCCCTGGCCACAGTATAAATAGCAGGTATGAGATTTAAGAAGGGACATCCTTACAGCCTCTGCTGGTGCCATTGTAAAATGAGGGCACTGCAACCTGTCTCACATGATGGAGATGTATGTTAGGCTAGGAGGCAGCAGAGGTGTTAGAGACAGAATATGGCTGGGTGTACAATAAAAATTGATAAGAACATTTAAGCACGACTAAATATGAGTGTTATAGTTTAATTATTAGTGACTTATAAAAGTGAAAAAAATTGCAGCATAAATGTACTGTGCAGTACTGACAGGGCACATTGTACCATGGCTCTCTACAATAAGCATTTATCATATAATACCTTTTTTCCCCGAAAATAAGACAGGGTCTTATATTAATTTTTCCTTCAAAAGACACGCTATAGGGCTTATTTTCAGGGGATTTCTTGTTTTTCCATGAACAAAAATCTACATTTCTCTCTATTATAAAAAAAAAAGTCTTGGAAGGCTTGGAAGGAGACAATACGTGATTTTCTCGGCAACACTTTAATGACCCGCAAGACAAGGCAGTGAGACAAAAGGACAGCTGCTGCACAGGCTTTTAAATGATCAACACGCAGCACGACAGCAGTAAGACAACGGCTGATCCGACCGCATCTCCTTAGCGTGCGTTCAGCCCTCCTTCACAACGTGAGCAGCAGAGTCACGAAGTGGCTGACGCGCAGAATGCCCTGGGGGGTGGGCGATTGAAGTGAGCCAGGGGCACAACCCCCTAGTATTCTGGAACAGAAATCTACATTTATTCAAATACAGTCATGTCATCATCTTCTGGAACATCATCATAACTCTCTAAACTTCTAATTCCATTATGAATTAACTGCGACTCCATTTCCTTTAGAACAATTGGCCCCAATCTCTCATGTCTAGCAATAGAGCTTTCCTTAAATGAGCACCTTTTGTCCATGTGGCCTGCTCGTAGTGCATTCGGATATCCAACTTCTCTTTGTAGAAAGCAGTAAGATTTTTGCCCTGGGACTCCTCCACAATTCCTTTCTTGTACTCGACAGAAGAGCTCTTTCTTTTTGCACTCATCTTGTCGGGGGGTCAAAATACCGTTTATCATGCATCTAAAGTCGTCTACGCGGGAACGTAACTAAGGCTTATTTTCAGAGTAGGGCTAATATTACGAGCATCCTGAAAAGGGCTTATTTTCGGGGAAACACGGTAGTAAAATTTTTACTGCATAATACTGTTACTTGATTTGACCAAATAATTTAGCATGTCACTTATAACTCTATGCTGAGACCAGACTATATTTTTTCATTTCCGTATCTTTTTTCTTACACATATATAAGTCTTTAGTAGTGCCCACTGTTTCACTACATGCATTTATTTTGAGATCTTGTTTGTCTTTATTTGAATTTCACAAAAACATCATAAATGCAGCATTATCTCCTTAATGTCTGCAGGTACAATAAACTATATTTTTATGATGTTCAAAAAAGCACTAAACCTAAACCCCCTGCCACCACCACTAATACAGAAATTCAATAAAATGATACATTTACAACTAAGGACTACATAACATATAACATTCTCTGTGGGTGGAAAATTTCATTCAAACCAATTTCTGCTTTTAGTTAAATTCCATGTATAGTTACATTTGTTAGTATTTCCCAGTTTCTACTTTTACTGCATCAATTCAAATGGAGCTTATTTATTTTTTACGGAAGTTTAACAAGTATGGCTCAATTAACTTAAGATTTTTGTGCTCTTATTTTTTTTGACAAGTATTACATACTGCAGTGGGCTGGCGCCCTGTCCGGGGTTTGTTTCCTGCCTTGCAGCCTATGTTGGCTGGGATTGGCTCCAGCAGACCCCCGTGACCCTGTAGTTAGGATATAGCGGGTTGGATAATGGATGGATGGAAGTATTTAAATCACTGCTTTTTAATAAACCACTCTCAAAGAACTGATACTGAAGTAGCTGATGCACTTTAGCTCTCTTGTCATTTTTACCTTTATCTGTTTTTTTTTAATTGTCAGTGTATGGACACAATTAATGATAATTCCTTCTAACTGAATTCTTTGTTTAATTAGCTGATTTTTTTCTATTGTAAGTCTTCAGTATGTCATTCAAATTAAATAACCAATTCATTTTTTAAAAAGTACGAAAACAAAGTCATAATATCAGAAATATTTAGCCATATAAAAAGAAATAAATAAAGCCTGTTGGTAATTGTGCTGTTTAAGTAAACAAAAGTCAGAAATAACAGCAAATATAAATTAGATAAAAGTTAATTAAAAGTTAGGAATCTGTTGGAACAAAACCCTACAGACGCTCCATGGACTGAGTTTGATACCCCTGATTTAGAGGGAGGTATGTCCACTATGAACAACTTAATCTTCCCTAATTAAATTCAGAGGCACATGCTGCTTTTACTTGTCTTATTGATTTGACGATAGTGTTCAAAGTGTACTACAAATATTTTGATATACCTAAAATGACTTAGAACTTCTCCATTTTTTTTTTATCTAACCCAGAGCACCAGAAGTAGTTCATCACTTGCTCTTTCCCTTACAAATACATGTCCTTCTCAACAGACTTCTTCAGACTTGGTTGAATGATTACACAAATTCCTTCTTTTTGAATGGCAATGTAGGTCAATCAGGCACATATTAAATGTTTCTTCACAACACACAGTGCAGCATTTATGATAATGCTGGATCTCAGGATTTCTGTGGAATTATCTGTATGTAAAATAGTAAAACTGGAGTTTATGGCCAGTGAGGGAAAAAGAGTGGAAGGAGAGGGCAAGCAGAATTTGGATTGACTTGATCTTTAGGGTAGGTTACCCAATAATTTAGACATAATGCTGAAAGTGCTATTTAAATTAGGAATCCCCATTGTCAGAAGAGCTTGGGTATCTATTTCAGGGTGTGACTGAATTTGGGTCTGAATTTGGGAAAGGGCCTCATGGGTATGATTTACACACCACTGCAGTAAAAAAAAAAATTACAATATACCTAAAACAAATTTAGAGCCACTAGAGACCATTATAGCATACAGCATTCCCCAATTGCTAACAGCTACAAAGGGTGTCCAAAAAAGTAATTTTGGATTTTACCAAAACAACTTGGAACTTTATAATAGAAATTATGTATAGAAGACCAACCAAAGGTTGCAGTGGTGGTGGGGTCGATTAATTAATCTTTCCACTGACTATACAAGCTTTGCAGGTTTGGATAAGAGATTTAGTATCCAAGTTAATCAAGAAATTGAATTGCTTGTCCAAAACTGCAAAGATTACTTGCTAAGCGGAAAGGCACAGTCCTGGCATTGTTCCATTACTGGATAACTCTCAGACATGATTTCAGTAGAAATTAGGAGGTATCACAGCATGAGGTGCATATCTCATTCCAACAGGACAGCTTGTCTTCAGTGTAATAAATGTTAACGCAAATGTTTCAAATACAAGCTTTTACTTATTTATTTATTTTATTGTCTTCCATATGTTCTTACTGTATGACTTGTAGTTTTGAATGCAAAAGCTGTATTATGTCAATTTACAATTTTGTTTCCTGCCCACACAATGTTCAAGTTTGTTCTTAGGAGCTAAAAGGATAGATAGATAGATAGATAGATAGATAGATAGATAGATAGATAGATAGATAGATAGATAGATAGATAGATAGATAGACAGACAGACAGACAGACAGACAGACAGACAGACAGACAGACAGACAGACAGACAGACAGACAGACAGATAGATAGATAGATAGATAGATAGATAGATAGATAGATAGATAGATAGATAGATAGATAGATAGATAGATAATATGTTTATTATTATGTTTATTTAATGAGGAAACAAATCAATTCAAAGGACAGAATCCTTAAAAACAGGGCCAATAAAATGAAGGGAAATTGAGTTAATTAGCAGTGAAAACTGTTTGTTGATTAGGAAAAGGGTTACAATGAAAACCTACAGCCTTTGCGGCCCACCAGGACCGGAGTTGGACACCCCTGTGGTAGAGCAATGACAACTAAAGAAATGCTTTGGTGGGTTTTCTTTACTGATGTCCCTGTATAAAAACTGTAAGCAGTTATGATACGATTCAGTGTTCCACAGTTTCCATTGCAGTTTATAGGTGTATTGTGAGAAGATCAAGTTTTTTGAGCACAAAATATTCAGTCTCTGTTATTAGCTGTGTGTGGCAAAAACATCTATATTAGTAATCTGACTCTAGACTTTTTGGGTTGGACATTTCTTGATTAATGAATTACTTTACCACCTCAGATACTACACAGAATGGCTATATGAAGTTTCACACAGTGTATGTTAGTGTTGGTAAAAATAAGTTAATTCATATTAAACCATGAATTCCAAACGTCTTGTAACTTTGTAATTTTAGTTTATATTTTGTAAATGATAACATCAGATTAAATTCCTGCCTGAACTATCCATGTTTTAGGCCAATAAATCTGTTTACAGTAGGTAGGCTTAAAGTGAGTATATGCTGCTTCAACTAAATTAAAAAGGTCAGAGAGTACCCAAGTGAAATTTAATGCATAGCAGAATGCAGCTATTACATCTTCCAAAGCCTCTGTTTAACATAAAGCAATTTTAATTCTCTTTAATAGGGAAAATGATCTTTCAGCACTGACTTCCTTACAGGAAAGTGACAGGTGGTGAGGGTTTGCAATAAGAACTTGTCCCCTTGATCCTCAACACACAGATTCCTCAGGGATGCTGTCCTTGCTCAAGACTCTATTCTTTGTTCACTCATGACTGTGTGGCTAAATTTAACAACAACCACATCATCAAATTTCCAAACGACACCACTCTAATTAGTCTAATTATCGCATACAGGAGTGAAGCGGCAGAGCTGAGAAAATGGTGTCATGTAAAAGACCTTGAACTGAATATCAACAAAACAAATCATATTGGAAATTAGCAGTTCAGCCCTTAAATGCATGGTCATGTTTCTATTTCAGTTAAACGTTGGCACAAGCCTTATCCTATCACACCTAAAATAACTTTCTCCACTGTTACAAGCACCTCATCTTGCCCCCATTCGCATGATGCATGACAATAGTTTTTTATCCTGCTTTTTACCTATAGACGCATGGCTGACTCCTTGTTAACTCCTCTTCAGCGAGCCTTAGGCACTCCAGACTTCCTTCTTCCTTCTGCCTGTGACTGTCCTGTTAATACCCCCATGGACTTAAGCAAAAAACCCTCCAGAAACTACAGAGCAGACTGTCTTTTTTGTCACTCCAGATAAATGGTCCCAACATGACCCAATCTCAGCACTCATTCGACTCCAATGACAATTTTAATATTTGACTATTAATGATTTTGGAGGAGTCATACACCAGTCAGCAGCACTGAAGGTAATCAAGTAGGGAGGTTCAGCAGTTTTCAATTTCTCTGGCCTCAGATTTCAATGGACAGAGAACATTAGTGACATCATGATAAAAGTCACTTAGTGTGTCTGAATTGTGTTTGAGTTGGAAAAATGGGCAATGAGTACTCTTAACAACTTTTAGTTGCCTTAACTTACTTGGTACAACATGATTAAATCAATCAATTATGTTGATCAACGTTTACAGCTTTAAAGTGATAGGGGAAGTAGGCAGTAAGCTGTGTTATCTTTACAAGACCTAACGCCAAATCTCACAATATAGTTTGCTTATGAGACCAGAGAAGGGCCTAAAACTAATCTAGTCTTAAAAACCTAAAAACACCACATAATAAAAAGCACAATAATTAAGCAAAAGATACAAACTAATAAACAAGCAGGATAAGCAAACAAAAGCAAACAAAAACAACAGGGAAGGTTATGGTCAAACAACATCACTAAGCCAAAGTCAAATAATTCAGAAAATACTTCAGAAAAACTGACGGCTTATCTTCCACATCCTAGCAATTCTTCCATGAAAAGTAATATTACATAACAACACATACATGTGCACACAATTCAACCGATTGCATGTCATGTCACAGCAATGCAACAAACACAGGACCTGGCAAGAAAGAGTTAGCTATACATAGCAAACCTGATCAGCCTGAAAGCAACTGTGAAGTGAGACATTATCACAGTACTGCCTGGAGTCTGTTCATCAATGGTAGTCTGGTGTTGCAGTATACCATTTCAAATCAAAACAAAAAAAACATGTAAACTATCCAAAGAGTCATCAAAACTAGACTGCTATAGATTAGCCACATTTTCACTTGCCATTTTCAAAATACATCATAAGCAATAATAAACTACCAAAACCACCTCAGCTGTAAACTGTTGTACCCTTTAGGTTTTTGAGTGTAGGCAGTGCAGCATCACAGTAAGGCAGGTCATAGACAAGACATATGGTCAGACCAGAATCGTACTGCAGCTCCAGTGCTGCCACCTTTTCACTATCAGGTACTGAATTTGTACTGTTATTTCATAAATCCCTTGTTCCTGCTGGTCCACTACCTACTGTTGTCGGAACTCTATTATTTATTGTTATGTATTACCAATATACTCTACCATATATAATTGTTATAATTGTTTCAATTTTTATTATTTACTGTATATCTGAATGTATCATGGCCTTGTGATTTAGTTCACATTCCAGTGAAAATCTTGAATCAGAAATTTTGAGCTTTGGGTGGGGAGAGTGTGTGAGGTTAAGCTATTATAAAATGCAATAAAGTAGTGTTTCTTTAACTCTGGGTCAAACAGGAAGGGGTCGTGAATGGTTTGCTGAATGCCATGCGCTGAGTCGCCACAGACATTGTGAACTTAGCGATCAGCGTCGATTCTCCACGGGGACCCCACCTCCAGATTGAAAATCAGCAGCAATTCTCCAAGGGGGAAACATGCCCAAGGGATGACAATAAGAAGCGATTGTCAAGGGAAGGATCCTCTGGATGATGCTCTGTGGAGTTTCTGAGTTGAGAAGACACAAAAAAAGCAAAACTGGGTTGCAAGAAAAAAAAAAAACTTAAGAACCACTGCAATAAAGATGTCTGAAACCATTGTTTGCAAATTGTATTATTCGATTTGTAGTAAGCATTTGAAGTTAATGTGTCTAAATCTGTGATAGGATACCTCTGATATACATTTGCAAAAGAAAAATATTACCTATGTATTTCTATTAAAAGATATTTATTTAACAAAGCCCTAACAAATACATAAATCCATAGGTTTCTCTTACAGTCTCTTGTAGGCTGTGTGCTGAACAAAAAAACACCAAATAAGACAACAACTGGCTCAAACTAATATGAGAGTTTAAAGATCTTAGCTTTAAAAATTTATTTAAAGAGATGAGAATTTTTTATATGAATTTTGTATGAAAGTAACGGTGTACAGTTTATGGCTTTCTAATAAATGATTTTGATCACTCAGAGAAAGATTTTGTTTTCCAGAAAAATCACAAAATAGTTGGGCAAATTTCCAAAAATGCAAACTGCTCTTAAGATATATGGCCCTTCTATCACTGAGTGTGAATAATATGTTAATTTTCTAGGCTTTGCATTAAATATTTCAGTACATACCATTGGGCATATTCATTCAAAGTCAGTCTAATTCCACACAGCTCCTGACATTGTCCAGCAGATTATGTGCTTTTTACAAGCATTTATCCCTACAGACACTGAACACTGTCAGTTAATCCTCATCTTGGAGACTGTGGGCTAAAAATCTCCAAATCGAGTTTAAATATTCACTTGCCACTTACATTTTTCAAATGAATATGAATAAATGTTTTTTTTTCCTTTCATAGGGTGGTCCGGCATCAAAATTGCAAAAGTAACTTGCATGTGTGTGAACAAAGAGCCATGGACACTCCAACTTTGATTTTTCTCCAGTAAGAAATCTCAGTTTGTATCTCTTATTTCTCTCAAGCTCTTTATTAAAATTTTTTGCTATCTTCCTTGCAGCTCGGTATCTCACACCGGGATGCCTCCTTTTGTTCAGCACTTCATGAGCTGACCCCACACTGCCTTGGATGCGCTCACCTGCACAGCTGCATTGCCGATTCCTTCACTGGAGCTCTCATTGACAACATCTTCAAATTCCACACGTTAAACACCCAGTAAAAGTATTTTTTCCCATTGGGATTAATAAAGTATCTATCTATCTATCTATCTATCTATCTATCTATCTATCTATCTATCTATCTATCTATCTATCTATCTATCTATCTATCTATCTATCTATCTATCTATCTATCTATCTATCTATCTATCTATCTATCTATCTAAAGGAGCTAAACTAAAGGAAAGACAATAAATAGTACCAGCACTATGTCACTGTAAGTGCACCTGAACTTTGGGTTAAAGGGTCTATGGATCTGTGTACAGGAATCTTGGAGAAAACGTCAAGGGCTTACCTGGACGGAGGAGGAAGGAATGTAGTTTGTCTTTGAGCAGGAAAGTAGACTAACCACCTCATAGGTCGATAGGGACCATTACGATCTTCAGGAAGGCCCAGAGAGGCTACAGCTTTCTTTATATGTGTCCTATTATCGTTGTTGTTATGATATTTTTCTTCTCCTTCATTATTGTAAATGTTCTCTGCGTACCTTAATAAAACCCACCTTTTGTGTTTACCTGAAACCCAAAAATTGCAATATATAGTTACAAATGAAACACAAGTAGGTGAACTAACGAGGTTCTGGATCAGTGATGGAGGTTGAAATGATAACCCTGAATTTTATCATTTTGTACCTTAGCCAACAGTACACATGGTATACTAAAAAAAACACACACATCTAAGATCACGTCATCCACAGCTGCAGCAGATAGCACAAAGTTCAGGTAGAAGATCATCTTAAAATATATACTAAAATTTAATGAATTGCATTTTAAAAAATATGTAATACTGTTCGGTTTATTTCAATGTCTATATTAAAACAAATCTCCTCTTCTATGGCCTCACTATCCATGGAGGGATGCTGTCACTTTGCATATCACCACTGCTATAGTGAACACTTGACTGAACACTTTTTCAGTATTTCATACTAATGCTGAATGAAGAGTATGTGTGGCCAGCTGGTCTAGATCTGCTGAATGTTCACTTTGTGCAAGGACTGCACATTCCTAGGGGCTTGGGTTTCTCAGAATTCACATTATTCTGGAGTTTGAGGCACTTTATTTTCTTGCTATATATACAGTGTACTCAATAATGTTTGTGACAAAGACACATTTGTCCTTGATTTACCCCTCTCCCTCCAAGTTTACAATTAAAAATCAAACAATTCAGACATTATTGAAGTGAACTTTGCAGACTTTCCTTTTAGGTTATTTGCATACATTTTGGACTCACCATTTAGAAATTAGAACACTTTTTATATGTAGTCCACCCATTTCAGGGCACCATAATGTATGTTTGGGACCATTGGCATCACAGGAGTTTATGATAACTCAGGTGTGTTTCATTGGTTCATTAGTGCAGGCCTATGATACTGTGAACGGGGGGGGGGGGGCTGAACGCACCCCTAGAAGACATGGACGCTCTTAAATGCTGATGCAATGAGATTAAATACAGTTTACCTCCACTTTGTTCCCTTACTTGCTGGACTGCTGCAGCTGCTCTGTCACATGATATGTGTCTCACGCAGCGCTTCACATACTTAAAAGCCTGAACAGCACCTGTCCTTTTTTTGCTGTTTGCTTTGTCTCTCTTTCTCTCTCCTCCCCGAGATGTCCTCTTCTCCTGTTTGTGTTTAAGATGTTTGTGTTTACTTTTAATTGAGAGACAGATCTGTCCCCTTTGTCTTCAGATGGAGCTCGTTTTATTTTTGAAAGGGACATATGTTCATTTGAAGTGTTTGAATAAAAGTTCCTGACTCAGCAATCTCCTGTGTTTCTGTGCAATTCTGTGACCCAAGCATGACAATACCTAGAGTTGTCTCTACCCTTTGGAGTATGCGGTTACCATTGTTCAACATGAGGACAAGAGCTGTGCCAATGAGAGTCAAAGATGGCTATGAGTATGACAAACTAGAATAAAATCATTAGAGACATCAGTAAAACCGTAGGATTACCCAAACCAACTGTCTGGAATATCATTAAGAAGAAAGAATGTACTGGTGAGCTCAGTGATCACAAAGGGACTGGTTGGCCAAGGTAGACCTCCACTGCTGATAACAGAAGAATCCACACTATGGTAAAGAAAAAGTCCCAAATGCCTGTCTGATGAACCACAAACAGTCTTCAGGAGGTAGATATGTGTGTATCAGAGACGACCATCTGCAGAAGGCTTCATGAACAGAAATACATAGGCCACAAACCACTAGTTAGCCACAAAAACAGGATGGCCAAATTACAGTTTGCAAAAAAAAGTACTTTAAAGAGCCTGCAGAATTCTGGAAACAACAAGCATGAACAGATGAGGCAAAGATTAACCTTTACTAGGGTGATGACAAGAGCAATATGTGGAGATCTAAATGAACTGTTCAAGATCCATACCACCTCTTCCATTAAACATAGTGGTATGGATATTATGGATTGTGTTGCCACGGGTACTGGCACACTTCTCTTCTTTGATGATGGAACTGCTGTTTGCAGCTGCACAATGAATTCTTTGATGTATAGAAACATCTTAATTTGCTCACATTCCAGTAAATGCCTCCAAAGTCACTGGACTGAGCTTCATCCTACAACAAAATAATGATCTCAAGCCTACTAAGGCAACACAGGTGTTTTTCAAAGCAAAAAAATGGGTAATTTTTGAATTACCAAGCCAAAATCCAGATTTAAATCCAGTTGAGCATGCCTTCCATATGCTAAAGAGAAAACGTAAGGGAACAAGCTCCAGAAACAAGCAGGAGCTGAAGATGTCTGCATTAGAGGCTTAGCAGAGCATCTTCAGAGAAGATTCTGAGCACCTGCTGATATCTATGAATCTATGACTTCAAGCAGTCATTGCATGCAAAGGATATGCAACAAAATACTAAATAGGACTGCTTTAATATACCCGCCATTGCTATGTCTTAAACATTATGGTGCCCTGAAATGAGAGGACCATGTATAAAATGTGTTGTCATGTCTACATGGTGTGAATGAAATGTAGGCAAATTCCCTCGAATGCACTTTAGTCACATCTGAATTGTTTCATCTGTAATTTTAAATTGAGGGGGTAAATCAAGGTAAGATGTGTCCTTGTCTCAAATGTTATGGAGGGCACTGTATAATGTAAACCACAGCATGTTTGATTGAAGTTTTATGTAAAAAAATACAGACGTTTGTGAAGAGTTCCATATATAACAATAAACTGGTACAAAATTACTTTTTTGAATGTTAACACAAATACTATGTAAGATTCTATATAAAGTGAAGATTATTAGTTTAAGATTAGTGCTGCGTATATAAGGCATTATACAAAAAGCTTTCTGATTAAGTTACATTTAATTTTCATGTTTAGTTTCATTGTGCATTTCACCCGCTACCATATTTGACAGAGAATTTTCACCCTATTGAGTGCAAGTTGATGCATTTAACTGAGATTTATTACAGTACTGTGCTATCAGTTCCCTGTAGCATCTGGATTTTAAAATCAATAAATAGGTCACCTTTGCAAAGTAAATATTGATTACACCTTCTGCTGCCATTACTATTCACCTGCCAGATTAAGTCCAAGGAAAATCTGAGGTATGCAAATGTATTATTTTTTTCATCATAAAAAATGTAAACACTTGGCCCGATTTTCATTATGGGAAGCAGACCTAGGGGATGTCATGCTTGTTTTACTCGGCCATTTTCTTAAACAGATAAATCACAACATCTTTCATCATGAAGCACTGTGTGTCTCAGATAGCACTATCTTAAAGATAATCTTCCCTTGACTTTCAATGGGCTGTCGGGTGCCTTCAGAAAGGTCAATGGCAATTGATCAAGTAAACCATAGCAGCTAATGACTATGATTCCTCACATGCACTATATATTAAAGGTCCTGTTGTTTGTACTGGTTCTTTATAGAGGAATTCACATGCATGATTGTACTGTGATATTGTAATAATTTTATTAAGTATGGCAGCAAGATGTCCTCAAGTAGCCTTTTATCCACTGTATTCTCATTTGTTTTGTTTGGCGAGGGAGAAGTTGAGTGGTTCCATTTTCTCACACGTTGGTTTTGTACTTCCTCTTTGAAACCTTGTAAATCAAGGTTAGATTGCAGAAACAAGTGATGAATTACAGAAAGACCAGCATTATTTATCCTTTTAGCTGTTGTCACTAAAATGAGAAATAAATAAGAGTCTTTCTTGTGCCTGAAATACTCTGACGACAAGTTTTAACTGCTATTGGAGGTTGATCGAGGAGCTCCCATTCATTGGCACTGATCTGTGCAATTTCTCTGCCTGATGGAAGTTTAAAACGTCACTGAAGAAGCCATGTTTTCTTTATCTTTGTGGGAAAAATTAGCTACTTAAGGATCATGACCTACACTTGAACCAGTTTTAGAACAATGCACATCTTGTGAGAAAATGTAGTCTTAAAACAAGAGGTATAAGATATTGACATAAACATTACTGGATTTTTAGACAGGTATCCTGATAGTTAGCATAACGCACAGAAAGTGTGGAGATGACAACAACAACAACAACAACAACATTTATTTATATAGCACATTTTCATACAAAAAGTAGCTCAAAGTGCTTTACATAATGAAGAAAAGAAGAATAAAAGACAAATAAGAAATTAAAATAAGACAACCTTAGTTAACATAAAAAGGAGTAAGGTCCGATGGCCAGGGGTGGACAGAAAAAACAAAAAAAAACTCCAGAAGGCTGGAGAAAAAAATAAAATCTGTAGGGGTTCCAGGCCACGAGACCGCCCAGTCCCCTTTGGGCATTCTACCTAACATAAATGAAATAGTCCTCTTTGTAGTTAGGGTTCTCACGGAGTCACTTTATGCTGATGGTTATACAGACTTCTGGCTTTTAATCCATCCATCATTGTTGGAACATCATGGTGCTTTGACTAGCTGCACTCCTTCACCAATAGCATTCTTTTTGTGAGAGTTTAAAAGGAATAATCTGTCTTTTATCTGTTCATGCTGCTGTATTGTAGAACAGAGTGCATCTTCTTATCTTTTACTTAAATTTTAAAAGACATACATCTTAAAATGAAGAATTCTTCCGTGGGTTCAATAGTCACATCTCTCCCTCAGTATCATGGCTTAACTAGTAGATTTTAATTTACTCTGCTGCAAAAACCCTACTTACATGCCGTAATCCCACATTGCCTCTCATGAGACAACTAGCCAAGTCCAGAAAGAAAAAAATGACAATTTTTGCAAAAAAAATTTATCTTCCTGGGAGTAGCAAAGAGATTATAGTTCAGAAACAGGACGTGTCTTTTATGTTACTTTTCATGATTTTGAAAAAGTGTTAGCCAATTACTAGGTATAAAGCATTTGCTATTTTCCTGTCTTAGGTGATTCAAACAAGGTGATTAAAGCCTCTCTCGCATAAATATTACACGTAAATCCTCAAAGTGCTTTATTGATGACATCAGAGGCTAACACTTGTGAGGGATGGCCAACAGTCTTATTAGGCCACAACACCCTTGGAATGGAAGAGCAAGGGGAGGAAAGAGTGTTCACAGGGCATTATCTCCCCCAGAGCACTAGATGGCAGCCTCCCTGGATTGTAGCGGTGCCTTCTCGGATTCCCACAGGGCAGCATGAGACATGGAGCTCCTCAACTCAGCCCTGTTGAGTGGCAGAGGGTGCTGCAAAGACTGGGGAGCCCTACATCATGGGGTTTCCATCTCACCTAGAAGTTCCTTCAGATCACTTGTATAGAATACTGGAAGTACTTCCAGGAGTAAGATAAATGGAACTACCTACCTCACAAGGGCAAGCCAAAGTCAACTTGCGAGGAGGAGTGGAGGAAACAGTGAGAGACCAAGTAAAGGAAGACAAAGAGTGTTTATTGTGCTATACAGTGCTTATTACATATACTTGTGCTGTGGTGTTGGGAAAGGCTTGTTAAGAAGAGTTTTCCCAAATAAAAGACTCTTTGGACTTTTACCTTGTGTCCGTGTCTGTTTGACCAACCTCTTGACTGAAATTGGAAGATCAAACACAGAATCTTATGGGAAAATTCAGAGGTTGTATATAAAGTGGACATCACCCCACAGGATTTTACAAGTACACAGCCAAAGTAGAATTATTACATACATTTTTTTATAGATCTTTATAGATAATGACTTTATTGTGGTCACACAGTGAGTTAAAGATGATGAATAAACCATCCACATTGTTGTTTCAAGTCCAACAACTTGCCCACTAAAGTTCATGGCCTGTCCAGCCCAAGGGCTTTTATTATGTATTGATCCATTACAGAAGTTAACTTTAAATGCTCAACTTGAACAATCTGTACAGTAGAATTAATTGAACTGATCTCTGCTGTTATCCTGCCATTTTAACTCCGGAAAGGAGACATTGAATCAAACAAATGGATTGTCCTACATGGAATTGATGTGTCTATCATGCTTTTCCAGTTAAGCATGAACAGTAAAAGTAATAAAATAGTCAGATTGGAAATGAACTGTCACCAACTCTCTTACTCTTCCGAGACCCCTGTGCTTCATGTTTTGTAGATTCACAATGCATTTGGACCCCTTCACTTTCAGCACACTGTATTGTGTTGTAGATTTAATTTTAAATGGATACATTGGCCATTTTTACCCATCAATCTACACTGAATAACCCCTAATGACAAAGTGAAAACATGTTTTCAGAAAGGTTTGAATATTTAATAAAAATAAGAAACTGAAATCTTTTATTTGCATCTGGTGCATTCTGTTTGCTTTACTTATCCTTGAGATATGTCTAGAAATTTATTGGAGACCACCTGTGGCAAACTGAATTGATTGAACATTGTTCAGAAAGGCACACATTTTTGTATATAAGGTCACACTGCATGTAAGGACAAAAAACCAAGTCATGAAGTCCAAAGAAATCTCTGTTGACCTCCTGGATAAAATTGTGGTGAGGCATAGATCAGGGTAAGAGTATAAAACAGTTTCTAAAACTCTGAGTGTTCCCAGGGATTGTGCCCTCAATAATTGTGAAATGAATGAAATTTGGAACTACTTGAGCTCTTCTTACAGTTGGCTGTGCTGTTAGATTGACTACCTGAACAAGAAGGGCCCTGGTCAGAGTTAGGTGACAAGAACCTAATGGTCCCTCTAACAGAGCTTCAGAAGTCATCTGCTGAGATGGGAGAACCTGTATGAAAGAGGACCATGTCAGCAGTATTTCATCAGTCAGGTGTTTATGGTAGAGTGGCTAACTCCCACTTGGAATGGGATTCTGGAAGATTCTTTAGTCTGATGAGACAATAATTGAACCCTTTGGGCAAAACGGCAAGCTCTGTGTCTGGTGATGAGCAGTATTAGCTAATACCATCCCAATACTGAAGCATGGTGGTGGTATCATCTTCCTTTGAGGGTGCTTCTCAGTGGCAGGGGCCGGGAGACTGGAAAGAACTGATAGAAGGATAAATGCAGAGAGATCCTTGAAGAAAACCTGCTTCAGAGAGCTTGCAACCTCAGACTGGAGAGACCTTTCACCTTCTGGCATGAAAATGACCTGAAGCATACCACCAAGACAATGCCAGAGTGGCTTTTGGTCTTTGGCTGTCCTTAAGTGACCCAGTCCAAGTCCAGACTTAAACACCATAGAACATGTGTGAAGAGATCTGAAGACACTTCCCATCCAATATAGCAGAATTTAAGAGCTTCTGACAGGAAGAACAGGATAATACCCAAATACAGGGGTAATGTGTGTCCAAGATGTGTCCAAATCTTGTAAAGACTTATTTAAGAAGACACAAAGCTGTAATTGCTGTCAAAGGGCCGTCTACCAAGTACCAAATTAAGGGTCTGAATAAATATATGAATGAGAGATTTCAGTTTTTGATTTTTAACAAATGTGCATACCTTTCTGAAATTCTGTTTTCACTTTGTCATTAGGGATTATTCAGTGTAGATTTATGGGCAAAAACAGTAAATGTATCCTTTTAAAATTAAATCTACAGCACAACAAAGTGCAGAAAGTGAAGGTGTCTGAATGCTTTCTGAATGCATACAGGGTTATAAATTCTATTGACTGTTGTTTTCTGCTTCCATCTCCTACCTTTTGTGAAATCCTCCATTTATGTGTCAATTCCTGCACACCACAAATAACTACAAGCCAGGTTCTTCATTTTCTCTGTGCCTAAATGTCCTTCATGCAGTGCATTAAACATTCTATTAGCAGGTTTGACTACTCCTGACCCACACATAAGTGTTCCTTGACACATACATAATTGATCTATCATCACTGCAAATGTGGGATACAAGTCTGTATGTGTCAGCTAACCTTTCACAGTAAGTTCATAAACCTTTGATAACACTGGATCATTGCACATTTCTCTCTGTATAAGCATGTTTGTGAAAAGCAATAGATCAAAAACAGTAGTGTTAAAAACTTCAGCTGGATCAATAGCATCTGACTCCTCTATAGTCTTCAGTGGCAAACGTGACAATTCATATGCATTTCAATGTAATTTAGTGCCTTTATATCCAATATATTACTGGCCTGTACCAAAAATGACCATCACCATATACATCATCATTTAAACAAACTTCCTAAATTTAAATATTGCAACTGAGGGCTGATGATCAGTTACTATAATAAACTTTTAGAAATATATGTAGTTGTGTCATTTTTTTGCACTCCGTACTGTGGTACGTCACGCAATGGTGTTTGCCTGTATATGTGCTTGTATGTGTATAACTATGTAGAGATTTCCTTTTTACTTTAAATAGTTATATGAGTGGGCACTTAAATAAGGTGTTGGAAGGTGGAGTCATGAGAACTCTGGTAGTGAGAAACATCGAGACAGATACATAGGTGAACACATCAGTGGCAGTACAGCAGGGAGCTCGTGGCGTGCAACGCAAGTCAGCCAGTCAAGATGTAAGGACGTATCCACGTGTGAGGTACTGAGATGTGAGGTAGATATAAAAAGCTAGTGAAGCTATTTCAGTAACAGAAAAGGGCAAGAGAGAAGGGTTACAAAGAGAGATTACGTGCTGTAGAATAATTGATGTTGGAGCAACTGTGGATGAGCATGTGGGTGTGAGCGTGAATCTTAGATTTGTAACTTTCCTTCCAGGTTACAGTGCAGAGAGCAGACTACATAGGGGCATGCTTGTTTAGTGGAGGAAGCAGGGTGAAGTGTCCCCTCAGGATTGGTGGAAGGGAACCCGAGGACATGTAAGAAGTGAAAGGTGGACATCAAAGGTCATCTTTGTTGACAGTTAAAAGTCTTTCATAAGTGTAGGGTCCTGAATAGAGTGAACAAGCAGGGTTTTGGGGGGCACTTGCTCTTATTTATCCTCTAAAGTATAGGTTTTTAAACTGGGGATGTTCTCTGATATAAGGTTTGTGGTGTGTCTTGAAATGGGTCGCCACAGGTAGTTTAAGCCAGCTCCACTGCACCACTATAATGTGTGTTGGTGTTTCTCCAACGGGGGTAACCCCCAGGATGATTCTGGGTCTCGAAGACACAAAAATACAAAATTGAGGTGTGAAAAAGGATACATATGCTGAGCTTAACATTTGTCTTACCTGAGTTTTTTTTTTTAAATTTGGAAAGAAGTCATTTGTTCCTTAGAGCTGCTTGGAGAAGGTGAAGGAGGAAAAGAACTGGGACTTTGGTCATGTTTTGTTTTGGACTCCAAAAGTTCTTGATGGTCCCTTTTAGTAGCCTGGCCAAGGGAGAAGGGAACAGGACTGGAGTCATTGAGGTTTTAAATGTTTTCTTTTTATTTCATTATTTGAACCTACATTCATGAACTGTGAACTTCTGATATATTTACTAGAGTGATTCATTTTTACAGAACTCACTTCTTCCAACTTTGAATATTTGTATCACTTTCTTTTTAATAAAGAATGATCCATTTTTGTACCATTTTGTGTGTTTCTCTTACTCACCCTGGTTTATCCTCGGTACAGCTACTTGATGCTGCATGGTTGAACCATTGCAAGCTCCATGGTGGATATGGGGCATCACAAATACAAAACAAAAATCTTCAGTTATTTATTTGATCATAGCTGCACTCAGTTGTTGACAACGATCTAAGTGTAGAGGTTATTAGCCTTTCTGAGCCAATGGCAATGTGTGTGATAATGCAGAGCCAATTCCATGCAGCACTGCACCGCAGGTCATCTTGATAGGAAAAGAAGGATTTAAAGGTGTCAGTAAGTTGAAATGCTTGTTCAAAACTGCTTACACTATGATCAAACTTGTTGTAAGATATTTAAATAATCCTCATCTTTCTTCCCTGTTAAAATGATATAATCCAGTTAGAACTGTGCTCCAGAAATGCCTTTCAGTACACGGCCCATTGTTGTCTGCCAAAGGGATGGAGCTGAGACTATTCCAAAAATAAGATAATTATACCGGTACAACCCTTTATATATATTAATTGTTAAAAAGTTTTGAGGTATCTTCCACTTCCATTTGGAGGTAAGCTTAGGTAAAATTAATTCTTATAACGCATTTTCCATCTGATAGTTATGTAAATATATCTTCGGTAAATGACTTTTTACTACCTACTAGTACTGAATTTATGGTTACTTTAAAGTCTCTGCAAATGTATACATTCCCTGCAATTCCTTTCTCCATTACAGTCGCAATGGGTGTAGACCATTTACTCCACCGTGCCTTAGACACAATCCATCCTTTCTCCAAATATTGTAGCTCAGCCTTCACCCCAGCATGAACTGCAAAAAGGACAAAAAGAATGCTGGAGTGGCATTTTTATTCGGCTCAGTTTTCACCTTAATTCCCTTCAGTGTTCCTATCTCTTTTTCAAATACTCGATCAGTATTTGCCAATATCCCAGACAGGCTTTTACTTGTGTCCTTACTAGTGCTACATGATGACATCTGTAGGACTTTTATAGAGTGCCAGTCCAGCTGTATGTTTTTGAACCACTAACATCCAAATAATGCAGGGTCCCCATTTTCCAGAATGTACAAGTCTAACAACTGCTGCTTGTCCTCATACTTTACATTCACATTTATTTTACCCCATTAGCAACAAGTTTTCTTGCGTTGTATTGTATTTCTGAGGTAACAATGATAGATTGTCCATCTAGCTCTATGATGAGGATTACTTGTGTTCTGTTTTGTGTCATGTATTTACTCAGTTTTTGGACACCCATTGTATGCCTTCGTGTAATGGGGGTCTCTCTCTGAATTAATTTCTTCCTTTTTTTTCTTCCTCTGATTTCATCCTTTTAATCCCCTGTGGCGGACAGTTGGGGCCCTTACCCAGCCGAGGACGGCCTGATTATGGAAGGACCAGGAGAGAGAGTATTTCCAGGACAGTTTCTCCCCCACACTGACAGAGGGCAGCCCCCTTGGTTTCCAGCAGGGCCACTGCCAGGGGTATATGGATGCTTTCAGGGCCCTATTTTGTAGCACTTCCACCACACCTGGAAGTGCTGCTGGAACAAGCTTGTTGGGTACTAGGAGTCCTTCCAGGTGCCCTATAAAAAGAGGGCCAGTCGCTAGAAGTCATTAGCCACAGTCGGGAGGAAGAGGACAAAGCCTGCAGGGATGACTGAATGCGACAGCAAAAAGACTATGCTTGCCTAGTGTGCTGTTGAAGGCAACTGTGCAAATAAATCATGTGCTGTATGGACTAGAATTAGTGTCCTTCCTGTCTGTGTCAGGGCTGGGGTGGCTGTATGCACCCGGACATCACACCCCCTACAAGGTTTTTTTTGGGTGTTTTTTTCCTGTCTTCTTACATAATCAAGGCTGGGGGGCTATCAAAAAGAGGGCCTATTAAATCCCATTGAGGCATTCCTTGCATTATTTTGGGCTATACAAGAATAAATTGCTGTTGTTGCTGTTATTCTGTGGAATATGCCTTTAATATTACTGAAATCTTATCAAATGATATTAGTGAAAACTGTCATAAAAACTGTAATGTTCCGAACGCATTGTTGTGTCAAATCTTTCTTTGTTAAGTCTTTTTTGCATGGTTTTTCTTTACAATTTCTATGTAAGTTTGTCTCTTAATGGCTTTGCTATTTCCAAACAGGCAATTCTCGTAAATCCTGGGCAACTCATCCATGTATTCTGAAATTCCTTTCACTTTTACATGGTTTGATTTTGCTCTTACTAGTGGCTTAAGATTTAAACTCTCTTCTGGAATGTCAATAATATTCTTAAATGTTTTATTTGCTGGTCCATCACCAAGCTAGGGAACAATCCATGCATAACTCTTCATAAACCCATAAACTTTATTTTTGTCTATTGAGTTCACAATATAGTTCTACTCTTTCTACATAGGTTGTCCAGCCTTTAATACCACTATCAAATGGGGAAAAAGTTTAAATCAACAACAGTTTGTTTTATTTTACTCTCAACTTCATTTGCTTCCAACAAAAAATAATATGAATTTCACTGACTAAAGCTACACTCACTAAAGATGTTTTCAAAAATTGTCTTCTCTTTGCTGTTTTCTCACCCCCCATTTTTTCTTTTTCTTGTTGGGGACATGTTTTTCAAGATGAACATGGACAGTGAAAGAAATAAAACACATAAACTGGAAATGTACTGTCACCGACTCTCCTACTCTTTACTGAACAACCTATGCTTCTTGTGACAAAAGTTGCATATATACAGAACAAAGCTACACAAATGTACTCCTCCACAAGGCCCTGAAATTACAGTGTCATGCAGTATCGTGTCCTGTTGCTCCAGGAAGCAACCTAATTGGCTTTCTAGCTAGATCTCTAAATATTTATTATCCAGTCAAAGAACCCAGAAATTCCACCAACACTTTTCATCAAAAAATGTAAAACTAAGGTTTGTGTGGGACGCAGGCGACATACAAGGTAGTAAAAGCCTGTCAAATCTGAGCAATTCCATAGGACTACACCCAGACAGAAGAGTCTTCAACGCATAGTCTCTATGATTCAGTACTCATTATGTAGGCATGCCTGGGGGAATGACTGACAGAATGAAGTCTGATTCGTTTTTTCAGTCATTAATGTCTATAAAGTGACCTCTCTTCAACAGCACCATTTTGACTGAGCTGCTTGTTTGATAGATAGATAGATAGATAGATAGATAGATAGATAGATAGATAGATAGATAGATAGATAGATAGATAGATAGATAGATAGATAGATAGATAGATAGATAGATAGATAGATAGATAGATAGACTTTATTTGTCCCCAGTTGGAAATTAAAACTTGATTATAACACTTATCAAGGCCTGCATTAATACAGCTTATTAATAACTGCTAGATACATTTTAATAATTTGTGTGTTTTCCCCAAAATTATCATTTTCAAATACATGCAAGGATCTGTTTATGTAAAGTACAATTAAATCTAATGTTGAAATTTTATGATCAAAAAAAGTTTACTGTGTCACAGCTTTTTTAAAAAATCTCTACTTCTTGTGGCAATATTCAGTGAAATGATGAGGCTGTGACTTCTTTAGTAGTTTTCTAGCATAGTAACAGGAGATGGGACAAAGTTGCATCCTTTGGTAGTTATCTTTAAAACAAAAAGCAAATTGTTAAACATGTATGGTCAGATCCATAACTATTTGGACAGAGACACAATTGTCATAATTTTGGCTCTGTACACCACCTCTAGTAGTATAGACTTTAAGCTTTAATTCAAGGGGTTTAACAAAAATATTGTATGAGCTATTTGGAAAAGACAGAAATTTGTATATATGGTCTTCCTATTTTCAGGGGCTCAAAAGTATTTGGACAAAATAACATAATCATAAATATTTGGTTGAAAATCCTTTACAGTCAATGACTTTACAAAGTCTGGAACACTTGGTTACTCCAAGTGCTGGGTTTCCACCCAGGTGATACTTTGCCAGGCCTTTTCTGCAGCTCTGTTCTGTTGCTACTTGTTTGTTGATCTTTCTGTCATTAGTGTTGTCTTCAGAAAGTGAAATGCATGTCCAATCGAGTTGAGGTCAGTTGATTGAACTGGCCATTGAAGAATATTCCACTTCTTTGCCTTGATAAGTTTTGCAGCATTTGGCTGAATCTGAGCAAACAGTATAGCCTTGTACACTTCAGAATTCATCCTGCTAATTCTACCAGCAGTCATGTCATCAATAAACACTAGTGACTGACTTCCATTCCCAGCCATGCATGATCATGCCATAAAATTTACTCCATCATGTTACACAGATGATGTGGTATTCCAATATTCTGGTATATATTGATCTTAGTTTCCTTTGTCCAAATAAAATTGTTCCAGAACTGGACATGCTTTTAAAAAATGTTTTCTTGCAAAGTCTAATCTGTCCTTCCTATGCTTGAGGTTTACCAGTGGTTTGCACCTTGTGGTAAACCCTCTTTACTTTCATGAAGTGTTCTCTTGATTGTAGACTTTAGTCAATGACAGGTGCGGCAGACGGCTGGGGCTCTTGCCCAGCCGGGACGCCTGGAGGATGGAAAGACCGGGAAAGAGATAATACCTCCCGCAGGACATAAGAGTGCAGCCTCCCTAGTTTGCATCGAGACCACAGGATTGGAGCTTGGAAGCTCAATCCTGTGGGGGCCTGGGGCCACTGCCAGGGGGCGCCCTGGACTGCAGCACTTCCACCACACAAGGAAGTGCTGCTGGAAGAGAATCCGGGTGTCCATGCAGCACTTCCGCCACATCAGGAAGTGCTACAGGAAGATCATCATGGAGCACCTGGAGCACAGTCGGAGGTGGAGGACGGAGTTTGCGAAGGGAGGAGTAGAGGCGGCATAAGAGAGAAAAGGAAAAAAGAAAAGAAGGAGAGAGAAGGGACTGAGCCTATTTGTGGTGATTTGTGTGCTGAAGGGCAAGAACTATAAATAAAAGCATGTGTTTTGCACTTGTGTGTCTTGGTGTCTGTCAGTGTCTGGGCTGATATACCACACAGGTCTACTTCCTAGAGAGTGTTCTTGATTTGGCTAAATGTTGTGAAGGGGTTCTTCTTTACCAAGGACAGAATTCTGCAATCATCCAGAACAGTTGTCTTCTGTGGTTTTCCAGACTGTCTGGTGTTGCTGAGTTCACCAGTGTTTGTTCTTTTTAAGAATATACCAAATGGTTGATTTGACCACTACTTGTGTTTCTGCTATCTCTGTAAAGGGTTTCTTTTCTTTCCTCAGCCTAGTAATGGACTGCTTTTACTTGCATGGATAGTGACAGGTTCCAAATCCACATTTCACATTTGGAATCAATTCCAAATTTACCTGCTTAATAGTTAATGAAATAATGAGGGAACTGCTCCAACCCAGCTATGAGACAGCTTATCAGTCAAATGTACACATACTCTGCAGTGGGTTGGCACCCTGCCCGGGATTGGTTCCTGCCTTGCACCCCGTGTTGGCTGGGATTGGCTGCAGCAGACCCCCGTGACCTTGTGTTCGGATTCAGCAGGTTAGAAAACGGATGGATGGATGGATGTACACATACTTTTGAGACTCTTGAAATGGGTGTCAATGCAGAAAAATGGCTGTCATTTCTAAAACAGCTTATATAATATTTTTGGTAAACCCCTTAAATTAAAGCTGAAACTTTACACTTCAATAACATAATGATTGCCTTATTTCAAATCCATTGTGGTGGCATACAGAGCCAAAATTATGAAAATTACATTACTGTCCAAATACTTATGGCCGAGACTGTAAGGATAACGTGACAAGCAACTGTAAATCAGTGGACTGACCACACCCGTCTAGGGAATGACCATGTAGTTTCATCAACAGCAATCTTTGGCTAACACTATGAAACATTGCTCACCTAATAATGTACTGTACTTTCAAAAATGTGATACAAACAGTGTAGCCAAAAGGCTCATATGATAGAGTAAAATTAATCATTCTTAAGTATTTTCTCTGCAACTAGACTTATGCTAGAATGACATGCAAAAAATAATTTACAGATAAGATTAGATTTCCTCAACAAGCCTTTGGAGGCTGTAGGTGACGAAATGTGTCCGTACATCAGTGTAAAATATTCTCTTTGCTAATTTCCAGTTCATTTCCTTTCTCATTCATTAGTCCCATATTTTAATACAGCAGTTTCATTAATTTTATTATACTATTCATAATTTCAAGTACTTTTATTCACTGTGTATTTGCTTGTAATTCTGATCATGTAAAGCATTTTGATGTAAATGTATTGTACAATTGACTAATATATTCATTAATATTGAAAAGGGGTGAAAAGAATGAAACGTGAGATAGCTTACCAGCTCCTCTTCTTTTACATGTTCCAGCAAAATCCACAGTCCTTTCCCTGCTTCTTTAATATTTACATATTAGATAAGAATAATTCCATTTATCAGGGAAAATTATAAATCAGGCAAACACATAAGTATTGCTTTATTACTGATTAAATTGACATTTTCAGATCAAGACAGAAACAAGTTGCAACTTTAATTGTTTTTTTTTTATGTAAAAAGTATCAGTTAAAGTTCTAACTGGGATCAAAAGTCCTTATAACTGAGAAATTCATTTACTTCATCAGATGCCGCTGTGCTAAACTTTTGAAAAATATGCATGCATGTCAGCTTTTAATGAACTCAGCAGTCCCTGCAATGCAGCCGGATTGGAATTGGAAGCCTGCCTCCTGGTTCCTCATAGGATAATGCTTGCTAGATTATTTGCCAATTCATTTGTGTCTTAGTATTTTTTTTTTCTTTATTCCTATCCTAATTACAATTACTTTTCTTGACATTTAGAAGTCCCAGGGTAAAAGAAACATAAGATTTATCTGCACGAGGTGTGACATTCTCATTTCTGCATTCTTTTACTTGATTGCTTGTCCTCTTTTTCTATTCTTTTTTTTGTTTGGTTTAATGGAAATGTGGGTATAAGGACACACTGCTATTAATTTAAACAAATCTACTTATACCATTATTAACTATATCCTCTAATCATCTTGCATACCAGAGAAGCTATTTTTTGCAGCAAACATTAATTTCTCAGATCTACAATACTTGAAATTTCTGCTTGTCAAAAAATGATAATTTTTAATTGTCTTTTTATTAATTTAAAGGCTACTGTATTTGTTATACTTCCACATATTATTGAGTGTAATGCTTAAATATTAAATAAATTCTGCATTTATTATTTTAAATATGTCTTAAATAAAGCAGGCAGTGTAGTGTTATGCTGAGGTGTTGGAACTTATACCCAAAAGCGCCTGGTTCAATTCCTGCCTCTGATTCCCTGTGTGACACTGAGCAAGTCTCTTGACCTGCCAGCGCTCCAAATATAAAAAACAATCCAATTAAGTAATGCACCTTAATTTTGAAAGTCACCTCTAATAAAGACATCACCCAAATACAAAATAATGATAATTAATGTTTTTGCATGGTTGACACAACAGTTATGTCTGATGTCTCACACCTCCAAAGCCCTGTGTTCAAATCCTGGCCTAAGAAATGCCAAGGTGAGGTTTCTTCCCACATCCACGTAATATAACTTCCTTAAAAAGACTTGCAGGTTTGATAAACTGTTGACTCTCAATTAGCTTGGTGTGAGATACTATGGTGTCTATCTAGGGTTGGCTCCTTCCTTGTGTTTGCTTCTGCTCTGTGCTTTCATGAGTCTGTATTTCAATCAATGGGGGTTAAAGGTAAATAAGTTAAATAAATGATGTTTGCTTATTGTTAGTACTAGATGTAGTCAGTTTAATGTTGCAAAAATCCAAAATGTTGCTGCAAGAATTATTACAAGAACAAGAAAATACGAACACATAACTCCAGTTCCTAAATCCTTACACTGGTTCCTGGTTAAGTTTACAGCAAATTTCAAAATCCTCCTTTTAACATATAAAGCCTTAAATGGCCAAGGTCCGGCTTACTTGTCTTACTTGACCTCTTGCTGCATCCAAACAGTGCCATTTTTTGCCTTTATGCCTGGTGCAGCTGCGTTGTTCTTATATGTGAGTGGAAGTTTCTTGTGGAGAAGGTTTCTGTTCTCTTTCTCTGATGTAGAACCCTCGTCGTTATCTGAGTTTACCTCTGTTATAGCACGTCTTTATTTGAAAACAGCAGTGTCAGATCGGGGGGAGCTTGAATGTGACTGAGAGAATAAAACTGAATAAAAAAAATGTTAACCTTTACTGTACCATACATTTACACAGGCTGTTACAGACTCAAATCAAATGTATGTTTTTATTGTATAATAGTAACAATAAGAGCAGCTCACTACTCAGAACGTTTGTTTTATGATGCAGAAAGACTTGAACCCACGACCTGTTGATTATGAGTCAGCATTTCTTACCAATGTACTACCAAAGCAGTCATAACGATGAAGCACACTAATCCGATTTTTTTTTCTTTGGTTATAGTCTCGAATAAAAGCTCACTTGTTCTGTTATACTTGTACCTTTTGTGAAAGTGCTTATTTGATATTTGGACTTCAGTCTTCCACATTATACACTTCATGTAAAAATTTTGTCGCTAGTACTAAAACATGAAAAAATGTTGTCTTTTAGGTATGTGTTCAACATTTCTGTCATCCTATACTTACATACATCTTTATAGACACGGAACACACATGAAAAGCATGTGTTCCAAATAACAATATATTTTTAGCCTATACAGCTCCAGGTACCTCATTCCCAGACAAACAAGGCTGGAGCTGGGAGAGCATTTTGCCGTTTCTGCAGCAATGAAAGGATAGGATAGTAGGCTGTTTGCTGCTTGCGCTTATCGACACATTTACAAAACAAAAGATGCTGACGGAGAGGTGCGAACGGATTTAAGGTGGGCCAGGTTTACAAGTTTTTTCATAGGCTTTGGCAGTTCTAGTGTTAATCAGTATCTTATAACTTGAGGCACAACAACAACATTTTAATTAAAGGGTAGATGCTAAATAGTGGGCAAAACCACTGTACTCTGTGTTTGGTTAAATTATCAAAACAATTATGGTGGTGTTTAGTTAAAATAAGTATGGGACCATATAGATTCTCAAGAAACACTAAAGGTTCTTTAACAATATCTTGTGTTTTGTGGATTTATCCCTAAGTGGTGGGGACACCTGCCCATCACCATCTAGGAACTGCCCACAGTACTATAAAGCCTTTGTGGGCAGCAGTTAAATAGGATACTTTGTTAAAGTTATGTGTTGATGAATGCTCTTGGAGCTCTTCGCAAGTCCATCTGTGCATTGGTGTTTTTTTCAGGTCTTGTTTATTAAGAATATTTTGGAAAAAATAAATCTTTTTGTAAATATTTTTTGTTTAACCTTTAATAACATGCTGAAGATTCATGGTCACCCTTCCACTTATAGGGCTTTTGTGATACTTTCTGAAATTATTATAGTTGTCTTGCCAGCTCCTGATTTTGGGCCTGCAGGTTGACTTGGGGACTGGATGAAGTTGGGGATGCCTCTGCTGGACAGACTAAGTAGATCTCACTATATTTTGTTCTTTTGATTCTAGATCACGGCAGGATTGGCCCAATAGGGTGAGGTTTATTCTAGAAAGGCAGCGAAGGCTTAGACTGGCCAGTGAAACCTTTGCGAGACATTATTGAAGCCTCACATCTTTTTGCTTTCATGGAGGCTGATGAGAATTAGGTTCCAGGAACACCTTCACCCTGTAGAAAGTGGATTACTGTTATCCTCTTTTCTTTGGTGCAAATGGAGAGCATGGTGGCCTCCTAGAAAACAACAAAAGAAAGCAACTGACCATGGTCAAAACATTACCACTGCAACAACAGACACACCATGAGCAGGGAACGCTGTACAGCCAACCCAAACAAAATTATCACAAAAGTGAAGATAATTATTGACTTACCCTTACATAATGATTAACTGTTTATCTTTACCTTTGCTTCATGTTTATTGTATCCACACTAATGTATGCAAAGAATCTAATATCACCATCCAATCAATGCACAGCGTCAGTGTTTTTAAGTGAGTGATATGGAGAACATTTTCAGTGCACCAGTAGCAAATGAAAAGTGTATAATCAAGTCATTGATGCCAGTGAACATTGGAGGGCCAGAGTTTTTTGGGATGCCTTTAGTATTGCATTCAAAGTGGAGGGATCAGAATCAAACGCAACTTGAAACAGGCCGGATTATTTAACATGACGAACACTTGAATGAATTGCCCAAATTTATACAGTACCTATTGTAACAAGCATACAAAGATGTATGACCAAGAAAACTTGAAGAAAGTATATGCACTTACATCTACAATTTACTGTTTCTTCTTTTCCAAAGTAGCAAAAATAAGCGAAACAATTACAAAAATGCTTTATTAACATTATAATTATTCAGGAATAAAGAGTGCTGCTGTTTTTTTTTTTTACTGCACACTACATTCATGTAAAGAAAATATTATTGTAGATAGAATTATTGACTTCTCATTTTTCAGTCTAGAGAGTTCTCTTTTAATCATATGTTGGATGGTTAGAGTACGAAAGTCAATTAGGTTGAGACTCTTGACAATAATTGACTGAACAGCACCTAGCAAATCAAAGCACTGAACAATTTCCTCTTCTGTTGACATGTGTTTTATTTAATTTATTATAATTTTCATTTTAATCAACCATGATATGTACATGCTCTTCCAGCATGGCTTTCAGGCATTCAACCAACACAGTAGGATTACTATATGTATCCATGAAGAACAGATACGCATAACAGTATGCAAATATTTTCTGATTCATGACTAATTAAATTTCTAAACATGATTATTCCAGTTTCCATAATAATTAATATCATTCAATAGCTGCTTGACTGTTTTTCCTCTCTCAAATTTAATGAACCACTCATTTTACCTTAAGTGGCCAAAATATAGACAGAAGGAACCACTTGGTAATTGAATGTAAGCATTTAACCAAATAGATATGAAAGTTGATTTTTGAAAGGATGGATACACCAGACAGGAATGCAAATGTGTTCAATCAGAGTTACATCTCTCTTATTTCTTACACCTCATTTTATAGCCAAAAGCTTAGATGGGTTAGAAGCCGAAAAATTAAATGTCAGGTTGATTTTTGCAATTCAAACCAAGATTATTCTAGATTTATTATATAATTTGGGCAAGTAATGCAGAATTATCCATTGTGAGTTTCAGGGGAATGAGGGACCTTTTATAATGCTGAGTGTTTACAAGGCAGGTTGTTATGGACAGTGTATTGTGGTGCTTTAGGCACCGCTAGATTAGTCTCTGACCAGATATTCCAGCCCTAGAACTAATTTCTTGAGGACCTGAAGTGACCCCAGATATGTCTTATTGACTGGAGCTCATGAGGCATTTTCATTTATATTGTGGTGGAGTGAACGGAAGAGTTTGACGAGCACTTCTCACGGAGGAGAGGAAAACAAGAAGGAGGCATCATTCAGTACCTGAACTGAGTAAGTGAATAAGGCTGTAAGTTTTGTAGAATGATGTTAATTCAGTTTTTAGTTAGACGAATGGAGCAGATAGTTGTAGCATAATTACCATAATATTCTCAAACCCACTCAATCACATTCAGGGTCACAGGAGATGAGAACCTATTACAACAGCACCAAGCCTAAGGCAGGAAACAGCAGGGACAAGCGTGTCATTCCATATATTCCCATCTAGGACCAGTTTAGACTTACACGTCTATGGAGATGCAAAATCTTCAAAGACAACCATGCCATCCTGTTTTTATTTATATTCTGGTCATTCTTTTTTCATCTTTTCCTTTGTAATATTATTCTGAATAATAAGTCACCCTGTTGTTCTACTTCTAACTACATTGGCATTAGTCTGTGGTGTTTTATGGGTGATCCCTACTGGTCTTCACTATTTAGCTCTTTGAGCTTTCTTAGATTCAAAGATATACCTTAATGGACACAGACATCACTACATAAGAAGGCATCTTCTTCTATAGGAAAAAGCAATCACAAAACACCAAATATTTAACATAATGGTCTTCCTATGAACTACCAACAGTTGTTAAAGTTGGAACATAAAGAAAGTGATGTTAAGGAAAATCAATGATTTTTTAAAGTTTTTCTGGACAAAAAAAGGCCATAGCTACAGCATGATCAACTGTAATATATAAAGTGAAATTTAGATCAGTTCAAACCTGATCACAGGCAGCAATTGTCTATAGTCACATGGAAGCCAAAACACAGTAGCCATAGCATGAGAAACTAATAATACACTATAATATGAAGAAGTTGAAGTTAAATGACAAAGAATTACACAAAAATAAAGATAGATAGTTTTTAATTATCAAATATTTTGCTAAAACACATAACCTGAAAAATGTTCCCATAAACACAACCCCCTGGTAAGGAACTGGCCACTTGGACCACTAAGAGGTCAGGATTAATGAATGGATAGTACAAGAATAAAAGTTTTTCATCATTTTGTATCACCTGAAATCTGCTAAGGGCTCTACTGCTTCTATGAATCTACTAGACAAAGTTGGGAAAGAGAAAATGATTGACTGATATTTAAGAACACTCACTCTACTAATGACCCTGTAATGGAACAATTGCACAGTAAAGAAACAGCTGTTTATTGCTTTATAAAATCCAAGTAAGTCCATTACAGTTACCATAAGTGCAAAAAGATCAATGTCGGCTTACAGTAATCAGAGTTACTGCAAATTCCCAGACGTAAACTTTCAGGATTAATATTTCTGGCATTTGATAGAAGTCTCTGTCTTTAGAAAAGATAAATGTTGCAGATTTTCACAAAAGCACAAAATATAAAGTTTGAACCCTTAAACTGCAGTTCTCTTAAGCTCCAGTTCAAAAGGAACTTTGCAAAATAATATCAATATGGCATTGCCCCTTCTTATTTACTTTGGCTCACTTAAACTGCTTCTTCATCAGTTCATCCCACTGTTAGGCTGAATTTTGTACAACTTGAAAGCATTAGAGTCTCTTTGTGGTTCTCAGCCATGTGGTAAGGAATTGCATCTTAGCTAAGCTCGTCTTTATGATCTACTCTTGATTGAAACACTGTTCATCAAGTAAAAAGGACATCCTCCAAGGTTATAAAAGATGCTAATGTGCACTAAGCCGCTTCAGTTTTCAATTTATTTTTAAAAAGCCCAACTCTATAAGAGTGCACTAAATAAGAAATGTGCACTATACAGCACATTAACTACAAATGTAGTGTGGTCAAAAATTATATATATATAGTATATCAATTTTACTCCCAGATTTATTTCACTGGTCCAGGTCAGTCATAATCTGCAATGGAACATGGCCCAGGCAAACAATGATAATTACAGCTGAATTCAACATCAGTCTGACAATAAATCAATATTGGCAATGACATATCTACTTCAAGGTATAACAAGAACCATATAATTCCACTCACAGAACTGACAAAACCCTTTGCAGACCCTAAACGACAACCCACTTATATACAAATTAACCAGATTTCTATAGCCACGTGAAGTATTTGGGTGTCCTACACACTGCTACCTGAAACTCAGTTTACTAAAATAAACAGTGTAATTTAAAAGACAAAGCTTGAGTGCTAGCATTTAGAAACATTTAAGGGGCCCTTTCTTTGAATAATGATGCATTTAACAAGTCTAATTGTAAGCTACTAAGACTAAGCCTATACTGAACAGGAGATAATCACATGTGGTTTGGGTTCTGCCTTTCTGTCTTTTGCTGTTAAAGAATAACACTGAATGCATTTGAAGTAGAAAAACTATTGATGCCGCCTGCTTCTAGTTGAAAGAAAAATGGTCTGTTGTACAATGAAAGGGAAAAAAGCTGCCATTAAATGTGGCTGTTCTCCTCAAAATAGATGGGCTATTTAATGTTCATCTGTAGATAAAATGTAACAAAGTAAGGAGAAATACTTTTTGAAAGTCTATATGTAATGTATATTTATATTTACAGCAATGAGCTTCATTGAAGAAAACGGCAAGTGAAAGTGTTAAGCTGCACAAAGACCAGGGGCCTCATGTATAGACAGTGTGTACATACAAAAATGTTGCATACACCGATTTCCATGCTCACTTCGAGATGCATAAAAGCTAAACTTGGCGTATGCACTTTTCTGCTCAGTTTTGCAAACTGTCGACACCCAGCATAAAAGCAGTGCTACTGTTCCTATGTGGTTTTCCTTTCTTTTTCATATACACATCCATGACGGGGGCTTTATCAAATACACCGAAATTAATTGCATATCGTTTACAAATTCAATTCACTTAATTGTAGTCATTCTGTACCAATATAATAGTTAACAGAATGGCCAAACTATTCCAACTACCATGCACTATTCCAACTACCATTCCAACTATTCCAATGGCCAAACTATTCCAACTACCATGGCTACTTTGGCATTGTTAGAAGACATCGCAAATGAAAGAATTAGAAGAGAATAATTTATAGATGATGATGACTGGCTTCGATTCTCGATTTCCAAGAGCAATCCTCTTGGAGCTGTGTGCTAAACTGGTGCTGGCTTTACAAAAGCAGACATTGAGTAATTGTGCTCTACCTGCTCCTTTGCAAGTTCTGTCCACTCTCTTTTTTTTAGCCACAGGAGCTTTTCAATGTGAACTTGCTGACTGATCAGGTATTTCACAGCTATAACTGAGTCGTGCCATGACAGCTGTATAGGATGGTATTATTTGCTTGTTATCCAGATAGATAAGATTCCCTTATGCTGTGGTTGAACTGGGAAACATTCAGGAACTGCAGGTGACTATCATCCACCCCCAGAGTCTTGCCACTGAGGAGTTTTTTAACTCCGTCAAGTACCTCAGCTCCATTGATGGGTGAGTGTTCCCACAAGTTCCCTTTCTCTGCTTCCTCTAAGGAAGGTGTGTTAGTTAGGTCCTCAAAGTGCTCCTTCCACCGCCCAAACATCCTCAGGCAAGTTCATTAATACTTTTTCCCTGTGATACACAGCATAAGTGAAGCACAGTCTGCCAAAATTGCTTTGATGCTGACCGAAAGTCATTTAAATGGCTTTGTTGAACTCTTCCATACCCAAGTTTTTGTTTCTGCAACTTCCATTGCCTTGTTCTGCTTGGCTTGTTGGTAACTTTCACGTGCCTCCAATCTTCCACAAGCTAACTAAGGTCGAAAGGCTTCCTTTACACCTGTCGCCGCAATAAACACCACTGACCTTACAGTTGCAGCTCTGTCAGCAACCTCAGTAATGGAGGCATGGAACATGGCCCATCTAGGTTCAACTTACCCAGGCAAACGTTCCCAAAAAACCCTCGCTGTACGTTTGAGACTGCTAGGTCTGTTTCCCATCTTCCCTTGCCATCTACCAACTTAGTACCAAGTAGTGACCAGTTGACAGTTCTACCCCTCTTCTCACCTGAATACCCAAGACCTACAGTCATAGGTCTGATGACACATCTACAAAATCTCTCATCAACCCGCGTTCTACTGTTTCTTGGAGGCCAAGTGCAATTATATACACCATTATGCTTGAATATGGCATTCGTTACTGACAAAGTATGACTAGCACAGAAATCCAACAACAAAAACATCACTTTGGCTCAGATATGGTAGACTGTTGTTTCCAATTACACCCTTCCAAGTTTCCCTGTCACTGTCTATGTGAGCATTGAAGTCCCCCAGTAGTACTTCACTCCCTACAAAGTCTACAAGAAGGCAGAATACTCAGACCTAATCATCAGCAGGTAAGCAGAGACAATAGTCGTAGCTCCTACCCCAACTCGCAGTCGCAGGGAGATGATCCTCTCATCTACCAGGGTAAACTCCAACATAAAAATAGTGAGCCAAGAGGTTATAAACCCACACCTGCTCACCACCTCTCCCCCTGAGTAACTCCAGGATGGAATAGATGCCAACCCATCTCCAGGAATTCAGTTCTAATGCCTGTGTTGCGCGTTGAGGTGATCCTGACTATATCTGGATGGTAATTCTTCACCTCCCTCACAAACTCATGCTCCATCTCCAACAAACGGACACATTCCATTTCCCTAGAGTTAGTTGCAGCATCCAGGGATCGGTTCATAAAGGCACCTTCCTTTTACTATGGCGCAAACCACAATGCACCAGAGCATTATGGCTCCTCCTGTAGGGTGTGGGTTCACTGGAAGACAGTCCCATGTTGCTCATTCAGGATGTGCCCAGCCAGGCCCCATGTTCAAAGGTCTGACCACCAGATCCTCACAGACAAGCTCCCCACCAGGCCTGGCTCTAGGGTTGGCCCTGGTTTTCCTTTTCTGAGCGAGGTTACTAGGTCATTGTTAATTATTTTCATAAAGGTCAAGTGAGCCACACTTAGTCTGATCCATCACTGAGGCCTTAGACAACATATCTTCTAGGATGAGTGAGACCCACAAGCCCCTCCACCATGATAACATGGGGATTCATGGAGGGGGTAGATTCACAGTTCTTTTTGTGTTTGATTTTTATAGAATTATGGATAAAATGCAAACACAAACTTTACAAATTGCTAATTACATAATTCATACATATAAAGCTATATATTGGTTTAAACATACAATAAAAAATTAATTTCATAAATATCATACATTTATTAATAACATACAGTATGTAACATTAACATTACCATTGATCTACGACCAGCTGACAATGAAAGAGAGGAAAACAAAACTCCAGTCAGCTGTATCACTTGAGAAAATAAACTTCTGGAGGTTCCATGGTCTCAAAAACAGAGTCAGACACAGTCACAGTCCTGGTGCCTCATGTATAAAACCTTGCTTGGGTTCCTTGCTAAGATTTTGCTTACATTCAAAAGGCAAAAACAGGGTGCACACAAAAAAAGTCTGATTTAAAAAGCTGTATGTACACCACATGCCACCCCAAGTTCTGGTAAAAATCTCAAATCAACTTAAAACGATGCACTTGTGCGTGCACTTTTAACCACTCCCCTTCACAACCTGTCAATAACTATATATGGCCTAAAAACATCTTTTTTGAATATTCTTGATCTAATCACCTTATAAATTTACCCATGTTCCTGAGTGACACCTTTATGAAGTACCATGAAAGAACAGAGCAAAAAAAGGCAGAAAATGAATCTTATGTAACTGTGAACATGACATATTAGTGAATTGGCATAGGCTGCATGCTGAGAACTGCAAGATATTAAGAACATTTTTATTGAACCTGAAAAAAATAAAATCATTTTGCCAAGTAAATGTCAATGTTGCAATACATGCAAGTCTTTTTACATTCAACATACAACATCTGGGTCATCCAATGCGCTCAACTTGCATATTTCAGATGGCAGAGACAGTCCATGTTACTGCGCTGTTGTGCTGTATTGCTCAAGCCATCACAATGTGACAAACCTTTGTGGGAATGTACAGCATTGTGCTGCCTAATAAGTTCAAGCACCACCATCTACCTTTTAACAAAACAATAGTTACTTCTATTTTTATTATTATTATTTATTTAGCAAACACCTTTATCCAAGGAAACCTACAAAGCAAGTTATAATATATAGCATACAGTACATATTGGTTCTATTGCTGACCATGAGTGGGTGTGCCTTTCATTATATCATTTCTCTTGTGGTGTACCCACTTTCACCTGAAAGAAAAGTTAAGCAAGTTCCTTGTAATGTACTAAACTTAATTGCAATTCGATCAGTTATAACTGCTTACCAAGAAGCCAACCATCACACACAGCATGACCCCGTGGTCTGCTTCCTACACTGCTATTTGACAAAATAAAGGAATTGTGACGTGAACTGGGCCACCGGCAACAATTTTAGCCATATACTTTTGAGTTTTACATATTAGTTGTATAATAATTGAATTAAAGTCCTTTCTATGTACAAAAGTAAATTATTTCTGTGATGGTGCCTTTTTCATAACATGTGTGCAGTCAGTAGCACAGATTGCATCAGAAAAATCAGCAATTGCTGAAAATTGCCTTTAGATCTTGGCTTGCTGAACCTGACTTTAAGGAAATTGCATGTATTTGGGCAGCATCTTAATTATACAATTCCATACAGTTGGCATAGCACAACTCATGGATGACTAAGAGATTCCTGTCAGGTCAGCCTGTTCACACTGAAATGTGCACATGGCCAAATACATTACGGATGTTAAAACCTGTAACAGAACAGGGATCAGTGGATTTCTGCATAGTGGTCTATGTGATGTAAGCTCCAATTCTGCATACAATTCCAAAAGCAAGTTTAAATTACCTTATATTTCAGTTATTGTCAGTTAAAAAATCATCATGATCCCTGATAACCTATCATCGGCAATATCTTCCCAAAGAGATAATGCTGCTATTTCCAGTTATACCCTACAACACACAACACTCCCTTTTAATAGACAAAATAGACAGGCTGCACACTAAGGCAAATAACATTAAGCATTTTAATTAGGCACTATTACCATCGTTGAAGACAGATGTATTGAAGGAACATGTCAGTTACCTGTGATATAATTAGTTCATGAACATCAGAATGTGACTTTAAAATGCACAATGAAACAAGTATCCCTCACTGCTGTCCCTAATGAAATGAGATTTTCTGTCCACTTCATTCTTCTGCAACCTGGTATCGCTAAAATGTCAACACCAAAAGAGTCTGCATAGGACTTACCCACGGTTGAAATTTGTAGTAACATTAAGTAGTACTAGGGTGTTGTACCGTGTTAGCCATTATGAATGTAGTGAGAAGTCAAGCAAAATGACACCTTTTATTGGCTAATTAGAAAGATTACAATATGCAAGCTTTCGAGGCAACTCAGGCCCCTTCTTCAGGCAAGATGTAATCAAATTCAGGCAAATTACATCTTGCCTGAAGAAGGGGCCTGAGTTGCCTCAAAAGCTTGCATATTGTAATCTTTTTAGTTAGCCAATAAAATGTGTCATTTTACTTGACTTCTCACTAGTAACATTAAGCAAATTTTCACACGAAGTCCATGTGTTATAAATTCTGTGTTCTGCATAAGGAATGGCTTATGCATGTTTCCAAGCATAAGCAAGTTTTACACATGAGGTCCATGAAGACCTTGGCCAATTGGCTGCCCACCCTCTCTAGGGTATTATACAATATAAGTTTGTGCTGGGCTAATTTGGTAACATAACCTTTTCATCCTCAAATTTCAAGGCTCTCGATATCTGGTGTCTTCCCCATTAAAAGGAAATGAGAATGAAAGTAGAGCTGTGACACCAGAAGAGAAACAGAATAGAGAAGGGTTGAAAACAGCTTATAACTATGGTAATGCCTGTATTTTTTATAAAGATGACTATCATATAAAAATGTTATATGCTCAGCTAATCAGCACCTCTGATCAGGGCTTGCTAAATAAAAGTAGTGAGTCTTCAGCCAGGATTTCAAAGCTGAGACCAAAGGGGCATCTCTTATATAAGCAAGCAGATTGATTCTCAACTTTGGGGCCCTGTAGTTAAAAGCTTGCCCTCCCACTGCTGTTTTATTAATCTTTGGAATATTTCATAGACTGGCATCTGGAGATCTTAATATGCGCTTTGGGTTGTATGTAATGATAATATTATTATGCCAACATTCGTGCAAATGACTGTATAAACAAGTACAACAACAACAACAACAACATTTATTTATATAGCACATTTTCATACAAAAAGTAGGTCAAAGTGCTTTACATAATGAAGAAAAGAAAAATAAAAGACAAAATAAGAAATTAAAATAAGACAACATAGAAAAGGAGTAAGGTCCGATGACCAGGGTGGACAGAAAAAGCAGAAAAAAACTCCAGAAAGCTGGAGAAAAAAATAAAATCTGTAGGGGTTCCAGGCCACGAGACCGCCCAGTCCCCTCTGGGCATTCTACCTAACATAAATGAAATAGTCCTCTTTGTAGTTAGGGTTCTCACGGAGTCACTTGATGGTGATGGTCATACAAACTTCTGACTTTTAATCCATCCATCATTGTTGGAACATCATGGTGCTTTCGGTAGATGGTGGTGGCGCAAGCCACCACCAAAAGGACACCGGAAAAGGAAACAGAAGAGAGAGTAGGGGTTAGTACAGATTTTGAATGAATAGTTATTATAATGAATTGGATATACAGAGTATCAGGATTTAAATTACAGTGAAGTTATGAAAAGGCCATGTTAAAGTAATGTGTTTTCAGCAGTTTTTTAAAGTGCTCCACTGTATTAGCCTGGCGAATTCCTACTGGCAGGCTATTCCAGATTTTAGGTGCATAACAGCAGAAGGCCGCCTCACCACTTCTTTTAAGTTTTGCTCTTGGAATTCTAAGGAGACACTCAGTTGAGGATCTGAGGTTGCGATTTGGAATATAAGATGTCAGACATTCCGATATATAAGATGGGGCGATATTATTTAAGGCTTTATAAACCATAAGCAGAATTTTAAAGTCAATTCTGAATGACACAGGTAACCAGTGTAGTGACATCAAAACTGGAGAAATGTGCTCGGATTTTCTTTTCCTAGTTAGGATTCTAGCAGCTGCATTCTGCACTAGTTGCAAACGATTTGTCTTTTTTGGGTAGTCCTGAGAGGAGTGCGTTACAGTAATCTAGTCGACTGAAAACAAACGCGTGAACTAATTTCTCAGCATCTTTCAATGATATAAGAGGTCTAACTTTTTTTAAGTGGAAAAATGCTGTCCTAGTGATCTGATTAATATGCAATTTAAAATTTAGATTACTGTCAATGGTTACCCTTAAGCTTTTTACCTCTGTTTTGACTTTTAATCCTAATGCATCCAGTTTATTTCTAATAGCCTCATTGTATCCATTAATCACTTCATTGCCAAGATTTCGGTTTTCTCTTTATTTAATAAGTAAGATAATTGAATATTATAAGTCATGTCTTCCTCTAATTCAGCTTTTCAGATGCCAAATGGTTAATGTCTCTTTGATTAAAATAATATGACCATTATGCACGCAGTCTGTAGTCACGCATTAATGGAAATTGTGCCATTCTCAGGTATATAGTACTTTTATCAATTGATTCGCAGATTGTAGCATGAAATATTTTGAATTATTTGAAACTTAAAGATCTTAATATTATTCACATTTATTTCATTATAAACAAACTAAGCAAACAACATTCTGTGAGTCAAGAGCAATAACAAGGATCTTGTTTAAGGAAATTTCTGAAAAAATCTCGTCTTTTAAAACTTTTAAACAGCAACATTTTTAAAACCAAAATCAGTTATATTCAGTTGTTGTGATGTGAGATTTTACATATAACTTGATAAATATTTTGTATGTCTTTATTTGTAATTTAGGCAAAGCAATGTAATTTAGTGTTTACCCTATCCCCCCAAGCCCCTTTACGACTGAGCCTTTTTGAATTGAGTTGGGAGAGGATGTGCTTTAAAGTGTTTCTCTGCTAAAGTCATTCCTACCCCCGCAAATAGGCTAAGGTGTACTTTAACATATGGTTTGGGAGCAGGTGTTAAGATGTTCTATTCCCCCATTGGTCTGAGGTATGGCTGCTTGGAATTGGTTTGTCTCAGAGGCCTTTAAGTACCATGATGTCCTATTGGCTGCAGGGGTTGGACAGAACATCTATAAATGTACGTGTTTAACCTCACAATCTCTCTCTTGCTAAGCTGTGATGATGTAGAAGTATCTCTCTCTTACCAACCAACAAACGATGAAGAAGTATCTCTCTCTTGCTAACCTGTGATGATGAAGACAACACAATGGAGAGCACAGCTCAGCAGCCATTTTGAACAGACATGTGGCTGAAAGCTAAGCACCAATGATGCCTTAACTAGAGACATTTAAGTAACCACAAGTCTGTGTGCCGCCTGAACTACACATCACCATTTAATCAGGTTGTATGGTTGCCAATATTCAAATGTACTTTGCATTTTGTTATTATTTATGAATATTATCAATAATACATTATTTTATGTGTAACTTAACTTCTGCTTGTCTTTTTACTACATCTAATTGTCTGAGGTTATAGATATAGAAGGGAAGGTGGGGATAAGTTATATACAATAATACCTTATAAACAGTGGTAAGTCTGTGAGATTAGGCATTCTAAGGCTACATATTAATAATACAATAGGGGAAAGTAGAGCAATATATATTACTCTACCAAGAAAAAACAATTGGTGTACAGTGATCCCTTGCTATATCGCGCTTCGCCTTTCGCGGCTTCACTCCATCGCGGATTTTATATGTAAGCATATTTAAATATATATCGCGGATTTTTTGCTGGTTCGCGGATTTCTGCGGACAATGAGTCTTTTAATTTCTGGTACATGCTTCCTCAGTTGGTTTGCCCAGTTGATTTCATACAAGGGACGCTATTGGCAGATGGCTGAGAAGCTAGATTGCTTACTTTTCTCTCTATCTTGCACTGACTTTCTCTGATCCTGACATATGGGGATTGAGCAGGGGGGCTGTTCACACACCTAGACGATACGGACGCTCGTCTAAAAAAGCTGGAAGATTAACTTCATGTTGCTATCTTTTGTACAGCTGCTTCCGGAAACGACAGGCTGCACGGTGCTTCGCATACTTAAAAGCTCGAAGGGCACGTATTGATTTTTGACTGAAAAACAAACTCTGTCTCTCTCTCTCTCTCTCTCTCTCTCTCCCTGCTCCTGACGGAGGGGGTGTGAGCTGCCGCCTTCAACAGCTTTGTGCCGCGGTGCTTCGCATACCTAAAAGCCAAACAGCCCTATTGATTTGTTTGCTAGAGATTGTTTTCTCTATCTATGTGACGTTCTGTGCTCCTGACACGCACTCCTTTGAAAAGGAAGATATGTTTGCATTCTTTTAATTGTGAGACAGAACTGTCATCTCTGTCTTGTCATGGAGCACAGTTTAAACTTTTGAAAAAGAGACAAATGTTTGTTTGCAGTGTTTGAATAACGTTCCTGTCTCTCTACAACCTCCTGTGTTTCTGCGCAAATCTGTGACCCAAGCATGACAGTATAAAAATAACCATATAAACATATGGTTTCT